>NW_024412400.1:78068090-78291811 GCF_014898765.1 Herpailurus yagouaroundi | reverse complement strand
GGCTACTTTCATGCCACTTGGGCATGAGTGCCATTGCAGAGGCCAGGAGCTTCCCAAACATACCATATGGTCATGATTCCAAGGCCAGGGAAATACGGGCAACTGACTGATAGAAGCTCCCTAGAAGCAGAACTTGGATGTGGGTTTGGGTCAGATGCACACATGGCCTGGCCCTGCCTTCACTGGCTGTGTCTTAACAGCTCACGGAGCGGCTCCTCGTCCTTGCCATTCTCAACCCCTTTTACCTCTCTGGGTGGGCAACAATGATTTAGCCCTCTTTGCTGTTCTCTTTGCCTGGAACTCATTTTTCTCTTCGTTGTCCCTTTATTTGTGTTCATGTGTAGCTAGCATTTTTTTTTTAATGTCTATTTACTTTTGAGAGTGAGAGCATGAGTGAGGGAGGTGCAGAGAGAGAGGGGGACAGAGGATCTGAAGTGGGCTCCACACTGACAGCAGAGAGCCTGTTGTGGGGCTTGAACTCACACACCATGAGACCATGACTGGAGCTGAAATTGGAGGCTTAATTGAGGGCCACCCAGGTGCCCCTTAGCTAATATTTATTCAAATCCTACTATGAGTCATTATCTGTATTGTATAAATTCTCACAATGATCCTATAAGATAGATAGGTACTCTTACTGATACCCATTTTACAGATGAAGAAACAAGGCTCAGAAAGGTTAAGTGATTTGATTTATAGTCATACAGCAAAACCCAGCTCTATCTGACCGGAAAACTGTTGTTCTCAAAAACATGCCACCCTGCCTCTTGCCAGTGTTACCTCCTCCAGGAGCCCTTCCCAGATCTCTCCCTCGGCTTTGAATTAAGAGCCAAAGGCCCTTTGGGAAAGGCCAGATACCTGTTCGCCAAACTGTCTCCTCTCTTATTTGTGCACGAAGCTAAACAACATTTCCCAGCCTCCTTTGCAGTTAGGTATGGTCACACGACTGGGTTCTGGTTGATGGAATATTAGAATGTTAGTGGAAATGGTAAGGGTCACTCCCAGGCCTGCTCATAAAAAGCTCCCATGTGTATTCCATGTGTGCTGGCTGGTTGCTCCCTGCCCAGAGCAACCTTAAAGTCCACACGTTAAAGATAGCAGAGCTTCTGGCCACTAGGGTGGCAAGCTGGTTGGATCAGATTGCCCTTTCTCCAACACCCACCCCCAACAGTGAACTATATTTTGTGTGAGAGAAAGCAACTCCTATTGTGTTCAGCCCCAGAGTTTATGTTTCTTTCTTACCGGAGCTGGTGTTACCTTAACCAATAACTTCCTTTGAAGCTTTCTTTTACCCAAATGCTTCATAATGATCAATTTATGTAGGATTTCATAGGAGTGAACGGGATTAAGTTCCATTGAATACCAAAGGCAGTTTTGAAAGGGAAAACACTACAAAAGGCAGCTTTCAGGATACAGTATGTGCAAAAAGGAGAAAAGAGGAGCGTTTATAGATGGATCAGATTTGTCCATTACAGACCTTTGGCTTGTTGATGGCCTGGTGGCTCTGCCAGCCATAGCCCATCCCCCCTCCCTTACCCACACCCTGGCTGCTCTCTCTGGGGGCCACCAAGCCACTACAGCAATGGGCTTCAAATTCTAGAATGCATACAAATTACCCGGTGACCTGGTTGTAAAACAGATTCCTGAGACCCCCTATCTCCAGATTCTAAATTATCAAGTTGCACAGGGAGGCTAGACATCTACATTTCTTTTTTTCTTTTTTTTTTTTTTTAACATTTATTTATTTTTGAGACAGAGAGAGACAGGGCATGAACGGGGGAGGGTCAGAGAGAGAGGGAGACACAGAATGGGAAGCAGGCTCCAGGCTCTGAGCCATCAGCCCAGAGCCCAACGCGGGGCTCGAACTCACGGACTGCGAGATCGTGACCTGAGCCGAAGTCAGAGGCTTAACCCACTGAGCCACCCAGGCGCCCCTAGACATCTACGTTTCTAACGGTCTTGCCCATGACACAGTGGCTCACACACAGACCAGACATTTGGATAAATGCTCCTCTAAGCCTGCCTCAGAGCCCCAGCTCTCTGCCTCCTGCCAGTAAGCCTGGGGTGGCAGTCAGAGCTCACAGGCAGGACTCATGAGGCCAAGGGCTTAGACTACAATTTTGGTTCTGGGCAGCTACTTTGTGGGTGATGTAGCATTCTGCATACTAGTCTGGAATTTAATTATCTTATATCTAAATGTTTCTATAGGAAAATGAGCTCCAGTGTATCTACAAACTAACCGTGGAAATAAAATCCACTTCTACAGAGAAACTGTTCGCATTAATGGACAATGTGTAGTTGTTGGGACCTGGGATGTCCTCAAGAAGCTGAAATAAGAGGGTCCTCAGAGGGGTCACTCTAAAATCAGCACATGACAGATAATCTGATGGGCAACAGGAAAATCCACCCTTAAGAGACAGTGGGGCACTGGAGCCTGGGAGATTTAACTGGTACCCAACTCGGTGTATCCATTCACTGTTCCCCAACCTTCTACCCTTGTCTCATCTTCTCAGTTCTTGACGTATCTGCCCACCCTCTGTACTGTCATTATGAAATATTTCCCTTTACATGGACAACCACCCTGTGGCATACTTTTTTAAAAATTAAGAATACTGAACCTCCTGTTTCAGTGGGAAAATAAGTATATGAAAATTAGGCATGGGTGGGGAGCTAAGATTTCACAGGCTCAGGGTTTGTAGGGAGAGGATAAGGTGCAGTATGGGGGCAAGCCGAGGCGCAAGATGGGATGCTGGGGAGGTGTTAAGGAAAGGGAGGCTGAGGTGGGTGCAGGGGGGGGGATACAGGGGTGAGAGAGCCAAGGAGGCCACAGTGGGGTCATGTGCAGTGGGGTCATGAGGGCAAGGTGATGCTGCCCTCAGCCAGGGGCCTGGATTTGACTTTTCTGTCGAGAATTTGCTGACTATGTAGTCTTGAGCAAATCCCTCCACTTCTATGAGGCTCATTGATTCAAGTGTAAAATGCTTGTAGCAACAGTTGCTTGATGCATGACTAGATCTTCCACCTCAGCCCCGTTGCAGAAGTTAAAGAAACGAAACACACAGTGTAGACGGCAACACTTTACAAAATATAGGACACTGCGGTATTCATAGGATTATAGTTGTGTCATAGTTATATGGCCTCACATGGCTGTTGAGATTGTTGTTGAGACTGTTTGGGCTTTAAGGGCCTCCTCCTTCTGGTGCTCTGAGCCCTGACTCAGGGCTTGTCTTTCAAACAAGTCCCCAAGGGCAGTGGCCCCGTCTCAGTGAGGACTCCACCAGGGATCCAAGCCAGGCCTCACAGACAGGGAGGGACAGGCCAGGGCCAGCGCGTCAAGGAAGGAGGAGTCATCCATTCTCCAGCTAAGGCAAGAGTGGAGAAATTGAAAACCTTCCAGGGAAGGGAATCCTCCAAGTACTTCGGGGGGGTGGGAGGCCTGTCTCTCACCTGACCTCAGCTTCAGGTAAACCCACTTCCCTGCGTGAGGGCCCTTTCTGCTAATGGCATGGGCCATCCTGACTCTTTTTGGCTACAGCTACCAGCTGAATAAGAGACCCAGGCTGCTGCTTCCCCGACGTGTCAGAACTGTCTTCGTTCCATGATATGCTAGGCTCAGGGCTGGATCTCAGTTGCTGACAACTTTTCCCAGGCTGGAAGCCTGCTCCGCTGGAAGCCTCTGCTCAGCCCCTCAGGGCCACAGGAGTCTGTGCTGCTCCTTGAAAATCCCCAGGTCCCGACCCTTCTCTTTAGGGAGGCAGCCTCCACACAGGAGTGGACAAGGTCACCACCACAGAGTGACATCTCGTGGGTTTGGGCAAAAACGTCAGGCTTCTTAGAAGCTTTACTTTAGCCAGTGACCTCTCTGTTTTTGTTTTTCCACTTAAAGGGCAAAAAAATCTATTGCCAGGCTATTTTAGGTGAACTTACTGAAAAAAAAAAAAAGGAAAGAAGAAAATCAGCGTTGGGACGTCACAGTTATTTTTAGCCGGATCTTCTCTCCCTCCAGGACTCAGGCTCTATTTGGGAACCTTGTGTGTTGGTGGCCAGCCAACCTTATGCTTTTTCAGAGTAATCCCCTGGCATATGGCAAAGGCTCCTGGTCCTTGTCACTGTTTTTATGGAGAGGAGTTCATGGGCGACAACTTCCCCTCTTTCTGGCTCCTTGCTCACAGGCCCCACCCCCAGCACCTCAGCATCTTTTACACCATGCACAGCACTTTGCAGTCGGGACGATTGTTCTGCCTTGGCCGGCTTCAGACATATCAGAACAGGGCAACTTTTAGTAAATTAATGAGTCTGCATCATTATCTGCTAGCCTAAGAATCCTTATTAACCTAAGAACTAAAGTCATGTGGAAACGTTGTCTGATCTGGGATCCTTGCTCCTAAATAAGAATGCAAAGAGCCACATGTACCTTTCATTCAAGTAGAAGAAGCTACTTTGGTTTTGAGACGGGTCACCATGACCCGTCTCCATGCCTACTGGTCCTACCTTGGGGGAGCAAATGTAAACAAATGGGACTGAAACCCCAGGCCAGGGGCCAGACCTAGGACTGCTGACATCTAGGTCCAGGGAGGTCTAGCAGTGGCTGGGATGAGGTTCAGTACTGGGGAGCCATCAGGCATGACACAGAGTCCCAAAAATGGATCACAGAGGGACCTGATACCTGGTTTCTTATCACCTAATATCACTCCCAGAAAGAACCATCAAGGATGAGGAAACCTTGGTTCCCAGTTTCTAGTTAGGAAGTTGCTGCTGGAGTTAGAAACGCAGGAGAATTGGATCTCCTCCCGTAGCAGATGTGGGGGGCACAGGGCCAGTACTCACAAGTGCTGGGTATCTGGCCAGAGGGGACAATATTTCTCAGGATACATGGACAGTTTATTTTTCTTTTCCAAAACAGGAGCGGCTTTAGGCTGTACGTATAAAAATAATTTACTTGCATTGTGAAAGTGAAAAGCATCCCAAACTCCACCACCCAGAAATAATCACAGTTAGTATTTCAGGGAATAACACCCAGGCATGCACTTAGATACACATGTATTCAATAGCATCTAAACAGATTCCTGCAATCGTTGAGGAATGGCCTTGTTTGGGCTGTAGGAGACCCAGTTATCTGCTTTTAACTAAAATGGATAGAGGGACCTATTTTACCAGCAAGGGGCAGGGGGACCAGTTGCCTTTTCCAGACACCATCTACCACAGTGCAGTCCATGGCAAACAAGACTGTTGATCTGCAGAGGGTCACTTTCCTTTGGAAACACACGATTTATTCCCAACTTGAGCCCTCCCTTGGCCCCACACTCTTCAGCAGGGTAGGAGGTGGAACTTTTGTCTAACTTTTTCCAGTGGTGGCTAAGAATCCTTCCCTCACTCAGATGCTACAACATAAGGCGGGTGCCGCCCCAGAACTGGCCTGAGGGGGCAAAGACTTTAAAGCTAAGGAACAGGGGCAGGGGGGAGGCGAGGGGGGCAGCCATGATTTAAGGGGCCTATTTACCTTTTACCCTACCGGCCTTCGTGGTGGAGTAGAGTCCCTGCGCTTCATCACTGTTACGCTGACTGCCTCAACAGGGATAGAAATTGTTGTATACACAAGCAAATGCTTTGGGTTGACAAGAGTTGTATGTCTAATGATGCCACCGTGCTTCCTCTGTGATCACGTCACCTTGCCTGAGCTGTGGGCTCCTGGGACAGGAGTCCTCTGATTTTAACTCGAGCTGCTCTCACACACAGGCTCCTTTCTCCCATGTATTTACCGCCATTGGGTAAATAAATGAATTCCCTCTCTGCCTTAAAATGAGGCTCTTAAATGAGTATAACTTTACATTTTGTTTTGTTTGAACTAGGATCCAAATAAAGTTCATACATGGCAATGAATCCATATTGTCTCTTACGTTCCTTTTAATTTATAGATTTTTCCCCCTCACCCTCTTCTTATCTTATTTGTTTGTTTTCTGTCAGTTTATTTGTTGAAGAATCTGGTAGTGTTTCTACAGTTTGGGATTTTCTCACTGTCTGCCTGTGGTGCTATATTTCAATCTTTTGCAGTTAATATCTTGTTGATGCTCAAATTGGTTTTATCTTTTGTCCATGAGAGTTTCTTCAGTTTGGCTCCTGAACCCTTTGGTACAAGCTCAGGAGTCTTTATTACCTTCCTTGTTCTCTGTATGGTAAGATATCCTAGGCTTATTGTATAAACTTCCTTCCATAGACCCGTAATCCGTTATTTCTCCAAGGATCCCTGGTCCTTGTCATTGGAAGTAGAATTTAGGGACCACAGTTGGGTATTAGGGATGCTCACTGTTACTGATTAGTCATTGTCTCTAGTCCTTTTGAGTAGACTAGGAAATATGCACTTATACTATGATAAAAAACCATAATGAATTCATACAGGTACTTCAATTCAAATTCAAGGCTTTTACTTAGTATCATTGTTGTTAAATATGTGCTTCTACTCCCATGTCAAAATTCCCGGTTCTGAATGATATCTACATAAATACTCGTTTTATCTTACTTACAGCAATCTCAAAATACTACCATCAGTACCACTAGCAATATGATTACTGAGAATAATTTGAGGTGTGTGCGTGTGTGTGTGTGTGTGTAGACTCTATGTAAATTCTATCTCTGTTCCTTCCTTCACACTATAGGTAACCTTTATTACTTTAATGGATTATCTGTGCATATTTTTAATATAACCAAGTATGTATAAGTTGAGTTGAGCTATATGCTTGTAACATTTTCGTTAATGAAAAATAATCCACTATGGGTAGTTTCATTTGGTTCTACCTAATACTATCACCTTCCTCTTCTTTTTAAAAATTTTTTTAATATGTTTATTTATTCATTTTGAGAGAGAGAGAGAGAGAGAGAGAGAGAGGGAGTGGGGAAGGGCAGAGAGAACCCCAGGCAGGCCTCCCACCGTCAGCATGGAACTTGACATGGGGCTCAAGCCCACAAACCATGAGATCATGCCCTGAGCCGAAACCAAGAGTTGGCCGATTAGCTGGCTGAGCCACCCTGGTGACCCATTTAAAAAATTTTTTTTCTTTATTTTAGAGAGAGAGTGAGTGAGCATGAGCAGGGGAGGGGCAGAGGGAGAGACAGAGACAGACACAGAGAGAGACAGAGAATCTTAAGCAGGCTCTAGGCTCAGCATAGAGCCTGATGTGGGGCTCAACCCCAAGACCCTGGGATCATGAGCTGAGCCACAATCAAGAGTCTGACACTCAAACAACTGAGCCACCCAGGCACCCCCACATTCATCTTCTTAGATAAGTAATGGTATATAATATATGCTTTTTTCCACCTTGCTTTTTCCATTTAATGTATCCTAGAGATTCTTCTATAATGTCAATACCATTTCTTGATTTAAAACACTCAAGGGGCACCTGGCTGACTCCGTCAGTGGAGCACGCGACCCTTAATCTTGGGGTTGTGAGTTCGAGCCCCATGTTGGGTGTAGAGATTCCTTTAAAAGAAAACCTTTAAAAAGAGAAACAAATAATAAAACACTCAGTAAAGTTTAGTTACTGGATACTTCCCTGATGTGATAAAATACATCTATGTGAGCCCAAGAGCCTACTGCATGCTTAGACGGCATTGGCCATTTCCCGTAAAGTTGCGAAGAAGACAAGTCCGTGTTCACTACTACTTTTCTTTAAATATTGTACTAGCCTAGTAGTGAAAAAATACAAAGAAGTTAAAGCTATGGAAATTGGAAAGGATGAAAAAAAAAAAACGTAAAATTTTCATCCTTTGTTCTGAGATGGAAAAGTATTCAAAATGTATGAGGTGGAAACAACAAGGTCAGGACTGTAAGTGTACTCTAAAGCCTTGTGTGTAAAAATGGGGTGGGCAATAGAATATATATTTGAGGGTGTGCAGGTATGCTGAGGAAACTGGAAAGTCGTCCAAGAAATTGGCAGTGGTTACCTGGAGCATGGATGGGAACTGTGTGGATGAGGGATGGGGTAGGTGAGTGACTTTGTGCTGCGTATACTGATATACTTTAAAATTTATAAACTGTGTGAGTGTGTTACATATTCAAAAATAATTTTGTTGGGGCGCCTGGGTGGCGCAGTCAGTTAAGCGTCCGACTTCAGCCAAGTCAGGATCTCACGGTCGGTGAGTTCGAGCCCCGCGTCAGGCTCTGGGCTGATGGCTCGGAGCCTGGAGCCTGTTTCCGATTCTGTGTCTCCCTCTCTCTCTGCCCCTCCCCCGTTCATGCTCTGTCTCTCTCTGTCCCAAAAATAAATAAAAACGTTGAAAAAAAAATTTAAAAATAATAATTTTGTTAAAAAGGGTAAATTAAGAAGTTAAAAAAAATAGAAGCCCCAACCCCACTCCATTCCTGCAGCCCCATCATCATTGCCAGTCTCCAGTGGCAGCCTCATGAACGAAGCACTGAGCTCCGCAAACGCCGGGCAATGAGCCACGCCATACCTAACAGAAATAAATTTAGCTCGTGGAAAATAATAATGTAATTAGGAATTTGGAGAACCTGAGGCAGGTTTTTCCAAGGGAAAATTATAAGCTCATTAGGTTTCGCAAGTTATTAGAGTGTTAATTAAATATCCTGTTTACGGAAATAAAGTTTATTTTTCGAAAGAAAATGGACAGGGGCAAGAGGAGAATGAGAATCGTGTTAGCTCACCATTTTTCTCACTGTGAGAATCCTTTTTCTCTTTTGACATTCTACCTTTTGATGAGCTCCAGGTAAGTGTCCAGACCTTTCTGCATGGCATCAGACTCAGCAAACAGCATGCTGGACCCCTCCCCCTCCCCCAGCATCCAATGGGCACCTCAGATCAACCTGTCCAGAGCTGCACTCAACACCCGTCTCCAAAGCCTGTTCTGCTTTGCCGTATGTGGGTGGGACTGCCATCCACCCAGTGCCCTAGTCAGGAACTTGAGTGGGAGTCATTCATTCTTCCCTCTTCCCTTTCTTCACCAGTCATAAAATCCTGACACTCTTACCTCCTCAGATTGCTTTCATTCCTTGAAAAATTGCCTTCTTCTTTTTATTTTTCACCCCTGCCATCACCTCTAACCCATTCCCACTCTGGCTTATGCCAGTCCAACAACTTCCTAAGTGGTCCTCTGCCAGCCTGTTCCCCTCCAATCTATCATTCCTTATCTATGCCCGAATGGCCCTTAAAGAAAGTAAGTCTGATTTTGCCACCTCCCTATTAAAACCCTCAGTGTTTCCTCCTTGTGCATAGGCTGAGATCCAAATTCCTCAGTGTGGGCTCCAGGTGAGAATGACTATACACCCCAGGGGCCCCAGGACAGTTCTAGCTTATTCCTCTTGTCTTGAGGTCCCAGCGGGCTAGTGCCCTCCCTCACACTCAGAGCATCCTGGTTTGGACAGCACATCACTGGGTCTCCCTCGCCGCAGGGTCTCCCACAGTCCAACTCTTCCCAAACTCCCTGGAACGCGTCACGACCTCTCCTCTCCTACGTACTCCCTCTTGTTCACTCCTGCTTACTCTTTGCTTAGCATCAGCTTTCCATCAAGTCTTTCCTGGCTGTCCTCGTCCATCACACACGTACACAGTTGGTTTCACTTCCCTGTATTTCTGTACGTAAAGACATACGTTAAGGAGCCCTATTAATGTATTTAGTCAGGCCGTGTTATAATCATCTGTCTGTGATTGCGCTGCCCATCACTAGATTGCAGATTTCTTCTGAAAAATTTTTAAATATTTATTTTTGAGAGGGGGGAAGAGGCAGAGAGAGAGGGAGACACAAAATCCAAAGAAGGTTCCAGGCTCTGAGCTGTCAGACAAAGCCTGATGTGGGACTCGAACTCACGAGCCATGAGATCATGACCTGAACCGAAGTCCAACATTTAACTGACTGAGCCACCCAGGCACCCTAGGATTGCAGATTCTTAAGGGCAGGGACTGTGCCTTAAATATCCACACCCCCAGAACTAGCAAAGTTCTTACATTCCAGACACAGCAGACCACAAGAGCAAAAGCACATTGGCAGGAACAATCTGGGTGCATTTGAGGAACAGAAAGGAGGTCTGTGTGGTTGGCGCATAGTGAGGGGGAGAGTTAAAGTACAGAATAAGGTCATGTGGGAGGCAGCAGCCGGAACATAGCAGTGCCTCAGAGCACTGTTAGGTGCCTTGACCACCAACCCTGTCAAGCAGGGAAGATGGGATTTGAAGCCCAACAGACTTGAGTTTCCCAATTGGCTTTCTTACTAGCTGGATTGGCGTGGATAATTTTTTAAAATATCCAAGCCTCAGTTTCCTTGTTTGTAAAATGGTCAAAATAAATTTGTGGTGAAGAGTGAATGAGATAAGGGAGGTTAACCACCTACCACAGTGTGAGGCATGTCAGAGTGATTCATTGCATGGGAGATATTAGGTTTATTTCCCAGCAGAAATGGAAGGAAGGAAGCCAGTTTCCAGAAGTCCTGAGTGCAGAGTCAATATCTTCAGGGACTAGAGAACTCTCTATGTTCTGAGAAGGGCTGAGAGGTGGCAGCAGCTGGGTAACTCCCAAGGTCGGTAAAGTGTTGCAAGTTCACAAAGTCCTACAAAAGCAATCTCATATTCCAACAGCCAGCATGTTCAGACATGGCCGGTCCATCTCAAGCTCTGCCTGAGCAGAACTGTGTCCTTCTATCTGTCAATAATGAGCTAACTATTGGAGTGTAATTTTGATTTTTCTCATGAGAATCAATAAGACAATAGGACTCCTTTGAAGACTCTTATCACTTGTCTACTTTTGCAGGCGCACATCTTCTCTGGATCGTGAGGGGTCCTCGAGCAAACCTTCACTGGTGCTCAGGACCTGTCACTCCGGTCCCGAGTTACCAAGCTCTGAACACAGGATGCTCTCTTAGGCCAGAATCCAACTAAGCGTTTCAGATATGCTGGGCATCCAAGAGCCTCCCTACATGGCTCTCATTAGGTCAGGCAGGAGTGATACTAAAATTGAGAACAACTGGTACAACGTGGGCACAGATGGCCAGAGTGGACAGTGACCACAGCTCTGGGGTGACCATGGTGCTGAGGCCCTGGGGCTCGAGCAATAACCCTCCAGCTGCTGGATTGTGAGGAAGTCTTGAGGGACCAGCAAGGGTGACTGGGGTGCTGCAACATCACCTGGGTGGCAGTTTCCCAACTGGTCAACATTTCAGCGGTCAGTTCAGCCTTTCTGGTGTTTCTCTGCGCTAGGCACAGGTGAGTTTGTTCGCTTACAGGAACTGTATTCAGTGGTTATTGTTGCTTCGTTTCCCATACATCTATGACCTCTCCATCCAGAGTGGGCAAAATGAGCTCCCAAAGCAATATAGTGTGGTCGAAAGGTGTCTGGAATGGGTGGCAGGACCTGGGGTCCCGATCTGGGCTTTGCTTATTACCACCTGTCTGATACTGGGCAAGTTAACCTCCTTACCCATAAAATGGGATGATCGTGCTCCCTTAGAGACAGTGTGAGAATTAAATAAAATAATGCATATAAAGCACCAAACACAAGGCCTGGCACACGGTAGGTGCTCAATAATGGCATCGGTCCTCCAAAGGGAAGTGGAGACATAGAAGCGGCCCTCGGTGACTTTTATTCCGGAAGGTCCAATGCCATGTGTTCTGAAGTTGATTGCTGGGGAGGTGATTCTGGGAAGGGGCGATGGGTCAGGGCAGCTACTAGGATCTGGCTACCGCCATCTCCTGCACCCGGCCCTCCCAGCCCCCTGAGGGAGGTGCCTGTAAAACCCAGCCTTTGTGTCCATCTTAAAAGACAGATTGCAGAGCAGGGGTGTCGAAGGAAGGAGAGCACTGTGTGATGACTCATGAGGGGACCACAGGCGCCAGGGAGACAGGGGAGGGAGTTGGCACCCACCTTTCTCCATCCTGGTTTTCTTTCCTTCCTGCTCAGCACTGTTTGGGCAGTTTAATAGGGTTACCATGGGAACAACCTGAGTGGTGGAAAGAACAGAAACCCTCAGTCTGAAGACGTGGGTTTGAATCCCGGCTCTGGTGTTTTCTGGCCATATGACCTTGCCCGTGTTATTTCATGCCCACTACCCACCCTCCACACCCTTTGTTTCCTAAAAAATACGGATCCTGTGCCCTCCCACCCACCCCACAGAGTTGTTTTGAGCTTTGCGAAATATGTAGGTGAAAGCAATTTGTGTAATGTACTCTCCAAACACCGTGTTCTGTAATGTGATTGTGTTTGCTTAATGTAACCTGAATTTCCCCAGGCCTACCCGCTGGGGAGGTGCTGTTAGCAATGACGACCCCTGCTCTACTGGCTGATACCCACGCAGTGTAAGCTATGCCCTGGTGCCTGTAAAAAGCCCTGTAAGGACTTGTCACGCTCGCCAGGGACATCCATCAGGCATTCCGTACAATGCGATTCCACGGGCACAGTTTCTGTACCACAGTTTCAGCTGGCCGTGCCTTGTCCCTCTCCTGCCCTGGGGCTGCCCCTGTGGGCATGCTGCCAGTGTCCAAGGGCCCCCTCCTCACCCCCACCCCATGTCACATACGGTTCCTTCGCAAAAATGAGTTTCACCAAAAGTTACTTCACAAAAATGAAGTCTTCCGGGGACAGTCTACCGTCTAAACAGACAGGCTCAGAGAAATCTGGATCTCATTTTGGGCTGAAGGTGGTAACGCTTGCTACAATATTTATGACGGATCACTATTTTTATGACAGCAAGGAGCAACACCCCCACCTGTGGTTCTCGAATTTGGTTGCAACGGTCCTGGGGGTGTGCTCACCACATATTCCCACGGTCGTGACCCAAGAGAATCCAGGCAGATGAACTCTGGCCAAAACAATAATGGAGAAGGACATTCGTGTCTGAAAGGTCACTGCAAGGGGTTTAAACTGAAATTTAAAGGGAGTGAGATAAAAGCTCTAGAGAAGTTCGGGTCAGTCATGGTTTTTCAGACCACAGGTCACATCTCCTTAGTGTGTCATGAAATCAGCATAGTGGGTTGTGACTTGCATTTTATTTTATTATTTTTTTTATATTAAAAAAAATTTTTTTAACATTTATTTATTTTTGAGACAGGGAGAGACAGCATGAATGGGGGAGGGTCAGAGAGAGGGAGACACAGAATCTGAAACAGGCTCCAGGCTCTGAGCTGTCAGTACAGAGCCTGACGCGGGGCTCGAGCTCACGGACCGCGAGATCATGACCTGAGCCCAAGTCGGCCGCTTAACCGACTGAGCCACCCAGGCGCCCTGTGACTTGCATTTTAGAAGATGGGGGAGGACAGAATGGGATTAGTGCATTGTACGTACATAAAGGACGAGCATTATTTTCTGATACCTTTGTTTCTGTTACATCATACACAGAGATTGAACTATAGGAAACTGCCGTTGTTAGGTCAAAGAAGTCAAACATCTGCAGTGTCATATCGGTCACCCAAACAGGATACATACATCTTTGGCCATATGTAAAAATTTCCTCGTGTGAATCACAATTTTAAAAATTTGAGAAAGGGGATTGGATTTGGAGTTAGAAAATTTGCACTTAGATTCCAGCAGAAGTCTTCACCAACTGTGCGTTCTCGCAGCTTCGTTTCCTTTCTGTGATCTGCCTCGTCGGTGGGACTGATGTCAAGAACTGTGGGAGAGAATGCATGTACTGGCACATAGTAGGTACTCGCTTAGTGTCAGGTAAATTTGGGGAGAACGGGAGATACCAGCTGTGTGTTGTTCAGGACTCTTTCGCTGCACACGTGAAAGCCAACACAGAGCACCTAAAGCAAAAAACAAAATGGAAGTCCAAAAGTGGGGTGGCCACAGGCATAACTGGATAGAGGGAGTCAAACGATGTCACAGAGATTTTTTAATCTCTCCCTGCCTCCCTCAGTTCTACTCCCCTTTAAGAACGGGGCTCTCGGGGTGCCTGGGTGACTCAGTGGGTTAAGCGTCCGACTTTGGCTCAGGTCGTGATCTCGTGGTTTGTGGCTTTGAGCCCCACGTTGGGCTCTGTGCTGACAGCTCAGAGCCTGGAGCCTGCTTCAGATGCTGTGTCTCCCTCCCTCTCTCTCCCCTTCTCCCACTCACTCTCTGTCTCTGTCTCTCTCTCTGTCTCTCTCAAAAATAAACAAACATTAAAAAAAAAAAAAGAATGGGGCTCTCTTAGCAGGAGGAGAGAAAGCACCGTTGCCCACAGTTCAGACCTATATCACCCCACTAAGGATGTCATAGACGCTCCCAGGGGAAGACTGACCCAGATTGGTACATGTGCTGTGTCTGTGTCCGTGATGGGGAGATGGGATGAAAGCACAAGCGCTCCCTGCGGCCAGAGGTGGGATGTTGCAATTGATAATTGATGGTCCCTGCAGTCAGGAGGGGACCTGAGGACTGGGGACGGGGGTGGGTCTGCAGTTACGAAAGCAAGAGGAAGTTGTTCTCTCTAGGAGAAGGAAAGGAAGCCTGAGCAGACTCCCATGATGACAAAATGAGTAAGACAATCCGAGGTGCCTGCATCAGGCACCTGAAATCATATTTCTCCTTGCAGGGCTCCAAAGTGTCTCTCCACACAACATGGGGCGGGGGGGGGGGGGGGCGTGCTGAACAAAGTGAAGCAGGTCGTCCACAGGGCAGCCCACGTGCTCTTGCCTGACTCTCTGGGTCACAGCAATACGGGCCTCAAGGCTGAAACGGAACAACTGAAGGATGGGAGTCATTCATAAAGAACATACCCATTACCAAGAGGCTAGAGAAGTAAACGGGAGCCAAGCAGATTTAGTGCTGCCTGGAAATACACAATGCTCCAGGGAGTAGCACCAGGCAAAGGAGCAAGTGGGAAAACTCAAGAGAGGAACCCACACAGTAGCACCTGGTTAGAGGAAAGGGAGGTTGCCTTTCTGATACAGATCAGAAAACTGGCCCCAGGGAAAACACGCTCAGCTGGGAACTCGCTTATTCACATCTGTGGAAACATCATTTGGCTAAAAGCGGGGCATCTGACACCCTCATAATTTGCCTTGCTGACTATTTTATCTCCCAGAAAGTAGAGGAAGTAGTAGCAGAGGAACGTTCCTAAACCCAATTCCAACCAATTAGGAAGCTGTGATGGTGACAGCTGGGGGGGGGGGGGCGGGGGGGGATGTCCTGGGGAGGAACTTCGGGAGAAAACTTCCAAGGGGGTGTCACAGTTCATGATGACGCGGGAGGAGGCGGCTGGACACAGTCGAAGATCCACCGTGGACCCGGGTCAGGCAGCTGCCAGGGCCTTCACAGAATAGGTGTGATTTCACGGCGAGAACGAGGCTGGAGAGATTTGGTGAGTTCGCCTAAAACTCACCCGCTGCCGTGAGTGATTTACATAAGTGCCGGAAAATTTACATAAATGACTAGTTTTCTGTTTGCAGTGGAACCAAGTGTTTTAAAAAATCATTTTTATCTTCCTGTGAGCTCCCCAAGTATTTGTCTTCAACCAGTGACCTTGCCAACAGTTTCACATCTTTCCCTCCCTCCCTTCCTCTCCCTCAGGGCAGGCGTGCGCGCATGCGCACACGCCCATGCTCAACAACTCAACATCTGGAGTTGCCTAGGTCCCTAACTTCTTCTTTTTCTACTATTGACGGAAAACTTGGGCACTTACTTGTTTTGTCATCTTAGGCTTGCCGTGCAATATTCGGAACATAGCTACAGCAAAAAAAAAAAAAAAAAAAAAAAATGTATTTATCTGAAATTCAAATTTAACTGGGCGTCCTGGCTTTTGGCGTTGTTGTTTTTCCGGGAAGTGCTAAATCTGCAACCCTATCACCCTTTCACCCCATCCTCTCCCTCTGGGAGCCTCGGGTATGGGGAGGACACTTAGTGGGCGGGGCAAGGGGCAGGGGCCTGCCTCCAGTTCGTGGGTTCCCCAGACCCCAAGGAGGGAGTGCCCCAGCTTCTGCCCTCTCCTGCCCTCCTGACAGTTCTTCCCACACTAAGTACAGACACCTGGGGAGGGGCTGCTCCTCAGTGTGGCCTTTTAGCTGTCCCCACCCCCAGCAGAGTGGCTTATTTTTGGGTTCACAAACAAATGAAAGCAGTGCTTTTGCTCAGCTCACTGAGCAGAGCGCCCCTCCTCTCCCACTCGGAGCTGTCTTCTCTGGGACCTCCTGCCTCTGTCATTGCCTAGGGTCTCTTGGGATTGCCTCTGTCTTTGTCTGGCTGTGAGTGGGTATCACCCCACTCCTACTCCCTCCAGCGGCTTACCTTGGAGCCACTCTCCCCTTCTTTCAGGCTTTTCTTATAGCCCTTCAAATGGTTGTTGTAGCTTCCCTTTGAACGCACCCCAATTTTCCGTGGTTTTCTGGAAATGAGCTGTGTTCTTCTGCACCAGCGTTCTGGGCAACACTCTTGCAGAGGGGGCCTCCAGGCTTCCAGGGGCAAGGACTACAGTTAAAGGTGAAGGGCCCTTCCTAGAGGATGAAATATACTTCCTGGCCTTGCTTTTAGGCTGCTGCTCCCATGCAACCCTTTCTTTCACCGAGTGTATCTACAGACTGAAATTGTTTTATTTAAATTATATCGCCTCCTTCCTTCCCCCAATCAAATACTCCTTGATTAGAGTTGGTGGGTATGATCGTTTTCTGGGTATATATGGAATTCTCATACACAAGTTCCATATTTGCATCGTCAGTTTTCCATTTCTTTCTTTTTTTAAAAAAAAAAAATGTTTATGTATTTATTTTGAGAGAGACAGAAAGAGATCAGGAGAGGGGCAGAGAGAGAGGTGAGACAGAATCCCAAGCAGGCTCTGCACTATCAGCGTGGAGCCCAACATGGGGCTCGAACTCATAAACCTTGAGATCATGACCTGAGCCCAAATCAAAAGTCGGATGCTTAACCAACTGAGCCACCTAGGACCCCTCTATTTCCTTCTTAAAACAAGTTTTTCTTGGGGTGCTAGGGTGGCTCAGTCAGCTAAGCATCCGACTTTGGCTCAGGTCATGATCTCGTGGTCTGTGAGTTCGAGCCCCGCGTCGGGCTCTGTGCTGACAGCTCAGAGCCTGGAGCCTGCTTCAGATTCTGTGTCTCCCTCTCTCTGCCCTTCCCCTGCTCATAGATCTCTCTCTAAAAAATAAATAAACATTAAAAAAAATTTTAAACAAGTTTTTCTTATCCAGACCTAAATAAGAGAGAATTGATCCCATGGGGGAAAAAAAATCAAGCAGATTTTATTATATGCCAGTTAGTGACATTGAGAAAGTCATTGATTCTTAAGGAAAGAATTTTATATGTCTGGGAGAAATACATTGATGATGATAGGTGAGTGTGGTGGGAGTAGGGGGGATGAACTGGTTTAAGGCCTAGTCAAGTATCAAATGATGGTCACTAAGTTGGCTTCTATAGAAGGTAGGTGGGTCCAGGTGTTCAGAGACCCTTTGCTTCCCCAAGTCCCAGAATGAATGTGACAGTGCCAACAGTTTAACATTGGTTGTTAAGAAATATGGGGGCGCCTGGGGGGCGCCTGTGTGGCTCAGTCGGTTAAGCGTCTGGCTTCGGCTCAGGTCATGATCTCACAGTTCATGAGTTCGAGTCCCGCATCGGGCTCTGTGCTGACAGCTCAGAGCCTGGAGCCTGCTTCACATTCTGTGTCTCCCTCTCTCTCTGCCCCTTCCCTGCTCATGCTGTGTCTCTCTCTGTCTCAAAAATAAATAAACATTAAAAAAAAAAGAAATATGAGGGGGTTGGGGGAGTGGTATCTAGGAAGAGGGAAAGAAGAACCAGGAAAAAACAAAAACAAGAAAACTCCTGCTGGTGCTCTAGCCATATAGGGGCTTAATATAAACCAGAAGTGTTTCAGGGATGTGTTTATTAAAGTCGTTTGCTATAGGATATACAATGTAAAATCTTCTATCTTCCCTGTGAAGTCTTCAGTGAAAGTCTACATTGCTCGCTGTGGCTGTGGAATGAACTAATCCTTCTTAGAGAGCTCAAAGAGATGCTTCTGAGTTCTGCACATAGATTGTCCAAAGAACAAAGGAAATGGGACGGAGTTAAAGCACCAAGGGAAAGCCAACTCTGGATGACGCCTGGAAGTCATTAATATTGGACTGAAGAATGTTTTGCAGCCACGAAAAATGATATTTATGGAGCATTTTTGGTGATTTGAAAAATGGTTTATGCTAAATATTACATTTAGAAAGCAAGATTTAGTATATAAAGCGAGCACAGAAAGCAAGGTTTAAATTGCATATATTCTATGATCAAAATCACATAAAAATTATAGAAGAATGACTGGATAGAAATGTACCAGAATGTTAATTATGATTGACCCTACATAGTGGAATTATGATGACTTTTTTCTAATGCTTTGTGCTTTCATGTACTTTCCAAGTTCTATACAATGGGCATGGACCTCCTATAATAACCAATATAAAAGAAAAACATCAGCCTTGTCAGATTCCGTTTGAGCGGTAGAAGTCTTTGGTGATCCTTCTTCTTCCAAGTATATTTGCATTGGAATCTGGGGGAACCATGATGGGACCTTAGCAACCCAGGTGAAAGAGGTAAGACCTGGAGGGAGAGGAGTTGGGAGACTCTAATGCTGTGCTGCTGCTGGTCCAAGGTGCAGGTGGGTAGTCTAACAGGATATAGGACAGAGAGGTAGGACCAGACCTCGCTGCTGCCCTACCTGTAGGGCCCCATGCAGTGGTTGGAAACCCATCACAGGTAAGCAGTAGATTCAAGGGAGTACCATAGACAGTGCTTGTTTATATTGGATGGGACTCTGTGTTGGACACTTGCGAGAATTTGTCTCAGCCAAGCTCGGAACAGTGATCCAGAGAGACGATGTGAGACAGTGGAACTGATGTTAAAACCCAATCATACAGACAGGGATAGTATTAGAGGACATGAGAAGTTTGTGACTTAGAGGTTTTGTGGACATTTCCTTTCATTCATGCATGCATATATTCATGAATATATCAGTCCATTCCTTCATTCACCCAACAAACATTCACTGGGTCTTCCATGCTAGGCACTGGAAACACAAAGCAAATAAGACATTGTCCACAAGTTATCAGACTCATGCCGGGTCCTTCCACCTTGGTGGTACAGAGGTCATGAACACACCTAGGATTTTTAAGGTCTTGACCGATCTGTGGATAAAGCGCATCAGTGTCTCTAGATTAGGTGAGCTGGGGAAGAGTTTACATCTATAAACCTTCCTTAGGATCGTTCACACCTTCTCCTGCTCCTCCCCATCACACAGAATCAGAGAGAACAAGCCTTGGGAAATGTCTGAGCTAGCAAGGGCCATAGAAGATTCTACCAACCTGACTCTTACTTGAATTTCCTTTTTTTTTTCTTTTTTGTGCATTTTTATTGAAATTCCAGTTAGTTAACATACAGTGTATGTTAGTTTCAGGTGTACAATATACAGCGATTCAACACTTCCATACAGCCCTCTGTGCCCATGACAAGTGGCCTCTTTAATCCCCATCATGTGTTCAACCCATAACCCCACCCACCTCCCCTCTGGTAACCATCAGTTTGGTCTCTGTAATTGACAGTCTGCTTCTAGGTTTGCCTCTATTTTTTTTTTTTTTTTAATCTTTGCTTCTTTGTTTCTTTGTTTCTTTTTTGGTCACAAGTTTTTATTTAAGTTCAAGTCAGTCAGAGAAAGACAAATACCGTATGATTTCACTCATATATGGACTTTAAGACACAAAACAGATGAACATAGGGGAAGGGCAGGGAGAGAGGGAAGCAAACCATAAGAGACTCTTAACTATAGAGAATAAACTGAGGGTTGATGGGGTGAGGTAGGTGGGGGCTGGGCTGGGTGGGCATTAAGTAAGGCACTTGGTATGCGTTATATGTAAGTGGTGAATCACTAAATTCTACTTCTGAAACCAACATTACACTATATGTTACTTGCATTTCCTAAGGATTGTGAGTTGATAGTGCTAGGGATCTTCCCAGGATTTTGCCCAGGAAACAAGATTTAATGAAAAATAATAAGGATACACGGAGCTTTAAAGATGACAAACTGCCTTTCAATCCATTCTGTCATGTAGTCCTAACATGATGGAAGTGACTAGTCAGGGATTACGATTTGAATTTTACAGATAAGAAACCAGGCTCAGAGAGGTGAAGTCCTCTCCTATCACAAACAAGTAACTAACTAGGTCTCCCATTTCAGGCTCTCTCCGTATCTCCAAGTCTATGGCTTTTTCGTTACAGCTCACCCAGAGTACAGATGGCTCTATCACTCTGAGGGGACAGTAGGCCTGTGGCACACCCAAACCACAGGATATACATGCAGAACATGTGGCTGTTGGGGGATGAGGCTGGGTGCATTTGCTTTCTATGGTTGATGTAATAAATCACCCAAACTTAGTGCTTTAAAACACAACAGAAATTTATTCTCTCACAGTTTTGGAGGCTGGAAGTCCACAGTCAGTGTTACTGGGCAGAAATCAAGGTACTGAAGGGCTGCACTCCCTCTGGAGGCTCTAGGGGAGAATCTGTTCCTTGCCCCATTCAGCTTCTGGTGGCTGCTGGCACCCCTTAGCTGGTGGCTGTATCACTCACTTCAGTCTTCAAGGCCAGCATCTTCAAATGGACTTCTCTGTGTCAAATCTCCCCCACCTCTCACTTATAAGGATACATCTGACTGCATTTAGAGCCCATCTGGATAATCCAGGATAATTGCCTCAATGCAAAAGCCTTAATTTAATCATACCTGCAAAGCCCCTGTTTCTAAATATAACTTTTCAGGTTCCAGTGTCCTGGGCCTGATATCTTTGAAGGATAATATTCAGCCTACAATCCTCGGCTAGGGCTTTACATGTTAGTAACCTCTTCTGCCTGTGAGTTATTGCTCAGTAAAAGCTGAATCTACTTGGGGAAAAGGAAACACAGTATGGTGACGGAATAATTTTGAGCAAACTATATGGCTGAGGGTAGGACTAAGATTGCCTTCCTGATGTAGCAGTTTGTTTATTGACTCTGTCTTAAATCTGCTGCCTCTTCCCATGCTCCTGCAGAGTTGGCTCAAGTCCCGAGGCTCTTAGCTTCCTCTCTCTCCAACCAAGTTCAGAGAAGATGGGCTGGCCCTGAAATCCTGGAATGTCAGAGCTGAAAAGATCACCTCGCTGATCCCTGCTCCCTCCTTTACTGAGGGAGAGCCCGAGGTCTGAGTGGAATCAGGTCTGCTGAGTTTCTTCCCCCAGAAACCAGTACTTTTTAAGTGAGTCTATATTTTTAAGGAGCCAGCACAGTATCCCCCAAATCGGCTGGTACACAAGGATCAAGGAAGGGGAAACTAGGATTGACTGACTATTTGGACATCATGCTTTTGTGCCCTTTTGAACCTGGGTATCGTTCTTATTGTCCATCCTTTCTGGATCTCTCAACCATCTCCTTTTCCCTCTCTGTATCTTCTTGTCCCCATTTGATACTCTCTGACTCCACTTACCCTCTCTGCTTATTTGTTCGGCCTGGGTCCTCACAACCCCAGCAGGACTTCCCAGATACTCCTTCTTCCTCAGCCCACCCTATTCCCTTCTCCTTGGTAGGAGGCTCTTTGTCACTTTCAAGTCCGACATGATGAAATAGGGAAGCACGGTGGTTTCTGGAGGCATAGTCAAGTTTAAGACTTCTAAAACTGAGATAATGAAGAAGGAAGTGGGAATATGAAGGAGGAGGGTTTACCTTAGCTTCTCTATTTGTGGGTTTTACTTGCATGAATTTTCCTGTCCCCCAGAATGATGAGTAGATATCTGGGCATCTACTTATATAATTGCTGAGTGGAAGCTTATATGCATGAATAAAAGAGATCCTCAAAGATAGGACATCCAATACCTGGGTGATCAGACTGTTGGAACTGTACCAAAGTTCCAAAGTCATTTATTAGCATGTGGCCTTTGGACTTATGTTTCCTCATCTTTGAAAATGACAGGGACGATACTATCTACTTCACAAGGTTTTGTAATGCATAAATGAGATAATGCCTCTAGCACAGAAATTAGTGCCAGTTGATAGTCATAAATATTTGAAGAACTGATACCCGGGTCACTTCCTCTGTAAAGACTTTTCTGACCTCCTACTCCAAGGAGGACTGACCCTTCCTTTTAGAGTATGCCTTTTATACCCTATTTATACCCATGTCTTAGAACCTATAATACTTTATTATCCTACTCAGCCCCCACTGGGCCCCCTTTCACCTCTCTTTCCAGCTCTAAGCCTCTTCAAGATAATAAGAGATACCCCTTACTCATCTTTGTAATCCCAGTGCCTAGTGCAGTGACTGGCTCATGGGAGATACCCTGGAAATATTGATTGAATCGATTTGAAATGGTGAGGGTTTCTGAACATAAGCCTTTCAGGCCAGAATTCTTTTGGACTTATCATGCCAGTTGCTGCCTCCTTGTATTTATTAAGATCGATGGCAAAACCCATTGAAAGACATCTGGCTTTAGTAGCCCCAGGAGATTCTGTCGGCTCTGGTCCACCCCAGGCAGATGGGCCTTATTAAGAGAGATCAGACTGTTTACTATGCTGGCAGTGCCCAGACTTGCTTCCCTCCCAAGCTGGTATGTTTTGCCATTCAACGCTATCATATCATCGAAATGGCGAAGGCTCAGTGAGAGCCTTGCGCCTCTCCAGCATTTCCAAGAGGACTGCTTCATGGGTTCATCTTCCTGGGGACAGTCTTCTCTGGCTATATCTAGAGTCTTTCAAAAGCTTTGGTGTTGGACCTGTTTAGATGTGATGGATGGGAGTACAACCCAGGGAGACACGTGGAGACAAGAAGGGTCCTGGGCTTGGTGGTGCCAGAGTCCATTCTTCAAGAATGACTGTGGGACAGGGGAGCCTGGGTGGCTCAGTGGGTTAAGCGTCTGACTTCAGCTCAGGTCATGATCTCGCTGTTCATGAGTTTGAGCCCCACGTCAGGCTCTGTGCTGACAGCTCAGAGCCTGGAGCCTGCTTCCGATTCTGTGTCTCCCTCTCTCTCTGCCCCTCCCCCGTTCATGCTCTGTCTCTCCCTGTCTCAAAAATAAATAAAAACATTAAAAAAAAAATTTAAAGAATGACTGTGGGACATTGTCAGGATGGAGTAACTCAGGAAAGAAAAAGCCGTGTGCCAAATCTGAGGGTGACTTGGAAGCCAGCAGAAGAAAGAGCTGTAAAGACATAGGTAGGAGTCGAAAATAGACAGGTCACAGAAGGAAGTGGGAAATTGGCTGAATGGTTACTCATAACTAAAACTACCATGCATTGGGAAACTACTAATATGCCAGGCACATTATACACTTTAGCCTTTGAATCACCATGACAACCTATGTAGTAGGCTGGTACAAAAGGAAACTGAGGCTCAAAGGACTAAGTGACTTACTTCAGGTGACACAGTCAGCAAGTGACAGAAATGGGGCCAAACCCAGACAGTGGGTCCCAGTCTTCTGCTCCTACTGTGCGCCACTGTCAACATGGGAATGGAGGGTATGTGCCGAGATGTCTCTTCTATGTTGTACTCAGCATGGGCTGAAGAAGCATGGGGCCAGCTGACCTGGGGATCCATGCTAGGTGAAGAGGCATGATCCAATGCATATCTTATAAAGAAGTAATCCCTGTGTCCCCCTCCTGGCTGATTTCTGGCTCTTGTATCAATGCTTTTATCAATGCATCCTGCTGGGGTGGAATTTCCTTCTCATTCATTATTCAGTAACATTATTCATTGTCAGCTATTGTGGCCTCAAGTAGGGCCTCTTCTTAGAGTTGAGAAATGTGGCCTTTTCTGAGTCAATCACTCTAACAAGAGGCAGGACCTGATACAGAAAACTAAAAGGGTAGGAGAGAGGATTCCCTTTTCTTGTTGGGGTCTTTCCTTTGCTCCAAGATTAGACATCAGAAAGCATGGATTTCTAAGGCGTGATTCTGGGATGCTAGATGGTGCCCAGCAAGTGAACGCTGACTGACACCTAAAGCCACAGTCTGAAGAAGACTAAACCATATCTGGGAACCAGACTATCTAACTACAAATTACTCTCTTTGCTTATTTTCCTGCTACGATCTCTAAAGATTGCGTGAAAGATTGTTTAAATACCCTACCCTGACCTCTGCTCTACAGAGGAATTTTTAAGAGAAAGGTTGTGGTTAAGGCATTAAAAGGTGCCCTTTGAGGTTACCATGGAATGTGAATCTTTGGAAACAAGAATTGGCCTGCATTGTTTTTCTGCCTCTCTCCACATGGAAGGTCTTCTTTCCTGGCCAGTCTTGCAGTGACTATCACTTAGGATCCTTTGGGTTGCAAGGAACAGAGCATGTTGAATCAAACTGATATAAACAATAAAGCAATGTCTTTTTGTTAATATATATATATATATATATACATATGTTTTTAATGTCTACCTATTTATTTTTGAGAGAGAGAGAGAAAGAGAGAGAGAGAGAGAGAGAGAGAGAGACAGCATGTGCATACAAGCAGAGGAGGGGCAGAGAGAGGGTGAGACAGAGAATTCCAAGCAGCCTCTGTGCAGAGCCTGATGCGGGGCTTGATCTCACAACCTGTAAGACCATGACCTGAACTAAAATCAAGAGTCAGATGCTTAACCAACTGAGCCACGCAGATGCCCCAATAAGACAATGTCTTATTGGCCAAGATAGAGCAGCCGTAGGCATGATGTAATCTGTGTATCATTGATGGCACCAAATACACAGGCTCTTTCTGATGTTCCACCTGGCTGCCCTCAGTGTCAGAATCTACCGAGAGCTGGCTTCCGTTGTGGTTTTAAGATAACTGCTAATGGCTGTCAGGGCTACGTGTGTTTTGTGCATATCAAGAAGTATGATGTTTTCTCAAGCATGGGCTATAATTCCTTAGCCTGGATGAACCATTTTCCTCATGCAACACCTGGACCAGTAATAGATTCCAGTGGAATACCACAAGCTGCTAATAGGTGGATGCCTCAGGACTCAGCTGGGAAGTTTGATCGGCAACCAACACAATCTGTTGCAGAGAGGCTAGGTACTATTTTGTCAAGGAAAGTGACCATTTCCTTAAAACTGGCCTTTGCTTCTTTAGTCGGCTAGAATTTGGGGGCCAATCCTTGCATCTGGGCTAGGAGCCAGCTGGGGTGGCAGGGACATTGCTGCCAGGTACACACAGTGCCTAAGCCTATGCCCACAGATGAATTGTTGTTTATGGCTAATCTCTGAGTCACTGTCCGGAGTTTCAAGGGGCTGTAGCTGCTGAGGGCTGACCCTGTCCTCAAGGAGGTAACCAGGAAATAGAAGAAACCCTTAAAATTGGGTCTCTGGAGTATGACCAGGTATCGATGCGTGCCATTGTCTTGTGCAAACCTGTCCAGGCAGAGATTTTGCCTGCTGGCTGTCTTTATAGCCTGTGGTCCTAGGAAGTCCTAGGAAGCTGGATTTGTGGTCTGGTGATGCCGAGTTGGGCCCTCTGCTTCCTAAAGGCTGTTGAAGCTTTGAGCTAACTCCCTGCACTACAGTTACCATGGCCTTGAAAAAAACTGAAGAGTTTCCACATCTGTGCCCCCCAGCCCTGCTTCTCATCAGTGAATGCTCATTTTCTAAGCACCTCCCACGAACGAGGCACCAAGAAGGAATGGTATTTGCACATTCTCCCACCTCCTTTGCCCTCGCAATTATTACTCACCCATGTGAGGAAATAAGGGATCATATTAAAGGAGGCATTTTAGGGAGTCTGATCTGAGTGGTACTGTGGGGGAGAACAGGGGTGATGGACGAGGAGTGCATGGAGTATGAACCGCACATGCTTTTGTGGGGAAGGGGTGCTGTGGCGCACACGAACGGCAGGAGTCATCGTGGGTTGAGGCCATGCTGAACCAACCTTGAAAATATTTACTCGCCAAGGGAAGCCAATAAATCACACCAGTTAAGATAAACGATACAGAGTGGGGGCTTTCTCTGTCAAGTACCCCATGTGTCACTCCTGACAGGTGAGAGAGATGCTAAAACTCAACAAGAGGCAATTTGGGGGCCACAGATAGCTGTTGTCAGGGCCACCCTTTGTGACTCTTCATCTGGTGTGCCCTCACTTCACAGAGGCAAACGACATACTGATTTTCTTCGCTAGTGGTGTCTCAATGACTAAGCCAGTAGCATAGCTTCCAGCACTGTGTCACCAGCCCCGAGCAGGACGGCAGAGGTGGGCATGGGGCACGCCAAGCACATACTCCATTCTGCATCTCCCAGCTTTAAAGACAACTAGCACGAGCTTCGCAGAGACTGTGTATCAGTGTGAGGGTGTGTGAGTATGTGTGTTGGGTACAGACGTGTGTGTCCTTACCAGAGGGCCCAGCGATGTCTCCATCAGAAGCCTTGAAGAGTCTGCCAGTCCTCAGGGCTCTGTCGTGTGGCTACCTGGGAATGGAGGACATAGGCTGCACCTGGGCAGCCAGCAGAGCCGTATGGCATCCTGAACCGGATGGACCCGATGAGACCTATGGACTTCTCATTGTCCTCACAGCAGCGAGCTACTTTGCGACAATTGGGGCAATCGTTTGGTGTCCTAGAAAGGAGCTGGCCCTCCGCCAATACTGGGCCTGGGGCTCCCCCTGTGCACGCTGGCTCCTTACGCTTCACAGAACTCAACTCATCCTAAGTCGTAGAGGGTAGAACCCTGTTCCCTCCAAGACCACTACCACAAGCACTTCCACCTGTATCCTTACCTCCTCCTCTAGCGACACCTCACCTCCGTGTCTAACCGCCATCACTGCCTCTACCACCATCCTATCGCCTCCACCCCTTCTCCACCATCACCTTCGGCTCCAACACATTCCACCACTTCCACCATCACTGGCTGCCATCACCTCCTCTGCCACCAGCACCACCGCCCCCTCCGCCTCTGTCACCAGTGCCACCACCACCTCCATCACGACCTCCATAACTGCCACCACTGTTACCGATACCACACCACCTCATTACCATCACATAATCACGGTGTAAGCCTGTGCATTGTTGGGGCTACCCGTCTCTTGTTACGATGTCTTACCACAATTTCTCCTTTTGTAAAAATGCTTAGTCCATAAACCTCCAAGCACAGAGTAGAAAACTGCTCAGTTGTACTCCTGAAACTTTAGTCTATGAATCAAGGATTTGTATGAAATGACCTACAACTTCTCTTCCATCTCCAAGATCCTTTGGTAGGTGTGTGTGTGTCTATGTCTGATTATGTCCACCCCTGTCCATGCCCATGTGCATGGAGGCTGCCAATTCGGTCTGGCATTCATCTGACTTTCCATGAGAATTTCTCATAGAGTCTAGATTCAGAATGCCTAGAAGGAGACAAGGCACAATGACCCACTGTGCATGTGTAAGCCCCTCCAAGCTCACACCATTCATTATTGCCTTATGGTGGTGGTGACCAGTGATGCTACCCAGAAATCCTGGCTTGTGGCAAAGATTGGAAGGTGCGTGACATAAGGAAGAGTTATCACAGCGTTAGAAGACTGGTATTAAGGATCTTTTAGGGCTCTTGCTTGCTGAGTGACCTTAGGTGAGTCACTTTGATATCCCTTACTTTCAATTTCCTCTCCCCATAAGTGGAACAATTTTACCTACTTGCTAGTATTCCTGAGGGGACGAAAAGAAAAGACTATTGTCACATATTTGTGACAATACCTGATGCCAGCCTGGAACACAAGGGGCGTTGGTTCCTTCCTCTCCCCCACTGCTCTGAGATCCTGCAGCCTTCAGTTAGTTGCTTGGGGAGCATCATTCTTGAACCAGTCCTCTGAGACAGTGGGCTTCCTGTTCCCAGTTCTATGTCAAATGGCTCTGAAGAAAGAACACAGTGATCCTATAAAATGTCACTGAATCAGAAGCTCAGCAGCTCTGCCAACAATCTGGGGGAGAGGACTCCAGAGCAGCTACAGGGAGAGTGAGAGGACACCGTCTCTTACGGTGTCCTCTAGGCTTGAGCTCCCCGATGAGGATGGACCTTAGGGCTTTCATCTCTTCTGCCTCTTTAATATGGAAATGCAACACACACACACACACACACACACACACACACACACCCCAATCCCATTACTGGGGCAGAAGACAAGGACAAGCAGAGAGTGGGATGTCAGAGCCCCCAGAAGCCCAGACTGGTACCCATGAGCTTTGGTTGATTCACGGCCCACATATAAATGACTACGCAGATAGTGTCTTCCACTACAGCCCCCAGAGCATACAGATGAGCGGGCTGGTGGCCGCCCTGCCAGCCCCTCTTAGCAGATTTCCTTGCTCCACTCCTCTCCCTTGTGACTGTGTGAGTCCCTTGCCAGCTGTTAGCCCGAGTCTCTTTCTCCATACCACTGGCCTCAGCAAGGCTGACAGGGTCTCTGGAGGGGGCTGGCAAGGGGGCCATGGAACTGTAGGCTGGGGAATCACAGAGAGAGAGAGACTTGGTGACAATAACTCATCTCTGTCCCAGCTGTTTGCACTGTTCTTGAAAGCCCAGGGTCAGCTCTGGAATCAGAGCCAGAAGGCCATTGGGGTCTGCCTCTTTAGCAGTCATAGTGCCTCCTGGAAGATGCCTTCTTGTTTCCACTTTGGCTCACAACATTCTGCATGGGAATAAATTCCAACAGAACTTGGGCTTCAGATGTTGGCATCCACTGGGGGTGGAGACTTCACTAAGCCCTGAGCGCTGGATTTGATCCGTATTATTCCACATACTAGTTAGACGACTTTGGACAAGTGATTTACTCTCTTTCTGTATGCTTTGCTATCTTAATCTGTAAAAAACGGAAGTAAATAATGGTATCTATTTAAGAGGCTTGTTGTGAATTTAAATGAGATTATTTAAATGAGGGTTATTTCTGGCATTTGAAGACTTCCCAGTTCTATGTTAGCTAATGCTGCTCTTACTACCACTACCTCCACGGCTACAACAATCACTGTCACTATCAACAAAGCCCATTGGAAGAGGTAATCTCAAACCTCAATAAATTTACAATCAGCCTTAGCTGCCATTTAATTAGCACCTACTATGTGAACACTCTGCTGAGTACCTTTGCTGACGTTGACTAGTCTAGCTCTCACAATTAACTTATGGAGTAAGTCAAGTAATTTCCCAACGATTTATAGATTAAAAAACGGGGGGGGGGCGGCTTTCTGCAGGTCCCAAGGAAAATGGGGGTAAGCAAGGGAACTTTGCATATTCTTGATTTGGCATCTAACTAGTTATTTATGCCTTGCTTGACTCAAAAAGAGTTGAGGGCACCTGCACACCATTCATGTGCCCGGTAGCAAAATGCCCCAGAAAATATGAACAACAAAGTTGATGAGCCCTGGGCTGGAACCCCAACCCCATCACTTATTAGCCAAGTGACTTGGGAATGTTCCATAAAATTTCTGTGAGCTCCAGTTTCCAACCACCCGTGGATTAACTATGCAAACTGAAAAATCTTCATCATTGTCCCCATTTTTCTGCTGAGTAGATGAAGAGTCTGAGATATTGCAACTTTGCAAGTTTACAAAGCTATCGGGTTAAGTAAGTAACAGAGCCAGATACTGGTCCCAGGTCGATCTGCTTTCAAATTCCAGAGCTCTTCCCACTATTCTGAGCTATCTCAGTGGTGCCTTTCCCAAGTGCAAAGCTGGGAAACAGTACGGTGCTTCCTGTTCACGTAGTGGTCCTGTCATTTTTCTAAGGGCACTGAACCTAAGGGGGAGAAACAGATGTACTGATTCCCCCATTTGCACTTGTCCCCTCCCAAGTGACTAAGTATCTCAACCCCTTCTTTCAAGAGTAATTAAAAAGAATAGTGCCTTCAAGGTGAGGAGGAAGAGGTTGGGCTGGTGGAAAGTGAGACAGCGCAGACTGCAGCTTGAGTTACTGGTTTGTTTTAACTTCATTCCCTATTCTGTGTGCCCCTGCAGTCTGACGTCTGCCCCAACACACCATGGGAAGATGCTCTCCTGAGGTCCTCGGGGATCTCCTTGTGGTCAAACCATGGGCCTTTAGAGTTTTTTTCAGGGGCACCAGAGTGGCTCAGTCAGTTAAGGATCTGACTCTAGGTCTTGGCTCAGGTCATGATCCCTTGGCTTGTGGGTTCTAGTCCCACATCAGGCTCCATGCTATCCACGCAGAGTCTGCTTGGGGTTCTCTGTCTCCCTCTCTTTGCCCCTCCCCTGGTCCCACTCTCTTTCTCTCAAAAGAAATAAACTTAAAAAATTCTTCCATCATTTAATATCAAACATATCCTGGCAATTTTGCTACACAAAGGCACTGTGGTAGGTGATTCAACATTTACAAAGGTGCCAGGCCTCCAACGGACTACAGTCGGCAGTGGAGAAGCAAGACGAAATACCACAATACAAGGCAGAGTATGAGACACAGAAGCATGGGCATCCCTGAGTGCCATCCTCACCGACCATCTCTCCTTCCTTCTCCTCACCTTCCCCCTCTTCTCTGTGTGGTCTCTCCATTCCCATGAATGAAGCTACCTTCCCTGCAGTGTCTCCAGCCCAGGCCTCTCTCCCTAATCAAGTCCTAATCATTCAGCTGCCATTTTGATGGCCTTGGAGGCCAACACGTTCAAAGCTACACTTGCCATCTTCCTGCCACCAGCATATCTTTCCAGGTGAAAGGCTCACCCTTAACATCTTTCTCTCCCTCATCCCCCCAATGTAATCAATCTCCAGATCCTTTCAGAGCTGCCTCCTGCACGGTCTTTGAATACATCTGCTTTTCCATCCCCTACAGTCACCTGGTTTAATGCAGGGCAGGCCTCTCTTGTCCGGCTGTCCAATCAGCCTCCCAGCCGATCTCCCTGCCTCCACTTCAGCCCACCTCTCGTCCACTGGCCACACTTTATCAGAGCTATCTTGTAAAAAAAAAAAAAAAAAACAACCCTTTACTTTCAGCATAAAATCAAACTCGCCAGCCCAACGCATGGGCTCTTCAAGGCCAGACCCCAGTCTTCTCTCTCCTCCCTTCCCTTTCCCTACTCCACATCCCATTATGATCCATAATTAAAGTGACTGAATATTTTTGTTCATCCAAACCAGAATACTTATGCAAGTGAAAGAAGGCCCTAGTCATAATTATACTGGGATAAACTGGGGCTCCCCAGGGCAAACTCAAATGTATGGTCATCTAATTCATAATGGCCATCCCAGATGCCAAATGTACATGAGTTTTTCTCTCTCTCTTCTCCAGAGCTAGCCGGCAACTTCTCTCTCTATCTCTTGGCTCAGGTTTTCAGAGATTGAGAATTGGAGAATTTGTTTGTCCCAGGTCATCCTGGCCCCTGGCCAGCCTCCAGATTGGTTGGCTGTCCTATGTCAGGTGACCAGGCTGGGCTAGTCAGGAGTGCCAATATGACTGCCCCATGGTCCAGTACATGGCCACTCACTGAAGCAAGGCCTGTGGGTGGGGACTCCCTTGGTGGGGGAGGGGGACTTTGGCCTCTAAGTCAGCTGGAGCTGTCTTCATCAAAACTTTAGAAATTTCCTCCCTTCCTTGGGATCATCTGCTAGGAGGTGATAGGTTGGGCCTGGACCCCACCAACATCTCTGCCAGTTCCTCCTCCATACCCCAGCTACCCTGCCGTATCTCCCCCAGTACAGCCAACTCTTCAGCTGGCTAACTTGGAGGATGTCCTTTTCCCCCAACTGAATCTTCTTCTCTCTCCCTGTCAAATCCTGCTGTGCTGTTACCCAGTAATGGAAACAGCAGAAATCACTTTAGAAAGGAAGCCAGCTGGTTCATTAGTCTGATTAAACTCAAGCAGGGGAATCTGAACACAGTTCACATGATGAATGGTGTGCCTTCTCCTTGGCACAGTGAATTTTGCAGTGATTTTTAATTGTGGGGCTCAGTCACCCCCTCACATCTGCAAAATCATGTGAGGCAGAGAGAAAGGACAGGGTCATGGGGAGAAAATGCCAGGGCTTTCTGGGTAGAAGTGGTCCAGTCTCCCCTCTCTCCCCCACCGCAGGCCTGGAGGACTCCACAAAGTATGCCAGACTCCTGAGTCTGTCAGGAAAACCCAGGGCTCCAGAGATGGCAAGATTCACCTTCGAAGTCAGATTTTGCCACTTATCAGCTGTATGCTTCGAGGCTCCCACTTTTCACCTAAAGGAGTGTCTACAAATACATATTTTAGAGTATCGTAAGGACTAATAAGTACTTAAAGCTCCAAATGCAGTGGGTCGAAATGTCTGGAGTATAGGCAGGAGTGGGCAGAGGTGAGAAATGAGTCAGAACAAGTGAACAGGGCCAAATCACAAAAGATTTTATAGGCTGGGCAAACTTTTAATTTTTGATTGGATATCGAAGGTATGGGGCAGCCTGTAAAAAGACAAACTTGCAGAAGGGTGCTAAGATCTGCGTTTGGGGAAGCTCACTCTGGCCACAGGGCAGAAGGCATGGACCGGACGACACTGGACTGGGGAGGGAGAATGACCTGGGCCGTTACCCCAGGAGACATGATAGGAGTCTAAATGAGGCAGGAAGTGGAGTAATGAGGCATTTGCCTCAGATTTGGAAATCAGCGAGAAAGCAAAGCAAGTTGTTGCTGCTGAGGGACTGAAAAGCAACACAAGGAGTCAGGTTGAGTGTGGGACCTGTTGAATTCAAGGTAACGTTACAAATGTTTCTTTCCATGGCTTAGAATCCAACCACGAGGGTATACAATTAGACCCTGTCTGAAGAGGTTGCCTCCCCAGGCCCTATTTTCAGGAAGATGAACCACCGGACGACCTAACACCAATCTGAAAGTTTCCCTGGGAAGTCCTTTTGGAAGCTGTAAGCAGCCATGGCTGGGTCTGGAAATGCAGGACACCTAAACCTACCGTGGCAAACAACCTATAGACAAAGGAAGCCCCAGGGTGATCTGCAATAAGAGAGGAAAAGAAACTAGAGCTCAGAGTTGGCTGCAGAGGATGCCTTGGCATTAATAAAAAGAGCATGGGTTTCAGAGCTCTAAGGGTTCAAATTTTAGCCTGGCTGTGTGACAGTGGCCAACTCATGGAAGCTTTCTTAGATTCAGTTTCTTTTCTTTTTAATTTTTTAAATATATTTTTAATGTGTATTTACTTTTGCGAGAGAGAGGGAGAACGCGAGCGGGGAAGGGACAGAGAGGGCAGAAGACCGTGGATCAATGTGGGCTCTGTGCTGACAGCAGACAGCCCGATGTAGGGCTCTAACTCATGAACCATAGGATCACGACCTGATCCAAAGTCGGACGCTTAACCATCTGAGCCACCCAGGCACCCCCTAGGCTTGGCTTCTTAATCTGCAGAATATTTAGGACGATACCTTCCTTGCAGGGTCAGGGGGAGAATTGGCCCAACAAAGAGACCAGGGCCGGGGAGGTGCTCTGCTTTAACTTCGCTAGTTGTTACCGCATCGCTGTCACTGAGCCATGTGACCTTAGGCAACACACCTCATTCCCCTGAATTTCAGGATCCTTGTCCCTCCTTGTCGCTCCCTCGACGGTTATTATAAGAACGAAGTGACGTAATCTCAAAGAGAGTGAGGGCCTACATGGCACTGTTCTACTTCTTTCCATTCTCTTCTTCTCAAGATCTTTGAGATCCCGGAGATTAGAAATTAAGTACAAAACTGCACTGGGCTAAATGATACAGATCAATCTCTTAAATGACTATTAAATGTAATTGTCAGCAGAAGAGAACAGAAAAACAAGCATCCAGAATCCAACAAAATAAGCTGACTCTGATTTTGTAGATTGATGGCAAACTGGCCCAGTTCCTGGTCCTCCCTTTTTCTGATGCTGCAGAGATGAGGTAACACCAATGCCCAAGCTGCAGGAGGAAATGTCTCCGTGTACTTATGTTTTCAGTGTAATCTTTTCAAATACGAGAAACAGACAAGTCATCTAGAACTCAGTAGCCCAGTGATGCTTTGCACTTATATAGCAGCTCAGCTTCTGGAGCTCAGTTTGGGGACTCTTCCCTATTCCCCCTAACCACTCAAAAGTAAGGGGATAAGCAGCACATTTCTGCTGCTTATTTCTGTATAAACAATCACGAAAAGATCATGGAGTTGAAGTCCAAATTCATATCCATTTTAATGACCAAACATGGGGCAGTAATCGAAAGCTTGCAGTGATGCATTTCAAGCTTTGTCTCAAGACCTGAGGAGGAAGACACAAGTTTACATTCCAAAAGCGGTGATATTTCTAGGGGAAATGTTTGACAATAGTTGCGTGGCCAACAGTCTCTACCTTCTTACCTTCATCTTTAGACCCACCTTTAGACCCACCACCAGAAACCAGCTCGTGAATTCACGTTACAGTGGCACACACTCCATGACTCCCAGAGACTTGCTAGGGCTTCTGTTGAAGGAACCAGTGAAGGGCAGGGGTCACTGTGAGGGTCCCCAGGAAGTGTTTGTCCAGGAGCCAGGGAGAGGTTGCAGTAGGCAGGTAGGCAGACCACTCACATTAGAACCAGAAGCTAAATTATATCTTTTCATTGTTCTTGTGATAGTTTCTACCACGGCATGAGGTATGGGGTGGTGTGGTAGGACCAGTGTTGTGCTAGTAAATATTTGACAACCAGCTCTGGTGGGAGTGGAGCTGGGAGACCTGATTTACAGCATTTGCAGAGTGCAGTGGTGTAAACGTGCCCCCCATGGCTGATTTCAAACTACCAGCATGATGTCATATAAGGCAAAATTGGGAAGAGCACATTGTGTCCAGGGTAGGGCTCTGGGACCACCACTGCCTACACTCATCAATAGGTCTTATGTGGACGGCCCTGACTAGCCTTCAAGACACAGATGAGGGATTGTCACCTGCCTCTGAGATGTCTCCCCGTAGCCCCCCTCCACCCACCCACCCCAGCTGGATCCCCTGTGCCTCTTTCTCTCCCAGATCACTTGTAAAGCCCTGGTGTTATCTTTTGTCCACACACCAGGCCTCCCATTAAACACAGGGCCCCATATTCATCTCCATATCCCCAGCGCCCAGCAGAGTGCCCGAGACAAGTAGGTTCCTAAAGAACATTTGGTAAATCATTGTTTATTGGATGGCCAGAATGAATGGGTGAATGTTCTGGGGAGGAGAGGAGGAAGAATATAGGAGCTGCCATTAGGCAGCTGCAGAGATGTGTAATTAAAAAAAGAGAGAGAGATGTATTCTAATCTTATGGATACTAGTGGGCAAAGCCAGAACCAACAAGAGCAAGTGGCAGAAAAGCAGGTTTAGGGTCTCTTTGAAAAAATAAATAGAGCTCCTAGTCCCGACAAAGTGATAGCATGCAGGGCTCATCCCGTCTTCCACCTCTCAGTTGGCATCTCCTGGCCCTCACCCACTTGAAAAATAGCTCCAGTCTATTCCCCTGGTTTCTAGCCCTGCCCCACACCCCAGCACAGGGAAAGGAGTTTCAGGTATTGCCGCAAGTATTGAGGGAACGTGGCCAGCTGGATGTGTGTGCCTAGCCCAGCAGAGGGATAGGGATTACTCAAAGTAACAAAGTCACAGTCCTGAGTATCTCCTCCCAGTATACAAATGAATAAAAAGAACTCCTGGTGGGTGTTCTGGATTTGTCTCTCCCCTTCCTCCACTGACTGCCTTGACTCTCTCTCCCTTTAGAGTTTAACTCCACAGCACCCTTCTTACCCCCAACTCCTTTCCCTGCATGGTCTGTAATGTTTGCTCCACCTACTAGACTCTGAGTCTCTCGGGAATGAGACTACTGTGTCTGCATCCCCAGCACAGCATCTGGTACATTGGAGGTGCCCAAGAAGCATTTGTTAAATGAACAAATTCACAAATGAGAAAAAAATATCCACTTCCTACACCTTCAGTGTACATGTCCCAAATTGGCAAAACTCCCAGAAACACACAGAAACAATTTACAGATCAAATAAACTCCCAAGCTACAGTCAGAGCTCTGTGAGAAGTCGATTTGGAAAAACTCAGAGTCCCCCAACCCACATTCTTCTAGGGCCAATTGTAAAAAACCTTTTTTTCTCAGAGACAAATAACTACAAAAACTTTAAAATACAGACAGTTCCCTACTTAGGAACATGTTGTGTTCCAAAAGTCTATTTATGAAATTGTTGTCTGAAATTCAGAATACATACTCTCTCTCATAGAACCGTGTTAAGAAGAGTAACTGACAATGTGGCTCTAACTTGAGACATTTGCACAGGAAAATAATAGGAAACAATGAAGCCATACCGGGAAGGCAGCTTTTCTTTTAAACATCATAAAATACACATATGGAATATATGGAATGTACCAAACTACACAGTAGCTTTCGGACAGGAGGTAACACTGGGAAGCAATCAAGTGAAATTATAAATGGTTTCTTTTTACTCATTATGGATGCTGATACTTGAGAAAAAGTCAATTTTGTGAGGAACGGTTCTGGAGGTTACAAGGGATCCTTCAGGGGAGCCGCACGGGCTGTGGTGCTCAGCCTTTAGGGTCCCGGTGAGTCACCTGCAGGGCTTTTTGGAAATGCAAGCTTCTGGCCTCTGCCCCCAGGGAGGCAGGTTCAGTGAGTCCTAGGTAGGGATAACCCAGGGGTGTGAGTTTTTTTTAAATATGTTTTTAATGTTTATTTATTTTTGAGTAGGGGGCGGGGAAGAACAGAGAAGGGGGTGGGAACAGAGGATCCGAAGCGGGCTCCATGCTGAGAGCAGAGAGCCCTATGCGGAGCTTGAACTCATGAACCATGAGACCACCACCTGAGCCAGTCAGGAGCTCAAGCTCAACTGACTGAGCCCCTCAGGTGCCCCCCAGGGATGTCATTTTAAACAAGCACTCAGTAGAGTGTGACCCAGGGGATATAAAAGGACCACAGCTTTGCCTTCCTGGAGGGGACATCACATCACCTCCAAGGGGCTGAGGTGTCACCAGCTGAGCCTTTCTCTGCTTGGTGCAGCACCATGGCCCTCCTTCCTTCACCCATTTTCTTTCAGTGGTGGGAGAAGGCAGCAGTGACTATCTGTCACTCCACAGGATATGTCTGCATGGGGGATTTAGGGTTAAGAGTGTAGGTTGGAGACATGAAAGAAGCCCCATCACTCATTCATCAGACATTCAGGGCTGAGATTCAGCTGGTATGCTGGTGATTAAAATAGCAACAAAAAAACAAACAAACAACATAAAACCACTTTATACCTCTTGGAAAATAGCCTCTACCCTGAGAATTCCATACCCCTAGCCCTCCCCTGCCAGCAGCTGCCTCGATTAAACTCTCTGTAGAATGAGATTAATAACATCTTTGCAGAAATAATGTGTGCGTGTGTGTGTGTGTGTGTGTGTGTGTGTAAAGTGCTAAACACATATGCGCTTAATAAATGGTTATTTATTTATGATTATATTGCTGTACAACCACTTGGAGACTCAAAACAAAAATATCCAAAAATACAGCCAGGCAGTATTTAGGGTTATATAAGCCAGTTTTATATAATACAGTCCAATTTGTTCACAATGCGATAGAATGAGAATTAAGGCAGGTTCAGAGTGGGAGAAGCTCTCTTAGAGAAAGTGGAGACAGCACGCTGAGGCTTCTGGTTTCTAATACAGGCTCGCCCGCTTACTGGCCGGGAGACCTTGAGCCATCGTCTGTGTAAAGTGAGGCTGATCTATCTGGTGGCTGGCACATGGGAGGTTCTCAGTGAGTGGTAGCTCTTTTTTTTAAAAAAAATTTTTTTTTCAACATTTATTTATTTTTGGGACAGAGAGAGACAGAGCATGAACGGGGGAGGGGCAGAGAGAGAGGGAGACACAGAATCGGAAACAGGCTCCAGGCTCCGAGCCATCAGCCCAGAGCCCGACGCGGGGCTTGAACTCACGGACAGCGAGATCATGACCTGGCTGAAGTCAGACGCTTAACCGACTGCGCCACCCAGGCGCCCCAGTGAGTGGTAGCTCTTTAGAAGATTTCGAAGCCAGAGCAAACCTTCCCTCGGTGGTAGAATCTCAGGGCCAACAGGGACATTTAATTGCCTTCTTTAAATCCAATCCAATATTATTGATCCCTTATTATGTACAATACCCTGTGGGTGATAGGAAGATGACGAAGATGTAGTCTAAGGAGGATGTGAGCCCAGGAATAGGGAGGGATAGCCTGTTGTAAGGGCCGGAACAAATTATAAACAAATTTCGATGGATAGGAAACAGGACAATCAACTTCTGTGGGCTGGGTGTAAGACGTGGCACTATAGACAGAGCCAGAAAGAAAAAAGGCAGTTCTCTCGGCCATGGGAGCAGCCTGAGTAGAATGCACAGAGGGGTGAGTGCAAGGTAGGTTTGGATGATGAAGCCAGTCAGTTGGCATACTGGGTCCTTGTAGGGCTTGTCGGATGCGTGAGTAGGTGGAAAAGCTGGGACCACATCACGGAAGGCCTTGAATGCCAGTGTAGGTAATATCAATTTTATTCTAAAGCAATAATAACAGTAATTCCATTTATTGAGAGCTTACTAGGTGACTGACACTCTACTCAGTTTCTTATACATGTTTCTTCTAAACCCCACAAAAACATATGCACGGCAAGTATCATTAGTACATTTTAGGGAGGAAGAATCTGAAGCCTTAGAGGCTTTTCAGTGAAGGGAGGGCTGTGGGGTTTATATTCTCGGAAAGTAATTCTGGGAGCAGCAAATGGGAAGAATGGATGCGATAGATGCCAGCACTTAGGGGCCTCCCTTCATTTCTAACATCTTGTGACATTTCGTGCCCCCAAACTAGTTAACAGAGATAAAGAAGTGACCAACACTTCTATAAATGGACTGATGCTCTCAAAAGTTTTGTGAGTTGGGCATGCTTTGCAGCATATGGTCATTTATGGAATGAGGACCTTCTCCTGCCTGAGGTTTTTCCCAGGGGCCCCCAGAAAGCTTCCCCTCCAGGGAACACAGTGAAGAATTCTACAGCAGTGTCTCCTGACTGGGAATAGAGGAAAACAGACCCAGAGTAATGTGTGTGAACCAAAATTAGCCTCTTTACAAGCTCATTAAGGCATAAAGTTTAGCATCCAGTGCCCAAAATATAACAGGAAGGAGAAAGGCTCTTCTCTTTCTTTTTCTCTCTGCTTATTCACACTTCCTTTCCCTTCTTCCCACCATCTCTCTCCTGACAGGCAATAATGAAAGCGGGATTTGGGATGGGTGAGTAGCTTTTTTATATTCAGGTAAATCCAGTCAAAAGTCCTGAGAAATCCACCTGAGCGGCTCAAGTGACAGTGTGGAATTCTTAGGTAGGGGGCAGACTCACCACTGCCTTGTTAACTCAGCCCTGAAGTCCTCCAGCAGCTTTTTTTTTTTTTAAGTTTATTTATTTTGAGAGAGAGAAAGACATCATGAGTGGGATAGGGCAGAGTGAGAGGGAGAGAGAATTCCAGGCAGGCTCCGCTCTGTTAACGCAGAGCCTGACACAGAACTTGAACTCACAGACTGTGAGATCGTGACCTGAACCAGATCAGAAGTCCGATGCTAAACTGACTGAGCCACCTAGGCGCCCCTCCCAGCAGCTTTCTGACGTTTTAATGTTAAAATAATACTATCCTTAGGAGCATAGAGACAGCTGCTGACCCAAATTGTTGCTTCCTAGGAGTCAGACAAGTGCGTAAGTGATAGAACTAGGCTTTTTTTTTTTTTTTTAAACGACTGTCTTAGGGGAACAGACTATATTAACTATACATTTTCTGCAGAGCACTTCTAAATATATAATGCATTTTCACACGTGCATCTTCATTTCATCAATACCCCACTCCGTGGTGCAAGTCTTAATAACCCCACTTTATAGAAGAGGGGCCTGAGGCTTAGAGACACAGACCCAGGTTTTCCAGCTCCATCTAAATGGTCTATTTATTACTCTTCACCTAGTGGGTTATTGCCTCTGCTTTTCCCCAAACTTCTCAGTTCGCATCATGGGAATTTTCCTAGCTTGCCTTGTGAAGGGGTTCCCAGCCTGGGGATGGGGCAGGGTTTAAAGGTTGTTCAGTTGACAGTACTTAGGATATCAGAGTCAGAGGGGGTTGTAGAGACCGTTTCCAACCTCCTTATTTTACCAGTAAGGAAGCTGAGGCCCACAGAGGGGCCTGACCTGCCTACATTCCCAGGGCTGGATCCACGAATCCCATACATGATAAACTGTGACCAGGAACAGAGCCTCCTGGTTCCTCCATCCCCATCCTTCCCACAGTCTCTCTCCGGGCACAGCCCTTACAGTCAAAGAGGAAAGCTAAGGTCAGGACTTGGCTAATAACCTGTTCCCATCCATGTCTCCGAGGCCCCAGTTACGGACCCCACCTCCACAGCCTCAGCTGTGTGTAGTGTCATGTGCTGTTCACTCAGCTTGTCAGAGACAGTCCAGCTTAAACATTTCCAGACACAGGTACCCGATTCGGCCCTGGCTTTGCCTTGGCAATGGAGATCAGGCGTCAGCTGACGGCTTGAATGATGTGTTCTCCGAGCAACACGGCAAGTGTGAACTGCCAACATTGAAGTCTCAGGGAACGTTAAGTGTTGAGCCAGTTAAACATCCAAAAATGCCCTGTCTCTCAGAAATGAGGGTGACTCATCTGAGTGCTTGGGCTATGACTGGGAATGGCATTACAGTGGCCACAGGAGCTAAAAACCCACGCTCATAAGCCTCCGGCTTTCCTGCCCCTGCCCCCTCGCTCACAGCTCTCTCCTCCAACCTAGAGCCAAAACACCTCCACCAGGAAGCCTAGACCCCCTCCTCCCTGAAGACTTGACTGTTCCAGCCTAGAGAAGATCTCCTTTCTCAAGCCCTGAGAATCTGCTCTGTGTAACTTAGCACTTGATTTTATACTGTCTTTTGTTCCTTCTTAATCATTTTCAGTGTTTGTTTTATAGCTGCACGGATTGCAGATTCTCTAAGGGGAAGAAGCAACCTTCCTCCTGTGTCCTGTGGCACATCTTGGAGTGTCACTGCAGAGCAGAGACATGATCTGGCTCGTGGCTACTCCTGCCTTCAAGACTCTTTCCACTTTACCTTGCATTTGCACACACAGCAAATACTCAAAAATTCTTCCCTTGTTTCCCTGTGGCTTCAGCCTTTGCAAAGACAGTTCAGCAACCAGGGCCTCTGTCAGCCCACGCCAAGCCTCTGTGCAAATGAGGGAGAAGGCACCCCTTTCTCCAGGCAGACACAGCCCTGCCAGGGTGTAAGGCTGGGCCAGTGGAGCATGGCTGGACTTTAGCCCCTCGTCTGGGTGTCCTGTGCTGTGAGCCCCGGGTACCACCCGGGCTCTGGTTCCTCATGAGGGCAACAATGGGATCTCCCTTGCCCAGGCCCTCCCCTACTCTCTATTTTGACGGGGAAGGCCCTTCTTGGGAAAGCTGGCATCAGAGGCTTCCCAGCTTACTTCCCAGCCCCTTCCCTATCAAAACCAAACAAGGACAACAAAAAATGTCGCCCTTTGAGAGCTCCTCATTACTCATGGCCTGAAGTCTACCTCACGGGCAGGGCACTGGGGGGCCCTCTACAATAGGGTCCCAACTTTCCTTTCCTGTACTGAAGGCCCAGAACTCCCCATGGATTGTCCTTCTCCTATGCTTTTGCTTGCCCTCGGCCTAGGGTGCCCTTGTCCTGCTGATCTTTGTGTCAGATTCCCACTACCCCTTCAAACACAAATCTTACCTTCCTCCTGATGTCTCAATGAAGATAACCATTCTTCTTGGTGCTTCTTCCTACCCCCAGCCCTCCCTGCCTTCCACATTGCTTTGACTTGTGTTACAACCCTTCCCCCACATTTTATGAGTGTGCAGCCTAGTGGCCAGCTGCCTTCAAGACTTCTGTCCAACACAAGCTTCTCTGTGCTCACCCTGCATCAACCCAGATGCTGAACTCAGCTCCACCCTGAGTTCCCCAAAGGGGCCCACTCACAAACAAATTGTGGAACAATATTGCCTTTACAAATGATTTGTGTTATGAGAAGGGTGCACAGCAGAGACTTCATAGCGCCCCCCCCCCCCGCCGACTACCCCCCTCTCTCAGCAAACTATTTACCGATCTCTGTAAGCATAAGCACTTCTGTTCTCCAAATCTTTGTTCAGGGAGTTCTTCTCCTGAGTCTTCCTCAGTGAGCTCCCAGATCAAGTCAGGCCTCCATACTATCTCTTCATGTCTTCTCCATTCCCTTCCTGCTCTAATAGGCAAACCCTCTACCTGAAAGAATGCATCCCCAAATTCATCATGATGCTCGGCCAAATATAAGCTCTCCCTCAGTTGTGCCTTCTTTAGAAGGAGTCAGGAATAGACAGAGCAAGAATATTTTTATTTGTGACATGCATGTGTTTTCCTCCACAAATCATGCAGTTCAGAAGGCAAGGATCGTGTCTTTCACATCCCTCCAACCTAGCACTGTGAAAATATACACAGCAAGCCTGTGACCAGCCTTCTCCTCTACCAGGGACAGGGACAGTTCTAAGCCATTTCTGTCTTTAGGTTCTTCTTTCTTCCAAAGGAAAGCCCAGGATTAGAGTCAAGGGAAATTGCCCGAAGTCACAGCAGGAGCTTAATACATAGTTGTGAAATGAATGAGTCAGTGAGTGAAAGGGAAACAAGAAAAGATAAAAGAAAAACTCGAAGAGCACCCTCACTAGGATTAGATCAGTCTAGCTAAAAGGGAGCATTGAGAACCAAACAGGGTGATAGAATGAAGTGTGACTGGTGAATGACAGGATGAAGCGTGAACATGGGGTTCTGGTATTGGCTCTGCCTTCACTGCCCCGTGGAACCTTGTGGGGAAATCTCTGAACCTCACTTCCTCATCTGTCCCATCAGCCTGCCTGCAGATGGTCTAATATGGACACTGATCATCAGGGTCCTCAGAGCTGTTTGACGTTCATGTCTGAGGCTTCTACCCCAAATGCCCAGACACCCAAGGCCCCTTGGCGCCTCTGCATCTGCAGAAAGCTTTTCTTGGCTGCAGTCCTGACCCCAGGACCTTCACTGCCTGCTGGCGGAAAAGAATTCTCAGCTGTGGAAAATGGTAAACTCTACATATTTTACAAATGAGAGTCCAACCTCCCGATGACTCTAAATGTGGTGTGAAATGAACAGAAGTCATCCTGCTGGCGTGACATGCCTAAGATAGTGTCACTACCACCACCACCACCCCATGCGGACATGCACGTCATGGAAAAAGAAGCAAGAACTCGGGGTGCCGTGGCCAGTGCTGGCCGTTATCCCTTACCCGTCACCCCCTGCCCCTTTTCTGTACTTTCCTACATTTGTAAAAGGAGAAGTAGTCTGGTGTGCGGGAGTCGCACAGTCCGCAGTCGACCAAAAGCAAAGGAGAAAGGGAATTCACAACTCTGAGTCCTGAAACCTGATCTGGCCATCAGAGATCAGCGCTGGCGGGCTGCGGTGGTCCCCACAATAGTCGCAGATGGGGAAATCTCAGATTGAACAGGCACCGATCAATCTCCTGCCACCGACGGCCAGAGCTGTCGGAAAACGTGCTCCGGGCCGGGGCAGGGATTTGCAGGTTAGAGACACGGAGTTCCCAGGAAACGGACAGAACTTGTTGACTTTTAATTTGCATTTCCCCCTCTCTGGTTTGGTCGGATATTAAGGCAGCCTAGAGTTTGGTTGGGATGTGGAAATGCCCAGTGGGTATTCGATTTGTCGAACGGTTGTCCTCGGTGCCCGGAGTCAGCTGGCCTCTGGCGCCCCGCGCAGCCCACCTCTGCTGCATCCTCCCGGAACCCCTAAGCTTCTAACTGGTCTTCCCCGACCTAAGCCCTCTCGGAAAGAAGTGCCCCAACGGCGCGCGCGCCCAAGTCGCGCCAAAGGGATCCGGGGTCGCAGCGAGCCGATCCGCATTCACGTGTGTGCGTGGCGCGCGCGTGCGCGCGTGTTTGTGTGTGGCGCGTGTGTGTGTGCGCGCGCGCGCGGGGGTGCGGGGCGGGCTCTGCGCCCGGGGGCAGGGCTCCGCGGGAGAGTGGCAGCCGGACTCGCGGAGCGGCTAGGGGCGGGGCGCCGCAGTGCCGTAGTAGCGGGCAGCCGGGACGCACTGCTTTGGAGCCGCGGATACGCGAGCAGGCGCAGGACCCGGCGCTGCCTAGCCCCCGTCCCGCCGCCCCAGCCCCGCGGCGCCCGCTCGGGCCGTCCCCCTCCCCCAGAGGGCTGTGCTGGCGGGAAGGCACCCAGACCACAGCCCCGGCCCCCCTTCCTGCCTCTCGGTTCCTCTTTCCTCCCAAGTAAGGGAATAAGCCCCGAGGAAGGAGCGCCCCGGGGAACCGCGCAACCAAGTGTTGCATGGTGAGGTAAGACGGCGGCCGGCGCGGCAGAGGGGGCTCGGGCTCGCGGGAGCGGGCGGCCACAACTTGGAAAAGCGGGCGCCGGTCGCGCGGCCCGGGAAGGGAGCGGCGGGGGAGGCCACTGCGCCCACCCTGGCGGTGCCACCTGCAGCAAAGCCCCTGCAGGAGGAGATGCACCCCTGGGAGGCTGAGGGCGCAGGAGCGGCACGGGGGCATCGGCTCTCGCTTCGACTGGGAAGAGCTTGCACGCCCCAAAGGTGTGCGGGCGGGAGGCAGCGTTGCTCCGGGCGCTTGGCCCCAACGGCTGGTCAGATTCCCCCCTTCTAGGTGTACTTTGCTTCGTTGGTAGCCACTTCGCGCGCCAGGGTGCCCAAGGGCGGCGAGGAGCGGGGATACTTTTACTGACGTCTGGTCGCCAAAGCCTCTGGCCGTCCCGCGGGGTTCCAGGACTTTGGGACAGTCCGCAGAGCCTCTGGGCTGGGGGAGCTTGAAGGGAGGCTGGAGAGCGCGCGGACACCTTGACAAATACAAGCTAGGGAGGGAGAGGAGGGATGGGAGAGAATATAAAGCCGACCTGTTTAGTCTCTGAGTCACCACATGTGTGTCCGTGTGTGTGTTTGCGTCCTGAAGGGCGCGCATCTCGTAGCACCTGTGGGGCTTTGCAGAACTCCACTGGTCCATCTCACCTTGCATATTCTGACATTTTCTTTCTCTGGAAGGATGAACTAGAATTTGCGGAGGGGGCGGCGGAGTTCCGAAAAGCCCTACAGGTGACTCTGAGGCGCCGCCCCCACCCCCGCCATCACTGCAGTGGAAAGCCTGCGAAGGGAGCGAGCAGGCGTCCCCAGATGTGAGTGATCCAGCTGCGGCACTCACAGTGGCGGGCACGACGCCCCCTCCCCGCGGCCGAGGGTCTGCGGCAGCGGCAGCGCGCGGTGATTTGTGGCTGCGCCGCAGTGGCGCGCGGGAGAGCGGAGAACCCGCCGACGCGACGCGCTCCCGGGCAGGCGCGGCCCGCTCCTCTGGCTTCATTAGCATACGATGACCTCGCTGTCCCGGGAGGGCCGGGGAGCGCTGTTGGTCATTCTTTCATTTCGGGGTCTGGGGGCCGCGCGCCTTGGGTCTGGAGATGTGGACCGGGGGTAGTCACTGATGAGGGACAGCGGTCAGGACCTAGGGCTGGGAACTGCCCCTCAGGTTCCAATGGGGAGAACGAATTCGCGATTTCGGTGCCTGAGATGCTTTGTGTAGAATACGGCCCATTTGCTGGAGCACAGGGCACCTCGTTGTCAGTGAAGGACGTTAGATCGAAGGGGCAGATGTCATCGCAGTTTGGTCACGTACACACACACACACACACACACACACACCCTCTCACACCCCTACTTTGTGCTTCATAACCTACCCCCTCGTTCCAGGGATATGTCCGAACGTGGGAGGGATGTTGCCGTTTGTCTTGTTGAAAGGGCTGTATTTGGCAGAGATTCCGTTCTGAATATAAATTATACTCATTAAATAAAGCAGCAGGAACTAAGCTAACTTCCCTGTTGTATCTCTGATCTAAGTCTTTCCTTTGCCACCCTTAGTTTATGTGTAGCACGGTAGGCATTATTTCAGGTATTTTTCCAGGACGGGTCTGGGGATGGGATGCAAGTAGATGAGTCTTTCCCTCCTTACACTTTCAGTTCAGTGTTTGGTTCAGATCAATCAAGACATGGGACGAAAATGATAAGTATCAGAGCGTCTTGGAATCTAGACTCTCAGAAATAGGAGGAACTACTAAGGACACCAGTTCCAACTCTCCTCCCTTCCCCCCCCCCCCCCACTACATGGAGCACTTTCAACAGGTGCCACTCAGAGGTCCCAGCTGTGCACGCCTGAGGCTCTGTGGGAGGAAGAACCCACACACCAGCAGGCCTTCCCTCTCCTGCTAATCCCTGGGAGAGGAGGCTGCCCCCAGCTCCTGCCTTGGAAGGGGTGGGTAGGAAGAGAGAAGTACAATTTTGTTGTGATAAATTCTTTTGAAAAAATCTTATTGTATTACATCTTTTATGATATACCCTTTCAGTGTAAAAGTAATTCATGTTGGATGCAGAAAGTTTGGGAAGTTGGAAAGTGTGCAAAGGGTCAAACCACTCATGATTCCACCACCCATTTCCACACTGTTACTATATTGGCATATTTCTTTACTAGCCATTTTTATGCCTTGAAATCATATAATCTATAGTGAGGCAACATTGAGTATCTAGTAACTGTATATTTTAGGTGCTGAGTGCTTTATATTCATTGTGTCATTTAATCCTCAGAAGACTTTCTGAGGCAAGTATTATAATCAACCCCATAGAGTGCAGGAGACTTGCCCACACCACATCACTAGTAAGAGGCCGACCCAAGATTTAAATCCAGGCTGTCTGGGTCCTGGGTGGTTGCTTAACCTCTGTAACTATTGCTTCTCTATACACACACACACCCCCATTAGTGTTATAGCAAAAGTCCTTCATGAACATCATTTTCATGGCTGTATATTATTACACTGTTAGTCATTTAGCAACTACAAATAACTCTGCACAACATCCCTGCTGCACACATTTCCAAATACTTTCTTTGGATAGATTCCCAGAAGCAGAATCACTGGGCCAAAGGGCATGAATGTTTCGAGACTCCTGATATACAGGACAAGCTGCTTTTTGGAAAGGCTACACTAATGTACACTTTCATCCATCAGAGGCAACTCGGCCACAGTCAAAGCAGGTGACCTCTAGAGACTCAAACAGACCAAGGGCCTCACATGACCAAACCACCCCACACGAGCATCCCCCTGGCCTCCTGGGAGAAGGAATCACAGGTATCATCCAGCCTTATACACACACATGTGATTATGGAAACCATACAGTATAAAGCTCTACCTGCTTTTTTTTTTTAAATTTTTTTTTAACGTTTATTCATTTTTGAGACAGAGAGAGAGACAGACCATGAATGGGGGAAGGTCAGAGAGAGAGGGAGACACAGAATCTGAAACAGGCTCCAGGCTCTGAGCTGTCAACACAGAGCCCGACGCGGGGCTCGAACTCACGGACCGCGAGATCATGACCGGAACCGAAGTTGGACACTTAACCGACCAAGCCACCCAGGCGCCCCAATGCTCTACCTGCTTTTATGTGAGCAGCTGTCAGTTGCAGAATTCTCTGGCTAGAGGTCATATATTAGACTTGGGCAAATCAAACATTGTGTAAAATGTGGAAATGTGCAAAAGATCCTACTTCTCTGTAGAAGTAATTAGAATAACTCTTACTTCTGTTAATGTGTGTCACTGTCACAGCCAGATTCAGCCAGTCCAACCAATCTGTAACAGTTTCTTCACATACTGGCCATGTTCACAGAGCCATTTGTTTGTACCAAGTATCAGAATTCCAGAACAAAACCACAGTAGGAGTTGATGTTATCTTGTATGTAACAGAGTGCATCTGCCCCCCTGCCCCCACCAAATCAGTTACGGTTAGTGACTACAAATAAAGCAATAAAAAATAAGGTTATATTCATCATCTGAAAAAAAATGTCCTCAGGTGAAGAAGCTATGGCTGCAGAGGAGAAACAGAATTAGACAATACAAAAAGACACAAAGGGGACATTTTTGAAGACAACAAGTTGGCCCTAGGTATGAGTTTCCCATAAGACAATGTTTGCCTCATAGCCACCACCTCCAGCACTGGGTTTCATAGCCCTGGAATATAGTCTGTTGTTGTAAATTGCATAAATATTGAGTCCCTACTATGAAATCTACATAAGACTGCTCAGATCTTAAACCATCCTTCTGGGAAGGCTCCCCTGACTGCTCATCTGAGGTAGAGACCTGTCCCCACTTCACCCGTAGCACCTGTGCACACACTTGCCTCGCTATGGCGAAATCACTTATCTGCATACCCTCCTCTAAATTGTGAGCTTTTTGAAGGTACAGCTCTCACCGTACCGCCAGCACCTGAGGTAGAACTTATGCACTATAGACAATTAAATGTGGTAAATGAAGAAATAAGAGAGATTTCCAGGGACTGTACTGGGTGCTTTATGTGCATTTCTTGTTCCATGCATCTTTATTTGCTCTGGCCAGGCAGTCTCAGAAACATACCAGCAAGGTGTCTTGAGCTGTGCTATTTCCACATGGGAGTATTTCCATTTGCAGTTAATTCATTAAAATTAAACAAAACTTAAAATTCCATTTTTCAATCACATGAGTCATATTCGTAGTGCGTACATATACCTTCTGGCTACCATACTAGAAAATGCATGTATGGGGCACCTGGGTGGTCAGTCAGTTAAGCGACTGACTAGGTATCAGCTCAGGTCATGATCTTATAGTTCATGGGATCGAGCCCCGCATTAGGCTCTGTGCTGACAGAGTGGAGTCTGCTTGGGATTCTCTCTCTGCCTCTCTGCCCCTCCCTCGCTCGTGTAGCATGCTCTCTCTCAAAATAAAGGAACATTTTTAAAAAAGGAAAGAAAATGCTCATATGGAACATTTCCTATAGAATGTTCATCTGGAAATTCCTGGCTTCCAAGGGAGAATGGGAGTAGGGAGAAAGAAAGAGGAGGGATAGTGGTAGTAAATGTAGTAGTAATATTGGAATACTATTTATTGGGCACCTACTCTGTGCTCTACATTGTGCTATATTTTGTGCATGTGTTGTCTCACTTAATCTTCGTATCATTATGAGCCTGGTATTAACCCTGTTCTACAGACAGGAAAACTAAGTCTCAGGAAGTCTAGGTAAGCACTCACGAAGCTAATAGGAGAGGCTGAGTTTTAACGCAGGGTCCTGTGATTTCAGAGCCTTTTGCCTTACTACCTCAGTAAATGTTGTGTGGGGTAACGTAGATGTGAACTGCCATCAGCTTGACTTCTCTGGAAGCCAAAGGAAGGGTATTTTTTAAAATACTTTTTAACATTTATTTATTTTAGGGGGGAGGAGGGGCAGAGAGAGAGAGGGAGACACAGAAACTGAAGCAGGCTCCAGGGTCTGAGCTGTCAGCACAGAGCCCCAAGCAGGGCTCAAACTCATAAACCGTGAGATCATGACCGGAGCCGAAGTCAGACGCTTAACCAACTGAGCCACCCAGGTGCCCCCAAAGAGGGGTATTTTTGAAGGCTTCCCAAGGGAAGAAATTGGTATAATTTACAAATGTTAATAGAATATTAAGTGTAAAATTTTGGGGTCGGGGGCTCAAGGGTCTTGTCCCTGGATGAGTGACAAGGGAGAAAGGAACCCACCGATAGCATAATCTGACCAGAGGGCAAAACCGAGGAGAGCAGATGAGCCCACCACCAGCATCCATGCTTCTCCCTAGGGAGTTCTCTCATCAGCTCTGAGGAAAATATTGGCTTGGCTAGGATCTCACAGCCAATTCATGGCACGATCCGGCCCCAGCCTCCCTGTGCCCTTTGCACAGCTCCACCTGCCTCATAGGCCGTTGGCTTCAGTGTCTTAACTATAGTTACCATCCTTGCTCCAGTTTTTCTGTCTTTGTTCTTAAGGAATAAAATACAAAATTTCAAGGGAGGCTTAATTAATACCAAATAGAGATGATTACCTCCTTCATTTTACATTTCATATTTCTGTTAAAACTTTGTAAGGTTGAATTAGAGATCTATATCCATAATAACCTGTTGGGCTTAGTACCAACTGAAAAAAAAAACAACTCTCTTTTAAACTTCCTCTTGAAGTGTATCACCTGCCCCACACCCCCATGCTCATGCAGAGGCTCCCTGGGATCTGAAGCTGGAGCCCTTGCATTTATTACTCATTTTATCTTGTTCAATTTTGTCTTCCGTGCCAACTAGCCCAAATATTTCCGGCTTTGAATCTGTTACCCAGTGTATTTGCTGTTCCTTCCAGCTGGCTTCCAGTCATCCCCAAATCTGATGAGCATGACCTCTTCAACTAAGTCATCGATAAAAATGATGAATATTATAAGATCTGAGGCATTCTACTATATGCTCCCTAAAGATAGATGTTAATTCAATAAGTAACCAGCACTCTTTCAGAAAGTTTATGCAACTTTTTATACTATTAGCCAGCCCATATTTCTTCATCTTTTTCAAGAAATTATCAAAGGAATCTTACAAGGTTTTGATAAAGTCCAGATACTCCTTATCACTGGTATTTCCCTGATCTGCCTGCCAATAACTTTGTCAAAGAAGTTATTTTGTTATTCTGACATAACCTAAATTTCAGTTAACCCTTGTTAGTTCTTAGAGATCACAACTTCAGTCCTAAAATATAATCACACATCCTATTCTAGAATATTCCCTGGGGTTTAACGTCAGCCCCTCAAATTAAAAAATACATTGTATTTCGTATTTAAAAAATAGAACTTTCTTTGCTCTGGAGGTAATGGTGGTGGTGGTGATAGTGGCTAACTTTATGATTCTGAATAGGTTAAGGAGAGTGGTCCAGTGGTCTCAATTGCATGTTGTCTTAGAACCCTAGGATATTATTCAATTAGGCCAAAAGACTTGTATTCGTTTGAGGCAGATCTAAGAGTCTCTAGTATCATAGAAGATGAACCCAGGGAAGGAGACTAGAGAGAACCTGATCCCAGGCTTTCATCTTAAAGTGAGGAATCCTGCATCGAGAGAGGAAGTATCCTGCTTGGGGTCACACATCCAAGACAGGAACATGAGCTGAGGTCTCCCACTCTTCCCCAATGCTTTCCCCAGGGCACAGCTTCTCCTCATCTTCATTTCTGAAGAAGCACACAGCCTTTGTTTTTGATAGGAAGTGTCCACTTTGCTCTTGGAATTAACCTTGTAAGTCATTGATACCTCAGTGAAAATCTTTCTTTCCTGGCATTGTGATTTAAAAGGAGAAAGTAAGGGAGAGCTTAAGGGCTCTTGTTTTCCAAGTTGTACAAGGTCTTCAAGGCAGAACAGGGGCACAGAGAGAAAAGTTCATGTAAGAAAAGACTTTTTAAAAGAAATAATAAAAATCATAATAATAGTAACCGTTCTTTGCATGTGTACCACACTTAGGAGAAAACACTGTGCTCTCCTGATTCCAATCCAAATCCACGAGCTCTCCTGATTCCAATCACAAGTTTGAGACAATCAGCACAGACATCACCCGCCATATTTCAGTAGTATGATTTTGTCAAAGCAGAGGCCATGGGATGGATCTCGAAGAGTGTACTATGGCAAGAAAAGGGAGGACAGGTAAAACTCAATGGCACACAGCTGACAAACCCCAGACGCATCTGTGCAGCTGGCCATTTGGGCCCACGCTTTTCTGGGTGGTCTGCATGGACAGTTCTCTCCTCACTTAAGGCATAAACAGTGTCATCTACACAGAAACTGAGTTGTTGCTTCCCTCATGGCTGATCTGGTATGAAAGTTCCAAGTAGCCAGAGGTCAGCAAGGCCACTTTGACCCTTAGATGCTGACATGCTTGAAATGTTTGGCCCAGATGTTTTCATTCCTTGCTGTATTTCTCCACTTCTCTGCTCTTGTATGGTGGCCCACAGCATTTTACTAGCTGCCTCAGTGTCCCTGTATTTCAGTTAAAGTAGAGCTACAGAAAGCTGTTTTAGTCTCTGCAAGGACTAGAAGGTTCCTTCCAGAATCCTTGAGGTCTATGCAAAGTGGGGTGGGTGTTCTCATCCAGTTTGCCACTTTTGTCAACCCAAAGTTTCATCAACAAATATGTCCATGATCCTCAGAATCTGACTCCAGGACACCCACTGTGGAAGTTGGTCCCCTCCTTTTTCTCATGCCAGGATGTCCAGCAGCCTTTGGCTGATCACAGAGTGATTTTGATCAATCATTAGGAAGCCAGTAGTTACATGTTCCTGTAGCTGGGGAAATTCCCTCTCTACCCCAAAGCTTCCATTGTTCCTAATTCTTAAATCATGCAAATTATTGGCAAATGCATTCCTGAGGAAATTCGCCCAATCACTTGACTAACATTAGATCAGCAAATATATACTGAACATCCCCTCTGTGCTAGGCATAGGAGAAGTTTCTGGGGATAAGACCAACCAGTTTTCTGGGAACTGGATGGAACAGAGCCAGAAATTGTGTACCATTATCTTTAGATGAGATTCTAGAGGAGGGGTCACCTCCCAAGCCTAGGAAAGTATTAGACCAAGGAGGTCAGGTGTTACTCTCTGGAGTAGATGAGCTTCACTTGAAATTCAAAGGATGGGTAGAAGTGAAGAAGTGAATGTGGATAATAGAGGAAACTGTAAGCAATGGCTCAGAGGCAGTTCTTGTCTGCAGCTCCGTGTTGCTGGAGCACACTGTGATTCAAGAAGTGATGGGAGGTGAGACTGGAAATGTGGGCACTTGGGTCTTGTCTGTCAACCAAGAGAATGTAGATCTTTTCTCATAGAAAGTGGAGGGCCACTGGGAAAATTTAAGTGGGAACTGACGTGCTCAGATTTTAACATTAGAGCAATCCTTCTAGCTGCAGTGTTGGGAGGGGAGAAGACAGGAAGCAGGGCTGCCCATTGGGAGGCTTCCATGGGAATTTAGGTAATATGAGGACTGAACAAGGTGGGACAGATGGAAGGAAGGAATCAAGAAAGAACTTGTAATTAAGTGGATGTGGAGGGAGTGAGGGAGGCACATGAGTCAAGCGTAGCTCTCAGGCTTCTACCTTGTGTGCCCAGAAGGGTAGTGGTTCCAGTGACCATGAGAACCAAGGAACAGGGGAAAAGACAGGGTTAATAATGATTCAGTTTGGGGCACGTTCCATTTTAAGAGTCAGTGAGAGATCCAGGTGGAGATGTAGTTGACAGATGAGCTATGTGGCTAGAGACCCAGATTAGGGAATCATCAGTGTAAGTGCCAAGTGAAACCACAAGAGCTGATGAGATCATGGGAGTCAGTTTTCATTTATCTTGATATATGTATTGCCAATATCTGAAAGATTCCCGTCAAAGAGATCCATGCCTCTTCAATAAGGGAAGGAAGTTTCTCACAGCACTGAGAGTCTGGGCTTGGTAGGTGAGCTATGCCAGTAGCCATTTGCTGACTCATCTAGACTCTCAGCGTCACTTCTGCCAGGTGAATTATCAAGCATGGATTTTTTTTTTCTTGTCTTCCTCTTCTACATTGGAGTGTCACAAATTTGTAATCAAGGTCCTTTTCTCTAGATCAGTGGTTCCCAACTTCGGTTGAACATTAAAATCAACTGGAGAGAATTGCAGACCTGTCAGTTCTGCGTTCTACTCCTGGAGATGTTAATTTAATTGGTCTGGGGTTAGGACCTGGGCCTGAGTATTTTTAAGGACCCTCAAGTGACACGACTGTTCAACAGGGTTAAGAATCATTGCTAAAGAAGAAGTTCTCTCAGTGATTCTTCTATAGGGTTTTTAATTCCTTAACTTCTCTGGCAAACCTCCTTTCAGTGCATTACACTTTCTCTAAAAACCTACTTTGGCATGTCAGAACCCACGGTGGACACTGCACTCTGGTCATGATCTTGCATGCACATTATCCCTGTCTTTGCATTCAACAGTTTCTCCTTCATGCCTGCAAGGCTCATGGGAAGCTTTGTCAAATCTCCTGTCTTTGAGTTGCATAACTAATATACCTGTCAAAAAGACGTAAGAATCACCTGCTATGACTTCTGAGTGAACTTTGGTTTGTTCCAGAGAATCATTGCTTTCTCTTCCAAGTGCTCACATGGCAGCCGTCAACCTAGCAGTTCTTGAATTTTTATTTTTGCCTGGAGACTATCCATCAGAGATTCTGATTCAGAGATGTGGAGTAGGGGCCCAGAACCAGCAATTTTTTTTTTTTTTTTTTTTTTTTACCAATGCTCAGAGTGATTCTGGTGCAGGTATACTACCTTTGAGAAATACTGCCTTGAAAATTAGAAATGAAGAATACCCATTTAACTCACACCTACTCCCATAATTGTTTATTGAAATGACCAAATTAATATATAAGTATTTGAGGATATTTATTATAGTACCGACAGCCAAAAAAGGATACCATGTAACCCACATGTCAAAAATTTTGACAACAGAAAATTTTGGCACCTGGGTGGCTCAGTCAGTTGAGAGTCTGACTTTTGATTTCTGCTCAGGTCGTGATCTCACATTTCATGAGACTGAGCCCCACGTCGGGCTCTGTGACAATAGTGCAGAGACTTCTTGGGATTCTCTCTTTCCCTCGCTTTCTGCCCCTCCCTTGTGCTTGCTCTCTCTTTCTCAAAATAAATAAGTATACTTAAAAAAAATGTGACAATAGTCCATTATAAAGAGTATATGTGAGAGTGAATCAAGGGAAAGCTCAACCAACCCATAAGTCACCAGGGTGGAAGGAAAAGTTGGCCTGGAGATGAAAAAGAGGAAACTAGTAGAAGAATTTCAACAGCAACTCTTGAGGGTAAAGTGACGGGGACTATAAACAATGGGAGAAAATTATTTGCAAATCACATATCTGAAAGTGGGTTGATATTCAGAATATATAGAGAACTCCCCAAACTCAACACAAACTCAAATAATCCAATTAAAAAATGTGCTTCAAAAAAGATTTGAAAAGCATTTCTCCAAAGAAGACACACAAATGGCCAATAAGTACATGAAAAGATGCTCGACATCACCAATCATTAAGCAAATGCAAATCAAACCGTAATGAGATATTATTTCATATCCATTAGGATAGCTATTGTCAAAAAAAAAAAAAGAAAGAAAAGAAAAGAATATAGCAAATGTTGATGAAAATGTGAGAATTGGAACCCTTGTGCACTATTGGTGAGATTGTAAAATGGTGAAACCACTATGGAAAACAGTACGATGATTCTTCAAAAAATTAAAAATAGGAATACCATATAGCTATCATTTCCACTTCTGGATATATACCTAAAAGAATTGAAAGCAAAGGCATGAAGAGTTTTTTGCACACCTAAATTTATAGCAGCATTGTTCACACGAGCCAAAAGGTGGAAGCAACCAAGTGTCTATCAGTGAACAAATGGATAAGCAAAGTGTTGTATGTGTCTACAATGGAGTGTTGTTCATCCTTAAAGAGGAATGGAATTCTCATGTATGCTACAACATGGATGAACCTTGAAGACATTATGCTAAGTGAAATAAACCAGTCACAAAAGGACAAATACTGTACTTTTCCACTCATAGGAGGTAGGTATTTAGTCAAAAGTACAGAGAATGGTAGTTTCCATGGGCTGCGGAGGGGAGAATGAGGCGTTATCATGTTGCGGTGCAGAGTTTCAGTTTTGTAAGATGAAAAAAGTTCTGTGAATGGATGGTGGGGGCAGTTGCACAAAAGTGTGAATGTACTTAATGCCACTGAACTGTATACCTGAAAATAGTTAAATGGTAAATTTTATGTCACGTATATTTTACTACCAGAAATAAACATAAATTGTATGTTATGTATATTTTACCACCATTTAAAAAGGTATGTATATGGGGGTGCCTGGGTGGCTCAGTTGGTTAAGCATCTGACTTTTGATTTCAGCTCAGGTCATGATCTCACGGTTTGTGGGTTCAAGCCCCATGTTGGGCTCTGTGCTGACAGCTTGGAGCCTGCTTGGGATTGTCTCTCCATCTCTCTCTCTCTCTCTCTCTCTGCCTCTCACTCTCTCAAAATAAATAAATAAACTTAAAAAAATAAAAAGATATATAATAATATGTTATATACATAATACATATACAATGTATATAATATATATTAATATATACTATATCTCCATATAGTTAAACATATATATTTAAGTGGCGGGGGACTATACTAATACTAGGCAGGTTGGTGATGGGAAACACCACCTCAGCATCTCAATCATGTCTGTGCCTCCTCAGACACACTTTGGCCAGCATACATGGCTATGGGCTGTGGGACTCACTTGCAGTCAACACATGGCCAAAGCTCATGAAAACAGTATTTAGCAGTTCAGAATAAGGAAGACCTCTGAGAATGTAAAACTAATTTCTCCATGTAAAATAGACACTATTGAAAAAATAGGAGAAAATGTTTTTAAAACAGTTCCAAGTTCTATTTAGAGATTGAAAAGAATGTAACAGGAGCTATCCAAAGAGAGCAATCTGAGATTAGGAAACTTTTCCTCCTTTAAAATGAAAAATGTGAGGCACCTGGGTGGCTCAGTTGGGTGGGCAGCCGACTTCGGCTCAGGTCATGGTCTCACGGTCCCTGAGTGTGTGAGTTCCAGCCTCATGTCGGGCTCTGTGCTGACAGCTAGGAGCCTGGAGCCTGCTTCGAGTTCTGTGTCTCCCTCTCTCTCTGCACCTCCCCCGCTCGTACTCTGTCTGTCTCTCTCAAAAATAAAATAAGTATTAAAAAAATAAAAATAAAATGAAAAATGTTTTGCAGAATTAAACTGGAAGCAGACCACTAAAGATGACTGTAAATTCTTCTACTTCTGATAGAAAACACATAAACGAACTAATGAGTGAAAAAAATGGAAGCTATAATTCAACAGATTATTAAACATTAAAATATAGAATTTTTCAGGAGAAGAGAAAATGGAAGATGAGTTATAAAAAGTATAGAAGACTATTTTTATGATTTCAATTCAAAATATTCATTGTGTACTGGGGAAAATTAAACGTATATTCTGGTAGAAGTTGCTAATTTATAAGATAAAAAAATCTATTGGTATGCAATCAGAAAAAAACCCAGTATTTAAAAAAATAAGCGTGTGTCAAACATTTTGTAACACTAAATGTCAGAAGGAAGTTGATGTGTAGGTACAGAGTTTTGAGGTAATAAGATTGTGACCCAGAACTGTGTCAGTATTATGTGAGGGGAAAAAAGATATTGTCAGACAAAAGAAGTTCACAGAAAGTAGACCACTGAAATCCTTTAGGGAAAAAAGCATTTATTCAAAATATTCTGATCAACAGGGAAATTAATGAATATTAATATTTGGGGATGGATTTGATGTGATATAAAAGATAGGAGGTGAATAATGAAGCCAGTTGAGCAAATTTAATGTTTAAATGTTATGAATATGGTTATGAAACATGCAAAATATAAAATAATTCTTAATTAAAAAATAGATGAAAAGTTTAATGGTAATAATCTGGGTCTAAAAACTGAGATTACTCCAGGGGGAAAAAAACACTTGAAATACTAAAGTTCTCATTTTGTGCTGTGAGAGGTATCAATTACTAAATACATTTTTAAGTAAGAGAGTAGATGAATATAGGACTACAAATGGGGTGTTTAACTTTAAAATTAGGAGAAAGATTTGGAATGGTATGGCCAAGATAACAACTAATAAAGAAAATAGCAAGGGTATATAAAAAAAGAAAGTACAAAATAAGATGATGGAAGTGAGGTCAAATATGTTATCACATTAAGTGTGAATGGCTTAATCATTTCTATTAAAAGACAAAGAGACATGGATCGGGCAAAAACTGATTCTAAATATATGCTGTTTAAGACAAAGTGGGACAGAAAGGATTAAAAAAAATAAAAAGGAAAGAGTATAAATATACCAGGAAAATGCAAACCAAAGAAAGAAAGGAGAGCAATATTAAGATTAGACAAAATAGAATTTAATGCAGGAAACATTAAATGATGCATTAACTGTCGCTAAGAGATATAATTAGTTAGAAGGCATATCACCCATGAATATTTTTATTCTAAAACATAAATATTAAAATAAATAAAAATTGTCAAAACAACTGCAGTGGCAAATGTATCTCTATCAATCTTCAACAAGTGAGTATGTCACTTGTTCAGTGACGACAAGTGAGTATGTAAAGAATTTTAAGGATATAAGGAATTGATGCAATGGATATATATTGGATTTCACATTCATGAATAAAGAATATAGATCTATTAAGATGCTTATGAAATGTTGAGAAGTTTTGATCATTTTGTGAAGTATTGTGATAATTCCAAAAAGTAGAAATTGTCTTAGCACTAAGAGGAAAATAAAATTCAAGTAGAGTTACCCTAGGATAATGTATTCTGGAAACCTGATGTCACCTGAGACGTGTGCATACCTACCTGCCACTGTTAATTTAGCATTCGGTGAGAATAAGATCCAGGACCTGTTACTTGACAAGCATCAAATCTGTAGAATGCTTCCTTCTCTAAGAATGAGTAAAGAGTAAAACAGAAAGGAACTAAGGAAAATGCAAGAGAAGGGTGCAAAGAATAGCATACAGAATGAAAATAAATGAACTCTTCCAGCTGGATCTAAAAGAATATTTTAGGAGACTGGAATGCTCTTAAGAGGGCAAGGAACCGTGGCTTTTACAAATCAGAAGAGAATGAGAACAGGCAGAGATGAAAATGAAATATGGTATGCAAAAATGCAAATGAAATATGGAGGGATTGCAAGGAAACTGAAACCCAATAAGGTTAAAACCTATTAGGTGCAACCGATGAGCACAGTTTGTTTTACTGAAAATCAAATCAAGTATTTGGAGAAAGTAATGTTATAAAAGATAGGCAATTAGCACTGAAGCCAATTTAAAAAGAGATGTCTAAATTATTGTTGTGAATCCAGTTTTAAAATTGTACGCAGGGGCGCCTGTGTGACTCAGTCAGTTAAGCCTCCAACTCTAGATTTTGGTGTAAGTCATGATCTCATGGTCATGAGATCGAGACCAAGTTGTGGAGCCTGCTTAATATTCTCTTTCTCCTCCCTCTGCTTCTCACCCGCTCAAATGCGTGCATATGCTGTCTCTCAAAAAAAGAAAAAATAAAACTTTATGCAAAAGTAAAATATATTCAAAGAGAAGGTATGCATTGTCACAAAAATTTATGAGACAACAAGTTGGGATTTAAAGCCCCAGATGACAACTTTAAAAGCCTGAAAAGACTGGTGTTTGTCTGGAGTCTATGGAAAAGGATGGGACAATGACAATAAAATGTTCTGAAATCCTTGGTTCAACTATGAGAGTCATTCTGTTCTTGACATTTAATTTTAAAAAATAATAGTTATAGAATTTCTTTTTCCACTAATCTGTCTTCCAAACCCAGGGGTCTAAGAAAACATAGTGCATATGAAACAAGACAGAAAATAAAGGAGATGGCAAGGAAGCATTGAAAATTAAAAGGGCCATGAAAATGATGAACTTCAATACCTATTTACAACAGCTTACAAGTGGTCGCTTTAAAATATATTTTTAAAAATTTCTTAGAGAAAGAGGGTGTGAACTGGGGAGAGGGAGATAGAGAATCTTAAGCAGGCTCAGTGTGGAGTCCAATGGGGATGGGGGAGCTTGATCCTATGACCCCGGGATCATGACCTGAGCTGAAATCAAGAGTCAGATGCCCAACGGACTGAGCCACCCAGGTGCCCCTAAATAACCCATTTTTAATAAAGGTCTTCATCTTGTATCAGAAAATAAAGTTCAACCATATGTTATTTACCATGTTCATCCCCGAAATACAATGATGTGCAAAGATTAAAAATAAAATGCTGAGACAGGGTAGCAGGCAGATGCAACAAACATGAAAGCAGAAGCCATGACATTGATAGAAGACAAAATGCAGCTAAGACAAGGATCATTAAATAAGGCAATGAGGGTTGTTTTATCTAAACAAAGAGTCCAATTCGCAGTGCAGATATACTGTCATGGAAATATATGCATTAATAAATGTTGATTGCATTAACTGACGTTGCACCCAAACTATGCTAGTGGTGAAAGATTTTAAAATGCCACGCTCAGGCTTTCATATACCAACCAACCAAACAAGAAATAATATAAATACAGGAATTGTGTAATATAATGAATACTGAATGAAGATTGAATAATTACAGGGTGCCTGGGTGGCTCAGTGGGTTAAGCGTCCGCCTTCGGCTCAGGTCATGATCTTGCAGTTTGTAGGTTCAAGACCCACGTTGGGCTCTGTGCTGACAGCTTAGAGTCTGGAGCCTGCTTCAGATTCTGTGTCTCACTTTCTCTCTACCCTTCCCCTGCTTGTGTTCTGTCTCTCTCTCTCAAAAAAATAATAATAAATAAACATGTAAAAAAAAAAAGAGATTGAGGGGTGCCTGGGTGGCTCAGTTGGTTAAGCATCTGACTTTGGCTTAGGTTATGATCTTGCAGTCCTTCAGTTCAAGCCTGGCGTTGGGCTGTGTGCTGACAGCTCAGAGCCTGGAGCCTGCTTCAGATTCTGTGTCTCCCTCTCTCTGACCCTCCCCTGCTTATGCTCTGTTTTTCTCTGTCTCTCAAAGATACACATTAAAAAAATTAAGGAAAAAAAGACGGTGAATATATGCTGCATAATATCCAAAATACAGAGAATGAAAATTTTTTTCAGGGTTCAAAGAACATTTACAAAAATCAGTTGTATATTAGGTTACAGATAAAACCTCAGGAAATTCCTCAAAGCAGAAATAATAACGGTCATAGTATCTAAATATTAGAAATGAGTAATAAAAATAAAATGGGGGACAATTCATAAATTATGGTTCATTTATATAATGAAATATGTATGTGTAGAATGTACTATGTAGCCATGGAAAACGATATTATATGTAAGAGAATGTTTAGTAACACCAAATAATAATCACCATATTCTGTTAAGTGAAAGGAGTAAAAAAGATAAAAAGGTCAAAACCTAAAAACAAAAGAAGGGCATGCATCTATTCACGGGGAAATTCTAGAAAGAATTTACAGCCAAATGTTAATTCTGGTTGTAGTTGGTAGTGGAATTATTTGTGATTTTTATTTTAAAATCATTTTAAAATATGATTTGGATTCTTGGCTAAGATTAATATTATGGTCACACTATTTGTAGTTTGTAGAATCTGTATTCTTCCACTTTTTTGCTAATGAAAATAAGATTAAATAAGCTTGTTTTTAGACCTTTGGCTTCTTATTATTGCTGTTGTTGTTCTCCAAAATTCTTCAGAGATCAATAAAAGTGGTTCAGTAACCACTGAAAGTTCTCCTGGTCATCCTTGTTCCTAAGCAATAGACCAAACTGTTCTTTGCTCTTATCGTTCAGAAATTAACCAGTCCACTCAGTCCACTTCCCAAACTTCATCCAAATTTTTTTTTTTTTTGCCAATATAGTGGTTTTTGTTGTTGTTTGTATTAGTAATTTCAGATCATTCTGAGCTATTTTTTCATGATGTAATTTGTATAAATTTGTGCCATCTTTCTATATATTGCATGATTTTTAATATACTTTATTGTTTATTATTTTTAATTTAATTTATTGTCAAGTTAACTAACATACAGTGCATACAGTGTGCTCTTGGCTTCAGGAGTAGTTTCCCATGATTCATCGCTTACATGCAACACCCAGTGCTCATCCCAACAAGTGCCTTCCTCAATGCCCATCACCCATTTTCCCCTCTTCCCCACCCTCCCCACCCCCCCATCAACCCTCAGTTTGTTCTCTATTTTTAAGAGTCTTATGGTTTGCCTTCCACTCTGTTTGAAACTATTTTTTCCCCTTCCCTTCCCCCATGGCCTTCTGTTTGTGGGGGAAATAGGTTCTACTTACATAAATGAGTTGGAAAAAAGCTTAGGGAGGAAAGCTGCCACCACGGGGCAAAAACGCCCGAGGTTAGCTAGCGAGATATTGTAATGGGATCACAAGTACTTTCCATCTGATGCCAGTACACTATTGTACTTTGATCACAAACTCCACTTGTCCCCCCGACCTTTTGCTTTTTATACAAGTTAATGATTACTCTCTGATTGTTGTCTCCACGTTCACGTATGTAAGGTCTTGTTTTCTTCACATTCACCATGTCGGCAATATCTTGTGAGCTCAATAAAGAGACGAAACCCCTGTTTGGGACTCTTGTCTCCTCCTGGACATTAGCTCTCTCATATTCAATTCTGTGTCTGCTCTCTTGCTGGACAAGAGAGAACTCCAGACTCATAGTCTGCGACACTGTTAAGTTTCTCAAATTCCACATTTGAGTGAAAACATATGATATCTGTCTTTCTCTGACTTACTTCACTTAGCATAATACCTTCCAGCTCCATCCACATTGTTGCAAATGGCAAGATTTCATTCTGTCTCATTGCCAAGTAGTATTCCATTGTATATATAAACCACATCTTCTTTATCCATTCGTTAGTTGATGGACATTTGGGCTGTTTCCATAATTTGGCTATCATTGAAAACACTGCTATAAACATTGGGGTACATGTGCCCCTATAAATCAGTATTCCTGTATCCTTTGGATAAATTTCTAATAGTGCTATTGCTGGGTCATAGGGTAATTCTATTTTTAATTTTTTGAGGAACCTCCACACTGTTCTCCAGAGTGGCTGCACCAGTTTGCATTCCCACCAACAGTGCAAGAGGGTTGCTGTTTCTCCACATCCTCACCAACATCTCTTGTTTCCTGAGTTGTCAATTTTAGCCATTCTGAAAGGTGTGAGGTGGCATGTCATTGTGGTTTTGATTTGTATTTCCCTGATGATGAGTGATATTGAGCATCTTCTCATGTGTCTGTTGGCCATCTGGGTATCTTCTTTTGAAAAGTGTCTATGCATGTCTTCTGCCCATTTCTTCACTGGATTATTTGTTTTTTGGGTGTTGAGTTTGGTAAGTTCTTTATAGATTTTGGATACTAACCCTTTATCCAATATGTCATTTGCAAATATCTTCTCCCATTCCATTGGTTGTTTTTATTTTTGTTGATTGTTTCCTTTGCTTTTTATTTTGACAAGGTTCCAATAGTTCATTTTTGCTTTTATTTCCCTTGCCTTTGGAGACATGTCAAGTAAGAAGTTGCTGTGGCTGAGGTCAAAGAGGTTGTTGCCTGTTTTCTCCTCTAGGGTTTGGTTTACTGTCTCATATTTAGGTCTTTTATCCATTTTGAGTTTACTTTTGTGTATGGTGTAAGAAAGTGGTCCAGTTTCATTCTTCTTCATGTTGCTGTCCAGTTTTCCCAGCACCATTTGCTAAAGAGATTGTCTTTTTTCCATTGGATACTCTTTCCTGCTTTGTCAAAGATTAGTTGGCTATACATTTGTGAGTCCAGTTGTGAGTTCTGTACTCATTCCATTGGTTTATGTGTCTGTTTTTGTGCCAATACCATACTGCCTTGATGATTACAGCTTTGTCGTAGAGGCTAAAGGCTGGGATTGTGATGCCTCCCACTTTGGTTTTCTTTTTCAACATTACATTGCCTATTTGGGGTCTTTTGTGATTCCATACAAATTTTAGGCTTGTTTGTTCTAGGTCTCAGAAAAATGCCAGTGCAATTTTGATTGGGATTGTGTTGAATGTGTAGATTGCTTTGGGTACCATTGACATTTTAACAATATTTGTTCTTCCAATCCATGAGCATGGAATGTTTTTCCATTTCTTTGTGTCTTCTTCAATTCCTTTCATAAGTTTTCTACAGTTTTCGGTATACAGATACTTTACATCTTTGGTTAGGTTTATTCCTAGGTAGTTTATGGTTCTCGGTGCAATTGTAAATGGGATCAATTTCATGATTTCTCTTTCTATTGCTTCATTTTTGATGAACTGATTTCTGTACATTGATTTTGTATCCTGTGACTTTGCTGAATTCATCTATCAGTTCTAGCAGCTTTTTGATGGAGTCTTTCGGGTTTTCCATGTAAAGTATCATGTCATCTGCAAAAAGTGGAAGGTTGATTTCTTCTTTGCCAATTTGGATGCCTTTTATTTCATTTTGTTGTCTGATTGCCAAGATTAGGAGTTCCAACACTATGTTAAACAACAGTGGTGATAGTAGACATCCCTGTCATGTTCCTGATCTCAGGGCGAAAGCTCTCAGTTTTTCCTCATTGAAGATGGTATTAGCTATGGGGTTTTCATATATGGCTTTTATGATGTTAAGGTATGTTCCTTGTATCCCAACTTTCTTGAGGGTTTTTACTAAGAAAGGATGTTGTATTTTGTCAAATACTTTTTCTGCATCTATTGACAGGATCATATGGTTCTTACCCTTTCTTCTATTAATGTGATGTATCACATTGATTGATTTGCAAATGTTGAACCAGCCCTGCACCTCAGGAATGAATCCCACTTGATCATGGTGAGTAATTCTTTTAATATACTGTTGAATTCGATTTGCTAGTATCTTGTTGAGAATTTTTGCATCCATGTTCATCAGGGATATTGGCCTATAATTCTCCTTTTTTTATGGGGTCTCTGTCTGGTTTGGGAATCAAGGTAATATTGGCTTCATAGAATGAGTCTGGAAGCTTTCCTTCTGTTTCTATTTTTTGGAATAGCTTGAGAAGGGGGGGTATGAACTCTGCTTTAAATGTCTGGTAGAATTCCCCTGGGAAGCCATCTGGCCCAGAACTCATTTGTTGGGAGATTTTTGATAACTGATTCAATTTCTTCACTAGTTATGGGTTTGTTCAAATTTTCTATTTCTTCTCATTTGAGTTTTGGTAGTGTGTAGGTGTCTAAGAATTTGTCCAGTTTGTTGTCATTTAATTTTTCATAGTATTCTCTGATTATTGTATTTCTGAGGGAATGGTTGTGATAAGTCCATTTTCATTTGTGATTTTATCTGTTTGCATCCTCTCTCTTTTCTTTTTGAGAGGTCTGGCTAGGAGTTTATCAATTTTGTTTATTTTTTCAAAAAACCAGCTCTTGGTTTCATTGATCTGTTCTACTGTGGGGGTTTTTATAGATTCTATATTGTTTGTTTCTGCTCTTATCTTTATTATTTCTCTTCTTCTGCTGGCCTTGGGGTTTCTTTGCTGTTCTTCATCTAGTTCCTTTAGGTGTGCTGTTAAGTTTTGGGATTTTTCTTGTTTCTTGAGATAGGCCTAGATTGCAGTGTATTTTCCTCTTAGGATTGCCTTTGCTGCATTCCAAAGGGGTTGGATTGTCATGTTTTCATTTTCATTTGCTTCCATATATTTATTAATTTCTTCTTTAATTGCCTGGTGGCCCATTCATTCTTTAGTAGGATGTTCTTTAACCTCCATGCATTTGGAGGCTTTCCAAATTTTTTCTTGTGGTTGATTTAAAGTTCATTGCATTGTGATCTGAAAATATGCACGGCATGATCTCAATTCTTTTATATTTATTGAGGGCTGTTTTGTGACCCAGTATGTGATCTGTGTTGGACAATGTTCCGTGTCACTCAAGAAGGATGTGTATTCTGCTGGTTTTGGATGAAAAGTTCTGAATATATCTGTCAAGTCCATCTGGTCCAGTGTATCATTCAAGGCCATTGTTTTTTTATTGATTTTCTGCCTAGGTGATCTGTACATTGCTGTAAATGGAGTCCCCTGCAGTTACCATATTCTTATTAATAAGATTGCTGATGTTTGTGATTAATTGATTTATACATTTGGATGCTTCCTTCCACATTGGGGTCCTCAACATTTACAATTGTTAGCTCTTCTTGGGGGATAGACCCCTTAATTATGATATAATGCCCTTCTTCATCTCTTGTTACAGTATTTATTTTAAAATCTAGTTTGTCTGATATAAAAATGGCTACTCCAACTTTCTTTTGACTTCCAGTAACATGATAAATGGTTCTCTATCCCCTCGCTTTCAATCTGAAGTTGTCATCAGGTCTAAAGTGAGTCTCTTGTAGACAGCATATAGATGGATCTTGTTTTTTAAGCCATTCTAATACCCTATGTCTTTTGGTTGGGGCATTTAGTCCATTTATATTCAGAGTTATTATTGAAAGATAAGGATTTAGTGTCATTGTGTTATCTGTAGGTTTCATGTTTGTGGTGATGTCTCTGGACCTTTGTAGTCTTTGCAGCATTTCACTCACAGAGTCTCCCTTAGGGTCCCTTGCATGGCTGGTTTAGTGGTCATGAACTGCTTCAGTTTTTGTTTGTCTGGGAAAGCTTTTATGTCTCCTATTCTGAATGACGGGCTTGCTGGCTAAAGGATTCTTGGCTGCATATTTTTCCTATTCAACACATTGGAGATTTCCTGCCACTCCTTTCTGGCCTGCCAAGTTTCAGTGGACAGTTCTGCTACTACCCTTATGTGTCTGTCCTTGTAGATTAAGGCCCATTTGTCCCTAGCTGCTTTCAGAATTTTCTCTTTATCTTTGTCTTTTGCCAGTTTCACCATGATATGCCATGGAGAAGACCTATTTTTGTTGAATCTGAAGGGAGTTCTCTGTGCCTCCCAGATTTGGATGTCTGCTTCCTTCCTCAGATTAGGGAAGTTCTCAGCTATAATTTGTTCAAGTAAACCTTCTGCCTCTTTCTCTCTCTTCTTCTTCTTCTGAAACTCCTATGATACAGATATTATTACATTTTATTGAATCACTTAGTTCTATAATTTTCTTCTTGTGGTCTAGTATTTTCTTATCTTTTTCTCAACTTCATCATTTTCTATAATTTTATCTTCTATTTCACTTATTCTCCCCCTGCTTCCTCCATCTTTGCTGTCACTGCATCTAGTTTATTTTACACCTCATTTACAGCATTCTTAATTTGTTGTGACTATTTCTTAGTTCCTTGATCTCTGCAGCAATAGATTCTATGTTGTCTTCTATGCTTTTTTCAATCCCAGTTATTAATCATATGACCATTATTCTAAATTCTTGATCAGATATATTGTTTATATCTGTTTTGGTCAACTCTCTAGCTGTCATTTCTTCCTGGAATTTCTTTTGAGGAGAATTCTTCCCTTTTGTTATTTTGGCTAGTTTTCTGTCCTTTTTGTGTTTTAATAGCTTGTTATGTGTCCTGCACCTGTGAGCACTACTATATTAAAAAGGGGTCATACACTGTCCAGGGCCTGGCCCTTCAGGAGGTGTTTTGGAATGTGTTGTGTGCTCTCTGTTGTGACTCTGGTTGCTTTATCTCCCTAGTCTTAATGGTGGTTTGGACCTTCCACCAGATGTGCTTTGATTTGCTCATTGAAGTAACCCTGGAAAAAATATAAGAAGGAGGGGGTGGTGGAAGAAGCCTTATCCCATACAAGGGGAAAAATGACAGGAGTGGGAAAAAAGAAAAGAAGAAAAAAAATTGACCAGGCAGAGAATCAGAGAAACTATACTGCTTAATCCAGAGAGAGGGAGAGAGGAAAATAAAGAAAAAAAAGAGATACAGAAAAAGGGTAAAAAGAATAGATTAAAAAATGTCTGCTTAAACAAACCAAACAACCAGAATAGAGAAGGGAAGAAATGAGGAAAAAAGGGAAGGAATACACACACACACACACACACACACACACACACACACACACACACACACCCCAAATAAGAATGGACCAAGAACCAAATCAGAAAAATGCAAAACTGCTTTACTGATATTTGATGGTGCCTAGGAACCAGTGGCTGCGCTGGTCTGGAGGAGGGACTGTCTGGTTCGGGCAGTGTCAGTCTCATTTTGGTAGATAGCAGTTACAGGCATGGAGGGGTGTGGTTTGGTGTAGACAGGTTCTGCCTCCACTGTGGACCATTGTCCTGTCCCCTGAAGCCCCACCTTGTTGGTGATGGGAAGAAAACTGGCAACACCCCAGTCTCTCCTACCCGGATCGGGTGTCCCATACCACTGTCTTCAGACCATCCTCACAGTGCTGCACAGGCGCGAGTGGGCCAGTTTTACCTGGTCCACAGTCTCCCGCACCTCCCAGGCGCTCTGATGGATTCAAACCCGGATGTCTTAAAGGATCCCACTCTCAGCACCCCAATTCTGGAGTAGTGTCACTTCACCCAGCCAGCTGACAAAGGGCCTCTGGCTGGCGGGCACCTGCAGGGTCTTTTGTCCTTGGAGCGGCTATATGCCTTCTTCCTACCACACTCAAAGGAGGGGACTGCTCTCTCTGACTGCACCTCTGAGCTCGCTGCTTGAGCCCTGGGCTGGCTCCCCTCCTCCCCAGGCACGCAAACAGGGTGGCTGGCCCCAGTCCTGAGAAAGCCTCGTAAGCCTAGAATGAGATAGAAATTGGTTCTTTCTCCGTTTTTTCCATTCCCCAGTCCATGGTTTTTCTCTTGTCCAAATATAATCCTACCCTTCCACAGCCTCTCTTTCTCTTCCTTTTGTCTCTCCACAGAAGGGGATCCCTCCCTGCCATGCCTAGGCTTCCTGTTTTATCTCTCCCAGTTTGCAGTCATGCACCTATGGCCCCCCAAGTTGTCCCCCTGGGCTCCTAGAGATGTTTCTGTCACTCTGTAGCCCAGATTCCTAGAATTCCAAGTCTTCTGGCCTCAATACTGCTGTGTTTGAGGGATGAGGGAACTTTGGGTCCCCCTGTTTCTCCCCCATGTTGACTCCTACCCCCGATATATTCCATGATTGTATGCATTTTCTTTATTTCTAGGTGTCCTTTTCAGATATGAACCCATGCATTAGTCTTACAGGCACTTTTATTTATTTAAGAATCATTCCTTTTTCCTCTTTTGTAAATTTAGCATTCTTGGCTTTTTTTTATTTTTTTTATTTTTTTACAACCAGATTTCTCTTTGACAATCATGACCTCTGAGTTAGGAGTATTTCTTTCTCTCAAGATGTCTCTTAGGCCTACTTCACCTAGCAAGTTCGTTTCTGATTTGGTATTGAAATTTTGGGAGGAGAAAGGAGGTCAAAGGTAAATAATACCAATTATCAAGCCCCCTGAATGTGGTGAATGACATTTCTGTTGAAAACGCGAGGAAAATCTGTTGGGCAGAATGAGGGCCAGAGGACATTATTCAATTAAATTTCTTTACTCCATGTCAACAAGGGAAATAAAAAAACACCAGTCTGATTCTCTGCTTTTAGCCAAATGAGCCTTTCCGCAGACATTCAGTTAGTACAGGTTCCCTTTCTGTGCTCCAGCTTCCCTTGGGCCAGAACAGCCGTGGCTAGGAATGCACCCTCCATTTCCTTCTTGTGGCCAAGTGGCCCGTCAAAAATCCTCACAATGATATAACATATGTTCCTCATCCTTTTCTGCTCAGTCATGAGATATCCTAGGTGCTCTGTCTTCAGAGACATGAATCCCCGTTATAAACCAACTTTGGATCCAAAGCCATGTGACCATGGATACATGTCAGTGCATAAATACAGCTTCTAGTACTCTTTGTAACCACATGTGCTTGTGTTGTATACAACACAGGTGTACAAGTACACCAAGTACAACACTTGGTGTATTTGTCACCAAGCATGTCCCCTCTCCTGCTTGTTTTTGTTTTACCAGTAGTTCCACACTTTGGACATATTCATGGTATTATCCCGGCTCTTCAATCCCCTTCCCTGTCAGCCTGTAGGGAGATCCATGCCCCCCGCACTGAGGAGGTAGAAGATTGAGCATATGGTGAATCGTAGCCCAGAAAGTGATAGCCAGTATTGACACTGTTTGCTTCCTTTTTGTCCCAGAATCCCGACTGTTAGCAGAAAGAGTGGATGACATCATCATCTCTCTTCCCAGGTTTTTCACTGTCTGCCTAAAACTAGTGGGAGATCAGTTCAGATTAGATGAGAAAGGACTTTGAATGCTTGGAAAAAGCAGTTTAACACAAACTGGTAGTCAGTAAGAGGCAAGTATTGGTTCTTGAGAAAGTAGATAATTGAAACTGGTGGGTTTTGTAGGGTAAAGGACTCAAGCGCAGAGAGGGCTGAAATGGAGGGAGGCAATTATAAAGATCAAAGATGGAGCCAATTACTCAGAAATTGGGGGTACCATCACAAGAAAGGAACAGAGCTGAGAAATAATATAAAAGAATTGCTAAGTTGGTTTCTGATTTGGTATTGAAATTTTGGGAGGAGGAAGGAGGTCGAAGGTAAATAATACCCATTATCAAGCCCACTGAATGTGGAGAATGACATTTCCATTGAAAAAGTGAAGAAAGTCTGTGTTATTTCATTTTGGAGGTGGAGGTAGGAGGAAGATAAGTTTGAGAGTAGATCTATTTATATATTTAAAAGTCACACCTAGGAAATGGTTGGAGGACTGAATAAATGCATGTGATTTCATCAGCAACAGGATGTCTTTCTGACCAAACTAAGCTCAGCGTGTTATTTCACGCTCTGTTCAAAACAATGTCAATCAAATCAAATGATTTTTTTCTTTCTTCTTCTTCTTTAGTGGGGGCTGATTTCTGTCGGGTATTTTTGTCTAGTTGAGTGATTCACCCGGGGAGGCCAGCCTCTCCAATTGGGTGATGATTTATTAAATACATTCAGCCAAAAGACTAATTCTGTGCTCTCTCCAAACCCCCCCAGTGTCCCAATCCAGCTCATGTATCCAGTCACTCCTAATCATTGCAAGCAAAAGTTGCCACAAAATGCCTATGTCATAGTCTTCTGCTTTATTGACTAATTGGTTTTAGCGGTGAAGGTAAAATTTACAATGTTTTATCTTTTTGTTAAGTTTATTTATTTTGAGAGAGGGAAAGAGAGAGAGATAGAGAGAGAGAGAGCAAATGAGCATACACAAGTCGGCACAAGAGGCATACACAAGAGGCAGAGAGAGAGGGAGAGAGAATCCCAAGCAACACTCACTAACTGCATTAACAGTGCAGAGCCTGATGTGGGGCTCAGTCTCACAAACTGTGAGATCATGACCTGAGCCAGAATCAAGAGTTGACACAGCCAACTGAGCCACCCAGGCACCCCATAATGTTTCATCTTTTAAAACAGCTAGCTCTGAAAGCATCATCTTTCCCTTCCATCCCTAAATTCATACCTTCTCTCATCTTAAACCCCTTTCTCCACTATATGAGGGCACTTATTTAAGATATCAGGGAATGTTGGCACAATTGCCTGCATTTGATAAAGAAGGGAAGGCAGTTGGCATCCATCGAGCATTATGTGCCAGGCAGTGTGCTAGGAAGTCTCTATTCATGATGTCTAATCCTACTCTATAAGGTGATACCACTATTTCCATTTTCCAGCTGGGAAAACTTGGGCTCAGAGAGATTAAGGAGGAGTAACTAATGTGCTCAAGACCACAGATCCAGGAAATGTCATGGGTGAGGTATGGACTTGGGTTTGTTGGACTCCAGGGTGATAGTCTTTTCTGTTTTCTGACGGATGTAGATTTCCAGGTGTAGGATACTGTTGGCACGTTGTTTTCCTCATCAGAAACCTGTATTGTGAAAAAACAGGAGGAGAAGCCCTTTACAGCCCACAGGCCTTGCCCCTTGACATCTCACCCTCTGCCAACCCGTACACACACACACACACAAATGAAGAGAACTCATGAGTTTGGAAGATATGGGGGAAATGAAATGGTACACTCCTAATTAGTTTGAGCTAAGGCATCCATTAACTGTAATTTTTATTGAAATTGAAAATGTAAGAAATAATCTCATAGCATGAAGAAACTCTTTTTTTTTTTATTTTTTTTTCAACGTTTTTATTTATTTTTTTGGGGACAGAGAGAGACAGAGCATGAACGGGGGAGGGGCAGAGAGAGAGGGAGACACAGAATCGGAAACAGGCTCCAGGCTCTGAGCCATCAGCCCAGAGCCTGACGCGGGGCTCGAACTCACGGACCGCGAGATCGTGACCTGGCTGAAGTCGGACGCTTAACCGACTGCGCCACCCAGGCGCCCCAAGAAACTCTTAAATTAGACCTAGTTTAGGAGTCTTGACATTTTGCGGTGCCTGGGTGGCTCAGTTGGCTAAGCATCCAGCTTCAGCACAGGTCATGATCTTGCGGTTTGTGATTATGAGCCCCACATTGGGCTCTGGGCTGTCAGTGAAGAGCCTGCTTCAGATCCTCTGTTCCCCTCTCCCTCTACCTCTCTCACTCTCTCTCTCTCTCTCTCTCTCTCTCTCTCTCTCTCTCTCTCAAAAAGAAGCAAACAAAAAGGAGTCTTGACGTTTTGATTTCAGCCATTCCTGTCCCCAATCTAAGCACGACAGGTGTGTTTAGTAAATGAGAGTCTTTTCCTCCATTCATTCTTCCTAATCAACCACATGAGCATCATTGTACCCTGAGCTCTTCTGTCTCTGAACTCCACAGCCCTTAGCTCATACAGCCTGGTACCATACCTTTTATGGCAGCTTTGTGGCATCCCTCTTGGACCGTCAGTTCACTGAAGACTGAGATCACTCCTTATTCATCTCTGAAGCCCCCACAGCTCCTAGCAGAGTATTTCACACATACTAAGAGATGGGTGAATGTACAAGTGTAATTGCCTTTTGAACATCATTATTTTAACCAAACTTTATAGGAAAGATAAATACAAGATAGAACAGGACTTCAAGTTGAAAAACAATACACTATGATGTACAGAATAACAGTTCTGGTGTAGGAAAATTTCAGGGGTATTTAACTGTGGTATATACATCTATGCATAGTTCACAAACACTGAAATTCACATATATACATACAGTACTCATAAAGTGCAAAAAGACATACAATGCACATTGTTCATACTATAAGCCCACACACAATACACGTCCATATGTAGTATGAATGAATACCTTCAAGTACATCTATCTTCAAGTCAATGTTCTTCAATCTCTAACCAATGTAAGAAAACTTTGAGAAGATTGATTTGGGTTATGCCGGAGAAAAGAGAAAGAAGCCGACCAAAATAGTGGGGAAAAGAGGAATCTCCTTTATATTTTAAAAATTATACAAATAATATATCCCCCTTTTTAAAATAATTACAACATTACAGATACTGGAAACTCAACTTCTAATTTTTATATATTCCTTGGAGGTATTAATTATGATATTTTGTGTGCATCCTTTCATATGTCTTTTTTGAGATTGCATACATATATTTGACTATTAAAAATGTTGCAGAAGAGTCTGAGTTTTTTAAAATTCTATTTACTCCTATTGTTACTTCTGATAGTCACAATAACTATAAGGGAGATTCCATTATTCTCATTTTACACATGAGGACTCTAGGGCTCAGATAGATTAAGATTTAAAAATTTTTCCAAGGTCACATACATAGTAAGTACCAGATCTAACTTGAACCTTCCTTTCTACGAATAATAGATTTCTCCATTTATTCAGATTTTCCTTTATGTCCTTCAGTAAATTTTTATAGATTTTTTCATAAAGGTCTTGCACATTTCTTGTTAATTTCTGAGAACATTCCACTTTTCATTAAAATTTTGAAAGAGATCTTTTTCTATTATGCTATATTTTCTAAATGGCTATTGCTTGTGTGAAGGAAAGCAATTCATTTTTTAAATATTGATTTTATATACAATTACTTTGTTGAAATTTCTTAATAGTTTGTTTCATTCTCTTGGTTTTTATACTATCCTATCATTTAAAAATTATGACAGCTTCCTCTTTTCTGTTCTAATATGTACACCTCTTATTTCTTATTTAATTGCATTGCCTAGGACCTCTAGTAGTTTGTTGAATAGTAGACATCATAACGTGCATCCTTATCTTGTCCTTGATTTTAATGGCAGTGCTTCTAATACTTTGCCATTTAAGTATGATGTTTGCTGTGGGGTTTTGGTAGTAGCTATTGTGAAGTAAAGGATGTTCCATTTACCTTCTCATGCACTTAGAGATCTTTTTTTCTTTTCTTTTCTTTCCTTTCCTTTCCTTTCCTTTCCTTTCCTTTCCTTTCCTTTCCTTTCCTTTCCTTTGTTTTTTTTAGAGGCAGGGGCAGAGGGAGGGGTTGAGAGAGAGAGAGAGAGAGAGAATCTCAAACAGGGCTCAGTCTCATGACCCTGAGATCATAACCTGAGCTGAAATTAAGAGTCAGACGCTTAACTGAGTGAGCAACCCAGGTGCCTCCTGTGTGTGTGTGTGTGTGTGTGTGTGTGTGTGTGTGTGTGTGTGTGTATTTGCTTTTCCATCATACTTAGGTATTGAATTTTATCAAATATTTTTTTCTGAATTTATTAAGATGTTCATATGAATTTCTCTTTCATTGTGTTAATATAGTGAATTATATAGGCTTTATAATTTGGATCTATCTCGTTGCTTTCCTGAAATAAACTCCATGTATTGTCCTTTTAATAGTATACCAAATCTGGGGGGTTTATGGTGGGAGTTGCTTAATTTAGTAAGGAGGTTGGTCTATAATTTATTTTTTATTTGTGCTCTCCTTATTCCATTTTTGTAACTGGGTTATACTGGCCTCATAAAATAAACTGTAACTTAACATCTGGAACAACTTATGTAAGATAATTAATTATCTGTTCCTTGATGATTCTTAGAACTTGCCTGTAATATTGTCTAGACCAGGAGAGTGGGGCAAGTAGACTTTTGAATATTGATTCAGTTTCATCTGTTATTGACTAGTCGGGATTTTGTACCTCTTTTTTAAAAAAAATTTTTAAATGTTTATTTATTTTTGAGAGGGGGGGGAAGGGCAGATAGTGAGGGAGACACAGAATCTGAAGCAGGCTCCAGGCTCTGAGCTGTCAGCACAGAGCCCGACACAGGGCTTGAACTCATGAGCTGTGAGATCATGACCTGAGCCAAAGTCAGAGGCTTAACCGACTAGAGCCACCCAGGCGCCCCAGGTTTTTCTACTTTTTGAGTCACTTTTGATAATTTATGTTTTCTCAGAATTTTCTCATCTTGTTTTTCTTTTTTTTTTTTTTAATTTTTTTTTCAACGTTTATTTATTTTTGGGACAGAGAGAGACAGAGCATGAACGGGGGAGGGGCAGAGAGAGAGGGAGACACAGAATCGGAAACAGGCTCCAGGCTCTGAGCCATCAGCCCAGAGCCCGACGCGGGGCTCGAACTCATGGACCGCGATCGTGACCTGGCTGAAGTCGGACGCTTAACCGACTGCGCCACCCAGGCGCCCATCTTATCTTGTTTTTCACATGTAGTGCTATAAAGTTGCGGTCTTATTTTTTCATAATTTAATAAAATCTCTTTAACTTACAGTTATGCCCCCTTTTGCATTCCTAATATTGCCAGTTTTTCTCCTTCTTCTCCACCCTTTCTTCCTTCCCCTCTCCTTCCCCATCCTCTACCTCAGTCTTTCTCTCTCTTCTCTCTTTCTCTCCCCCTAAAGAATTATTTATTTTATTGGGTTTTTTTCAAAACAATAAAAGAGCTTATTTTTTTTTAGTTTTTTTTTTAACGTTTATTTTTGAGATAGAGAGAGACAGAGCATGAACAGGGGAGGGTCAGAGAGAGGGAGACACAGAATCTGAAACAGGCTCCAGGCTCTGAGCTGTCAGCACAGAGCCCGATGCGGGGCTTGAACTCACTGGCCGCAAGATCATGACCTGAGCCAAAGTCAGGTGCTTAACCAACTGAGCCGCCCAGGGGCCCCAAAAGAACTCTTGATCTTATTTACGAACTGTCCAGTTGTCTTGTTTTGGGTACAAGCCCATTACTTTCAGCCTTTAGTACTGCCCTCCTCAGCTTTATTTAGATTTCTTTTCTTCCTTTTCTGGCTTCTTGGGCTGAGGTTTAGTTCACCTTTTTCCATCTTTCTGGTTTTATAAGAAATCCATTTAAGGCCACACATGTCCTTTAGGCATTGTTATAACCAAATGGCATATTTCCTAAATTGACATGTAATACTTCCATGTTTTCATTTTCTTTTTAAGCAAGAAGTTACTTAATATGTAGGCTTTTTCCCCTTAATTTCCATGTTGTTGTGGATCCAATTTCCTGGGGAACAGATTCTGAGATGCAGCTTGCAGTGCAGGAGGGTTATTAGTTTCAAAGGGAGTGCTCTTGGGATCACCACTTGAGGAAGGGAAGGGACAGAGCAGGATTTGGCAAAGGAAGAAATTGGGCTGGGAAGGCCCGGCGCTGGGTTGTTTTCCTTTGGCTGAGAAGACTGGGCCTTTATACCCCTCCCCTTCATATCATTCAGGAATTGGATGTGGGTTGTCCAGAGAGGGGGCATGACCTCAGGCAAGGCAACTCTTTCCAGCTAAGGCAATTCCTAAAAAGGTTTGACAGCTAAGAGCTGTGTGCCAGCAGCACTCTCAAATAGATGGGGCAATAAATCCTTCTTCCCGAAAGAAGATCTGGTTGGCACAACTCAGCACCTATTACAAATAGTTATAGTTTTAATAGTTTAACTAAATTTTGGCTGTTGATATTTAATCTGTATGAGACATTTCTCCATGGATTTGATTTTTTAAAATTCTTTACTGCATTTCAGTGATTTCAGAGTATTTAATTAGATCCATGTACCAAAATGTATTTAGTAGTCCCATACTGTGAGACATTTAAATTGTTTGGAATTTCTGTTATTATGAACAGTTCGGCCACAAATAAAATTACAGGGAAATGGACATTTTGAGGCTATTGATACATAGGGCTATATTGGCTAATTTACTTCCATACCAACCCTGCTGGAGAGTTTCCATTTTCTTGCGTTCTCACCAACAAGGATATTACCTGGTTTTGATACTGTGGCAGTAGTATCTTACTATTGTGTCTATCCAATGAAGTATAATTTAAATGAATATAAAAACAAGTGACATCTCCCAGCCTAAAATGATGGCAACAGATGCTGTCATGGCAAAGAGTTGGTGTCTAACATTTCTGGAAGGAAAATGGAGTTACTCTTGGAAGGAACCCTAAGTATTACGACTCCACTATCTGCAATTGCTAGATGAGGAACTTGAGGTCTAGAGAGTAGAAGTCAGTTGACCAAAGTCACCTGGCTACTAAATGTCAGAACCAGCAGTAGACCCAAGGGCTCCAGGCCATACCACTCCACCTTCTCTGATTTTCTTGGGAAATTAATGTGTCTTTCTTCCTAGTTTCCAAAACCCCATCAAACTGTGGTATTTCTGAAACTGGAATTCATGAGTCCCCTATGAAATGTTTTAGATTCTGTGCTTTATTCAAATAAGACTATTTATATTTTAAAATATATTTGTTATAGATGTATTTGTATCTTGTGTCACGTGGCATACTGGTGAAGAACAACCTTCAGCATCAAATTACCTGGATTTGAGTCGTGCATCCATCAGTTAATAACCACATGACCTAGGATAAGCTACTTAAAACTCTGTGCTTCAGTTTCCTCATCTTTAAAATAGGCAAGATATTTTCATCTTCCTCATAGGGTTGTTATGAGTAGTCAACCAGATAATTCACATAAATTAATTGCAACAGTCTGGCATGTTGTAAAGGTTAGCTATTATATATGAGGTGTTTCTTAAACTGGGGCCTAGATACCTCTGGAATGAAGAGGGCCACGCAGGGACATGTAGTCTGGAGTCAGAATGAGGTGTAAGCACCCCCGGGTGCCGTTGTCCATGGTGCTTAATTATTATTGCATGATTATCCATGCATTTATTGTTATTCTATGAAGTTGGTGGAGGAAGACCCTTCCACAAACAAAATCCTGGCCTCCTCAGATGAGCCAGAAAATTGATCCTCAGGCAGTTTACAATCTAGAAATGGTTTTAATTATCTTCCTACATCTGAAAACCAGAAGTATGTGCTTTGCATTCAGGCCGACTTGGGTTTAAATGGTGGCTCAGCTGCCTGCAAGGAGTCTGATCCTACATATGGTGGCAAAACTAATTCTTCCTCTGAAAGATTATTTTGATGATTATGTTCATGTAGAACAGGCAGTAGATTCTCAATAAATAGTAGCTGTTGTTCAGCTGTTGTTTAGCTGTTGTTTCTTGCTTCTTGGGGAGCAAGAAGTGGGAGGAAAGAAACAGAAAGGAGAATTAGAGAATGCGAGGCGGTAAGCAGCAGAGGAGGGAGAGAAGAATGAAATAGAGGATGTTCATGGCCCAGCTCACCACAAGTTCCTCCTGATCTGCTGGGCCTTTCCAAGCTAAATGTGGTTTCACACACTGTTCCAAATACAAATGTTGTCTCTTTGGTGTGGTTTTGTCCGTGGTTATTGTTAACATACACCAACACAAGCGTGCAGCACACCATAGTGTGTTTTTACAGGCTGTCTTTTTCTAGACCTGCCAAGCTGCATACTCATGTCTTGTGGTGTCCCAGCTCTTGACAGTTTCCTTTCTGACACAGCAGTGAACTGCACCATGAAATAGAGTTGTCATATTCTCACCCTCTCAGGATTTTCTGTTTGTTGGGTTTTGCCCTTCACTTTATGGTAGGGAACGCCTGTTATCTGTTCTGTGCCCTCTCCAGATGATACATTTGGCACAAAATGGAGGAATATGAAACACAGATCCAGACTGCAAAGAAGGGGAAATTCTGTAGGGAATATAAATCATAACATGAGAATTTTAGTAACTAAGGCAGGATAACAGGCATCTGGCAATCATGGGGCTCTGGCTTCTCTATGATGTTTTCCTATCTCAGGAAAGTAGAACCGAGAGATCTGACTGCTTTACTTTAGGGCCCTCTTAAGAAGGAATAGCTCCTGGTATCCCAAGCTTCTCCTCTCAGTCCTGTCCATTACATTAAAATAAAGCAGTGGTTACAAAACACTGGCATGTGTCGGAATCTCCAGGGCTCTGTAAAACACAGATTACGGGGCCACCCTAAATTTCTGTAGGTCTATGGTATGTGCGAATAATTTTCTTTTCTTACGTGTTCCCAGCAGTGCCAGTAACTGCTTGTGTGAGGATCATGCCTGAAGAACCACTATTAGGAAATTGTACTTGCTATGACTCTCGTAAACATTATACAAATAATTCTCATACCAACCCCCTGTGAAACATGTGTTACTGTTATTATTATTTTCTTTTTTTTTAAAATGTTTATTTATTTTTGAGAGAGAGAGAGAGGGAGAGAGAGAGGCAGAGTGTGAGTGAGGGAGGGGCAGAGAGAGAGGGAGACAGAATCCAAAGCAGACTCCAGGCTCCGAGCTGTCGGCACAGAGCCCAACGTGGTACTCAAATTCACAAGCCATGAAATTGTGACCTGAGCTGAAGTTGGATAGTTAACCAATTGAGCCACCCAGGTGCCCCTATTATTTTCATTTAGAAATGAAGAACAACTTGTTTAATGTCACATAATTGCAAGTGGTAGAGCCAGGATTGAAATTCTGGTCTAATTTCAATGCCATACTTGTGTTTAATGCTTTGGGAAGAAGGCCCCCTGAGACCGGATAGGAGTCATTTCCCCCAAGTAGTAATTTCCCCTCATGATCCTTTCCCTGCGTCACCCCAGCACCCCTCACATCCCTTAGCTCTGGAGCTACATCAGGTCTTGGTGTTGCTATTTGCGAGGCCATTTTTTCAGCATTTCCACTGTAGCTCCCCCAGCAGCAAAGCCAAGACTACATTCTCCTACGTGGAAAGAGCAGAGATGACCCAAGTGCCAGAGCAAGTTTTTTGAAGTCTCATGTTTTACTTCAAGCTTCCTGCATAGTTTACATTCTGTTCTATTCTGTGTTCATGTTTAATATAATGTAGTTATTTTCCTCAAATACTATTTATTGGCTTCCCAGGAGCAGGCCAAGGTTTTTCCTCTGGCTTCCAGTTTACCTTCCAATTTGAGGATGAGGGTTTATGTCCTCCATAGTTGGCTTATTGATGGTATCAGCACCTAACACAGGGCCCAGCACTTACTTGTTTTATTGTCTCATAATGAAAGGAAAGACCATGGGCTTCGGGACCAAACAGACTTGGGTACAAATAATAGTTCTGGCACTTACTGATGGATGAACTTGGGAGAATCACTCTGGGACTGTTGTTAGGGCTGTAAAATGGGCATAAAAAAATAGCTCCCTCACGGGGTTTGGTGGCTATTGCGGATGAAGGATGCAAAGCACCAGATGTGTGGTAGTCTATAAATGGAGGTTGCTGCTATGGCATACTATTGGAGTGAAGTGTGGAACGGGTGGACAATTAAATGAACAAGTGTCCCACACACAAGCTATGATACCCCTGGGCTGTAAATGCCTCCCAGCCTGACACTGCCTGCCTGTGCTAAAGGCAGCCCCCCTTGAGTATCAGGTCTCAGCTTCTCCCAGGAGCCTGCACGGCAACCCCCCCCCCGCCCCCCACCACCTGGACAGCTTTGTCCAGCTTGACATTTTCACACTGCCCCCAGAGCAGGGATTCTTATGTGTAGTCTGAGGGTGCAGATGAGATGCAAAGTCCTTAAATGCAAGTCCTCTCTAAGTTGTTACAGGTAGCACACAATCCCAAGACTTCTATTTTTATGTTTGTACAAGGAATATACACTGGTAATTTATTAAATGAGTTATTAGGGATTACTCATATTTGCTGTTCATAAACTCAAATGAGCCCCTTACTGTGTTCCCCAGGGAGCTCTAATTCAGTTATCTGTGGAGTCTGGCTGCTTCTAAATACTCAGCGACTTACTGCCTCCTCACTCAGCTTGATGGTTAGAACCCTGTGACCTACGGGGAAGTGACATTGCTTTCCTGCAGTGTCAGACTTGCGTTGAGTTGGTTGTGGTGTTCGGCTACTGCTATTCCTGCCTTTTAATTAGAAATTAGGGTTCATTTAACTTCATCATTATCATATTAGCTTTTGGAGGATATTTGGTTAACCTCACAGCATGTAGTGACATACACTTGCCTCAAAAATATTTTAGGCCTATAATTTCCCAATTACTAGATTTTAAGACATGAACAGGTTGCAGTTCAAGCTAGAATCATGCATATTCTCTTGCTAAACAGGTACATATGTACTGTGCACCCAAAAGTGCTTCTGTAGTTGCCCTGGTTATCTGTGACCACATAACTAACTGCCTCCAAATCTAATGGCTCAACAGTCATTTTACTGTTCTGAATGATTCTGTGCATCAGGAATTCAGACAGAGCTCATCAGGGACAGCTTATCTCTGCTCCACATCATGTCTATTAAGGCAGTAAAATCCAAAACAGCTTCTTGTCTTCCATGTCCGGCAGCACAGCAAAGACAGCGTAAGTGACTGCATGCTGGCTGGAATGGCTTCAATGGGATCGCCCAGAGGGGGCTTTAGTTTTTACCATCAGCTAGGTGGCTCACTTCTCCTCCAGGTAATGTGAAGCCCTCCACTGTGCTCCCAAGCACAGTGTTCAATGCTCCCAAGCACACAAAAGCGGAAGCTTGTTGGGCCTTCTTCAGGCTTGGACCTGACTCTGGCACAATGCCGCTTCTGCATTCCTTCGGTTAAAGCAAATCGTAGGCACAGCCCAGACTCAAGGAGAAGGGACCAAAATGGGCATGAGTTTTGGAGGGACCCCTATGTGATAAACTATACTGTGAAAGTGGCAATTCATTAGTGAATTCAAACAACTTTAAAAGCTCCTAACATGGGTGACTCAGTCCATCAAGCATCTGACTTCGACTCAGGTCATGATCTCACGGTTCGTGATTTCGAACCCTATGTCGGGCTCTGTGCTGACAGCTCAGAGCCCGGAGCCTGCTTCGCATTCTGTGCCTCCTTCTCTTTCTGCCCCTCCTCTGCTCTCTCTCTCTCTCTCTCTCTGTCTCTCTCTCCACCACTCTCTCTCTCTCAAAAATAAATAAATGTTAAAAAAAAAACTCCTAAATTGGCTAGGCTGAATAAAGTGACTATTGTAAGTTTATAGATTATAGTTACAAATTTACAGGTCATTATTTTAAGATCAAAATTGCATGCATTATTTAGTATTAAAATTAGAATTTTAATATTGAATTTAGAGTTTAATATTGAAATTGCAATTTCAATATTAAAATTAGAATTTCAATATTGAAATTATTTTCCCATTGGGAATGCAAACAGGTATGGTAGGATCTTTTGCTCTGTGCAAATGGTCTCAGTCAAAAAAGGTTGAGAATATCTTTTCTACTGGTCAAGAAATGAGCCCCAAGAAATCTTATAGTAGCTAGAGCCATAAAGCTGGCAGGCAGACACTGTTTATGCCCTGATGGAACTCAGAGTCTCACAGGGAAGGGTTGGCACGTCTACTGCAGTGTGACAAGTGCCATCATGGAGAAAAGCCCGAGGAGCTACTGAAGGGCAGAGAAGACATGCCAAGCCCAGGCCAGGCAGTTAAAGGGAGCTTCTTAGAGCAGGTGACACTAGAACTGAACTCCAGAGGCAGCGTAGGAGTCACAGAGTTTAAGAAGGATCCGCAGGCGCACAAGCCCAGACATAGGACAGTTATCAAAATGTGACTCGTCACAAGTCTGGGAAGAGAGAGGAGTTCTTATCTTTCTAGCTTTTAGTCATTCTTCCCTTAGAAAAAAGTACTCATTATGGTTTTGTTATAACTCATCGTGTGCACATAAATAAGCTCCCCCAATCTGATGCCATATTCATGAATTAATGCTTTTATGAGAGCAGGGAGGAGAATGAAGAGGTGTTTGTTCTGGGTAATTGGCTATGGCTGATTCATTCTGATGAATAGAGAGACCTGGGGTGCAAGTCAACACCCATTGAATGTGCTGTCTTCCTTCTGACTTGTGATTTCCATGCTGACATCTGTACAGAACAAATAGAATTTGATCCGGGATATGAAATTGCAGAGCTAGAAGGTGTGTTATCCCCACCCCCTCATTTTACAGACAAGGTAACTGAGGCCCGGGGAGCCGAAGCAAGCGCTCAGAGTGGCATAGCCACAGGGACATAAAACACACTCTTCTCCCATCCAAGGCTGACGACACCCAATCTGAGCATTATTTAGAAAACCCTAGTACCTTTTCTTTTCCTGTCAGGAGGGATATTCAGGGTGGTAATAAGAAGACTGTGCATACTGTAAAGAGCCTCTGAGAGGGGCGTGTTGAGTGGGCTGCTGAAAGGGAAATGCTGAGCGATGTCAGCTGGAGCAAACCTCACGTGAGGGAGCTGCCATCTCTGCCAAAGGCGGAAAGCCAGAGGGGCCGTCCTGAGCGAATGTGGTGGTCAGCAGTGACCGTCTGGGGAGTCAGGCCACGTGCCAGGCCCCTGACTTCTCCTGGTGGAGGTAAATGGTACAGCTTCTTCCACCACGAAGCCAAGCGCTGAGCTACGGTGGAACAACAGTGATAATGAGTATTTGTGGAATTGTTGCAAAATACACCTTTGTCTCGTTGCTCCTCCTCAGCTCCCTCAAGAGTCTCTTCCACCCCCACCTGGCATGCCTACTACCAGATGGCCCCCCGGTTCCTTGTACATGTCCGTACCACTACACTTCCCATCATGTGTGTTAATTATCTGTTTGAGTGTCTGTCTCCTGCACGGGCCCACCAGCCACCACGACAGAGAAGTTAGAGGACCTGCGTGTTCTAAGGGAACGCAGCTGGAAGAACAGCGGGGTTTGCTCAAAGAGTCAGAAAAAGCTATAGAAGAGAAGGGAACTTTTAATCTAGAACCGGGTATGGGGAGTAGTTTGTTATGGGAAGGAAAGAGGGTCATTCCAGGTAGATTAAAGGCATGGTGTGTTTGTCAGTCCATTAACTAATGTTTATGAGATGCTGCCACGTGCCGGGTACTTTGCTAGGTGCTAGGAGGACACGGGATGATTTTGCTGGAAGGAACATGGAGCATGTGGGGCAGGAGAGAATTCGAGTGATGAGGAGGTGAGCTGTACCACAGATAAAGGTTTTTATGGAGTAGGTTGAAAAGCCCACCCAAAAGGGCTCAAGAGAAGCCACCAAAGGTTTTCAGGCAAGTGAAGTGTTGGGATCAAATTTGGTTCTAAATGAGGAAAATCTCTATGACCAGATATGGGATGATTCGTGGGATATATTGTTAAGTGGAAAAAAAAAGTGTGCAAAAGACAATTGTTAATATGCTACCTTTTGTGTACTAAAGAAGGGGCAATAAAAAATATCCACGTATCTGCTCACCGGTGCAAAACTAAACAGGAAGGATGAACTAGAAACTGTAAGGGTTGAGTGGGAATAAGATGGAAAGGAGAGGGATGGATACAGTAAAAGAAATGGGGGAAGCAAGGCTTCTCTGAAGATACCTTTTATATAATTCTGACTTTGGAAACAAAGAATCAATTGGGAATGGACGAAAAAACCTTAGAGTGAAATACAAACAAAAATGAATAGGAGTGTGTAAGAACTAATCTAAGTAACTTTTGAAAATTTTCTATCATAATAAAAGAAACTTTTGAAAGTTTTCCATCATAATAATAATTAATTCAGGCAGGAATCATCAGTGGATCCTCAAACTAGTGGGTAAAAGTTTGATGAGTTGTTACAAAATTACAACAGCTTCAAGCAGGAGAAGATCAGAAGCCAAGCTCAGAAATCTATGGCACAACACAAAGACTTTGTACCCAACTACTATCAGCTGATTGTTTAAATCATATTACTAAGTGTTGTATTTGCAACAGGATAATGCTAACCAAATATTGAGAGTTCACTGTGTGTTAGGCATTGTGTTAGGTGAGGTTTTGGGATGTTCTGTTTGTTTGGTTTTTGCATATATCAACTCAGTCCTAACACTAGCTCAGTGAGATCTTTATTAGTACCCCCATTTTTGAGGTGAAGGAACGAGGGGTCAAGAAACACAAAATTTGTCTAATGTCAAATAGCTGATAGGAGGAGGAGCAAGATTCAAAGCCCTGCCTTCTGACTTGGAGTTCCACAGTGTTCTATTGGGCAGCGTGTCTCTTGATCCTCTTAGAGCTAACTCTGTGCTTCTAGAAGTGTGCAGAATGGTACGGCCAGAGAGGCATTCTTAAAAGCCTTGGGGGTTCCTTCTTTCTTCGCACCATGTTTATTACTGAACACCTGGTCTCATTTTTCCCCCTCTAAAAATAGGGAAGGCAATGCTTAATTTACATGGTTGTTAGGAGGGCTAAATGGGCAAATACATGTAAAGCATATAGTGTGGAGTAAGCGTCCACTAAATGACGACTGCAGCAGTAGTAACACCAGTTGTAACACTGAACTCCCTGGTGTTACGGAAAATGTTTCTAAGGGTCACCCCTCATGTTTGGACTGAACTGATAATCAGAGGGCAGATCATAAAAAGCTTTGTGTATCATAAAAAGAAGATCATGTTTTATTCTATAGGCAATAGAAAGCCACTGAAGAATTCTATTACTGGGAGAGATGTGATCTGGTTGACAATTTAGCGCGTACCAAGGGCAGGAGAGTAAAACCCAAACCACGGCGTCCATCAGGAGGCTGTTGGTAGAGACTGGGCAAGAGAAAATGAGGGTCTGAGTTAATGAAGCTGGCCTGACAGAGGGGAGGGGACACACAATGGACGGTCACACTTGAGCGCGGCACCTGGGTTTGGCAGGAGAGGATGGGGAAGAAGCTTAGGCTGAGCCCCAGGCTTCTGGCCTGTGTTCTGGCTCCTCTCAGGGCATGACCAGAATATAGAGGAAGGGCAAGTTGGGGGCATGGGAAGGTGCTGATTTGGGGTGGTTTGGGACACATGAGGGAGTCACAGTGGACAGTTGGATATTCAGATCTGGATTGCGGGGAGAGTGTAGGGCTGGAGCAGCATGCCTGTGGTCACTGAAGCCACGGCAATGGGTACCTCCTGGAAGGGGTACAGAACAAGGAGAGGGCTGAGGTTGGGATTTTGGAAATGCCAGTATTTAACAACGGCAAGAGAAGTGGAAGGAGACTGAGGAGGAAGACTCAGAAAGATAAGATTGTTTCCAGAGGGCTGTTTCCTGCCACGGCGAAGGCTGCAAAGAGAAGCGGATGAAGCAAGGAAGGCCTGAAAAATGACTGGTGGATTTAACAGTTGTGTTACTAGGGACCCTAGCAAGAGCAGGTGCCAAGGAGCAGAATCTAGTTGAGCAGTGGATTAATTAAGGAGAGAATTGGATGTTTTAAGGAGAGAAGCTAGAACTTGGATGCTCCTGGGGATGCAGGCATCTTACTTCCTTGCCATGCCTGCCGACCTACTGGCGGAGAGCTCTGATTGGTGGAAGGTCATCCTTCCAGAGCCACAATCTCCTTCCGGTGTCTTCCCTTAGTTCCTGGCTAGCCCTCCAGTCCACACCAACCCAGTCTATAGGTTTCTCCAGAGAGGTGCACAAACCCACCTCCTCACTGGGTCGTCTCATCCAGACCCTCCACCATCCCTTAGAGGCTCCAGGCTTCCAGACTTGCCTCAATGTCCAGTCCTTCACCATGGATCCAGTTTTATTAAAACTGAGCTGCTTCTTTGGTAGCATCAACCTGTATTTCTCCTCCTATTAGGTTGGTGGCTTTCCAACATTTTTTAAGCCTCAATATACGTGTACGTATAACTGAAAGGAGACACTCCTGTTTGCAGCTCCATTTCATGCCATTCTACTGTATCCTATTCTATTTTGTGTTTTTAAATGCTGGCCTTCGCCCATCGCATTAATTTCACAACCTGCTGAACTGACTTAGAGGCTGGTGTTATGACCGCCAGAGCAACCGTGCTAGGAGGGGCCCAAAGGAAAACATGCTAAGCGTCTGTCTGAACCCATCCCTTTTCCCTCCTTCAGGCTCCCCTGCACAGGGGCCAGTGGCAGGTCTTCTCTCTATTCACTTTTGTATGGTTCTGGGAGGAAAGAAAACCACTTTAGTTACTAGGATGTTAGCCAGCCGTGGGGATATTTGAATGTCCACAGTAATGGTGGAGAGACTAGTTACCTTTCAAGTCATGCACGTATGTACTGTCCCTACTTGCTCATGAGGCATCTGACAGTCTGAGGCGTTTTCATGCCTTGAGGATGCCCTCAGGGGGTCCTACTATTGCCTCTCTTGGGAGACATTTAAAATTTCCTGAGTTGAGGGTATGGCCACCTGTCCACACAGACCACCCAACTGGAGTTATGCTGGTCTGGTCTGTAAGCCCTCTTCAGACTTCCCTGAGGAGACATCCACCCCCACCCCACCGTGGGAACCACTGCCTCTCCTAGGTCTTTCCCCAGAGAACAACTGGGGATTTCTTTTATAAGAAAGGGCAACTTACGTATTCCCTCCCATTCACGATGTCTTTTCTACTTCTGCCCAGGAGGAGCAAGGATTTCTGAAGACCTTGACTACGGATAGAAGCATGCTGTTGGAAGAGTAGCACAGGCCTTCTCTCATCTGCTCCAACGTGCCCACTACTGCCATAGACACGTGCATCCTCCGTGGTTCCTGAAGGGCCTGTCCACCGTGTACCTGCAGTGAACCAGGCCCTGGGCTGGGCCTCAGCTTCACCCTGGTGAACAAAACTCCATCCCTGGCCTCAAGCACTCACACCCAGGTTAAAGATGAGTGAAGAACGGTGGGTCTCCCTTACTCCAGAAGAATTTGACCAACTCCAGAAATACTCAGAATGTGAGTAAATGGATGGACCCACCTGGGGCAGGATTTCCTCTTTGTTGGGGAGACCATTTCTGGAGGGCAGAGTGGTGTAATCATTGCAAAGCCACAGAGAATGAGAGTGGGCCTGACAGATTATATTTCCTTATAAACACAGGATCGGTGTCTTTAAACATAAAAACAATTATCTTTACACTCTATATAAATGATACACACTCGCCACAGAAATTTGGAATATACAGGGGAAAAAATAAAGAGTAGGTTAAAAATCACAGCCAAACTCTATGAACATTTTGGAACAATCCCCTCCTGTGCATATTGCTTTACGTGGTTGAGTTCCTGAGTGTACAGTAACTTTTTTTTTTTTTACCCTACATTTTCTGCTTAACATAATACTGTATTTTCTCAAGTGATTAAAACCTGGTTGTAGCATAATTTTTGAAAGGCCGCAGGCTGTATGGTTACAGTGTTACTTGATCACTGGCCCTAACGTGCTCTTGTGTTTGGACCCAATGCCTTTTTCCAGTAAGATGCAGAATTCCAACGTGTGTCTCTTTCCTGACTTTGTTCTGCATAAGCCTAGCCTTGTAACTAACTGGGGTTCTTGGATTCTCATTAGTTACACCCAGGAACAATTGGAATGCATCAAGATACATTGGTAGTGAGACTCATGCTCACGTGTGGGCTGTGCCCTCCAAAGGCCACTCCTAATCCTGACATGACAGGGATTTGCCGAGGCTGGAGCATCAACTGACCACTGTGCTCTGTACACACATGGCTGCCGTGGTGATTATGCAGTGGCACCAGCTTTGTACAGGACCCTTTGCTTTGCAGAACTCTCGGCTGTGCTACCTGCCCTGCCCCTTTGTTCCAGTCACCTCTCCCTTCACATTTATTAATTGTATTGGCTGCTTTTGTAAATCACTAGGCCAATGGCAGGTTGACCTGCTCTACAGGGTTTTCCCGGGTAGCCCTTGTATGTCCTTTGGCAGCCTGCCCCCCCCACCCCCCCCCACCCCCCCCACAGGGCAAGCAGCCCTGGCCCACAGCACTGGTCTGGGAGTCTACAAGTTGGGCTCAAGTGCCAGCTCTGTCTCTTGCTCTCTCTGATGTGACCTTCCTTAACCCCCAGAGCCTGTATCTTCTTCGTTAAAATCAGAGGGTTGGACTAGATGATCTCTTCTGTTGTTCCTCCTACGCCTAACACCCATGACTCTATGTGTTCCCCACGGCCAACAGGGGCCCCGTAGGACTGCTGGTCAGTCTCCCACCTGGCTCCCTGGAGGCCCTGCTGGCCTCTTGTCTGACCTTGGTGGATTTAGAGAAACTCTGTAATGTATTGACAAGGAGCAAGGAATCACCTTCCAGAGTTCATTCCATTTAATTCAGCATGTTCTGTAGGCCAGCAAAGTACCAGCCCTGTCAGGAATGAAAAAGAAGCGCAAAGAAAAGGCTTGCTTTTGAGGAATCAGAATCTTGTTAGAGAATCAGAAATGTGCTCATAACACAAACAGAGAGCAGGTTTAGTGCAGCAGGCAAATACCTCTGGTGCAGAGCTGGCTGAACTGAGTGTATAAATGAAAAGGGAATTTAAAGCTAGGGGAAATTGGTATGGGGAGCGTATTAGTTTGCTAGGCTACTGTGACAGAGTACCACAGTCTGGGTGGCTTAGGACAATAGAAAGTGCCTAATGGTTCTGGAGGCTGCAAGTGCAAAATCAAGATATCAGCAGGGTTGATTCCTCCTGAGGGCTATGAGGGAAGAATGTGTTCTAGGCTTCTTTCCTTGGCTTGCAGAAAGCTGTCTTCTGTCTTTCCATGATGTTCTCCCTGTGTGTGTGTCTCCATATCCAAATTTCCTTTTTTTATGGACATAGTCATCTTGGATTGGACCTGCCCCATTCCAGTATGACTTCATTTTAACTAACTACATCTGTAGTTATTTTCAGATAAGGTCACATTTTGAGGTGCTGGGGGTCAAGACTTCAACATATGAATCTGGGGGAGGGGGATACAATTTAACCCACACAGAGGATTTAGCTGGGTGGACTCTGTGGAGGACAGAAGTTTTAAAATGTGAGTAGTAGGGGCACCTGGGTGGCTCAGTCGGTTGTGCATCCGACTTCGGCTCAGGTCATGATCTCACCATCCGTGAGTTCAAGCCCCACATCAGGCTCTGTGCTGACAGCTCAGAGCCTGGAGCCTGCCTCGGATTCTGTGTCTCCGTCTCTCTCTGGCCCTCCGCTGTTCATGCTCCGTCTCTCTCTGTCTCAAAAATAAATATTAAAAAAATAAAATAAAATGTGAGTAGTAGATGATGAGGGAGGATGTAGAAACAATGGAAACAGAAGGGGAGAGGCACAAAGAGAGAAAGTGTGTGTGGGTGGTAAGGAGAACTTCTGGACCACATGGAAAGAAGGAGAGGAAGGTGGGGAGGAGGCCATAGGAAGGATGGGGATAGCAGGAGGCCTTGGGTCAGAGTGTGGGTTTTGATCCAAGGTGGCAACATTTAGAGCATGAATCCGGTGGCTGTGTGAGGGGTAGCCTGAATATAGAATCTGCCAGATCAGGGAGATAGGGGAGGGTCCTCTGGAGGAAATCTTGTCTGAGCTGAGGAGTGGGGCTCGGATAGTGAATGTGGCAACGAACAAATGCTGATCTGTAGAAAACTGTGGTAGAAGGTATCACCAAAATTTACAGAATGAAAGGAAGCCAGAAAAGATACCCCTGAAGACTGTGAATCTGTGGAAAATACCAGAATTCATATTCAAGGCTAGTGGGGACAGTTGGGGAGTGTGATTTGGGGATGGTGATGACGCATCCACTTTTGTATTCATACATGCTAGGCTGCAGGGAACCAGCAAATGAGTGAGACACAATCCCGGCCCTCAAGGAGCTCCCAGCCTAGGAGGGAAAGACAGGTAGGCCTGAAACAATGATAATCAGTATGACAGGTGCTAAGCAGGGGGGAGCACGGAGGAGTAGACCTAGCCTAGCCTGGTGGGAGGCTTCCCGATGCAGGTGCTGTTTCCCAACACCAGAAACACTAGCAGGAGAGAGGAAGGGGAGGGCATTGCAGGCAGGGGAAGTGGCTTGGGAAGGAGGGAGGAGAGAGAGTCATCATGGGAGCTTCAGAGAACTGCAAGCAAGTTCCCACAGTGGGAACCTAGAGCACATGGTGGTGGTGGTGGTGGTGGTGAGAGAGGATTTGGGGCAAGAACTGGAATGGTAAATAAGACCCCATCATGGACGACACTGCTTTCCAAGTGCAGTGTCCCGTGGGCCTGGGAGGGGAGGTAGTGGGAAGCGAGTGGGAAGGAGGGCTGGGCTATAGCTCTGACTTGGAGTCATGGTGTGGAGGCAGCAACAGGAGTGAAGGCACTTCAGAGAGCAAGAACATGAGGAGAGAGGTGAGAAGGTGGGAAACAGGGCCATGGGTCTGCCTACAACCAGGGGTCAGAGAAGGGAAAGGAGTCAGAAGAAGGCAGAAGAACTGGAAAGATGACTAGATGAAAAGAGTAGTGGGTGGAGGGAGTTGAGGGACAGAGGAGTCCACATGTGGCAAAGCAATAGGGGAGGCAGGGGGTAAAAAGAAACCAGAGTGTTTAGTAGGAAAGGGTTCCTTTGTGGTGGTTTGGGTCTTTTTTTCCCAACCATCTCTTTGTCCTTCTTTGACCCTTCCTCCTTTTGTTCCTGTGCCAGGACCGGACAAGGTGCTCTGGCACTGTTGTTCTAACAGGAGAGGGGAAAAAAGCCACAGTTCTTGGAAAATGATTAATCCTCAGAGGAAACCCTGAAAAAGGCACTTCTACCAATTTTAGATACATGCTGGTGTTCAGTCAGATCACATCGCCATAGCAACTGCTCTTCCATAACTACATAAACAGGAGCTTTGCAGTGGTGGAATATCTGAAGTGCATAGCCTGAGAATTCAGAACTTTCCCCAGTGGGGTTACCAGGTACGAGAGGCCAAGGATTTCAGGAGAAGAGGCTCCTGGTATATTCTGTTTATACAACGTAAACCCTGTACCTTCCCTGGTGGCCTTCTTCTGGGGGTGAAGCCAGGTTACAACTGCCCTTGAATATGTATATATTTATTTTATATGTACACAGGCACACACATACATAGTTGAAACATATCTATAGTAAGATTAATGTGAGTCAATAGTGTAAAGTGCTTGTAAAAAAACAATGTGATAAGACTATTTTTGTTATGAAATAAGAACAAGCATAAAAATGAAAAACAATGGGGCACCTGGGTGGCGCAGTCGGTTAAGCGTCCGACTTCAGCCAGGTCACGATCTCGTGGTCCGTGAGTTCGAGCCCCGCGTCAGGCTCTGGGCTGATGGCTCAGAGCCTGGAGGCTGTTTCCGATTCTGTGTCTCCCTCTCTCTCTGCCCCTCCCCCGTTCATGCTCTGTCTCTCTCTGTCCCAAAAATAAATAAACGTTGGAAAAAAAAATGAAAAACAAAACGATGAAATTTAAAGCTACCTATGATTCTGTCTCCCAATGATAACCACTACTCGTGTGTGTGTGTGTGTGTGTGTGTGTGTGTGTGTGTGTGTGTGTGTGTGTAAAACAGACATGGTAGCCTATTTCATATGCTGTTCTCTTCACCCTAACAATGATCTATCCAGTGCTGTTATCTACTGCTATATCAAAACAACTTCAAAACTTGGTGGATTGAAGCAGCCAGTTTATTTTTCCCATTCTGTGGCTCAGGAATCTGGACAGGGCACAGCTGGGATAACTGGTCCCTGCTCCCTGATATTTGGGGCTTCAGGTGGGATGCCTCACATGATCCAGCATGGCTTATTCACTCCCATACTGTGACCTCAGTGTTCTCCCATGTGATTTCTTCCTCCAAGTGCTTTGTCCTCTCCCAGGGCCTCTCCATGTGGCCTCTTTTTCCAGCAGGCTGGCCTGGACTTCTTACATGTGGCCCAGGACTCCAAGAGCATAAAAGCACTCCAAGGTCTTCTTAACACCTGGACTCTGAGGTCCTAGAACAGAGCTGTCTCCACATTCCATTGGTCAGAGCAGTCCCAGGCCTGTCCCAGATGCAATAGGGCCGGGAAATGGACTGCATGCCTCATGGGAGAGTGGTTCACACGGGAGCAGGGAGATCGTTGGACACTAGCCAGCACACAGTATGCCATGGGGTGTTCCCGTATTCAGTACTTTTCAGAAGCATGGTTTTCAGGGGTTGCAGAGATTTCTTTTGACGCATTATTTTATTTAACCAAACCACTGGTTGTGAATTTAAAATGTGCTAATATACTCACAGTTTCTAGTAAGGCAAACTGATATCCACATTCTATCCTACCCTGATCAGACCTCTTTGAGAGCTGAATTTATGCCTGGGCATCACAGTTTACAATGGATATATGGACGAACCGGAACTTATTTGAGAAGTGGCTCCAGCATGGTGAGGGGCCTCCCAGCAGGGTTATGAAGAAATGCCTGAAGGTACTATGCCTATTTGTAGGAGAAGGGAAGAAATAAAATAAATAAAAAATGCTGTTGTGGGGAGGAGGTGTTTAGTTTTGAATGGCTTCCAAAAGTAGCCCTAGGACTAATGGGAAGAAATTTATCAAAGAAAGACTTACAGCAAGGAATTTATTGATGGCTAATGGTCAAACCTGCCCAAAATGGAATAGAATTGACTTGAAAGCAATTGGGTTTCCTTTCCCTGGATGTCCACTTGACTAAATGACCATCATTAGCCCTTCTACTACTTAGTCTCTGTTGAAACAGGTTTCTTCTCAACCTCAGAGGGCATGAGCATGTGTGGAGGCCTCCTACTGACCCCTAACAACTTCAGCTAGAGATAATAATGGGCTTATTGTCCTTTTAATCTGATATTTGGGGAGAGGCAATTATTTCTCCATGATTTGTCAAGGACAGAAGCTGTCAGCTTTTTCAGAAAGGGAAAAAAGGAAAAAAAATTAAACTATCAATTTTAACTTTTAATTCTTCAAGAAATCATACCAAAAACTTTAGACATCAGCCCATGGTTGTTAGATGTTGTAGACTTTTTATACCTGGGAGAAATTTTAAGCCATTCTCAAATGCAACTCCTACCCATTTTATGAATGAGCACACTGAGTCCAGAAGAGCTCAGTGACTTGCCCAAGATATATAATTTTAAAGTACATTTAAAGAAAAAATAAGTACATTTAAAGAGAATGAATCAGTAAATTGTGCTCTTCAGAAATATATTTTATTAGAATCAGATCAACTCAAAGTTTCTGACTTTAAGATGTTGGTAAATTATAGCTCAAAATTCAAATCTGTCAGTGTTAATGTGGGAGTCAGAGAAGATGTTTAGGGCTGGTTTATAGAACAATGTAAGGCTCTAAGTAAGCTTCATTGAAACCTTACTATTTATATGGGCTGCAGGAGTGAAAGTTAATCAAATGTTCATGGAGTCCTGGGCCCGTAGAGGGTCATGTCTCATTGCTTCCATCTTGGAAGGAAAACCACAGCTATTTCTTACCCACATCTCCTGCAGCATAACTGGCCTTCTTTTCCTCATGATGACTGAGATCCTACCCACAAGCAGTCACAGAATTATGGATAGGGAGAGACTTCTGTGGAACAATGGCTCTCAGATTCAAATATGCACCTGAATCTCCTGGGGATCTTCTTAAAATGCCAATTCTGACTCAGCAGGTCTAGGATAGTTCAGACATGCTGGGTTTCTGACAAGTTTTCAGGTGATGCTGATGCTGCTGGTCCAGGGACCACACTTCTAGTACCTTTAGTTAAGAAGGTACAGGCTGTCTGATCCATTCCTCCACCTTCATTTGGGCTATGACTTATGAGGCCAAATTACTTAGAGAAAAAATGGTAAGTTTTGCTAGCAATACCAACTTTACTTATACAATTAAGCCATACCAGTCATTCAGATCATTTATGATGTCAGAAAATCTCCGTATCCTAAAGCTGGTTTTCTTATTATCAGCCCAAATTCCCTCTGCTTCAATGTAAAGTCTGTTTCTCTTATTCTGTATGTAGCACTGTAGCAGAGTTATCACTTCCACTGGTTCCCCTCAGTAGTTGGCTTGGTGGGCCTCAGGGGTCCTCAGCCTGGGTTGCACAATGGAAATACTTGGGAGACTTTGAACTCTTCCAGTGCCCTGTCCACCCATACCCCATCCCAGGATCTGGGCGTCAGTAGTGTTTAAAGCTCCCCAGGTGATTCCATCATGCAGCAAGGGCTGACAACCACTGGTCTAGCTTTTCTCCATATTCCCCTAGAAATATGGGATGTATGGGACAAGCACAATAACCCTAATCCCTTTCCTAGTCCTCCTTTATTCAATGAATCTGTATTGAACATTGATTTTATGCCAGGCAGTGGGCTATATGCTGGGCAGAAACAGTGCACAGGAGAAGAAGTATAGCTGAGAGATTGTCAATGTTTAGGAAGCTGGGCTTCTTACGCATGCTTCTCACATTCTATTTTGGGGCCTGGTTCCTCTTGGCTAAAAATGGGGGCCTTTTGATACAATGCTCCTGGATCTGACATATCTGTTCTGACATCATCCTCCGTCTTTCCAGAATGCTTGGGAAACTCCGCTCTTGCTTTTGTTCATCTCACTGTATTCTTGACTCCTTGAAATACTTAGAAAACTTACTCATACATCCCTGCCTTCTTCGAAAGAAGGAAAATTTAGGTTGTTGGGGTTTTTTTTTTCCTTTTCATTTGCCAACTTTCCCTTTTCCCCTCTCTGTGTCTTTCCTTCCCTGGGTTGAGTCATGTAGGTCTTCTGAATCTATGGAATATATTCCTCTAGGTTCAGCATCATGTTTTTGTCTATGTTGTGACAGGCAAGCCTGACCAGTTAGCCACAAATATACAAGAATGTTGCTTAAGGCCTGCTCTTCAAAAGTGAGGCCCATGCATCTGCATAATTGGTGTCACTTAGAGTATTATTTGAAATGTATAATTTTGGGCCCTGACTCAGACCTACTGAATCAGATCCCCAGGCAGTTCCTATGCATGTTCAGTCTGAGATGCTCTTGGGGAACTTTGAGGAATGGAAAGTTATTATGCACCTCAGAATTTCACTCTCATCTGTGGGTTTTCAGATTCACAGTTGAAAATGTTGATTCATAGTTATTTCAAGGTTTAATAGCCTGACTGGTTTTCAGATACTCAGTGTTCTTAAAGAGAAGATGGTCCATAAACTTTGGGTTCTGGTTCAGGCAGCACAGCTGACGTCCTGCTGTAAACACTAAAGCTCCTAATTTGTCTGCTTGTTCTGTTGGAGGGCATCCCTCTCCCACACAAATGTGGCAGTGAAGGTGCCTGTGAGTTGGGCCAAATCTTCTCCTTAAAAAGACTTAGAATGTGCTCAAACACTAGGAACAAGTGTTTGCTTATGGTCCCAGAACTTCTGGCACATAAAGCATGAAGAGACAATTTTGGATTGAAACTTTTTAGGGTAGTTGTTACTACTAACGACCTTGATCACAGAAAAGAGCCTTCTTAACCCCTGACTTGGGGTAAAACTGCATGCTGATGGTTCTGCCAGTGTGGGTTAATGCAAAAGATATCCCTACCTTGCCATGAAGCTGAAGAACTTGACCTGTTGGGTAAAGTTCTTTAGCATTGTCCACTTGAACAATGGAGAATGTCTGCCAAGTGTGGTGATTTCAGATTTAGCAGAGTTACAAACTTTTTTCCTTTTGCAATAATTATCCAATGAGTTTAGCTGCTTCTTAAGGTAATCTTCATTTCTAACAATAGAATTACGTTCATGGAACAGTAGTCCTTAACCTTGACTGTACATTTGAACCCCCAGGAAGCTTTAAAATGTATTGATTCCTCAGTTTCCAAAGAGATACTGACTTAATTGGTTTGAGGTGAGGCCTGTGTTTCAATGTATATAGGGCTCCTCAGGTGATTCTGACATGTAGCCAGGTTTGATAATCATTGTCATGGAGGGCCTTATCTTCTGATTTACCAGTGTTCATGTAGCCAGTGAATCTAATAGCTGTGTCACATTATCAGATATGCTAAATATCAGAGTCACTCACTCACTAGCTGTGTGCCCTTCAAAGAATCTTTTAAATTTTTTAAGACTCAGTTTTTTCTTCTCTAAAATAAGGACCATTACTACGTTCGAGGATAGTTGTGGAGATTTAAATAAAACACATAAGATGACTACAGCAGTGCCTAACGTGCAGTCAGCACTCAACAAAATAGGAGTTCTTGCAAAGAATTGTGGACATGGCCCTATTAAAGACACTAGGAACAGAACTGGATCTCCTCTGAGTCAGGTGGTAGTGTCACCATACAGGCTTTGACAGGGAACTCTCTCCTGAGGCTGTGCAGTTGGACCCACAGATGGTGCCTAAAGTAAGATCAAGGAACGCTCTGAAGAGGTCTGTCATTGTTCTTAGCTGTCTTAAGATGAAACAGAATGGAGCAGTAGCCTTTTGGTCCTCAGGCAAATAGAAACCCAACCCAGAAACCTGTAGAGAATAAGACTAATAAAATATCAAAGGACATCCCAGGAGAAAGTAATGGGTCTCAACTTTGAGAATTAGATTGTGTCCCTTTTTAAAACAGGACAGCTGTTGACACTATGAGCTCATTAAAGCCCATGGAAAAATTGAAGTAAATGTGTGGTAAAGAACACTTGTCATGGAAATCTAAGAACCAGTAATCTCTTGGATTGTTTTTTTCTATTTAATTTTAGGCTATTAATCAGAGATTTTAAAATAAATGCTTTCTCTGTTTTTCTTTTCAAAACCTGTCTATTTGAATGTGAACATATGATGAAAATACATGTATATATACATATATGTGTGTGTGTAGCATTCATTTAAATATAAATCAGGGTTTGCTAAATAGATCCATAGCACTTTAGAACCAAAGGATTTCTGTTAGGGTGAACTGTGGAATCTCCAAAATGTGACAATAATACCAAGAGTATACATTCAAGTGAAATCATCCCCCTGATTCTCAATCAAAATGCTGGCTCTATACTACTCTTGCATAAGCCACACCAGGGGTACCCACGCTTCCCAATTTGCACTTTGAAGTGCAACCCAGATTTGGCCACTCTAGCTGACCTGAAAATCTACCATTAAAATAGATTCTAAAATGTAGTGTTTTCTAAATAATTGAGCTGCCCATAGGATGTTTGAATATAATTTATGGGTAATGTTAACTGAGCTCTGGCTTAACTCTAAGCTCTCTTCCATTCTGTTGCCAGAGTGGCCTTTAGGAAAACAGAGACTTGGTTATGTTACTCCACTATTCAGAAAATCTTCAACAATTTCAAATCAATGTCTTTAGCTTGGCACTCAAGACTCCCACAAATCTGGCCCCAAACTACTCTCTGGTTCTGACTTTTCCTGCATGTCTTGTGATGCCCATCTCTGCATCTTTGTTCACCCTGTCCCTTCTTAAAATATCCTTTTCATTTCATGTCTGCCTTTCAAAACCTCACTCATTCTTTACACCACAGATTAGATGCTGCCTTCTGTATGGGACATCCCTGGTCCCCACCCAAACTTACTGTTATCCTAATTTTGCTTTTTTCCTGCTCATTCTACTTCTCTTCTCTCTGCTTCCTAGAGCTTCGTATTACTGCTACAGCATTAATTACACGTTTCCTTGTGTTAGCAAGTGTTTGGGGAGTAATAGTAAATAGTGCTTAAGGGAAAGTAATATAGACTTTGGACCAAACTAGACCTGAATTAAAACCCTCTTAGGCAAGTCACTTAATTTTTCTGAATTTCAGCTTCTTTATGTGTAAACTGAAGAAAATTTAACCCAATGTGCATGGATTGGCAGGGGAGAATATGAGAATGTGCAGTAAAGGCTTCTAATAAGAAGTAGCTATCATTACCACAATTATTCAGATCATCTCCCCAGCTAGTTCATCAGCAGTACCTTGCAACATCTCACCCTCCACAGCATTTTCTGAATTGAATGGAAACAGCCCAAATTGATGACATCTGCTGCCTGGATCTCACTGAGCTATTAGTTTTTCAACATCTGTTTTGAATTTCAGGAAGAAATGTCCATTTTTAGGCAGCATCAACATTTTCCTGTGGCATTTCAGTATTTCTCAGTCCTGAAATGATTATAACTTGTGCTTGATTGAATCCAAGTCAGCAGAGCCATGGAGAACAGCCCAGCGCATGAGCATATCTACTTTACATAGGCCTATGAGAGTGTAGCCCTCTGTACATAGAGTCTGAACACCGCGGAACATTATGTCAGTTTTTAATGACATTGCCCTTTGCTCATAGGTTCAAATTGTGGCAGTAATGGAGCTTGGGAAGCTCTTCATTATCCACAATACTGCAAGACGAGGAGAGCACAGAGACCCTAGTTTCTCTGATGTCTTGACTTCTGGTAACTACACAGGATACACTCAGAATGTGTTTATAATGACAGTTATTGACTCCATTCTCTAGACTCCCAATTTCCTAATAAAGCCCAAAAGAATAAGAAGAAGCCAAAATTTTCTTTGGGAGTTTATTGTTTCCTATGGAAAGCAGAATTTTCTAAATCACCGTGCTTCATGAATCCCGAGTCTCTGTTTCAGCACCAAGGACAGAGCATCACTGGGCTTAATGCCCATCTCACCCTCTATAATCAACATTTTAAATGTTTTAAAATTTCTGCTCAGATTTTATGCAATCATCTAGTATATTGGTTTTCTGAACACTAGTTGTGTGTAATACACTGTGTGATGTAGAAAGACTCACTAGCCAAATACAGCTCTCAAGGCAGAACTGAGGCAGGAGATGTATAAGAAAGGCAAGTTAATAAATAATAGAACAGTATATGACAAGTACTATTACAGAATTATGTATAAGTCATGTGGGAGCCTGGAGAGGGAATAATCAATTCTAACTGATAAAGGAAGACTTTACAGAGGATTTGACATTTGAGCTGGGTACCAAGAAGTTTACAGTATAGAGAAAAGACTCCAAGAATGAATGAGTGAGTACATAGTGTATTCAAGGATTTCTGGAAATGTGGTTTTGTGTTTGAAAATTGGGGTGAGTGGAAGGTTAAAGTAAGAGATAAAGAATAGACTAAGACAGATCCCTACATACTTGTATACCAAGCTAAGGGAGTTAAGCTTAATCCTGGGAAAATTGAGAGTCACTGAAGTATGTTGAACAGGAACATGATCTGATCACATTTGTGTTTTAGAAAGATAATTCATACAGCCGGAGAGAGACTATACTGAAAAAAAGAAGTAAGAGGGCAGAAAGACAGATAAGGGTGACATTTTTCCGAATAGTCCTGGGAATGAGGGATTACTCCATCATAACCAAGGTTAGACAGAGAGAATTTACTTGGCCCAGCTCCCAATATTTCACATGTGGATTATGTCTCTCCAGATTCTTCCAAGAAGATAAAGGATGTCTTGGCTGAGTTTAATGAGGGTGGGAGCCTCAAACAATATGATCCACATGAGGTAAGAATGTTTGCATTTCAAGCCTTTAGCTCTATTTTCCAGCCTTTCCATAATTTGTTCCCCTCTTAGAAGTTTAGCTCATCTTGAAGAACTTGCTTCTCAACATATTTTATCTTAAATCTTAAGTGAGGTATTGGTGCTCCCTGGAATTATATGTTTCCCAATTAATCACCCTCTCATTGTCCTAGAAGACTACCTCATACTTTCTCCTCTCTCTTCAAATCTTTCTTTCCACTTTCCTGTCTTCATTGTCAGTTATCAACCATGCTTTCTCCTTCACTGAGAAAATAGAAACAATCAGAAGAGATCTTCCATGAGACCCTCACCTACCTCTGTATCTTTTTTCCTGAAACTACGGATGAACTCTCCATGCTCCTAGTTAAGTTCAGCTCCTCCAAGTGTACACTAATTCCCATCCTTTTCTGGTCTATTGACAGGCATTGCTTTCTCTGTTTATATATCTTGTTCACATCAACTTTCCACTATTCATTAGGTTTTTCTCATCAACATATAAACATACTGTTATTTGTCCAATATAAAAAATATTCTTCCGACTCCAGTTCTCTCTCCAACTGGAGATATTTGTCTATAGTCACTGCCTCCAATTTCTCTTCTTCCCACTTTTTGAGAGCCCTTCAATCAGAGTGTAACCCCCACTTCTCCACTAAAACCACTACTGAAGATAGTGAAGGATCTCCATGTGGCTAAAACTCAATAGTCTTTTTACCTAACAGCATTGGACACAGTTGGTCATATCCTCCTCCACTTTCTTCACTTGGATTTCAGGACACTGGTTCTCCCTTTACTCCTCTGACTTGACATTTCCACTTAACAATCAAATCGGTATCTCAGAATAACATGAGCTAAACTGAGCCTGTTGATCTTACCCTGTAAAGCTGATTTTGCCAGCAATCTTCCCCATTTCAGCAAATAACTCCATTCTTCAAGTTCTTCAGTCTAAAACTATGGAGTCATCATTGACTTTTCCTCTCACATCCCACATCCAGTTTATCAGCAAACCCTAACTTCTACCTTCAAAATATATCCAAAATCTAGTCACATCTCACCACTTACCTGAGACACCACCATATTTTGCCCAGATTATTGTAATAGTCACCTAACTAGGCTCCCTGCTTCTGCTCTTGACCTTTAAAGTCTATTCTTTGCACACATCCTGAGCAATATGTTAGCACTTAAGTCAGATCATCTCACTGCTCTGCTCTACAATCCCTCATGGTCCCTCTACCCCCTACTCAGAGTTAAAATCAAGGTCATTACTATCTAACCTCATCTCTTGCTATTCTCTTCCTCATTGGTTTCCAGCCATATTAGCCTCTTTGATGCTGTCAAACAAGCCAAGGTTGCTGTAACCTCAGTACTTTTGCATTTGCCTTTGCCTTTTCCTGGAATGTTTCTCCCTCATTATCCGCGTTATTTCCTCACCTCCTTCAAGCGTTTGCTCAAGTCACCTTCTTAATGGATGTCACCTACTGTATTTAAAATTTAAGCCCTCTTTCCTTTCTTATCTTTCCATTCTATGTTATTGTCTTTCTTATTTCTCGCCATCTGTCATGCTATATAACTTTTTAATTGTCTGTTTCTCCCATTAGAGCACTTTTGTTCATTTCAGTATCCCCAGTGCCCAGAAGAATATCTGGCTCATAGCAGGCACTGAAGAAATATTTGTTGAATGAGCAAATGAATGGAAGACATCCCCAACTTTCAAATTCAACTCATCTAATGTTTCTTGAGCATCCAGGCACTGTGTTGGGCACTATAGAAGATACAAAGATGAGAAAGCATGATTACTGCCCTCCAGAACTTACTTCCTATTGGCAGGCTCAAGTTTAAGAGCCATGACCCTGGAGTTACATGGTCTTAAGTTAGACTTCTACCTTTGCTGCCAACCAGTAATGTGGCCTGAAATAATATTTCACGTTTCTGAACCTTAGTTTCCTTTTCTGTGACCTGAAGATAACAACAACCAAACAAAAATGTTGAAGTTTACAGAAGAGTGGATTGAATGAGATAATTTTTGCGAAATATCTAATACTTTATGGGACACTTAAAAAAGGGTACTTACTATTATTTCCTTTCTGGCTCCTTTCCCCAGAATGTTTTAAACTCAACTTCCTTTTCCCTGCTCCTGGGTCCTTTTATGAAGGCTAATTGCAGAAAAATGACTGATCAGCAGGACAAACTTGGGATGATGCTGGCCACTTATTTGTATTGTCATCCTTTCAACAAACCTTGAGTCAACCCCTTCTCTGCTGGGCACTGGCAGTGAATCAACAAAGTACATGTCCTCAAAGTACACCAGAGCAGGGGCTTTGGATAAAATGCACCAATCATTAGGAGAATGAAGCAGGAAGAAGGCTGCCAGCACAGGGGCTAGACTGAGAATGAGCCCTTTCAAAGAACATTCCTGAGGAGAAGATGGTGGAGCCAGCAAAAAACTCCTTGCCCCTCCCACCCGCCTCCCCAGCCCCCAGCTCCAAAACACAGGAACAAAGAAGGGTGGGGGCTGCTAATCAGCCCGTCAGCCACGTGGCTGAAGAGTGGGAGGGGAACAATTTGGTCAGGGCCACAGAGGGTGTGAAGGCCACAGGGAGCTTTCAGAAGCAGAGAGCGGTTTGGCTGTTAGGAGTCTGCTGCCACCCCCGCTTCCATCATGCTGGTCCCCACTCTTTGTATGCCGGGCACTGCTGTGTCCCAGGGAAGTTCTGTCATTCTGATTTTATTCTCCCTCACAGTACGGCTGGCTTCTAGTAGGTGTAATGTCCCGGCACGGGGTTGGGGAAACAAAAAGCATTTAATTTCTCTTGAGCTTGATGGCCTACTGCTGCCAAAATGTCTCAAGGAGGAATGAGTTAGTTGTGGGAAGGGGCAGGTGGCTAGGAAAGCAAGGCGAGGCATAAAAGTTTGCAGAGTTGGGGGTTGGGGGCACCTGGCTGGCTCAGTCCGTTAAGCATCGTACTCTTGATTTCGGCTCAGGTCATGATCTCACGGTTTGTGGGATTGAGCCCCAAGTCAGCACAGAGGCTGCTTGGGATTCTTTCCCTCCCTCTTTCTCTGCCCCTCCTCTGCTCTCTCTCTCTCAAATAAACATTTTTTTTTTAAAAAGTTTGCAGAGTGGAGCACTGCATCTGGCCATGCCCTTGCCCATCAGCACTGAGTGATTCTCTGGAGAACTGAGTATAGCAGAAGACAGCCAGAAAGTGGACAAGAACAGTGGAACAGAAGGGGCAAGGTGGCTTGGTGGCCCTATGATCTTAGACTCAAGACACATCTAAGCACAAAACCCAGCTCTATCACTTGCTTTATGACTTTGAACAAGTTATTTTTTTCAGAATTTTTTTCTTCCACAAAATGGCAGTAATAGTCCCACCTCATACTGTTATTTTAAGACTTGAGATCATGTACGTAAACTGCCCAATGCAGAGTAAGCTGTCCATCTAGTTCCCCTCCCTTCTTAACCTGTATAGGAATTAACACTTTAAATGGATTACAGAAACAGCAATTGTCCAGCTATCTCCTACATGAAAGTTGCAGTTTCTGGGGGGAAAAAACCCAGGCCTGTGCCATGACAGTGCCTAGCATGTTATTCCAGAGCTCAGAGAATTGCTAACCTGCCTCATAGTGTTTGTTTATCTGGTTTTGACATAGAACACCACTTTCTACCTATCACACATTCACTAGCAACTACGAGCCTGGCTTATGCTCATAAAGAACTTACTCATAACCCAGATATAACTTTAAGAGTGGCACACAGTCACATTTCTTTGCCTACTGTACTTGAGGTTCCCAGAGAGGGTGGCAGGGAGCCGTATGTTAACACTGGGACCCAGAACAGATATGGTAACAGGAGCTCTAGACTGGGAGTCAGAAGATTGGGCTTCTGGTTTTCCTTTACTGCTAGGTGGCTGGAGCAAGTCCCTGAACTTTCAGAGCCTCAGTGACATGAGGACATCTAGGCTGTTCTGGTATGAATTACCTTTGTTTCTAGGCTTATTCTGTGCCATCCTATTACCCAGAATATGATCATGAATGGTTGGACATGTGTTCAATCATTGTTTTCTAAGTTCTCATAACAGTTTGTTCTTTTCCTATGGCACTCACCACTATTGATTCTGTACTAGAATTATTTTAATACCTGAGTCTCTTTGAAGGTATGGACCCATGTGTATTTCTTCGGTGTGTTCCCCAAGGTGTTTCTTGTATCTAAAAGGCATATATATATATATATATATATATTATATATATATATATAATATATATATATATATATATTTTTTTTTTTTTTTTTTTTTTACTGAATAGACCCACAATAATTGGTGACAGCCAAGTGTACCAATGAGAAACCCAACATCCACTAAAATACCTCTCAGGCAACACTATTGTAGATGGTGTGGCAGATACTTAGATGAAATAAGATATTTTACTACCTTCCTAGAGCTCCAGATCTAGTTGAGGGACTAAGGATATGTATGTCACAAACAACTATATATTAATAGAGGGCAGCAGATATAAGTGTGATAGGATAGGAACCAAAGTGGAAAAGTACAGAAATTCAGGTATAGGAGATCATACTAGGCTTCCTAGAGGAGGTGACATGTGGGCAGGACCTTAAAGGGTAGCTAGAATGTTAACCTCTTAAAGGGTAGAGAAGGAAGCAGTTTATGTGTTATGCATGGATGGTTGATCAGGCAAGAACATGGAGATCAGTGTGGACAGAATGTGGAGGTACACGTAGGGAATTATAGGAGAACATACCAGAATGGTCTCAGTACTTAAAGTAGCTACATATCTAGGTTGGAGTGGAATTATGGGAGGGCTGTGAATCCCAGAGGACTCAAGGAGTATACAGGATGATCCACTGGAATGTGGGAACACTACAAATTATATTTTCTATTTGCATTGATTTTTATTTCATCTAACTTCTATTTTCTAATTTCTTCTTTTGTGTATGTTTTATAATGTATTAGAGGAACACAATAGTACATGTATATAATTTATAAGTAAAGATAAATGGGAATGCATGTTTAAATGTTATAGAAGGGCACATGATTTTAAAACTGATCTAACCTCTCCTGTGGTGATAAGAAGCCATGGAAAGTTTTTGAATAGAGAAGCAATCTGATCAGAACTGTGCTTTGGTAAGATCAGTTTGGCAAGGATGGATAAGATGAGAGGACTGACAGATGGGGTGGAGGCAAGGAAGCCTTCGAGAAGTATTACAGTGGTCCAGGCAGGATGCAGGAAACAGAAGTCTGAAACCAGGAACATTGGGCCTTCAATGGCCTTCTTGTCAGAGTGGTGGCAGATGGGCAGTGGACACACAGAAAAGACTGAATGTGACCGATGTTACAGAAGAACCGTGAACAGAAGTAAGGGACAAGACCTAATCTCAGATGACTGGGGGTTCAAAGCTGAGCCTGGAATATCGGGAGAATGATGGTATTGTTGACATTAACAAACAGCAGGGTTAGGAAGAGGAGCTGGTTCAGAGAGGAATATAATAAAAGTTTAGAACTTGAGACCTTTTAGTACATCCCTCACATTTTGCTGTCAAAGAAACTGAGGTTCACAAAGCAGAGGAAATGTGGTAGAGCTGAGACCAGTCACGAAGTCTCCTAAATCCTACTCTGATCTTGTTTGATGACTTTTCAGCTTTGGTTTTTTAAGAGCATTATGTTAGACTTTGTTTAGTTAAACTTTCTCTTTTTAAAAATCATTTAGGATAGTCTGTTTTCCAGAAATATTTTATGTTGATAATTCTCAGTTTGATGCTAACCAAAAAAGATTAACAGGATACTTTGGAGCTCAAAACTACAGTTAACCCTTGAGTAATGTGGGGGTTAGGGTCACTGACCCCCATACACAGTTGAAAATCCACGTATAACTTTTGACTCCCTGAAAGCTTAACTATAAATAGCCTCCTGTTGACTGGAAGCCCTACTTTTAACATAAACATTGATTAACACACATTTTCTATGTTATTTGTATTGTATATAGTGTATTATATTGTACAATAAAGAAAGCTAAAGAATGGAAGATGTCATTAAGGAAATCATAAGGAAGAGAAAATACATTTACAGTATTCTGTATTTATTGAAAAAATTCTGCATGTAAGTGGGCTTGCACAGTTCAAACCTGTGTTGCTCAAGGGTCAACTGGATGTTGGAAACAGTACTTGTCAATTAAAATAGTATGAAGGAAAAGACAGTGCAAAAAGAGCCTTTTAAAATAAGGACAGTAACATCAGCAAATAGTCAAATCAAAGCAGAGAATGAGGAGAACCAAAATAGCACAACACCACAGAAAACAGAAAGTTTTAAGAAGAGAGGATGGAATGCTACAGAGAAGCCGAAGATGAGCAAGTCTGAAAAGAGACAACTGAACCTATGACCTTCAAGAGAGTGGGTTCAGAGGTGATGGGCTAGAGCCCAGAGCAAATGGGACTAAGGAGGTGACGAGGCTAATGTGGTCTGGCTGGAGAACGTTGAAGGGGAAGGGAAGAAGGACAGGATAGTAACTCGAGTAACCAACCATTTCTTTGGAGCAGTGCCCTTGAACATGCTTGCAGGTAGAGAAGCAGATGCTGGGAGATGCCTTCAGATGCAGGGAGGCTGGAATCAAGGGTCATAGTGGGTGGGCTCCACTTGGAAAGTAGGAGGAAAAGATTTTGCTGTCACAGACTGGTAAAAAAGAGGAGGATGTGTGAGGAAGAGACTTTCTGAGGTGATGCTGTGGAGACAGAGAGGGACCAAAAAAGTATAAAAGAGAGACCCAGAGACTCAGGGGCAGCAAAGACAGAGAGATAGAGACTGATTGGTAGTTGTCACAAGAAATGTGAGTTCACCATTTGGTTTGAGATCCCTTAACTTACTAAGAGCCTGCGTTTTCCTCTGTCCGGCCAAATCAGGCTTCCTCCACTCTGTAAAGAAGATGTGTAGAACAGCCCCACCTGGGACAAGTAGAAACTGCTGTGTGAGCTCCCTCCCATTGGGACCAGGAGAGCATCCCCTGTTTTTAGGGCCAAAACTTTGTATCCCAAACCTAATTGTGTATATTCAAGCTGGCTCGTAGTTCTGGGAAGGCTCTCAGATTTTCTAGAAGAGACAAGGGGTTAAATGCTATCAACATTTTGAAAGGAGAACCAAATAGGCTCCCAGAAAGGGATTTTATTCTCATGGCTGTTGTTATTTACAAAAGCCTGCACAGCAGATCTTGGAGTAGAGCTTCCTCAGTGATTTCCAGGAGCATCTGCCGATTTGATGAAGAATCTGATGCCATCAGGGCACAAGCCGGTGATGATTCACTGCAAACTGTCTTTGTTGAGTGTTTGCTGAGCACAGCAGCCCTTTCTGGCATGGTTGCTTCCAGCCTGGGACCATAAGCCAGGCAGTAGTGGGAGAGATACAGCAGGGAGAGCTTCTAGTTTTTGGCACATTTCTTGATTCTACCTTCTGTCCTTGGCTTCCTGCTCTTCTCCTAGTGCCTAAAACCTTCGCAAGGACATGTTTAGAGAGCAGTTGAGCCAGACACATACCCTCTCCTGTTAATCTTGAGGTTCATCCAGGGAAGGTCAGTTATGAAACTAATGAAGGATGGAGCCTATCTTTTCCTGTTTTCTGAGACTCAAATACTCAGGAATCCCATCCCTCACAACACAAACAGAAATGGAAATACCACAGAAGACCCATCTTGCTACCGTGTTTTCAGCTACATCCTTCATCTTAACTAGGATTCCAGGGCACTGACCAAGTCCGGCTTGGGGGCAGAACCCTCCACACCCAGTGCTTGCTCCCCATCACCCCCTTTCTACTTAGTTTTAGACACGTCTTGTTATAGAAGCCTCCTGTGAGCACCAACATGCAACCATCAGTGTTTTCTCTTTCTTGTATCCTGTTCCCTGCTCCCTGTGCCTATCATCCTCCATCACCTACTGACCTTTTCATTCCAGCATTTACCCATCACTGCACTTCTTTCTGCTTTCCTTTCATTTCTTTCACCTGCCAGCCCCCCCCCCCGCCAGCCCCAAGTTTCTCTTCTCTCCTTCTTCTCTGTCCCTTTGCTTTTCTGCACTGACTTTTTCCCTCTTTGTTCTTCCTCAGCCAATTAGCTATGATGTCTTCAAGCTGTTCATGAGGGCATACCTGGAGGTGGACCTTCCTCAGCCACTGAGCACGCATCTCTTCCTGGCCTTCAGCCAGAAGCCCAGACAGGAGACCCCTGACCACCCAACGGAGGGGGCCAGCAATGAGACCAGTGGCCCAGGTACACAGACCAACATTCCCTAAGATGGAAGGGAGATGCTGCAGCTGTAATGCACTTGCCACAGCCACAGGCTGAACTCCTAGGGGGTACCCTGTGCAGAGTAACTTCCTTACGGGGTGGAAATGAGAACCAGGGGACCAGGACTCCTTTCCCCATGGGGTCTCACAGGAAGTGCTGTCTGATGGCTCTCTCAGAGGAATAAAGAAGAGCAGAATTCTTGCACCCAGGCTCAAAACAGAGGGTGGAGGCGGGGAGAGGAGGCATAAAATAACGTGTGGCAGGGGGTAGAGAGTCTTCTGCAAAGGCTGCAAGAAGCCTTTGGATGGAGCATATTCAGCTCATGTACCCAGGCTGGAAGAACCCAGGAGTGTCAGAGACTAGAGGAAGGTAAATTGTGGTCACTGTCTTCTTGGAGTTTGGGCTATAGTGAGGGAGACACAGTCAGCCCCAACAAATCAGCATGAACCCAGCTGATACTCAAAGAGACACACAAGTCTAGTGATCCAGGCCCCATGGGAAGGTCCCCTGCCTGCCTCTGTAAGAAGCTGGAGAACGTAGGCTGGTCCTTAAATCTTGTTTTTACTCCCCAGATGCCAACATACAGAATGTGGATAATGGTGCCAAAGCAGATGAGGCGTGTGCCCCTGATACAGGTAAGTCTCTGTAATACATGATTTGCAGTGTTGAGGGGGAGTGGGGAATACCTCATCCTTGGGAGGAGGGAGAGATATACCCAGCAGCATGTCTCCATGTCATTGTATGTCCTTTGAGCAGATCTTGTCTGCCTCCATCTTGGGGGCCCCCACCACTCAACTGTGCTGGGATTCTGAGTCTTGATGCGGGTTCATGCTTCACTAGCCCTGAAACAGGAAAGCTCATTCAGTATTTACTTCTGATGGGTCTGCCTGGCCAGAAGGGGGAGAAGGGGAGCCTTCTCAGGAGAAAGTATATGATGAGGGTTTGAGAGTGTGTGTGTGTGTGTGTGTGTGTGTGTGTATAAAGAGGCAGCTGTACTTAAAAAAAAAAAAAAAAAAGGGGGGCGCCTGGGTGGCACAGTCGGTTAAGCGTCCGACTTCAGCCAGGTCACGATCTCGCGGTCCGTGAGTTCGAGCCCTGTGTCAGGCTCTGGGCTGATAGCTCAGAGCCTGGAGCCTGTTTCCGATTCTGTGTCTCCCTCTCTCTCTGCCCCTCCCCCGTTCATGCTCTGTCTCTCTCTGTCCCTCTCTGTCCCAAAAATAAATAAACGTTGAAAAAAAAAATTAAAAAAAAAAAAAAAAAAGAGGCAGCTGTAGGGCTGAGGTACAGATGACTCCACCAGTGGATGGTAAGGGTGTGCCCAGATGCACTATAAGAAATGGCAAAGAACATCTTTTTAGTAGAGTTATTCCAGATGGAAACCTGGGTTTACACATGAGAATGAAGAGAAACTGGTAACCACATGGGTAAATGTAAAGAATATGTGTCTTCTTAGTTAAATCTCCTTAAAAGGTAATTAACTATTGAAGCAAAAAAAACGAAATGACATTGTGTTGTGCAGTTTATAACTTATGTAGAAATCAAATGTATAACTGTAGCACAAAGGCCTGGATGGGAGAATTGGAGGTATTTGTGTGCACCGGCTTAAGGAAGTCAGGAGGAGGAGCAGGGGGAAGCCGGCTAAAATTAGTTTGATTTATTTCCCAGGGACTTGGTATGATGAGAGCATTTCAAATGTAGTTTGAGAGAATTAGATGTAGTTCTAATCTTTTTTCCAGTCATGGCAAGAAGGGCAACTAGAAGGATTAAGGATTTTTCAGCGTGTAACTGAAGGACTGGTGAGATCAAAAATTTACTGTGGATAGGGGCGCCTGGGTGGCGCAGTCGGTTAGGCGTCCGACTTCAGCCAGGTCACGATCTCGCGCTCCGTGAGTTCGAGCCCCATGTCAGGCTCGCGTCGGGCTCTGGGCTGATGGCTCAGAGCCTGGAGCCTGTTTCCGATTCTGTGTCTCCCTCTCTCGCTGCCCCTCCCCCGTTCATGCTCTGTCTCTCTCTGTCCCAAAAATAAATAAAAAACGTTGAAAAAAAAATTAAAAAAAAAAAAAATTTACTGTGGATAAAAAGCAGAACGTGGTTGGGAAAGGAGAGTTGCCGTTGGACCATAAGTTCAGCAAATTCCAGTCTTCCCAGAACTGCACAAAGCAAGGATGACAAGCGTCGGTGCCTTCCTGAGGCCTTCAGGGGCAGCATCAGGGCAAGACTCTGCAAAGTATGGCTCACCCACCCTCCCTCCCCAGCATCTCACCCAGCCATGCTAGGTTCATGGCCCCTTGGTAAAATGGGTTTAAGTTATAAATAAGTCTTAAATCTTATGTGGAGTAGCAGGGGCGTGTTATGACATAGCTTATTCTCATGATGGGAGAAGAAGGGGGAAACCTTGGGATTCTAAACTCTGAGCAGCAAAAACAACCATGAAAAGCGTTTGGACCCCCAAACTCTTTACCCAGAGGCTTTCTTAGTCTGAGTATCTGGAACTTCAAGATGAACCTGAGAGAAGCTATACTTCATTTTCTGAGGCTCCAAATTGTCTGGACGAGATTTGTTTTAGTGGCTGAGGTTTCTGAGGCCCCAAGGAAGGATGTATTAGAGCTACTGTCATTATATGAGATTTGAGAAAAGGTGGTAATAATGGAACTTGGCTGTCTTATTTGACCACCATGTTTATTTGCAACATTTGTATCATTCTGGGTCTGAGAGCAACTTCCAGAGATTCACGCCTGGAGAAGTGATTTATGATGTACCACTTTCCTTGTTTATGGAGAGTATCAGTTTCCTGTGGTCAAATAATGAAACGGTAATGATCTGACTGCTGGCCCAAGGAGGTATATAGCATCTTTTCATCTTTTTTAGTGACTTGAGATTTAAAGTAGAAAATCTGTTTCCTATGGGGCTACTTTGTGTGGATGTCTTAATTAGATGCCCCTGTTCACGAGAAACAGGAATGCAGGGACAGACAGATACCACAGAGAGAAGCCTCTGCCAGTAAGGAAGAGCCAAGTTCTGGCATCACCTTAGATCAGGCCATCTGTTGAAAATCCCAGCCTTTTCCTGTTGCCCAGGCAGAAGCCAGAGGAAACTAAATTCTGATTTGATATGGCCTATTTAGGCTTATCAGAGCAATATCCAAGCTTGGATCTCGAACAGCCCACTTCAAGTTATTCATTTCCAGAGCCAGGTGGATTAATGGTTGGGTCTGTAAACACAGCAGAGAGGGGCTTTCACTGAGTCCAGATATGGACTCAGAACCTTGAGCAATCTGTCATTGTCAGGACGTCAGCTAGGAAGGCCTGAATGCACCTTTCCATGAATGGCCAGGACTAAATGGGATAAACAACGTGAACTTTAGTCTCCTGGTTTTAATTTAGTTCCTCAGGCTCCTAAGATGTTTCAGCAACTCAGAATATTGTCCTTCAATTTTTTTCTTAGTTTTTCCCATTTATAAAAGTAACACATTCATATTGTAAAAAAAAAAAAAAAAAAAAAAAAATTGAAGAATACAAAAAAAAGAAGGAAACAACAAAACCATCCATAACTTACCAGTGCAATTACATACACGCATACACACACATGTATTTTTTTCTATAATTTTTTACAGAATTGGAATCAGACTATATATATAATTTTGGAACGAGCTTTGTTTTTCACTTACCATTATACTCACAAACATTTTTCATGTCCTTCAAGACTTTTGGTAAACACCCATTTTAATACAAGTCCCTCTTTCAACAGATGAAAATCTGAGGTTGGATGTGGGGAGTAAGCCCACTTGTGCAAGGTCACACACCCATTAACACAAACCCAGAGCGAGAAACCTAGTCCTCTGCCTCTAGGTTGGTGTTCTTTCCACTATGCCCAACTGGAAGGCAAGAAGTAATAGACTAAGACAAAAGGTGGAATAAGTCAGGTCTGCCTAAGAACACTCAAGCAAAAGGGTTTATGACATAGCACCTAGACAGAACCTATGTAATCCGGAAGAGGGTGTTAGTCTTTGACTACTGATGGCCCTTGAGGGATGTACTTAGATGACTGTGGGTTAGGGGTATTTCATATAAGGTAGCTTGAGGAGGAAAACATTAGTAGGACTATGTGCCTCTCGGTCATTCTGCTCCCCAGCATTTCCATGACTGGAATGAACAGTACACCTCATAGACTAGAACAGTGGCTCAAGATCCAGTCACAGTCCTAGTAACCCAAAGATCTTTGTAAAAGGCTGTAATAATGTTTTAAAACAGCTTTGGTGAGGTATAATTGGCATAAAATCAATTGCACATGTTTCAAGTGTATAATTAGTAAGTTTTTGCATATGTATACATCTATAAAACCAGTACCACGTCAATATAATGAAGACACCCATCATCCCCAGAAGTTTCTTTATAGTCTCTTTCTCCCACCCTCCCTAGCCACTCACCCCTAGATCTATACAATCACTGATCTGCTTTCTTTCACCATAGATCAGACTGCATTTTCCATATTTTATATACATAGAATCATACAGTGTGTACACTTTTTGGTGTGGCTTCTTTCACTCAGCGTAATAATTTTTTTTTATTTATATATGAAATTTATTGTCAAATTGGTTTCCATACAACACCCAGTGCTCATCCCAAAAGGTGCCCTCCTCAATACCCATCACCCACCCTCTCCTCCCTCCCACCCCCCATCAACCCTCAGTTTGCTCTCAGTTCTCAACAGTCTCTTATGCTTTGGCTCTCTCCCACTCTAACCTCTTTTTTTTTTTTCCTTCCCCTCCCCCATGGGTTCCTGTTAAGTTTCTCAGGATCCACATAAGAGTGAAACCATATGGTATCTGTCTTTCTCTGTATGGCTTATTTCACTTAGCATCACACTCTCCAGTTCCATCCACGTTGCTACAAAAGGCCATATTTCATTTTTTCTCATTGCCACGTAGTATTCCATTGTGTATATAAACCACAATTTCTTTATCCATTCATCAGTTGATGGACATTTAGGCTCTTTCCATAATTTGGCTATTGTTGAGAGTGCTGCTATGAACATTGGGGTACAAGTGCCCCTATGCATCAGTATTCCTGTGTCCCTTGGATAAATTCCTAGCAGTGCTATTGCTGGGTCATAGGGTAGGTCTATTTTTAATTTTCTGATGAACCTCCACACTGCTTTCCAGAGCGGCTGCACCAATTTGCATTCCCACCAACAGTGCAAGAGGGTTCCCGTTTCTCCACATCCTCTCCAGCATCTCTAGTCTCCTGATTTGTTCATTTTGGCCACTCTGACTGGCGTGAGGTGATACCTGAGTGTGGTTTGGATTTGTATTTCCCTGATAAGGAGCGACGCTGAACATCTTTTCATGTGCCTGTTGGCCATCCGGATGTCTTCTTTAGAGAAGTGTCTATTCATGTTTTCTGCCCATTTCTTCACTGGGTTATTTGCTTTTCGGGTGTGGAGTTTGGTGAGCTCTTTATAGATTTTGGATACTAGCCCTTTGTCCGATATGTCATTTGCAAATATCTTTTCCCATTCCGTTGGTTGCCTTTTAGTTTTGTTGGTTGTTTCCTTTGCTGTGCAGAAGCTTTTTATCTTCATAGGTACCAGTAATTCACTTTTGCTTTTAATTCCCTTGCCTTTGGGGATGTGTCGAGGAAGAGATTGCTACGGCTGAGGTCAGAGAGGTCTTTTCCTGCTTTCTCCTCTAAGGTTTTGATGGTTTCCTGTCTCACATTCAGGTCCTTTATCCATTTTGAGTTTATTTTTGTGAATGGTGTGAGAAAGTGGTTTAGTTTCAACCTTCTGCATGTTGCTGTCCAGTTCTCCCAGCACCATTTGTTAAAGAGACTGTCTTTTTTCCATTGGATGTTCTTTCCTGCTTTATCAAAGATTAGTTGGCCATACGTTTGTGGGTCTAGTTCTGGGGTTTCTATTCTATTCCGTTGGTCTATGTGTCTGTTTTTGTGCCAATACCATGCTGTCTTGATGATGACAGCTTTGTAGTAGAGGCTAAAGTCTGGGATTGTGATGCCTCCTGCTTTGGTCTTCTTCTTCAAAATTACTTTGGCTATTCGGGGCCTTTTGTGGTTCCATATGAATTTTAGGATTGCTTGTTCTAGTTTCGAGAAGAATGCTGGTGCAATTTTGATTGGGATTGCATTGAATGTGCAGATAGCTTTGGGTAGTATTGACATTTTGACAATATTTATTCTTCCAATCCATGAGCAGGGAATGTCTTTCCATTTCTTTAAATCTTCTTCAATTACCTTCATAAGCTTTCTATAGTTTTCAGCATACAGATCCTTTACATCTTTGGTTAGATTTATTCCTAGGTATTTTATGCTTCTTGGTGCAATTGTGAATGGGATCAGTTTCTTTATTTGTCTTTCTGTTGCTTCATTGTTAGTGTATAAGAATGCAACTGATTTCTGTACATTGATTTTTGTATCCTGCAACTTTGCTGAATTCATGTATCAGTTCTAGCAGACTTTTGGTGGAGTCTAGCGTAATAATTTTTAAATGTATCCATGTTGTCATGTGCATCAACAATTAACACATTTTTAATGCCGATTAGTATTTTAGTATATAAGTAGATATTCCACAGTTTGTTTATCCATTCATCTATTGATGGGCATTTGGGTTGATTCCAGTTTGAGACTATTTCATATACAACATGAATATTCTTGTACAAGTCTTTGTGTGGGCAGCTTTCATTCCTTTTAGGTAAAGATCTAGGAGTGGAATGTTTAGGATTGTTATGTTCTCATGATAATTTGACTTCTGCATTATGAAATGATTCTCTTTATTCCTGGTAATACTCTTTGCTTTGAAATCTACTTTATTCGAATTATGTTCATAATTGATGTAGCAACTCTAGTTAACTAGAGTTAAAATGGTATCTTTCTCCATTCTTTTCATGTATTTGTGTCTTTATACTTAAAAATTTTTTAATGTTTATTTATTTTTGAGAGAGAGACAGAGCATGAGTGGGGAAGGGTCAGAGAGAGAAAGGGAGACACAGAATCCAAAGCAGGCTCCAGGCTCTAAGCTGTCAGCACAGAGCCTGACACCAGGCTTAAACTCACAAGCCATAAGATCATGACCTGAGCTGAAGTCGGATGCTTTACCCACTGAGCCACCCAGGCGCCCCTGGCTTTATATTGAAACTGCCTTTCTTATTGGAAGCATGTAGTTAGGTCTTGTTGTTGTTCTTCTTGTTGTTGTTGTTTATCTAATCTGACCATCTCTGCCTTTTAGTTAGAGTTTTAGAATGTTTACATTTACTGTGATAATTGATATGGTTAGGTTTAAAGGGACCATCTTGCTATCTGTTTTCTTTTTTTCCTGTCCTTTCTTCCCCTTTTGTTCTTTTTCTGTTTTCTTTTAATTAATTGAATTATTTATGATTTCATTTTGCCTCCTTTTTGATCTTATTAGCTATAACTTTGTTATATTATTTTAGTGACTGTTTTAACTATCATAGTCTACATTCAAATAATATTATTCCACTTTGCATATACTATAAGAAATGTACTGCAATATATCTCCATTTCTTATCTAGGCCTTTGTGCTATTGTTGTCATACATTTTACTTCTACATATGTTAAATTATAAACTGCACAACACATTGTTATTATTTTTGCTTTAATAGTTAATTGTCTTTAAGGAGATTTAACTAATAAGAAAAATATTTTTTTATATTTTCCCATGCGGTTACCAGTTTCAGTGCTCTTTATTCTTGTGTGTAAATCTAAGTTTCTGTATGATATAATTCTACAAAAAAGATGTTCTTTACCACTTCTTGTAGTGCAGCTCTATACAGTTTTGTACATCTGAAAAAATTTTATTTTCCCTTTTTTTTCTAAAGAGATTTCACTGAGTAAGGAATTTTAGGTTGACAATTTTTTTTCCTTTAGTATTTTAAAGATGTTGTTCCACTGACTTTCAGCTTACTTTCTTTCCAATGAGAAAATTACTGTCATTCTTATCTTTGTTTCTCTCTACATAATGTGCCTTTTTTCCTCTGGCTTCCTTTATGATTTTTTTTTTTTATCATTGATCTTAATCAGTTTGATTATGATGTTTTTGGTGTAGCTTTGGGGGTTTTTGTTGTTGTTGTTGTTTTTAAAGTAGGCTTTATGCCCAGTGCAGAGCTCAACACAGGGCTTGAACTCACGACCATGAGATCAAGACCTAAGCTAAGTTCAAGAGTCGGACATTTAACCAACTGGGCCACCGAGGCACCCCACCTTGATGTAGTTTTATTTATATTTATTGTGTTTGGGGTTCATTGAGAATCTTGGATCTGAGGTTCTATTGCTTTTATCAAATATCGACACATTTGGAAAAATTTCAGCCATTATTTCTTCAAATTTTTCCTACTTCTTTCTTTCCTCTTTCGGTATTCCAACCAGATGTTTATTTGACTACTTGAAGTTGTCCCACAGCTCACAATATGATGCTCTTTTTCTTTCTTTTTTTAGTCTTTTTGGATGGTTTCTTTTGCTGTGCTTCAAATTGACTAATCTTTTCTTCTGCAATGTCTAATCCACTCTAAGTCCTATTCAGTGCATTTTTTTTTCATTTCACGCATCATATCTAGACACTTGATATAGACAGGCATCTTTAAATATCTTTTATATTCCTACTTAAAGTGTACTATCTTTCCTCTAGCCTCTTGGACATATGGAATACAGTTGTAATAATTATTTTAAAGCTTTTGTCTGTTATATCATCTGTGTCATTTCTGGGTCATTTCAATTGCTTTTTCTCATTATTATTGTTTATATTTCCTTTCTTCTTTGTATACCTGTCAGTTTTTTATTAAATGCCAGCCATTGAAAATGTTACATCATTGGGTATTGGATATTTTGATATTCCTATAAAAATTCTTGAACTTTGTTTTGGGGCACAGTTAGGCTACTTGGAAATAGTTTGACCTTTTTCAGGTCAAGCTTTTAAAGGTTTGTTAGCCAGGACCAGAAAGGCATTTGCTAATTTTACCCAACAATCAAAACAAAACTCTTCTGAGTACTGTACTCAATGATTCATGAGTTATGGGGGTTTCTACCTTAGTTGGTGAGAATAGACACTATTCCTGGCTCTCTGTGCATTCCAGGGACTGTTCTCTCTAATACTGATTCTTTCCCCAGCCTCCAGTAGTCTCCTCGCACATCTGTATTCATTGTTACTCAGCTGAATAATGGAACGGAACTCTCCACTGATTATTCACAGAGTACCCTTTGTAGACCTCTGGAGTTCTCTCTGTGCAGCTTCCTCCTCTTTGGTGCTCTGCTCTGTGAACTCTAGCCACCTTGGGCTCCCCAGGCTTCAAGCTCTATCTTTTCAGCTCAGAGAGACTTCCAGAATCTTCCTGGGTTCCACCTACCAGTGCTACAGCCTAGAAACTCTTTCTGAACAGTATGATGTGACAATTATGGGGATCATCTCATTTGTAGTCTATCTCTTGGGATCACCATTTGGTGCTACCACATTCAGTGTCCATTGTTTCATATCTTTTGTCCAGTTTTTTGTTTCAGTAGAAGGATAAATCTGGTCGTGTTACTCCAATTTAGTCAAAACAGAAGTCATTATAATAGTGTTTTCATGGATGGATAATCTGAGGATGTAACAGTAACTTGAGGTATAATGGGCTACCTAGTGCAAAGGATTTCTCACAGTTGTCTTATAGATTATGTTTTTTCATAACTTTTCCTCCAGTGCTGATTTTAATACTTGTGTTGCATATGTAATTTTATTGCAGTTTCCCCCGTCTTACTATCCTTATTTTTATTTCACCCTATTGTATTTTTATCCCAACTTGCTCACCCCTGAGGCTCTCTGCTCCAATTTAACATATCTTCTCTCAACCTCCTGAGGGTCTTCTCCAGTAGGAAATTATTTCCGAAGATCTGGTTTTCTGAGGCTTCAGGATGGAGCTTCCTGTCCTTGTTTTATAGCTCTGTTTCATAAGGTAGGCTTTCATGTTGCACAGCTCTACTGGACAGATAGGATAGGAACTGTTTGCCTTTGCTTGGCACTTTGGCTTTCTGAATAAAAAGTATACTGGTTGCACTGCCTTCCATCACTGGAAGCAGCCATTACATCAGGGCTGTCTCTCCCTCTGTCTATATCTTCAGACCTCCACCACTTAGTGGCACAACACCTAAGTGGATTTTTCACTACCAGTCTTCCTCTTACTTTTACCTGTGTTTTCTGCAAATTTACCCTTGTTCTGGAAATTATTAAGAGATCATTTCTTATGGGCATGGATCTAGAGAGGCTGGGGGGAAGAGAGATATCCCTTAAAGTGCCTCGAGAAAAGTATAATTCACACAGTAAAATATAGGTGCCCAGTTTTCTCATTAGCAGTAACCTCATATTTCTGGATTAGAAGACAAGAAAGACAGAGTTTTCCAACCTAAAAGAAGGAAAACTCCAGAGGGATAACTTACCGTATTCCTGTGGTATGATAAACCACTTTCTGCATTTTCTTAATCCAATAGATTAGGTTTGCGGCTAGTCAGAATTCTTCCGAGTGCCTGGAAATTTGTCGATTGTTGATCCCAGTTTTCTCTTTTGAATGTTCATCTTTTTCTTTATCTCTGAATGTATTTGAGAAGAAAATTATAAAAAGGTGTACTGGTACATGACCAATTGTCTGGATTTTGGAATCCCAGCCAAAAGTAACTTTATAAATTGAGTAAGTGTTTCCAAAAAATTGGGCAAAATGACATTTACCTGTTGGGTATTGATATTACTAAAAATCATTCTCATCTTTTCTGAAAATTCACAGGGTATAGGTGAATTTCTTACAATGATAGAGATTCTTAAAAGTGTCAGAATGGGCTCCATTCTGAGAGTATGAATGCTACAAACTGGATTTCTAGGACCACTGATTTGATCATATTTAAGTAACCAACACTTTCTCTACCAAGAAAATGATGGAGCAACAAACAAGGTTTAATATTTACTAAACGTTAAGTGCCGTTGGATGGTTTCCTTTTGCCTATTGCAGAATCAAAGATCACCGAGAAGCCGGTGCCAGCAAAAGACCAAGTGGCTGCAACCCTGCTGGGAAATCCTGTTGTTCCATCTCCAGGCTCAGAATCCCCTGTAGTGTACCTGAAGGATGTCGTGTGTTACCTGTCCCTGCTAGAGACGGGGAGACCTCAGGATAAGCTGGAATGTAAGTGTCCACCCTGTCAAGGGGCTTCAAGTTTTTTCCTAGAGGAAGATGTAGTGTCTTGTTCTTCCTTCTAAACATGTCAGACGGAGATTGATCTGGGATCATGGGTACTGGTGATGCCTGCTTGGGGAAGGTGTTTCTGTCCTGTCACCAACAGTGATCTGAACATTTCCTGGAATCCACGTTGGGAGCAGAACCAGTTGTATGGAGAGTGGGAAGCGCATCTGAGACCTTGGTATTGAGAACGAGGATTTGGAAAGGGGAGAAGTCTCTACAAGGGGTCAAGACTCCCTTTCTTTGCTGAAGGAACTTCCTGAAAGCCTCCAACCAAAAAGCTGCCACCTTCTCTTATTTTTTAAGGGAGGATATTCGGTATTTGTCTTCCTTCTCCTGTTCTGTGCCCAGACAACTCTTTAACTATGAGGGAATCTTTTTTTTTCTTTCTTGAGAATTAATCAGTCTCTATCTCATTAAAACTTATTTTCATTTCTTCACCCACCCCTACACCACATTTTTTGGCCTCTAGAGAGAAACAGCTAGTTAGGTAAGGGAGTTGATCTTGGTTTCACAATGCTCCTTAAAGTTGGTTTCAGGGAGGGAATAATATCTGGTGGCAGAAAGGAAAGCCCACAGCAGCTGAAACAGCCTGCGGGCTCCTAGTAAGACTCACTGCAGGGTTGGGCTCACTGGCCTCCATCAGCCTACAGGCAGACTTTTAAAAACAGAAGACAATAGGACCTCATTAAAAAAGATGTATTGTTTTGGCTCTTTTTGGGACTTTAGTAGACATTAAAGGGAAAAACAACAACACATCATAGCAAAAGTCAAAATTCCAGTTAATAATAAGATGAGTCAACAAAACTCAAACATTAACAAGGAAGTATCTGGCAAAGGTTGACCCTCGCCCAAACCAAAGTGAAACAGTTCACTAACCACCCACAGTTTTGAGGTGTTAACAATTGCAAGCCTTAAGTGCCAACTTGGTAGCAAATATAGCAGATTTATGTCTCTTTTGGCTAGTGTTTAAAGTGAAATGTCCAATTATTTCTGAGATTCAGCTAGACTTTGAGTTTGAGGCCTTATATTTGTTCATAATTACCAGAGAGGATGTGAAAGATGTTTTCATATTAGTGGCTCTCAGACTGGGTCTTTGTAATGGCAATAGAAAGAAACTGCATTTTATTCTATTTTATTTTATTTTATTTTATTTATTTTATTTATTTTATTTTATTTTATATTTATTTATTTTTGAGTGCGATAGAGACAGAGCATGAGTGTAGGAGGGGCAGAGAGAGAGGGAGACACAGGATCCAAAGCAGGCTCCAGGCTCTGAGCTGTCAGCACAGAGCCCATTGCAAGGCTGGAACTCGGAAACAGCGAGATCATGACCTGAGCCAAAGTCAGACGCTTAACCAACTGAGCCACCCAGGCACCCCAAGAAACTGCATTTTAAAAAACTTTTTATTATAGAAAATTTCCAACGTAGATAAAAGTATAAAGTACAATGAACTTCCATATACCCATCAGCCACCTTCAGTAATTACTGACTTATAATCAATCATGCTTTATTTATACCTCCCATGCATTCCCTCTGCCCCAGGTTATGTTGAAGCAAATTTCAGACATCATGTAATTTCACCTATAAATATTTCAGTATTCAAAAAATATGACTTTTTCTTAAATATAACCACAGCACCATTATCACATTGAAAGACAATGACTCCTTACTATTGTCTGTTCAGAGAGAAAAGAGGCAGAGCCAGTATAAGAGCAAAAGCACTTATTTAAGGCCTCAGAATAGCAGTTCAGGGAACACAGATTTGGGCAGCAAGCCAAATAGTGCCCTTCCGAGGGAACAGAAGTTGAGGGTTTTTAAAGACAAAAGGGAATGCTTGTATATGTTGTTTACAGAGAATTTTTTTTATTGGTGTTGATGGCAGAAGACGAATCTTGACTGAATATAATTGGTTACTAAGGCTGTCACTAAACAGACTCTTACTGTAACAAGTTACAGGTATTAGAATTGAGTCCTTGGAATATTTGAAGTTTGGCCCAAGTCAGAGTTCACAGTTCCACCCAGTTAGGATGTGGGTAAGGCCCATCTACTTGATGACCTCCCAACTCCATTTTAAAACCCCTTGACATAAGTGACTTGATTTCATTTCACCGTTTATATATCAAATATTGTCAGTGTTCACATTTTCCCAGTTATCTTATATATTTTTAGTTGTTTGACTCAGGATCCAAACTTGGTCTATACATTGCCATTGCTTCTTATGTTTCTTCTATTTTAATCTTCTGCTTATTTTTTTCCTTGTAATTTTTTGTTGCAGATCATTTGGCCTGCTGAGTTTTTAATCTTACTTGTGTTTTTTTGTTTTTTTGTTTTTTTGTGTTTTTTTTTCAACGTTTATTTATTTTTGGGACAGAGAGAGACAGAGCATGAACGGGGGAGGAGCAGAGAGAGAGGGAGACACAGAATCGGAAACAGGCTCCAGGCTCTGAGCCATCAGCCCAGAGCCTGATGCGGGGCTCGAACTCACGGACCGCGAGATCGTGACCTGGCTGAAGTCGGACGCTTAACCGACTGCGCCACCCAGGCGCCCCTTACTTGTGTTTTTTAATGAAACCAAATAAATTCAAATCTTCCCCTGATTTTAATGACTGAAAACGACTTAAGCTTTCCTTTTTAATAACCAAACATGTATCTTTTTGGAAATTATAGCCTGAACTCATACCTTTTATCAATACATTAACAATAATAATTCTCATTGTTGAACACCTTATATCTGTTAATCACTTTATTTTTTTTTTAATTTTTTTAACATTTATTTATTTTTGAGACACAGAGAGAGAGAGAGAGACAGCATGAATGGGAGAGGGGCAGAGAGGGAGACACAGAATTGGAAGCAGGCTCCAGGCTCTGAGCTGTCAGCACTGAGCCTGAGACACGGGGCTCAAACCCACCAACCATGATATCATGACCTGAGTTGAAGTCAGACGCTTAACTGACTGAGCCACTCAGGCACCCCTCTGCTAATCACTTTAAATACATGATCTCATTTTAACCTCACAATAACCCTAGAAGGTCAGTGTGATTGTTTTCATTTGACGTGTCAGAAAGCGCAGAAAGTGTAAATGACTTGCCCAAGGCCATGCTGCTGAAAAACTGAGTGCTTACACTTTCTAGTTCTATCAGTGCATATTAAGACCAAGAGAGCTCTGTGTTAAGAGTTGCCCCGGCCCAGGGTCTGGGAGCAACAGTCGCGGGAAGGTCTGTCTGTCCTTCTTTATCTGCTTGGTGAGTCAGCCTCATATGCCGAGTTCCTCTGACCAGGACATTCTGAAGTTTCACGGAGAATCCCAAGGCCACGATCCTACTTTTAAAGAACCTCAGCTCCTACCAGGATCACACAGCTGAACAAGCACAAGGTGCAGGGATATTAAAACATACAGAAAGATATAGCAACACACGGCCAACTTAGCAGGAGTGTTGTCACCTTTGGGTACATGCTGAGAGGTCCAGAGTGGGTATGTGGGGGAAGGGGCAGTTAGGGGAGGCTCCACAGAGAAAGCAGGCCTGATGAAGTTAGAACTGGAGGAAAATGAAGATGTGTTCAGCTATGCTCCCCACTCTGCTTACTTCTGAGATCACAGACAGGATCTCTACCTTTTAGATGACCAAAATGCAAGTTCCCAGGTCCCAGAAATGAAAATTTAGTACTTTGCCCAAATTTCTCTCTCAGATTTTCCTTATCCTGCATCACCTCCCTACAGCTAGAACATGATAGAGGATGTTTCTGAATAACATGTTGACATTTCAGAAAAATAAATACAGTAGCTTCTGTAGTGGTGGTAATGAGGATTAAATGAGTAGTAATGATAAATTGCATAGGAGAGTACATCGTACTTATTAAATGCCATATATAAATGTTCATTATTGAAAGAAAAATGAATAATATCTGTTGAGTGCTTTCTACATTCCAAGCACTGTGAGATTTAGGAATAGGGCACAGGAATAGAAGTCTGTATTATATAAGCTCAATCTTTCTAAAATCTTTAATGAGGTCAAAAACATTTAGATGTCATAATATCGATTTTTGGAGTAATCATAGCTGGCCTGAAATCATGAGGTTAATGAAATAATGTTGAACTTCTCTGCTTGCTATGGGGATGTTAAGAGAAAGAACACGTCAATTTAAACTTCTCTGGGTATCTTTTTAAGGAGAGCTACGTTGTCAAAAATCTTCTCCTAAAGCCTTGCTAAGTATTGAAAAGGCCAGCAAAAATATTTACTTTATGTATGTAGTCTTACTTGGCATGTTTCTTTTATGAACATTTTAAAGGTTTTAAGATATTTATTGTTTTATACATATCTTTACACTTTATGTTTATATCTTATTTAGAAAAACTAAAAATTATTATGGAGACAAAAAATTGGCCTATCATTTACATGTTAATCCTCATTTTAAAAAAAACAAACAAACCTAGGAGAAAGAAAACATCACAGTCTCCATCTTACAGATAAAGAAACATGGCCGAACAAAGTTAAATGACTTGTTTGATGCCCAGGATGGTAGGACAAGGCCAACATGTGAGTCTGCCTAAGTCCACACCCTTTCCGTGTGCAACGGAAGCAGTATCCCATTTATAATTTGGGTGCCTCTACCCACCATCAGCTGGGCATTTGCTTTGAGTCATGTTCCAGTGATACTGCGAGATACGCATGCTCGACCAGGAATCATACCGTGACCTGGATCTCATCAGCCACAGTTATTGGTTAGACAGATCCGGAAGCCAGATGGCTTGGTTCTCCACCCTCTTCCCACCCTGTCTGTAAGAAGTCAAACTCTGCCCCTGGGAGGGTGGGTAACCTGGCTGCAATAGCCTTCGCCCCAGTGACAGAACTCATCTAAAGACTGACAGCATCAGAGTCTCAGCTCGTCCCTGGTGCCCAGAGGACACCTCGAGCCTCACCTCTGTGTCTCTTGCAGTCATGTTTCGTCTCTATGATTCAGATGAGAACGGTCTCCTGGACCAGGCGGTAAGTTCTCCCTCCAAATGTCCCTCCTGAAACCAAGAAAATCTCGGGGAGAGGGGAGCGAGTAGAGGAAGAGTAAAAATTCCCAGTTCCATATTTATGGAAATAGCAATGTGTCAATATGGGCTACAGAAGTCATGGTAGAACTCCTCCCCCCCCCCCCCCCACATACTACCACTTCGAATAGCACCAGCCTGAGGGGGAGTGAACTCTACCTAGCCTTTTCATTTTAGAAGCCCAGGATCACAAAATCTCAAAATGGGGAGATGCTTTAGTGTCTTCTCTAGTTTAACTTCCTAGTCTTCCTCTTGTGCTCGGGGGTATTAGCTCAACGAGTCTGGTTCTTCCTGCTCGGAGCACATGGTCCCATCCCATTGAACCTGGGAAAGCCTGAGCCCCGCCCCCACTCTCCCTCAGGAATAGGCAGGGATAGGACAGGATCATGGGGTGAAAGGGAGGATGGAGAAGGAAGAAAGCAGAGAGGGGAGAAGGCAAAAAGAATCAGACAGGCCTCGTGCTCACGGCCAGCAGTGTCAGAGACAGGACTCCTTAACAGAAAGGCTGTGAGGGCGGGGGGCATGGGGCTGAGTCAGACCAGTCCCGCGGGGAAGGAAGGAAACAAGTCCGTTAGACCACCTAAATCATCCTAACGGTCCTCTAAACCCCAGGGTGCCTTTAAGACATTCCTGCCGCCACATCGCAATGCTGTGGGTTGTGCCCTGCCAGGGAACAGCCAGAGAATCACAGACACTCAGGCATTGGATAGACACATGTTTGTTGAGTGTCTGCCACATGTCGAGCACCGGGGATATATCGGTGAAGCCAATGGACGGAAATCCATGCCCTCGTGAAACTTTCATCATCGTGCAAGCACATGCACTACAAAGCATAGCAAGATACGTGTTAGAGAGATGTGTGTACTGGAAGACAGATAAAGGAGAGAAGGAAGTGCTGGGGGGAAGGGGCTGCAGGTTTAGCTTGAGGAGCCAAGGAAGGTCTCTACCAGGGGGCATTTGAACCGGGACTGGTAGGAGGTGAGGAAGTAAGTCCTGGGGATATCCAGATGAAGCACCTTCCAGGCAGAGGGAGCCTCAGTGCAGGGGTCCTCGGGGGGCTTGGAATGTGGGTGGGTTAATGAGGAGGCCAGAGTGATGGAGCAAAAGAGTGAGGAGGTCAAAGTGAGAAGCAGTAGGGGATGAGATCAGACAAGTGATGGCCAGGGGTGCTTGCGGGGAGAGTCTATAAAACATACCAAGCCATATAGGTGACTGGGAAAGTTTGTCTTTTACTCTGGAGAAGTGGAGAACCACTGGAGATTTTGAGCAGAGGGGTGACATGACTTCAGTTTTACCAGGTCACTCCAGCTGCTCTGTTGAGACCGGACTGTATGGACTCAAGCAGAGATATCAGTGAGGAGGCTGTTGGAATAGACAAGACAAGAAATGATGGTAGCTTGCACCAGGGTAGGAGCATTGCAGCTGGTAAGAAGTGGTGAAGTTCCAGATCTATTTAGAAGGCAGCATCGGTAGATGGAAGTGAGTCCCAATAGAAATATCTGATTCAACTTCCCACGGAGGATCCTTGGAAGATGGATCCTCAGGCTGTGTGTGAAAGCTCATAGGAATGGCGAGTTCACCTTCTCCCTTGGGACAGCCGTTGCACTGCTGGGGGCACTGTTAGAGAGGGCGTCCTTTCTGCACAAAAGGCACCTCTAGTCTGCCAGAGAAATTTTCTACACAAAACAGGATTCTTTGCTCCATTCCCCTTCCCCCAACCCAGCAGGGAGGTCAAAACAGGCCAGCCTTCAACTCCTTCCCTACAGCCCTCTGCTTACTTCTGCCCTGGGTAGCTGACCAAGACAGCTGACCAGTGGAATACCAGTCCTATACAATAGGCCTTTCAGTTTCTGAAGATACTGTCACATCTACCCGAAGATCTTCTCTAAGCTCAAATTCCACAATTTCCACACTGTTTCTCATAAGGCAGGCTTAAATAACCACTCTGACCAAGCTCTGGTTTGTCAGTGCTATTCATTTTTTTTTTAATGTTTATTTATCTTTGAGAGAGAAAGAGAGATAGCGGACAGGTGGGGGAGGGGGAAAGAGAGAGGGGAACAACGAATCCAAAGCAGGCTCCAGGCTCTGAGCTGTAAGCACGGAGCCTGACATGGGGCTCAAACTTGTGAACTGCAACATCATGACCTAAGCCGAAGTCAGATGCCCAACTGACTGAGCCACCCAGGTGCCTCTCTCAGTGCCTTTCTTAAAATGTGGCACAGAACTTAACCCACTCCTCCATGACTCTTTAAGTATCCACATGTGGCCTGACCAGGGTAGACATCAGGGGAACAAGGTCTTCCTAAAATCTACCTACTATGCTTCCTGAAAATGCCCACCCATTCACACAGGCCGAGACTGAATCTAATTCTCTGTTCCTGAATCACATTGTTTTATTAATCAATGAATCTTGGAGCCAGCTAGATCTGCAAGCTCTTTTTCTTTGGAAATTTTGCTGAGCCCTGTCTCCACTGTTCTCCCCACTTCCTTATCCCAATTTACTGCCTCATCTGCAGTTTTGTGATGGATTTTTTTTTAATTTAAATAAAATACAATTTTTAAAAACCCTGCTGGGCTTTAGATGGCTTATTTTGACCCAGCATTCTACCTGGTGGAGGTAGCACTTTTATTTTTTTTTAATGTTTATTTGTGTGTGAGAGAGAGAGAACGAGTAGGGGAGGGGCAGAGAGAGAGGGAGACACAGAATCTGAAGCAGGCTCCAGGCTCTGAGCTGTCAGCCCAGAGCCTGAAGTGGGGCTCAAACTCAAGAACCATGAGATCGTGACCTGAGCTGAAGTCAGACACTTAAATGACTGAGCCACCCAGGCGCCCCTAGAGATAACACTTGTGAACTTTGCTTCGGTTCACCAATGTGTCTCCCCAGATCAATCTTACTTTGAACATCTTCGATGGTGCCCAAGAGATGCAAACCCCTCCTCAGTCCACTGTGTTTCTGTGCAACACTGGGTGTACTAATTCATTAGCGTCCAACAATTCTGTGAGGTTTTAAATAAAGCCTGGTCTTGGTACTAAACAAAAGGCTCACTCACCAGGCAAATGTAGCCCTTATAAATTTCCTATTCACAGAGCCCTGGGCTTAGGGCTGGATGTGATGCAAAGGAAACAGAGATGCCCCAAGTGACCTAAATCATAGTGCCTGAGCTACAACCAACATAGTGGCCCTGTATCCAACTGAAACCGACCCTTGAGGGGTATAGATGGATCCCAAGTTGCTAAAGCTATGGGATGGGCGCCTGGGTGGCTTGGTCAGTTAAGCGTCTGACTTCGGCTCAGGTCATGATCTCACGGTCCGTGAGTTCGAGCCCCGCGTCGGGCTCTGTGCTGACAGCTCAGAGCCTGGAGCCTGCTTCAGATTCTGTGTCTCCCTCTCTCTCTGCCCTTCCCCTGTTCATGCTCTGTCTCTCTCTCTCTCAAAAATAAATAAACGTTAAAAAAAATTTTTTTTAAAGCTATGGGAATGAAGAGGGATAAAATAGAGAATTGTGTTGGCTTATAAATATTTAAGGAGCTACAGTCACAAAGAAGGGGAAAACATGGGTACCCTCTATGCTGGGTTGGGTCAAAGCGCAGGATTGGGGAAAAAGGTGAGTCCAGGTGGGTCCAGGAGGAGGTTGGTGTTCAGTGAGCTGTCTCCATACCTCTGACTTACCCATGTTCTGTGCTTCTTTGAGCATCTACTCTCCATAGACCTTTGTAGTCAAGGCATAAAGAGCAGAACAGTTACACTGTTGCTTCTTGTGCTCCGCCCCTGCCCAGGAGCTTCGCTGGGGGGTGGATTTTGAGAATTGCTCTTGAAAACACATCTTCAGTGGTTCTCTCCTCTTGATGTTTTCCAGGAGATGGATCGTATTGTCAACCAGATGCTTCACGTTGCCCAGTATCTGGAGTGGGATCCCACGGAGCTGAGGCCTGTGAGTTTCCAGAAGCAAGGGGTGACGTCCACGTGAGCCTCCAAAATGAAAAGCAGGATTCAGGACTTGGATACAAGTGTTTACTGTGCATGCTCTCCCAGACTTAGTTTCTTATAGGCAACTTCTCTAGGGTCCTATACCTTGACCTTCCACTTCTCTGACAGGAAAAATTGAAGACATAATTCAAATAGTAAGACCTAATAATACTCCCTAACCTTTCCACCGGAGTTAAGTTTTTATAACAGGAGTTCAAGGAATTTAGAGCTAGAAAGAATTTTAAAGATTTTCTCACTCACTAGGTAATATTAATAATAATAATTACACTGGGGGGGAGGTTCCTATGAGTCAGTTATTAGATTAGACATTTTATATTCATTTTCTCTTGCCCTCACTACAGTGCTCCAAGCATAGCAATGTTATTTTCATTTTACAGATGAGCAAAGCAGAACCCAGAGAGGAGTGGCTTGCCCAAGGCCACACAGTCAGGGCAGGGCAGGGCCAGGCACTGAACACTGGCCTCCTCGCCCCTTTTTGCCCCCTCACTGCTCTGCTCACTGTGAATTAGAGGGCAAAGATAAGGCAGAGCAAAAGAGAAAGAAGGAGACAGAGGGAGGCAGGGAAGTGCAGGATGAAAGTGGACAATTGTTGCTCTCTGGGTTCTGCAGATACTGAAGGAGATGTTGCAAGGAATGGACTACGACCGGGACGGCTTTGTGTCTCTAGAGGAATGGGTCCACGGAGGGATGACCACCATCCCACTGCTGGTCCTGCTGGGCATGGATGACTCTGTAAGTCAGCAAGCCTGAGCTCAAAGAGCTCTTGCCTTTCAGAAGCATCAGGCTCCACGTGGAAGTTAACATCTGTGTACGGCCTTGGCTTCTGCCCCAGTCTTCCCAACGGACACACCAGATACTCTAGGCCAGCCCAAAAGTCCTCTCTTTTTACTGATTAGTGTCTGGCATATAATTCATGCATTTCACAGAGGGCATTTTCTAAATTATAACTAAGTAAAGATACTGTTGTGAGTGCTGGGAGGGGACACAGACACAGTATTCATCCACCAGAAGCTTATACCCAACCGGGAAGGGGGGGGGGGGGAATCAAGGGATAATACCATCTTTTCCACAAGTTAGGTTAAAACATGCTAAGAGAGTTGAGGAAGGAAGAAAGGGAGAAGGAAGGGAAGGAAAACTACCGATCTGTCAGAAGGTGGAGGACATTCAGTGGTGGTATCTTATTCAACCACCAAATCAACCAGATAAGATAGATATTTTCCCCCAATTTATGTAGATGGAAAAGTGAGATTTTGGGCCTAAAGAGCAAAGGAGGAGGCAGAATTTATTTGCGCTTGACTCCAAAGATCCCACGCTTGCTAAACCTCCCACACTTAGAAGTGAGAAAGAGGGAGAAGCCTTGGAGGTTGTTTGCCCTGGCCAGAAGTACATGTGGGATTCTGGTATCTCATCCTTGAGTGTAAAGATCAGGTAGAAAGACTTTAGAGGATGTTGGATCTGGTTCTCAAGGATGGATATGATTTGGCAGACGGAAGATGATAGAAGAGAGAGTTTATGGCTGGGAGAAAAGCTTGGTCAAAGACCTAAATGACAAAGTTCAGAGTGTATTAGAGAAACCTCCCAGTTTGATCTGAGTAGGGGATACATACAGAGGCATAATGTATGCCTGCATCTGACCTAGTCTGCTTATTTTACAAGGGAAATGCAAAAGGTAGGAAGGATACCCCTACACAAGGTAGGAAGGATAAAAACCAGAAGTACACATCGTGACATTGAGCATTTACCAGGACCATCGCATCAGTTGTGGACAACACTTCCCGGAGGTTATTGAAATGTCAGAGAGAAGAATGGCCCATTCAGCTGGGTCAGCCTATAGCTGGCTGCCAGTACCTATAATGTCTCCAGGTGACAGTTCTGCAATTCAGGACTGCAGTTCAGAACCTGGGCCTCTGTTCCCAACACTCAAGAACAAAGAATCCTGCAGTCATCTTGGCACGTCCAGGTCTTTCCAAGTGCTAACTAGAAATCAAGGACCCGGGAGCTACGCAACTCCCTTCTTATTCCTTAGGACCCAAAAAGTCAGAGCTGGAGAAGATCCTGGTGATCCGTGGTCTAATCCCTTCATTTTACAAACTGAGGGCCAGAGAGGTAAAGGGATTTTGCCAAGGACACACACCTAGTTAATACCAGAGGCTAACCTCCGTATTTCGGAGGAGCACACGTCATTCAGTGACTCTTTACCAAGAACATTCCATGGGCAAGAACCCACGTGAGCTAGGACGTGAGGTGCTCAGATAAGGAAGACATAGTTTCTGCTATCAATACTTGGATCAAAGTAGAAGTCCCGCTTGGGTGTTGTTCCAGCATACCTGGTTTTTTCTCTGAAATGTGGGAATGAAAATGAAACACTTTAATCACAAGGAAGCAATTTCTGTTCTCTATTCTGTTTTGGACTTGGTAAGTCCAAGGCACCACACGACTCTTTGCATGGAGCTGCTGTCTTATGGCTGGAAGAGGGAGAGACAGACTATTTCTTCAACACTCTCCCCAGTATCTCCCCCAAATGCCAAAACAGCCAGGTAGAAGACCATAATTTACATCAATAAAGTGACAGACAAAAGCAAATGCCAATGTGGTTTTTATTGATCAAAAGTTTTATGCATTTAATTCTAAACATGCACTAAATTGTAAGTTTTTGCATCTAATACTCAGGACTCTGAAGAAAGCATCCCTCAATGTCTTAAAAATCACATTGCTCCTTTGGCTCTTTCCAAACCCACTTGTGGACACTGAAAATGTCTGAATGGCACACATGCATATGAGAAAGAGGCTGTGTCCGGGGGAAGTTGCAGCGGCACCCTCGCCCCTGGTTCACCGCAGAGAGGTTACTCCCACAGCCTGTAGAAATGAAAAGGCCACATGATGGTGCTATAACCCAAGCAGAAATGTTGCTTTAGCCTTCCTCTGCGTCCTTTCGCTTCTAACCCGGTATCTAGGAAAATAGTATCTGAGAAAAGGAAAGTCAGCTGGCTTAGTTAATGAAGGTATTTTCAGGTAAAATGACCATCATTCAGGGTACAGGAAGGCGCAGTGGGGTCCGCTGAAGAGTGCTGTAATCTCCTTTCTGTCCAGGAAAGAAAACCCTGGATTGTAGAGGCAGGGGGGAGGGATTAAAGGGCTCAGGCCAGCAAGACCTCCAGTTATTAAATCAGTTGCTTGTTATTTTATGGTCTTGGATTATTTATATAACTTCTCCAAGGCCCTCTTTCTTTCTTTTCTTTCTTTTGTTTTTCTTTCTTTTCTTTCTTGTATAGGTAGAAGTCTACCTCCTGACAGGTAAATGGATACTTCACTTGTTTTGTGTTCCCTAGTGTCTAACACTGAGAGAAACTTAATAAAAGGGTTTTTTTTTTAATTTTTTTTAACGTTTATTTATTATTGAGAGACAGAGAGAGACAGAGCATGAGAATGGGAGGGGCAGAGAGAGGAGGAGACATAGAATCCGAAGCAGGCTCTGGGCTCTGAGCTGTTAGCACAGAGCCCGACACAGGGTTTGAACCCACAGACTGCGAGATCATGACCTGAGCCGAAGTCGGACACTTAACCAGCTGAGCCACCCAGGCACCCCTTAATAAAAGTTTTAATTCACACTGTGGTAAGCACTGGATTAGTAGCTTTACTTACATTATTTCATTTAATTCTTACAAAAATTCTCTGAATTAGATGTTTATCAAATGAGCGGAGGAATCGATCTTTTTATGAAACATTTAATCAATTGGTAAAACTGTTTACTAAAAGTGGAAATCATTAGATAAAAAGACTGTAATTCTGTAAAACTCAGATCTTGAAACAAGCAGGATTTTGAGGTGGTGAGATGAAAAATGCTTAGCCTTCCCCCAGGAGGAGACCAGCATTTGGAAAGGCAGATGGGCTTTTCTAGGGACCATAAGGAGCACAATCTGGGCACAGGAATGAATCTGGCTGCTGTGACCAGCCCAAACCAGAGGTGCCCAGAAGTAGGAACTGGGGTATGAGTCTGGCACCCTGACTGCCAGCCCTCCCCACCTAATAACAGTAGTTCTGACTGCCCTTAAGACCAGCCCAGGGGTGTTAGTCTTTTGATGGAGCCCATGAGAAAAGTTTAGGGACAGCATACTTGGAGACATACTCCTGAAGCCACGGCCTCCAATGAGACTGTGCTCCTAGAGCTAGATGCTGGAAGAACTGGTGTCTCAGGGAGGGTGTGTGATTGTGTGAGGCTCGGCTTATCAAGTGGATAAGGATGGATTTGTCCGTTCAGGAGGAAGTGGTTTAACCCTCTCTATTTCTGTCTCTTTACTATTTTATCTGTGTACAGAAAGTTGAGAGAAGTATGTTGTTTTCACTACGCTACTTTTGCCTGATTATAAAACCGGTGCATGCTCATGGTAGAAAATGTGAAAAATGCAGAAGAAAGGAGAAATTAGAGATTAAAATAAACCTGTAGTACTAACAGTGGCTAACCTCTGTTGACAGCCCAGTGACATTTCTTCTCATCAAAGATCTTATTGTATGAAACTGAGATTATATTGTCCAATTTGCATTCTAGTTTCTTCATTTAGCATTGTATCATGAGCGTATTCCCATGCCATTAGATACTCTTACTAGTATCTTTTTGATGGCTGATAAATGATATGGATGTACTGCAACTAACCTCCAGATAATTTTGAGACCTTCAGGATATTTCCAATTTTTCATTAAAGATTTTTTTTAATGCTTATTTATTTATTTTGAGAGAGAGAGAGAGAAGGAGAGAGGGAATCCCAAGCAGGCTCCACACTGTCAGCACAGAGCCCGACATGGGGCCCAATCTCATGAACCGTGAGATCACGACATGAGTTGAAATCAGGAGTTGGACGCTTAACGGACTGAGCTCCCCAGCCGCCCCCAATTTCCAATAATGCTGGATTAAACATCTGGCAGAGCACAAAAATGTTCATCTGACTTTCAAAAATTATTTTTTTAGGACAAAACTCAAGAAGGGGAATTTTTAAGTCAAAAGTTACAAACATTTAAAGGATGATGATGGATGGATGGATGGATAGAGAGGGAGAGATAGAAGACAGATAAAAAGTCTCTTCTGACTTACACTTCTGCCAACCATGTAGGAGAGGTTTTATTCTATTCCCCATACATACACTCCTAGTCACACATTCCTAATGTGTAATATTTGCTCATTTTAAAAACAAAGGACTTTGTTTTGATTTGTGCTTCTTTTGAAAGAGTCCCTAAAACAGTTAAACAAGTGAATAGCTTGTTTCCCATACAGGAGAAGAGTCTTAGAAAAAAGAAAAACCTACAGGAGCCGCTCCCTGGCTTCCATTCGCACGGAGCTGCCTGCTCAGCATCTCATTCCTCGTATCCCTGCAGGGCTCCAAGGGGGACGGGAGACATGCCTGGACCATGAAACACTTCAAGAAACCCACCTACTGCAACTTCTGCCACATCATGCTGATGGGCGTTCGGAAGCAAGGCCTGTGCTGTGTTTGTGAGTAAACTTCCTTCAAGCCCCTTTCCCCAGGAAGCGTCTTGAGCCATTCCAGGCAGAGTCTAGGTGTTTCTGCCTCCCGGCTTGAGGGACCACCTGTATTGTCCAACAGCAGGAAATAAAGCAAGAGCTCTGTGTCCTATTTCCATCTTACCCAAGTCAAATGAACAAATAATATCCTGTTAGTGGAGTCCTGTCATGGGCCGCTGAGCCCTAGAAAAAAATCATTAATGTTCACGCACAATTTTAAAACATCTCATAGTGATTTTAATTGGGTTTTGCTAGTGAATGTTTATTTTGCTGAAGCTAGGGGGTGGTCATTAGTAAACAGCATAAGACTGTATTGTGTAAATGCATGGAACTTACGACTCTCCTTTGGTTTGTCTTTATAATCCATTTAGTAAAGTCAGGAGAGGAGAAAAAAACAAAGGCGAAAAAAGAGGGGAGGGGACTGGAGAGAAGTGGAGAAAGATGGAGGGGAAGGAGGGAGAAGGGGTGATGGAGGAAGGAGAAGGGAGACAGGGAGTAGGGGAGCAGAGGGAGAGGGGAAGAGGCTACAGTACAAAGGCTTTTTGGGGCCAGGGCCTGTGGGTGCAGCCACCTTACCATACAGGTAACGAACACTCCTCCTGGACCCACAAGAGCCTGGTGAGCTGCCGCTTGGGTGCTGTTCGGGCCACCAAACTGTTTCATCTAAACATGCACACATGAGCTAGGCAGCAAGTGACCCAGCCACAAAAGTCACCTTAGCAAAGCAGGGCCCTGTGCCAACTGAGAGCCAGCATCAGTGGGCTAGTGGAGGGGCCCCCAGGCCTTCCAGCTCTGACACGCTTCTTACAGAAGAACCCCATCTTATTCCTGGTGGGTTCGAGGCCTCTGGGCCTCTACAGTTTGCATAGTAGTAAAGAGCAGTAACAACCACAATAATAATGTGCGGAATAGCTATTCTGACCAAGACACGTAGTGCTTTACACACCTTATCTCATTTAATGCTGTAAAAGCCTTGCAAAGAGAAAGGCAGTTTTGTCCCCCAAACCCTGAATTTCAGACATGTGTTGAAAGTTACCCAAGATTATGTGTGTGGTTATCAATGGCAGAGCCAGAGTTCAGGCCCAGGCCTGCCTAACTCCAAATCTCCAAAATTAGAACACCCCAGCCTTTCTCCTTCCTCTCCAGCACCCCCAACATACATGGCATTGGCATACTGAGAAGGTGGACTCCTCATGTTCTCCTTAGCGGAAAATGCCTTTCTGAGAATGTTTTCTTGCTGCGTTCACTCTCTGCAGTGGAAAGCAGTGTGTTGGAATAGAGGGTATAGAAACATGTCTGGGAGAGAAATGTGGACTCTCTTCTCAATAAGCAACTGGAGACTATTCCAGATTTCCATGAGGAAGGCCAACTCCATATGTCCCCTGCCTCTGACTGGCCACTCAGAGGGAGGCATGGGCCTGGGCTGGAGTGGAGGTGGGCAGACGGCTAGACCTCCCTAAAGTGGACACTCACAAGCACTTTCCTTTTTGTTTTTTTGTTTTCAGATTGTAAATACACTGTCCACGAACGCTGTGTATCCAAAAACATTCCTGGATGTGTCAAAACATACTCGAAAACCAAAAAGGGCGGTGAGGTTAGTGATACCCGTTGTTCTACTGCATGCTGCATCCTGGCCAACACGTCCATCACCACAGATTCCTGAGCAGGAAGCTTTATCAAATCCCTTCTCTGACTCAAGGACCACCCTTACATCATCCCATTCATCCATCAATCCATCAGCATCTCCGCAGTGCCCACCATGTTCCAAGCACTGTGCTGGGGGGTTCGCAGGTTACAAGATGGTCCCCAGCCTGTTCCAGAACTGTGGAGGCTAGTGGGAGAGAGACAGACATGTAAGCAAAGTACAAAGAAGTGAGCTATATGATAATGGTAGGTCCATATGGGACATACAGTGGAGGCACCAAGGAGGAGGCCAGGGGAGTTTCCACAAAGGAAGTGGCATTTGAGTTGTGTCTTGAGCCCACATCAGGAGGACTTCACAAGGCATCAAGGAGTTCAAGGCACCCTAGGCAGAAGAAGCCTCGAGTGCAAGGCATGGAGACATGGCATATTCCAGACCCTGTAGTCAGTTTGGTGGGACTGGGACAGAGGGTGCTTGTAGGGACGTGGTAGGAGATGGGCTCTGAAAGTGGTAGGTCCAGCCTGGGCAAGTTCTTATGAGGCCAACCGAGGAGTTGGGAAAGGAGACTCTTACACAATGAAGGGGCCACTGAAGAGCTTTAAGCACATGAAGAAATGATTGGGTTTGCGAATTAGGTTAACTGCTCTGACCATGGTGCAAGAGAGACATCAGAGGAGGGAAAAGAGCTCCTCCAACAGTTCAGGCAAGAGGCAGTGCCTCGCTGAGGGCCTGACAGGGTGTGGGGGGCACTCCGCACTCACCACACTCAGTACATTCGCAGTCGCACCGTGGTGGCTGAGTATCTACTGAGTATCCCCTGGTTATGCCGGTTATTGCATATTTTGACTGTCTCCCTGGCTAAGGTAGAGGAGATGAAGGGAGAGTTTGAGACATAATTTTGGGGTACCACCACCAGGACTTGGTGATGGGGATGTAGGGGATGAGAGGGAGAGAAGAAGAGGTCAGAAGTGGCTTCCCAGTTTTGAGCTTGGCCATTGGGTGATGCCATTCACAGAGTGTAGAAATACACTCCCCTTAGTATTAGTAGGGGAAGGGCACTCTAAGTTCCTGTAGAGGAAAGAGACCATTGAACCTGAGTCAGGTGATGATTAGCAGCAGGGAGTGGCATCCAGCCCTCCACAAAAGGACTCGGGAGAGAGAAGGGCACCTCCAGGATACACCTGCATGCCCCATGAGACACCGCATGGTCTCTTGTCTACTCCATACGCCACTCCCTTTTCATGTTCATACCTTTCACCAGGATGCACTGTGTACCTCCTGGGCTCATGCCCTACGCCTACACTCTGGCCACTTGCCACATACGAAACAGAGGGAGGCCCCTGATGGGCCAGTAGGGCATAGTCACAAACTCCTGAGTCTCCAGGGCAACCCAAATTGCTAACTCTTCTGATCCCAGCAGAGGATGGAGAAGGCAGCATAGTGATAGGACACAGCCGTGGGCTTGGAGTCAGAAGACCTGGCCGCGAGTCCCTACTTGGCCACTTACCAGCCTTGGAACCTAAGGCCGGTCCCTTAACCTCTCTGAAGCCTCATATGTTTCTCTCCAAAATGGAGATCATAGGACTCTTAGAGAAAATTCAGTGTGACCAGATAGATGACAAATTGATTAGCAAACTGGGTTCTTTATACCTTCAGGGGTACACAGTGGCAGGTGAGAAGCTATAGAATAAACATGACATAGCTTCTAGAGCAACAATTTTACCAAAAACCTTTTGGGGGGGGGGGAGGATGTAGTAACTGAATTGATAAGGAATTTAAAACTTTTATTTAGTGCAGATATGGACGGTATCATGCAGATACGCCATGTGTTTTTAATATTGTTCGTAGTTGGCACTTCAGGCTATGCCCTCACATTCCTCCAGAGGCCACATCTGCTGTTTGAGGTGCCCTCGAGGACAATTTTGAGAAGCTCTGTAGAAATGCTGGACAGAGATAACTGAGGGCTTAGGCTCCCAGAACCTGGTGTCATAGGCCACTGGTGGCTCCACTTATATCCACACACAAACGCGTATTTTCCCCGCCTGCTTCCCACGTTCCTGGGTTGCCCTAGTGGCATTTCCTGGTCAGCGTGCAGGTACAGCCAGCTGTCCAGGAAACAGATGTGCAGGCCGCTGGCTGCTGAACCACACTAATTTCTTTGGACTTTTCTCTAACTTCCTTCTAGAGTGCTTCTCAACCTTAGCTGCACATTATTCATAATCATTCAGGGTGCTTTAAAATAAACTGATGAATCCGGTCTTCAGAGACTCTGGTCGATTTGGTCTGGAGTGAGGGCGGGTAGGTAGGACTTCTAGAAGCTCCCAGGTGGTTCTGATGAGCTGAGAGCCACTGGCTTATAGAAGACTGGAGGGGGGAGGGAGTCTTATCCTTCAGTGAACACCTCCAAAGGGCCAGAATTGTGCCAGAGAGGCTCTTCCAAGTGTGCTATCTTTTAAAATGCTCCCAGCAAACCCAGAGGTGGGCTTATCATGCCAAATTCTACAGATGAGGGTCCTGAGACTCAGAGAGGTGCAGGAACTGGCCCACGGTCACCTGGCTGCAGAGTGGAAGATCGGTGACTCCAACCAGTTCTGTCTGCAGCCCAAGCCCTTTCACGAGTCCCTGCATCACACTGCCTTCCAGAAGAGGGCGCTCATAAGCACATCACACTTGCAGACCATTCTGCAAGACAGACAGTTGGACTGCCAGACAGGATGCTGCTCAGAGGCTAGCCTACCAGGGTGAATGAGCTATTCAAAGTGCAGACCAGGTGCTTTTTGTCTACTTTGATTAGGATGATGGTGGTTAGGCAGGGAGGGACCACGTCAGTGCACTTCAGCAGAGCAGCCCCATATCCACTAAGTGCATCCACTGAAGGGAAAGCAACCCCTCCGCCCTGTCCCCACTCCTCCCAGACCCTTCTCCTCAGGCTCAGGGCCCAGGGATGTGGCTCTGCAGCCTTCCCTGGTATCCTTCCCTTCCCTCCTGCAGGTGATGCAGCACGCGTGGGTGGAAGGGAACTCTTCTGTCAAGTGTGACCGGTGCCACAAAAGTATCAAGTGCTACCAGAGCGTCACCGCGCGGCACTGCGTGTGGTGCCGGATGACGGTGGGTTGGCGAGCAGGGTGGCCCTGTTTCTTTCCAGTGTGTTTTTGCTCAAGCCGCGGCCAGGGAGCAGTGGACATCCCGCCAGAGGGCATGAGCAGAGCTAGGGGAGCAAGACTGGGGGGCCCAGAGCCCCCATTCAATGCTCTAACAGTGCCTCCAGTGAATCACCAAGCTTCCCAGAGAGAGGCCAACCCCAGAACCAGGGAAGCGAAAGCTGCTTAGGAAGAAGCAGCCAGCTGTGAGCAGCAAGCCAGACCATTAACATTTTCCTCTGGGTGTCATCTGGGGCTGGGAGCACAGAGTAGGGGTGGAATGAGACAGCAGAGCCCCTGCTCCTCAAGACATCAGAGAATGGCACACTCCTTACAGCAGCCCCACTGCTGGGGCCACGGTCCTGCACCTGCTTCTGCCGGTCACAATTGTCCGCAAACTTCTGGACACCTGGAGCTGCCCGACCTGCCCGCCAAAGCAAACTCTGTGCCATGTCTTGTCCCCTTGACCAGGTATCAGCCTCAAAAAGGATGTGCCTCCAAACCAGACTGCAGATCTCTTAAAATACACAGGTTGAATCTTGGGTTTTACTTCCAGGCTCCTGGGAGTTTGTTCAGTAAGATCTCCTTCCTTACAGAGTCTCAGAGCCTGGGGAGCAAATGTCCAAGGGGGGTTCTGAAATCCACACAGTGGTGCCCTGCTGAAGGGTCACAGGCCTGCACATGACCGTTTCACTCCAGCAGTCGTGTATAACACTTGGTCTTCTTTCTCTGCCTGTAGCCAGCTTGGCACCCCTGGCCACACCACACACACACACACACACACACACACACACACACACCCCTATACTGCCAAAGCCAGCAGTGCATAAGGATTTGGGGGAGTGTTGCATAACTGCCTCCCCAGCAAACCTCTGAACCCTCACCCTTGACATTTCCTTGATCACTTTCATTCACTCTCATCTTCATTGTCCCCTCTAGTTTCACCGCAAATGTGAATTATCAACGTTGTGTGATGGTGGGGAACTGAGAGACCATATTTTGCTGCCCACTTCAATATGCCCTGTCACGCGGGTAAGTGTTGCTGCCCCAGCAGGTTTCTCTGGGTTCACGTTTCAGATGTAGGTGGCATTCAGGCGGGTCGCATCCCTCCGAGGGCTTCCTCGCAACTCCTAGGGTTTGTGTTTTCACTCCAAGTTTGAAAGGTCATTGCCACACTCATCAGATTGTGAGAGAAAACTCCTCTGACTGGTTCCAAGCAAGTTGGCCACCTAGAATGCTCTGAAATGGCCCATCAAGGGAAGCACATGCATTCTAAGCACCTTTCCAGCAGAGCACGGTTACAGGACTTTCTGCCACCACCTGCACATGGCGAGGCCTCCTGGGTCCCCCTGTCAGCCTGTCTCTTATGTCTAAACATGGAAATTCCTCTGCCTTGAGGATTCCTACTTGGGGGGCCCAACCCTGTTTGGAGATGAAAGCAGGAAAATTCAAGTCCATTTATCTCCATCTGAAACTTTGTCTCTTATGTTGAAGACTCCTCTTTCTTTTTTTTTTTTTTTTAATTTTTTTTTCAACGTTTATTTATTTTTGGGACAGAGAGAGACAGAGCATGAACGGGGGAGGGGCAGAAAGAGAGGGAGACACAGAATCGGAAACAGGCTCCAGGCTCCGAGCCATCAGCCCAGAACCTGACGTGGGGCTCGAACTCCCGGACCGCGAGATCGTGACCTGGCTGAAGTCGGACGCTTCACCGACTGCGCCACCCAGGCGCCCCGAAGACTCCTCTTTCTAAACCAAACTCCAAACACCTTAACTGTCCCCTTCCGTCTTGAAGATGTTGCCGAGGCTCACCGATCCCTCATATTTCATCCCTGACTTGACCTGCTACTCCTTTTTCATTAAAAGGCTGAAGGAAAAACACCACTTTGGAAAACCAGTTGGCAGTATCTTGTAGGTTGGAAATACACAAACTCTGTGACCCAACACGTCCTCCTGTGTATCTGCCTGAGAAATGTGCGCATTTGGGGGCACCTAGGTGGCTCAGTCAGCTAAGCGTCCACTCTTGATTTTGGCTCAGGTCATGATCTCATGGTCATGAGATCAAGCCCCTGGTCAGGCTCGGTGCTGGTTGTGGAGCCTGCCCGGGATTCTCTCTCCCTCTTCTGCCCTTCCTCCACCCAATTGCACCACTTACTCGAAGAAAGGGAGGGAGGAAGAACGGAAGATGAGCACTTATTCCACCAAAAGACCTGCACAAGAATGTTCATATTGGTTTTGTTCGTAACAGTCAAAAACTAGAAACCATCTAAATGACTGCTGACAGAGGGGTTTGAGGCATATCGGTGTAATGGAATACTGCATTGCAGTGGAGAAGAGCTCTGCTGAGCTGCAAAAGCATGGATAATCTCAAAGATACAATGCTGAACAAAAGAGGCTAGTCTCAAAAAAAGACACTCCCTAGGATTTCATTTATGAAATTTAAAAGGCAGGAGTGATGCCTGAAGAGGCAGTAGTTATCAAGGCATGTATGGATGCAGAAAGTCATCAAGCCGGAGATTTAGATTGGAACATTTTACTATATCATACGAAATAAACCTCCATAAAATAAATAATAAACACTGAAGAAAACAAAAAAAAAAACAGGATATACAAAACTAAGCAAAACAACTTACTTCAGTATCACATCAGTTAGATAGTGCTGAGCAGAGAAGCCAGATCTAAGACCTTGCTTCTCAGAGCTCAAGCGTCTAAATCAACAAAGTAGATTTCTGCCAATTTCAGCGTTTCTTCTCCCTAGGTCTGTTCCAGTGTTTTGAAGTTAAAGTCAGAACAAACGATGATAGAGGCCTGGGGAGTCTTAGAGAATCCCGTAGGGAAGCATTTCTTTTTTTTCGATCCAAAGCCCTGTTTTGAAAAACTCCTCCCTACTCTATACTGTTTTTGTATTCTCTCTTTATATTAACTATTTTTTTTTCTTCTCATCACTTTTTTTTTTTATTTGACTTTTTTTTTTTCAAAATGTGTTTGTCTTTCCTCTCATCACAGGACAGGCAAGGTGGGAAGTCTGATGGCAGCGTGTCAGCCAAGGGTGAACTTGTGATGCAGGTACCTCCACAAGCCTCAAGTCCCATCTCTCATTCTGAGTGGGTTCAAGGCTGTTGGGGAGATGGGGGAGGACAGGGTTTGCATTCTAGAGAAATATATCTCAACATTTGCTTTCTCATCTGATCTATTACATCACACAGGAGGACACTTTATTTCCAGCTTCTGTAAATATCTTTGAGTACCATACTGTTGGCAAGTGGTGAAAAGGGGAGGTTGGTTGATCCTACTGCTGGTCAAATAAATTTTATCACCCTTTTAGGAAAAAGTTACATAAAACTTCAATATGCACACCTCAATACTAACAGCAGTGTGGACCAAGAAATACACAGTGGGTTTTCCAAGACTTTCAAGCCATGTCTAGAATGTGATCTGCCAAGACAAAGTTAACCAGATTCAGAAGATCTTCTTTATCCTTGAAAAGGGAGGGGCGTAGCAATCCCTGCATTGCCCACCTCCTAGAGATGCTCTAAGATTAAATGAGAACATGCAGATTCATGTGTCTTAAAAATTAAAAGATAAACAATAATGATGGAGAAACTAATAAATGGGAGAGCTGTAGATGCCTAGAAAGGCAGAAAGGCAGCTGGAGTGCACGCACACGTGCGCGCGCGCACACACACACACACACACACACAAAATGCAGGTGAGCCAGTTGTTTACAGCTGGCGTCCATCTCGTTACCCTGCGTCTGCTTTGATTGGGAATGCCCATGCTGTACAAGTTGTTAAGTATTTTGAATATCATCCCCGGAGGTAAAGAATTACTCCTCAGGCTCCAAGATGCTTCTGGGTATCACACAGTCACCTAGGCAGATGATAAGATTCTTAAAAATCCTAAGAATGCTACTGTCCATTTGAAACAACATGGTGCTGTGTTTGCTGAAATTTTAGCCTGAGATCTGGAAAAGTAGACATCACACATTGAATATGGAATATGGCTACATCTCCATATCAGTCTGTCCTTCAGCTGAATCCACAAACATTTATTAAGTACCCATTCCCATATCTGGTGTCATGGGGACCTTGGTGGGAGGGTTATACACACACACACCCTGCTCCTGAGACATTTCAAATCCAGTTGATATTTTGAGACATTTACCTAAGAAAACATGAAACAAAACCCATGTGAATGGGCAACAAGAGAAGCCCAGATGATACTACATACTTCAAGTGCAATGGTTTCAGTTGCAATGATCGAGGAAAGCTTCATAGAGGAAGTAGCTCTTGAATTGGGCCCCGAGAATGAAAAGTTCTTTTTAAGAAGGAAGTGGGCTCTTCGGGACACCAAGGAGGAGGAGAAACCAGAGTGAGCAGCCCCACAGAGTGGGAAGTCAGGAGATACACTCACTCGAGGATAAAAGCCAGGCTTGGCTGGGACACAGCTGAGGGTTATAGGGGGCAACAGTAGATTGGGGCTATGCTGAAATGTCTTGGATGCCGGGTTGGGAAATTTGGATTATATCCTCTGGGAAACAAGGTGTCATTAAAGGTTTCCGAGCAGGAGTGGCATGACTGATGCCCCAGGAAGGAAACCACATATGGGACTTACCTGAGATGGGAAAGGTCTGGGCTGGGTGGGTACCATGGCAGCTGCCAGAGATAAAAGGACAGCCAGGGAAATAATTGGCAGGGCAGGGTCTTCCCTAGATGACTAGATTAATGGTAATAGTATGTTTAAGAGAAACAGTGAGCCAGGAGAGAGGACTAGTTCTGTGGGGAAGGAAGATAGGTCAGGTTCCGGCATGTGAGTTTGCAGTGATGGTGAGACATTTGGTTGAAGGTACCCATTGGACGGTAGGAAATGTAGAACTAGGGCTCAAGAGGAAAACTGGGGCTGGAAATGTGGATTTGGAAGGTGCTGGTGGAAATGATGGTTAACTTCATGAGTGTCATTTGATTGATATATAGGACCAGAGGACCACAACTTCTAAAATTATATTCAGTTGTATCCATCACAAAATATAATCTTGTGCTTGTAGGGCGCCTGGCTGGCTCAGTCAGTGAAGTGTGAGACTCTTGATCTCAGGGTTGTGATTTCAAGCCCCACATTAGGCATAGAGCCTACTTAAGAAATAAATTAAAAAATATATATCATCTTGTGTTTATAGCCACAATACCATATCATCGTTCAGTGATCTGAAGTTACAGTGCCATTGCCACATCTCTGATCCCAGCCTCAAACTCTTGTCGCCATTAACACTACTCAAGGCTACTCGAGTCAAAGACACTTAACTGCTTCACCCCTCAGAAAACTCAGCCAGTGGACAAAGACCTACCTCCCAACTACCTCTCCTCCATGCTGGAAGTGCTTCCCATCCACCTTTCCTGGAAGCCATCTTAGCGTCAACTCTCCTCTCATTCATCCTACTGGCTGAAAAAGAGCTAATTTCCTTTTCTTTTACCTTTTAAGTATAAGATCATCCCCACCCCGGGTACCCACCCCCTGCTGGTCTTGGTGAACCCCAAGAGTGGAGGGAGACAAGGAGAAAGGTATGTTCTCTTCTTTTTCAAAATGGAGAGGCTGAGACCACCTCACTCAGGGTTTTTCTTCCCCTCAACAGGGTGGACTGCAGAGACCGCCAGATCTGGGTTTCAGTCCCAGCCCTACCACTTACCACTTTATGACCTGGTTCGACTGACTGCTTAACATCCCTGTGCCTTGGTTCCCTCCTCTGTAATTGGAGATAATAATTTCTCCTGTCCTAGCTGCGCTGTGAGGATTAAAGTAGACATATGCTTGGCCGAGGGCCCATCACAGCCATTACCATGGCTCCCAGGGTCGGACCAAGTTCTGAGACGCCTGTTTCCTTCTCAGCCTCCCAGGTCCTTTCTTGACTTAAGAGGTGTGGCGGGACTCCCTTGACTGGGACCTCCTGGCCTGTCCATCTCCTGAGAAAACAGGGCACCACCTCATCAGTGAAGAAAATGTCCAGTCTCCCAGAAGCACTAAGGGAGTGAGAGGAGAGAGGGAAAAGGGGCGGGGCGGCTCTGCCGCCCTGTCCTGTTCAGCTCAAGATGATGGACAGACAATGCAGTGATCTGGAATCCAGGTTTACAAAAACAATAAGTAGGGTTGAAGCAAGAACTGCGAGAACCCCTACCTAGTCCAAGGAGCAAGACACCTGCTGAGCTGACCTGATTCGCTGCAGCCTTGACACCCAGCCCAGAGGTGGTCACCGCCCCTGCCCCCCAGCCTTTCCCTGCCCAGCCCCACCTCCTGCATGTCCTCCTGATCCAAAGATTTGGGGGAGCTTTCCATAGAGAGCTCCTTGATACCCCTGTGTAGTCCACAAAGAGCAGAATCACACTACCTAGAACATCCAGAATGTTTGGGAGAAGGATAAAGCTTTAAGAAGAATAGAGGTTTTATTCTCGGCAAGAGGTCCGGGGTTGAATGCTACGATCTTGCGTGGCGGAGAGGCCTTGAGCCAAGGCGTGAGAATGTGGATGATGCTGGCTGGACCTGGGACTTCAGGGTCTGCAGGGCCTGTATGCAGTCTTCTCCCCTCTTGGGTTTAAGTGGATCCAGATTCCCACCACGGGTGGGCTCCACAGGTGTTTGCCCTACTGTGACTTCTCACAATGACATTCTTCTTCTCTGTTTCTCTTTCTCTCCCTCTTTCTTTTTTTTTTTTCCATAGAATCCTTCGGAAATTCCACTATCTGCTCAACCCCAAACAAGTTTTCAACCTGGACAATGGGGGGCCCACTCCAGGGTATGGAGAAGCAATCTTCTTATCTCTCCTCCTCCACCCTTCATTTCTGAAGAAGATACCTATCTTTGGTCACCCTTCGTGTCTCTCTCATCTGTGGACTTATCCTTCCTGCCATTTTACCCTTATCATCATCTTTTCCTCCATCTACTCTTACTTGCTCCTGGAGATACTCAGGAACACCCCTTAGGGCTAAGTCTGGGAAGTCACCTCCTTTTACTCCACCCCGGGAAAAGTTGTTGTTTCTGTAAAAGAGAAAAAAGCACATATGCCATTCATTTGGTTGACAGAAAGAGCGGGCTGGTGAATTATGTTAACTTATCTGCAAGGCTGTGTTAGCTGGTGTCTTCATACTGAGTCATCAGGGAGGGGGAAAGAGTTTTCCTGTCACTGTCAGCAGCTCAGAAATCCATACTGCTGACTCAGAGTTCTGCTGCAAGTTCTGTTGGGGGAGCATTTTAGGATCAGGGCAATTAGTTATTCAGTGAAATCACTTTTTTCCAGGATTATCCAGTTTAGAGGTTGTTAAGCTGCCCCTGGCCCTTCTCCCGCAATGTGTCTCTTGGCTGTTTCACTGCCCAGCAGAGCGGGAGAGTGATAAGAGGAGGCAGGCAGCCTGAGTGCAGCTCTGGTGGGAGGAGCTGGGCCTAGTGTCAGCACGGATGTGATGGCTGCGGTCCCTGTAATCAGAGGCCCCTCCGGCCTGGGGCTGGAAGGCACCCAGACAGGGCTTCTTCCCAGACAGAGCTGGTGCGCTAGAGACATCTGCTGGCCAGCCCAAGCCTGTCTCCATGCCAGGTGCTCAGATCTGTACAGGCCGGGCTGGGCTTCCCAGAAGACAGCTGCTTTGCCCAGCCTCCTAACCTGCGTTTCCACTCACAGTTCGGCAAGACCCTCAGTGGGTGGGGGCGGGGAGGGACTATAAAAAGGGACTGTGTCCCTGTCTTCAGTTGTTTGCCACAAAGCTGTTATTTATATGGCTGTGATGGGGCAATACCCAGTTAAAAGAGGGAAAGTTAACATGAATGCGAGTGCAGCACGTCAGCCATGACTTACCTGCAAAACTAATTGCAAAACAGGGCCCACCTATGCTGCCCTGGGTGCCATCATAGTCACTGCGATTGCAGTTACTGATCTGTGACTGAAGGGCAGCCTGCAAGTACCTTTACCAGCCCCCTCTCTTTTAGGGCATTGTGATGCTTGAATGCAGTACTCTAGCTTCACCTCATCCACCCTAAATTGCTTTTGCCCCTCATGACAAACCCGGTGGCTACTTCCAGGGCTGCTGTGCCCTGAGTGTCTTTGCTGGGTCAGTCTGTCACCAGGCAGGCTGTTTAACTGCAAGGAGCCTCCGTCCAGAATTCGCTTCCTAAAGGAGAGCAGAGTTCTGCAAGGGATGGGGAGGGGAGGAAATGTTGATTCGCCCACAGACGCATCAGTGACTCAGAAAGCCAGGGGTCTTTTCAGACCGCCAGGCCGGGCAAAGGGGGAACCTCTGAGCTTCAGTTCCCGAGTCCCACCCCGGTGTGTTCACAGGTGACACTTGTTCTAAAGCAAAGGTTTTGTGCCTTTTTGTGCCAGAAACCCATCTGGCAGTTTGATGAAGCCAATGGACCTCTTCTCCGAATACTTGTTAGGGTATAAAATGAAACGTAGAGGATTGCCAGGGACACTAATGCTACTGAAAAGACAGTCCTCAAAATTATTAAAAACACGAGTATGTGACATGGGAACATATGTGATTTACTAACACATTTTTGGCAAGATCCAGAGACTGGTCGAATAACTATTATTAATTAAAAGCAGAGATGAGCATAAGTGATAGTAGGGGGCAGCTGCCACAACTGTGATAAAACATTAAAATACCTGTGGTTTTGACTTTCTAACAAAGTCGCAGGTAGTGTTAATACCTGTGTGATTTGTTGCCCACTTTCATAATTGAAGGAGAGGCTAAATCTCAGGGCTTAGGAAAGGTAAGAGTGTAACATTTTCTCCTCCATGTGCGTGGCACTCTGGTTTCTATCTACAGACCTCTTAGAGGTTTCTGGGCCCCAGGTAAAGAGCCCTGCTCTAGGGGCGCCCGGGTGGCTCAGTCGGTTAAGGGTCCAACTTTGGCTCAGGTCATGATCTCATGGTTTGTGAGTGCAAGCCCCATATCGGGCTCTGCTGACAGCACAGGGCCCGCTTTGGATCCTCTGGTTCCTTCTCTCTTTGCCCCTCCCTTGCACTTTCCCTCTCTCTCAAAAATAAACTAACATAAAAAAAAAAAAAAAAAAAGAGCCCTACTCTAAAAGGTGAAGGCCTCGGAGGGATGGTGCTCACTCCCCTTGGGTCTGGGCCCTCAGAACAGTGGGCTGAATATCCACTAGTTCAGGGCACCTGAATTAGAGGACAGTCTGTGAGGACAGAACAGGCAGGAAAGCCAGAGAGGAGTCCAGACGTTGCGGGTCGGTTGTATTGGTGCCCAAATAAGCAAACTATGGCTGCCTCTGCACAAATAGTAAAGAATTTCTAGAAAACCAATTTGTTCGTGTGGAATGTTGAGTAATATTCTCCTTATACAAGGACGGCTCCCCAGGATTCTTCTCTATACTCTAGTGGTACTGCTTCCCTTGTAAGTTCTGGTTTTAGAATGCTAAGTGACCCTTTCAACCCCAAAAGGAATCAGGGCCGTAACGTACTCCCAGGGAACAGGGGAGACCCTGACTCAAGCAGTGTCAAATGTCCACCACAACCTAGTAAATAAGACCGCTTTGGCCTTTTACTTCCCAGGTTGAACTTTTTCCGTGATACTCCAGACTTCCGTGTTTTAGCCTGTGGAGGAGATGGGACAGTTGGCTGGATTCTGGATTGCATTGGTAAGAAGGGGCTGGGAGGGGCTTTAGAGTTTATTTATTGTAGGCATGTTTAAAGTCAGAGGAAGGTAATACACAGGAAAGAGAAATGGAGCCATGTCTGGTTCATCCTTGTTTCCACTCTTGGGCCATTGCTTGACTACAGTGCTTGACCATTGTATCTACCTTGGGTGAAAAAAAGAAATGGAAGGACAGGTACAGATTAACTGTTTAGTTTCAGGTCTTGCCTCATAAACATGGCTGGGCTTTGGACGGTGGTAGGACAGGCCAAATTGGGGAGCTGGTAGGGGGAGAGGGAGGGCAGGACTAGGTCTCCAAGCAGACCCGGGTTAGTGGATAAAGGCCAGAGAATTAAGCATAGGTGTGTAGCCTGGCCAAATCACCTTGAGCTGCGCACGTGCAGCCTGAGTCCAGAAAGCATGTCTAGAAAGTGCAGATCAGTGCAAGCAAAGAAAGGTCATGCTGGGCTGTGTCCAATATGCTGAGATTAGAAGGGCAGTGGGGAGGGCCCAGGCTGGGAATCAGGAGGCCTGGGTTTCAGTCCAGCTCTGCCTGGATCTGTGGGTCCGTGGACATCTCATCCTCTGCAGATGATGGGGGCTAACTCTGGAATTGCCTGTCACTCCTTCCACAAATACTGCCTCTGCACCTCCATGTACCATGCTCTGTCCAGGCCCTGGAGATGCAACAGTGAACAAACAGATGGAAATCCCACCCTTGCGGAGCTTCCTTTCTAGACGGAAGAGACAGGCAATAAGCAAGCAAACAAGCAAACAAAAACCAAAACACAAGAGAAACATACAGCATGCGGAAGGTGGTAAAAACACAGCAGGGATGGGGCAAGGAGCCCAGCAGGGGTAAGGTTGGGGGTGGTCTACGATCTAAGACTGAGTGTTTGGGGAAGACATCACATAGCAGACGATGTTTGCATGGAAACCTGGAGGAGAGGTGAGCCATGCGGATACTTGAGGAAATAGCAGTCTGTGCAGGAGGAACAGCAAATACAAAGGCCCTGAGGTAGGAGCAAAGCCAGGCTGCTGAAGGCAGCAGGACTGCAGAGCGTGCTTGGAACGGAGCGTGTGAGGGAAGGATGGCAGAGGATGAAGCTGGGATAGCACAGGGCCAGGTCACTAGGACGTGTAGGGCAGTAAACAGAATATGGCTTTCATACCAGAAATGTCCCAAGATGCTGGACGGTTTCGAGCAAAAGTACACAGCGGGTCGTGAGAAAAGGGCAGAAGCAGGGAGACCTGCGGGAGGCACCTGAAGCAACCCCAAGTGAGAAGTGACCAAGGCTTGGACAACAGGAGACACAGAGGAAGTGATGAGGAGTGGTCGGCTGGCTTCTGGATAGCATTGGAAGATGGAGCCATCAGGATGAGAGGAAGAGAGGAGTCAGGGATGGGCATGGGTAGACCCCGACTGGGGCAGGGAAGGCGGTGCCTCTGGGGGTCGTAAGCAGACCACCAGGAAGGGTGGGACCACACCCGGCTCCCCACAGGCACTTCAGTTACCATGGATACAACCCTGCGAAACAGGCACCCACGCTCTCCTGTCACCTCCGGCTCTGGAGTTGTTTGTGGGAGTGGGGAGGCATCCTCCCTTCCTCTGGGAGCCGAGGAAGGAACAGCTGATCAGCAAAGGGTGGATGGCCACAGTCCTGGGAGCCGCTCACACGGTTCCCTCTCCATCACGAAGGAGAATGTAGGCTTTGGTGACTTGATACAATTCATCTCACTTCACCGTCTCTTGTAGCTATTCCTATGAGATAGCTATTCCAGAGAACACGGGGGAAAGTCTCTGCCCAAAACTGGAAGAAGAAAGGTCATGTAACAGGCTGGCAACCTGAAGAGAAGAAACAGTCATGGAAGGAATAACTGCATGATGCTCATTCATTCATTCATTCATTCAGGAATGTTAAATTACTTATTTAGTGCCTTCTGCCACCCTGTGTTGGTCCTCCCATTGATCTGTTTATACTCACTCTGTAGCCGGAGTGGTCTTTCCTGAATGTCCGTGGGTTCATGATGTGTGTAAAGCACATCAGTGTCTTCCCAGTACTCTTAGGATAAGGACAAAAACCTTTCAAATGGTCTATAAGGTCCTCGTGCTGCAGCAGCTGCTTACTTCCAGCCTTACTTCCTACCTCCATTCTTCTCTCTCTGGACTCCAGCCACTCAGTCCCTCTCTCGGACCCTTGAATATACCAGTCTCCCTTCTACCACAGGGCCTTTGCACAAGTGGTTCCTCCTGTCTGGTATGCTCCCTGGCCATTCCTTGGTCAACTTCTACTTCAGATCTCAGCCAAAGTGTAGCTTCCTCAGAGGATCCAACCTCAGTCACCTTATTATATGATCACACTTTTTCCCTTTCCAGTATAAGTGTGAAATTATGCCTCATTTAGATGAAGACCTCATTAATATCTGTCTCTCCCTCTCAACTGTAAGCATCATGACAGCCTGTGTCTTGGCACTTTGACCCACTATTAGAGTCATAGCACCCAACACAGCACCAGTACATAGTAGGCCTTCTGTAATGTATGCAGAGATACTGTGGTGGATGAGATATAGTTCCCCCAGGGAGGATACAGCACATTGAGGCAACAAGTGAGTAGTCAATTACAAGAGTCAATTGGGAGATTGTTCCTGGTGAGGCACCTAGCCCAGACTAGGGCAAGCAGGGAGGGTCTCCCAGAGGCAGCACCTAAGCAACAGAGAGCCTATGACTTAAGGCACTGAAAAACTTAAGCATGGTTGACATGTCAAGCAGCAGGAGGCCAGAGTGGAAGGCAGACCCCAGTACCATGTTGGAGATGATGGGAGCAGCCACGACAGAGGGAAAGCAGAGACCAGGGGACTGCAGTGCTCAGGCTCCAGCTCAGGGACAGCCTGCCTTGAAGGTGTGGAGAGCCACTGGGGGAACTGAGGCTGGGAAGGCAGAGAGGAGGCAGTTGCTTTAAGACCAGGAGGAAGGAATCACGTCGGGGAGCTCAGGCATCGCCATAGGAATAGCTAGAAGAGACGGTGGACAGATCTATTAAGGAAAGAGCATGTGGAAACTGAGCAGGGTGAGGAAGAGGGAAAAACCTCGGATGACATCTGGGTTTCTAGCCTCAATGCATGAAGATGGGGACCACAGAAGGAGCAGACATAAGGAAACAAGGGCCTTCCAAGTAAAAGGCACAGCTTGTACAAAGGCAGGGAGGCATAAATGCAGACCGTGTGTTCTGGGAACCATGGCAGAGTCCATCGCTTTGCTCTGTCCCCCAACTTACACCTCCTGGTGATGATCTCAGCCCCAGGTCTTGCCTGAGCTCCGCCATTTCCGGCATAAGTCAGAGAACCCGGGGGACCTATGAACTCCCCTTTTGCTGCGACAGCCCTAGTATTAGCCTCACTTGCTGATTCCTGCATCACCCCTCCCCCCACCCACACTCCTCAAACAGCGTTACTCACATCCCCAGGCCCCACAGCGTGCCGCAGTTTATGTCAGTGGCGCCCCCTGGAGCCCAGTGGGTGCCCGTGCCTGCTCCAGCTTTCTCAGGGTAGCCAACATGTTGCTGTAGACCCGCAGCCAGATTAGACCACACGTGTTCTGCTGTGTTTTCTCTGATGTTTCAGTCTGATGCTCCCTCACAACCAGCACGGGAGATAAGGTTAGGGATTGTGTATTTGCAAGTCTGGGGTAGGGTGGGCAGAAGTGACAAACTGGTACCTGGGTGCCAAATGACACCTTGAGGTTTTGTTTGTCAGACGCAATATTATTTTTAAACTTTGAACCTGCGTGACTTTACCTGAGGCAGCTTCAGTTTCCAAAAGGCCCCACTATTCCCTGATTTCTCAGACTCAGCTGTTCTACTGCCCATGCACCTGCCTAGCCCCTGAAGCAAGGAGGGGACTGGGCTTGGGAGCACAGAGATCTGGATTTGGATCCTGACTCTGGACTTACTTTCCCCCTCTGAACCTCAGCTTCTTCATCTGTGAGGAGAATAATAATACCTTGCAGAGTTTGTCTGAGGGATAAATGGAGAAAGTGTTCGTTATGATTACGGAACTACTGTTTTCAAGGTGTATGCTGTCACCCCAAAGGACAGAATTTGGGTGAAATGAGGATAAGCAGGTGCAAGTTACACGGAGACCGTCAGCTCAATATGAAAGAATCCTTAGTAGTGGTTCACACGCTGCAGATGGAAGAGACAGCTTTAGGAGGTAGTGTGTTCTCTCTCCATCATGGAGCTATTCAAGCAAAGAATGCTATGGAAGGGTTGAAGCATAAGATCAAGGATAGATAACCCAAAGTTTCTGTAATCCAGTGGCATATGATTTTCTCTTCCTCTGCATGGGCTGCAGATAAGGCCAACTTCGCAAAGCATCCACCGGTGGCTGTCCTGCCTCTTGGAACAGGAAATGACCTGGCCCGCTGTCTCCGCTGGGGAGGAGGTGAGTGTGCATGCAGGTGGCACTACCCTGGGGACAAGCACTCCAATTTCAAGGGATGCTCTGCAGAGCTAGGCTCAACTTCCCTTTTAATAATTACATTCCACAGAGTCATATCTACTCCATGACCATTCCCTTGCCTTCCGCATCCTGCTGAGATCTGCATTTACCCCTCAATATGTCTACTATCTCCCTGAAACTATCAGCGAAGAGCCTGCCTACCCTGGCAGGACCTACTTGGCTTTAGGGTAGTCTCATCTATCTCCCCCCACAGTACTCGCTTGAGTAGGGGCACACTTAGGCATTTTCTGAATAAAATTCCCTCCTCTGCAAATTATTGCTATTCTTCTGAACTAGGATTCAGAATGCAAACTGAAAAGCTACACTGCCAGCTGCCAGGGGCATCCAGATCATCATAGGCTCCACGTCCATTGGCGCTCCTTTTGAAATCCCCCTGTGGGGGATCTCAAACTAGTGACCGGCTTATGGGACAAGAGGCAAGAGCTACAGAGAACTCTGTAAACTGCAATAGAACCCATGGATCTGGGAATGCTCCAGAAAACAGAGAGGCCAGGGCAGCACATGGAAGGGACCGAGCAGTCTGGCAGGCAGAACTGGGGTGGGATTCCAGATGGCTGATGCGTTCAGAGAGAATTCAAAGCCAGGCCAGGCAGCGGTCAGTGTTCGGAGCTGGGTATATGCCTGGTGGCAGGGGTAGATCAAGCAGGAGCCAGCCCAAAAGGAAGTCGGCAGGAACTGATGTCTTCAGCCACACACTGAGGCGAGGGAAGAGCCCTCTGTTCCAGGGGAGGAAGCAGAATATAGCCCCATGCTCTGTGCATCTAGGCAGCATAGCTCAGCACAAATGTCATGCAGTAAGCACAGCCCTGTGCTCCCAGAGAGCCCCCAGGCCCTTAACTACGTGGTGACTACCATTGCTATCTTGTGAGGCATCCCTAGGGAGCTGACCAAACTAGCAACGTGGAAATACTCTTCAAGGTTGCCCTGAAGGTAGTACGCAGGAACACAGAAGTGTTATCTGAAAGGAAAGACTGACTCTCCCACTAACCTCTCATGACTTACAATTCTCTTTCTATACGACTTTTCTATTGCATAAAAATTATCATAAATATAGAGGCTTAAAACAGCCATTTGTCAGCTCATGGTCCTGTCAGTCAGAAGGCCTGTGACAGCGTGACTGGGTTCTCTGCTCAGGGCCTCCCAGCCTGAAATGAGGGTGTTGGACAGGCTGTGCTCTTCTCTGGAATTTCTGGACAGAGAGTTTGCTAAGCTCATTCAGGTTGTTGGCAGAATTGAGTCTTTTGGCTGTAGGACTGAAGTCCCTATTTCCTTGCTGGTTGTTAGCTGGGACCACTATCACATCCCTGAGGCTTCCTTTTTCCTTGACAGATTAATTGCTCCATTTTCAAAGCCAGCATCGGAGAATTCTCCCTTGAGAATCCCTCTCAAGCTTTGAATCTATTTCTTAAGGAACAGCCCAGTCCTTTCTAAGGACTCAGCTGATTAGGTCAGGTCCACTCAGGTAATCTCCCTTGCTTAAAGTCAACTGTGCCATATAAGATCCCTAGTCATGGCAGTGACTGTCCTATCTTATTTATAAGTCCTGGGAGTTTTGCAGGGTGTACACCTAGGGGCTGGGGTAGGCAGGGATAGTGGGGTCCATCTTAAAACTCTATCATACTGTCCATCTGCAACATAACAAAGTCCTGGAATGAACCCTTTCTTGTCCTGTGTTCTCCCACCCAGCCCAATAATTCTCTAGGGTTTCTTTTAACTACATAAGCCTGCCCCACTTTGGCCAGCTCCCACCACTACCCTGACTACTTTGGCTTCCAAATCTCCCATTTTCTTTCTATGCCCTATTGTTCTGTCCTTTTCCATGGCTCAGGGAACATAACTCTCTCTGGCCCCCAGACACACTGGTTGCAGGCGGAGGGTCTCTTGATCACAGATGCCCACAGGGTTCCCTGCCCTAACAGCTGCCTGTACATCAACAACAACTTAGCCTTTTTGCTCTGGAGACAAATGTAATGCCATGCTCCACAGGTTATGAAGGGGGCAGCTTGACAAAAATCCTGAAGGACATCGAGCAGAGCCCCTTGGTGATGCTAGACCGCTGGCATCTGGAAGTCAGCCCCAGAGAAGAGGTGGAGAATGGGGACCAGGTCCCGTACAACATCATGAACAACTATTTCTCCATTGGTGTGGTGAGTTGGTCAAGGATTGCCTTTCTGCATGGAAGAGAAATGTTTGGGTGGCAAAAAGGTTCTGGTCTTCTGTTGTCCCCCTCTGAGTCCCTGCTCTTTAGCTCTGTCAGCTGCCCCCAGTCTTAACTTGGGTCCAAGGATCCTTGCATCTGGCCTAGGCATAGACACCTTGAAGGTCCCAAGCCCTAGGTTATGGAGAAAATTCTTTCCCCTATAATTTTAACGAACAAAAGAAAATAAGAAATTTTTTGAAAAACAAACTTACCCTTAGGATGATTTGAAACAGTTTTAAAAAAGCAACACCAGGAAATAACCAAGGGGCAAGGTCAGGAGAAGACTCTCATGCAAGCTTCCAGAATGGAGAATTCTGATCCTCCAAGGAGAACCATGTGGTCCCAAGCTGGCTTGGCTGGCTTAGCTGTCGGAATTCCTTCTCTTCTGTTCTCTCGCCTGGGCTCAACTGAATTCCTACACTCCAGGTGCTCATGAACCTCTGGGGGTGTCTCCTCCCAGCCGACCTCTCAGCTGAGCTCCATTCTCCTCCTTGGTGCTTCCACAGCCTTTTGCATTCACCCCATCAGTGCAGTCTCTGCACTAAGTTGAAGGGATTGGTTTACTGTGCCCTAACACACACCCCCAACACACACACACAACCAATACACAGACGCCCCCCACAAACACACACCCACACACACACACACACACACTGCCCTAACACACACTCCCAACACAAACACACCCCAACATAATACACCCAACACACCCCCCTAACACACACCCCAACCCCCCCCACACACCCAACACACATATACGCAATATACCCCACTAACACACACGCCCAACACATACACCTAGTATACTCCCAACACACATCCCCAACACACACACACACACACACACACACACACACACACCACACACACAACACACATACACCCAACATACTCCCTAAGACACACCTGCAAGGTACATACACACACACACCATACATACACACACATAGCACACATACACCCAACACACACCCCTAACACACCCCCAACACACATACACACCCCCCAACACACCCAACACACATACTCCCAGCATACACCCCTAACACACACTCCCGATACACTTACACCAAACACACTCCTCTGACACATACCCCCAAAACACACACACACAACACACATATACCTAACACTCCCCCCCACACACACACATCCAACACACATTACACGCAAAACATGCCCCTAACACACACACCCAATACACATATACACAACACACATACACCCAACACACACCCCTAACACCCCTGACACACATACACCCAACACACCCCTCTAACACAACCCCCAGCACACACACACACACAGAGCACAAGAATAGTGCCACACTCCTCTTTCTTCCTCCAGCCCCCAGCACATCTAGCACAACTCAGTTAGTGTGTTTTACTGAACTCAGCTTCTGGGCATAAGAGGACTGGTGTGGACAGTTTCCCAAACTGTTGAGAATGGGATCGGGGAGAAAAGAGAACCATCTATTCCATAGATAGAGCTAGGGTTTCGGAGGGGGATGCAACAAAGACACTAGCATTTATTGAGCACCTATTATGTGCTCTCCTCTACACTAGACCTTATATATTGCAATCTCATCACAGTCCTGTGGGTATCATTGTCCCCACAGTCCCCATTTTACAGATGGGGCCTCAGGACACTTGACTAGTGAGGGCTGGGAATGACACAGGCACCCCGTGCCTTACAGTCTTTCCTCTGTTTCCCCACCTTTGCAGTTAAGCTGCCCACTTTCATATGCAAATGAGTCCCTCCAAACCAACCACCTAGGCCCAGATTGTGTGATACCTTTGCTTGTCAGCCATCCTCACCTGTGCCTCCTTTGAAATTGTTGGTGGCTTTAAAAGAAAAAGGAAGTAGAAGGGGAAAATAATAGGTAGCTTGGGGGAAGAGCAGGTTTAAGGAAAGGATTTTTTTTTACTTTATTTTTTATTTTTTTAATGCTTTTTTTTTTAAATGTTTATTTATTTTTGAGACAGAGAGAGACAGAGCATGAACGGGGGAGGAGCAGAGAGAGAGAGGGAGACACAGAATCCGAAGCAGGCTCCAGGCTCTGAGCTGTCAGCACAGAGCCCAACGCAGGGCTCGAACTCACGGACCATGAGATCGTGACCTGAGCCGAAGTCGGACACTTAACCGACTGAGCCACCCAGGAGCCCCAGGATTTTGTTTTTTAATAAGAAGACTAAGAGAAGGGCACCTGGGTGGCTCAGTAGGTTGAGTGTCTGACTTCGGCTCAGGTCACGATCTCACGGTTTATGGGTTCAAGCCCCACGTCTGTGCTGACAGCTCAGAGCCTGGAGCCTCCTTCGGATTCTGTCTCCCTCACTCTCTGCCCCTCCCCTGCTCTCACTTTGTCTCACTCTATCTCTCAAAAATAAATAAATGTAAAAAATTAAAAAAAAAAAAGACTAAGAGAGGAGCCACGGAAGAGGGAAGGATGTTTTAAAATATGTTGTATTTACTGGATTTCAAATTTACCATATTTATAGTTTTTTTTTTTTATTCTTACAACTACACTGAAGGGCAGTATTCTCTCCATTTTGTGGGTGAGGAAACAGAGAGTCAAATGGAGGGGTTTGCTTTCATTTTCTGACTCCTAAGTCAGCACTGGTTTTCTGTGACTACAACAGAAGACAGAGGTATCGCTGTACCCACGGTCAGGGTCTGAGAGGTTGGATGATTGGACTGGCAGCATATTAAGGGGGCTCTGTGCCCCAATCGGGTTTATCTCCACAGTTCTCCTGGCATCAGGTGGGGGAGACACCTTTCCCTAGGCCTCTTCCAGCTGTCCCCTCAGTGACCTAGGCGGACCCCTCGCTCCTTTTCTTGGCTTAAAGGCCTCTCTCCTTTGTGGACCACCAACTCAGGCGCCACTTCCCCCAGTGGGAACACGCAGCCTTCAGCTGTTGCCAGTGGGACCTGCCTGACAGATCTGGTGTTCGGGAGCCTTCTGGAGCGTGGGCTTCCCATCATTACAGTTTCACCAACACTTGTGTCTTTTTCCTGTAGTAACCAGGGTATAGCTTGCTAACAGGTATTGAGTGCCTACTGCATGGCAGGTACAGCTCCCTGTTGGTAGGTATAGGCATTATCCTTTGGCACTTTGTCAGGAGGAACTGTAGCTTAGAACAATAAGGAGACAGGTAGCAGCTGGTGAGTGGAGCTGGAACCATGAGTGAGCGTCGAGCACCAGAGCTCACTGAGCTGTGGACCACGAGCCATGGGGCCTCTGCACAGCCCCCTCTGTCCTCAAATGCTTCCCCTCACAGCAACACCGTGGGGGGAGTCTCAACATCCAGTGTGTGAGGGCTCACCAGTGCCCTTTGTCAGAAATGTAAATTCCGCCCCCATGACAGATCCTAGTTTGTATTCTGATTTGGTTGGTTTGAGCCAGGTCTTCGAGTTGGCATTTTTAACAGGCCTCTGACAGAATTCTGATGTGGATGGTCCCAACAAAGTCTTCAGTGAGTGGAGACACCCCATCAGAACAGAGAAGAATGGCCAAAGGAAGTGGACCTACACAGGAGCAGAAACCGGAACTGAGCTAGATGAAGGGGAAAAATGATAGAAAGGAGGGGACCCAGCCTCTATAAGCAGCCAGACAAACGGGAGAGCTGAGTAGCAGGGCTGGGTGCCCGGCCTAGAAACTTCTAGATGGCAGCTTACAGCCATGGCTGCCTTCAGAGTCTTTAGCCCCGCATCTTCTCTTTCTTAACACACTCAACTCTGGCTGCGAAAACATGATTCCTGATACCTCTTGGTCTGTCTCTACACGGTGCCATATGCAAAAAATTTCACTCGCTTAGTAGTTCCTGACCAGATAGATAAACACACCAAAAAGGAATAAACAGCCTCACATTAACTAGATAACCTAGCCGTAATCCCAAGAGCCATGATGATGATGGTTTTAATTCATTCTTACAAATAAGTAGGAAGGAAGGAAGTGGAGGGACAGGAGGAAGGAAAAGAAGACCATCTCATTGTCCCCCAAGGAAATGCATACAAACAGATTCTCCATCACACTCAGTGGGCAGGGTATTTATTTGCCTGGGACTGACTTATAATAATCCAATCCGTTCATCTTTCAAGTTATAAAGAACTTCACAGTATCTTTCTCATGATTGTTTTCATACACCTTTAGCCTGTGCGTATTTAACATTCTATTGCGAAGCAGTGAGGAACCAGGACTGTTTTTTATCTCCTTGGTATACCCTTAGGCTTCTCTCAATAAAATGTTTGCTGGGTTTGTATGCTCGCTCTTTAAAAGTTGGAAAGGGAAATTCTTGAGAAAACAAGTAGCCAACACGCAACCCTAACAGAATCTGGAGCTGACATTTGCAGAAGCTCTTCCTCCCTGTTTGACTTCCCAAACTTTGTAAGAGGAGAAGTAGGTATGTAAACCAACCCACAATTTACTTCCTTGTGATAATTAGAGTCAGATTCCTTTGGCAAAGAGAGCCTTGCAAAGTCCTTGCCTCTTTTGAAGGACCTGGAATATCTTAACTGATAACAGATGTCTGTTGCCTTGTGTGTATGAAGGCAATGACAATGACTGCTGCTCTGGTGGCCCCAGGTGGTAAAGATTTTGCCCTGACAAGTTCACCTGGTCCCCTTGGTGCCAACAGAATCCATGTAATACATGGAGGGATAAACAGGACACACACTCTCCTGGCCCATCTAGAGAGTGACTGTGACCTCAGTGCCACCACATTTCTATCACCTACTTACATGCCGGCCCACTCCCAGTGAAGAACTGGGATAGTTGGCCCTCTCAGTCCCCCTAACTGATAACATCCATTGGCAGGAGATTTTAAACATAGTCATTCAGGCTGCTACTTCCTCTGGCTTCTCTGGCCTCCTCGTCCCTGGTCTTTATTTTTGGATTTGCAGAAATGTCAGGATGGCCAGGTATCAGTGACAGGAAGTTGGGGACTGTGAAATAATGCCTGGGGTATGTGTAACTCCAAATACCTCAAAGGCTCTGCTTTCACTGGGCCTTAACAGGAGGAGTGAACAGCTAATCCCTTGATTCAATGAAATCTATTTCTGATGCTAGGGGAACCCAGGGGCCAAGGAGAGGCCACAGGCATCACGCTAACCCACACACCATCTTCCCCCTTCCAGATTGTATTTCTCAGGCTTCACCAGCTAAGTCTCCACCATGATGAGCCTCCTCCCCGTTGGGGATTTTATCAAAAAGTTATCATTTTCCCTGCAACTTTTTGGGTTTCCTCAGTGTCATGTTCTTGTCTGTCACCTGTGAGAGCCATGCAGGTACTAAGACAACGGGACTCACTGAGAGATGTCTTGGACAAGGGGTCTGCACTCTTTTTCATCCTCCAACCTGCCGTAAGTTTTCAGAACAAGCCAGGTTCCAAATGATGTGGTTTATTATCTTCTTTGTCTTTTTATCAATGTAAGCTGCCAAAGTGACTTAGACCTGCATTTGTCCAGTATGGTAGCCGTCAGCCACACGAGGCAATGGTGTGCTTGCAATGGTCCTAGTCTAAATTGAGAGATGCTATAAGTACAAAACATACACCAAATTTCAAAAATGTAGTAGGAAAGAATTTTAAATATCTCCATTTTTTAAGGTTTTATTTCTTTATTTTGAGAGACAGAGTACAGGCAGGGGAAGGGCAGAGAGAGAGGAAGAATCCCAAGCAGGATCTGCGCTGTCGGCACAGAGCCTGATGTGGGGCTCGAACTCACGCACTGTGAGATCCTGATCTGAGCTGAAATCAAGAGTCAGACACTTAACCGACTGAGCCACCCAAGTGTCCCAATATCTCAATAATTTTTATATTAACTACATGTTGCAGTGATAATATTTGTTAATGAAATATATCATTAAAATTAATTTCACCCTTTTCTTTTCACTTTTTTAATGTGGCTACTGGGAAATTTTCTATTTATTTCTTTTGGACAGCACTGGCCCAGACATCCAAATGTCTCAGAGTCCAAATGACTGCTGCTTATATTTGGAAGGGGCGGAAAAATCTTTTGGATTTTTAGTTTTAGCTCAGGAAAGCACCACCCATCTTCTTTTCTGTACCCAAAACCTCATAGAAAGGCCCCCAGAGCGTGTGGCCTTCAGAAATGCCATCATTGCAATGCTGGTCCCCTTGTCCCTTCAGAACAGAAGTCTCATTTTGCTGTCATTATTACCAAGAAAGGGTTTGACTCATTGTAGCACTGGCTTCCAAAATTTAAAAGAAATCACGATTGAATGTAAATACACCCAGCTCAGTGCCCGGCACAGAACTCAACAGAAGGCGCAGGTAAATCTCCAGGTAGAGAAACATGGTCAGAGTCAGTCTTTATTAGCATGGCCTTTTCAAGACTGAACAGCAAAGGAACTGCTCAGCTCTCCCCTGCTACTCTGTGTATTTGTCAAGCGATTATATTGGAACCACATGCTTAACTAATAATATGGTAAAGGCTGGTCTCTGTGAAAAGCAGCTTTGCAAAACATAGTTAAAAAAAAAAAAAACAACTCCGAATAATCAGAACTATGCAGAGAGTAGGAAGCCTGTGCACAGATTCTGGAGAATAAGAAAATCAGGAGCCAGTCACAACAGTCCTGGTGGAGGGTGGGGGGGGGGGGTGGGGGGGGTGTGCGGGGGTCGTGAAGTACAAATCATGCCAGGCAACATGTGATGGCTTTTTTCTTTCGTTTTCCTTCTTTCTTTTCTTTTTTCCTGACAGAAGAAAATTAGTGCTTCAAAAGAACACAAGTAGATGAAATGTTTTCTTGAATCCCAGAGAAGCATTTGACAGATGTCACATGAATCTTATTCAGGGTGTTCACAAACTTGCTCAGAGCGCGGGAGGGAGAGCGAAGGCCTTGCTGCCTGGGGGAGCAGCACAGGCCGCCCCCCACCCCCCACCCCGGGGATAGACGCTTCAGGGCCTTTGTGCATCGCCCGCCTCGTGTCCACAGTGGGTGCCTAACCAGGACCTGCAACCCTCCATGGGACTTAAAGGAAAAACTAAATCATAACTAGAGCTTGAATGTTAAATTCCCAGAACATTATTTCAGCAGGCAGTGTTTGCCAACCACAAACCAAGCCCGTATCTTCAACTTGCCTCTGTAGTGGGCTCCTAGCTGGCTGGGCTCCTCTGCTAAGTATTACCGAAGCCCCTCTTTGCCCCCTAACTTGCTTCTGGACTTTCTGTCTTCACCATTAGCCTGTAGTTTCTTCACCACACACAGCGCATGCGCCAAAAAAGCTTCTTCACTGAACTCTACCTCCTGATGTGAAAAGAATAATGACAACAGTCAGAAATTATCTTTTGTGAGTCTGCATCAAGAAACGGAATTAATACGCATCCACTGAAATGGAATTTCAGTTCTGTTTTAGCCACGCGGTCCAGTAAATGAGTTTCTGTAGCGTTTTTCCTGCACGTGTCTGAGTCAGCTCCCTTGTTTCTGTGTCACTCCCCACCCCAGCCCAATTCGCCTGTTTATTTCTAAAGCCCACCGCCCGCACCCAGCGTGTTCACACGAGGACTGAGTGGCAAAGGGGCGGAACACATTCTCCTGTGGGAAGATGAGACTCTTAATGAGAGTGAAAGACCAAGTGTGAGGTGGAAAGATGAGCTCAATTTTAGGTCTGAAGCTCAGGGTTGGTTCTAGGGATCAGAGATGCTAGAAACAAGCATGAGAACTCAAGATGGCCCATGAATGTAGGCCGCAGACGGACTGAGGGTTGAGAAGTTCTGGTCAGGGGATGGAGAGCCTGGAAGCATGGCATCATGGGAGTCTTCCTAACTGAGCTCTGAGGTGCAGGTGGCCAGTAGCACAGCAAAGGCGTGTGCAAATAGGAGGACAGCAAAGTGTCCATCGAGTGTGGTAGTGAGACTCCTCTTGGCCTTGGGGGAAGTCCTTTCTGTGGAGATCAAGAAACAGAAGCCAGAAGTTTAAACATATTTTTATTATCCACGAAGCCTGTTATTCAATGCCACTAATTATTTCTACTGATATGGATGATTAGAGTTAATATATAACAGCACCTACCAACGTCAGTTTTCTGGTTTTGACAATGTACTGTAGTTACATAAGATGTTATTGGGGGAAGCTGGGTGAAAGGGATACAGGAACTCTCTGTACTATTTTTGCAACTTCTTGTGAGTCTTAAAATATTCCAAAATAAAAAGTATTTTTTTAAAAGAGTTAATATGGCAAGGCATTTCCAGAAATTCACACTCAGCTCCACACGCGGGCTTCTGCACTGCAGCTGCCCCCACACCCAGACACCCTCTCTCTCCTCAAAGGGCAGCGGCTGTCCCCTTCATTCACCCTGAACTGTGGCAGAGAGGGGAAGCTGCAAGGAGTCGGCTGACATAGGCTCTATAAGCATTGGTGGCCTTAGCCCCTAACCTTGGACCTGGTGTTCACCCTTTGTGGGAGCCTCGAGTTCTGCTCTCTGACATGGACTCTCAGGTTTGGGGGATTTCAGTGAGAGCCTGTGTGCTTCCTTTCCTTTCCGCATTGCAGGGTCATGACCACTAACCAGGTGTCTGCTTTCCTCTCTTTCCCTTTCAGGATGCTTCCATTGCACACAGATTCCACGTGATGAGAGAGAAGCACCCTGAAAAATTCAACAGCAGGTAAGAGTGCCCTAAGGCTGCATCCCTGGCTGCACTGCCCGCTGGCCCCTCCCGCCCCTGGAAGCGCTGGCCAGACAGAGGCCTCCCTCCACCTGCTCTCACCCAAACGTTCTTGGCCCGGCCGCCCAAGGACTTCGCTTTCCTGCCACGTTGCCGTCGCCGGAAGGAGGGTTTCCATTTCCAAGCAGAAAACACTGTCAGAAACCTGCCCTCCCCTCCCAGAGGATGCTGCGCAGAGGGAGGGATTGCGGGGCTGGCAAGGAGGGCGTGGCGTGCCCGCCTTGAGGGGTGGGGATCTGCTCTTGGCTAACTGGAACCCTCTTCGGGGGCTTGGCCGCTTTCTCTAGACGGAAAGCTCCTGCAGCCCCAGCCCCCTGGAATTTCTCTGGGGAGGGGCAAGCAGAAGGGCAGGGGCCTCAGCTTCTCTCGGTCTCAAAGGGAGGGAGACCGGAGGGCCGGGAGGGCGGCGCCTCTGCGTCCCCTGACAGCAGGGGGCAGCAGAGGGAGGCCCCTGCTGGCGCTATGAGACCTGGAGCCCAGCACATTCCAGCCTCAGCCTGTGCACCCTGTGTGTAGCCTGGATGTTAGGTCCAAAAGTACAAGAAGAGAGAAAACCAGATCTTTTGCAAACAAAACTAAGCCCTTCTTGCTGGCAGGAGCGAATTTGCAAGAAGTGAGTTTGACTGGCATATAGCTACCCCTGGGTTTGTTGCAATACCTTTCTCCATTCTTCCTTCTTTATTTCTTCTCTTTGGTTCTCCATCTTTTTTCCTCTTTGTTGTGCCATTTCAAGATGACCATTGGATCCCATCCCACCCTCAAGCAGGTGGGTAGGAAGAATGCAGACTGAGCCTGAAGGGAGTGACTTAGTTAGCAGGTAGGATCCTCTTCACAGCAGAGGCCCAGCCTTGTCTGAAGACCTCTATTTAAAGCCTCACGCTCCCAAAGAGCGCCACCATTTTCATCCCTACTCCTTTCCCCTGACCTCAATGCCTGGGAGGTTAACTGGGAAAAAGAAAGTCTTTAATGTAACATACTTCAGCTTCAGGAAAAGTGATCTGTGGGATCCAATAGCTGAACTCATCGTCTCCTTAGGGTGGGCATTCTGTCCTTAGGGTGGGCATTCTGTTCCATCTGGCTGTCTCACACAGCTTGTGCCCAACTCACAAGTCACTATTAACAGGTGATTGTTAAGAGTGGGTCCAGCCCCACTCTTATTGCAAACACAGACTCACAGATCAGCTGACTTTCTGTGTCACTCTCACATCCACACTAAATCTTCTTTCTCTTCTGTCCGCTGTAGACTTTTTGGGTCCTCTTTTCACAGGGGTATCCTTATGCATGGTCATACACATGTACTTGTTAAGATGCCATATGCTTGTGAAATCCATAAGGGCTCTGTTCATGCATCCATTCAACACTAGCTTTTGAAAATGTACTCTATGCCAGGCACTGTTCTGTAGGTGTTTTGGAGAGCCATGTGTAGGGACTGACCATCCAGTGCTGCAGACATGCATAGTGACTTGTGTTAAGTGATATGAATCGAGGTAACCTGTGGGAAGGAACACAAAGCAAGGGCATGGAATTTGGTGTGGTGGGGCTTCCAACCATACAGATGCCAAGACCAGAAAACAAGGATGTATTTGCCAGGTGGACAAAAAAGAGAAGGGCTGCCCAGGCCAAAAGAACCAAATGTACAAAAAGATAACAAGGAGTGAGAGAAGGCAGAATGCTTGGGGTAGAGCAAGCTGTGCTGGTCTCTTGGCAGGGAAGAAGCAAAGCCCCTATAGTTTGTAGAGAGTGAGGAAGCAGAGGGAGGGAGAAGTTTCTCCATATTCCAGAAATCAATAGGTCAACGTATGATATAAATAGAGTCATCTTCAATTATTCACATGATTAACGCAATTAGAAAGATACTTCTATCAGGGGAGAAAAAAACAGTTGTAATTGCACGTTTCCTGGTGATCTGGTGACTGTTTTTCCTTCCCACTCCCCCAGTTCCATTAATAAGACTACTCTGTAGTGAGGTGCACACCCTTGCCCTGGTCGAGGTCAAGGTGGTGTGGTGGCCTGGGATGCCAGGCACCCAGATTTGTGTGTAAATCTATGTATCTGCAAGTAAGCAGAAACATAGTGGCATAGAGGTGGGCCCTGTTTCACAGGTCCTAGAACCCTTCCCAGTAAGAACTTTGAGTCCATGCTGCTTCTCCTGTGCCTGCTTGCTCATGTTGAAAGTACTCAGGAGTGCCCAGTTTGTCCACTGAGAGGCAGGCGAGCAGCCATTTTCCCCAGGCTTCCTTATTTAGCTTTGGAGATGGTTTTAAATAGGCAGGTGGTTGTTGCCATGGTTACCCCATTACACCAGCGGCTAAACTTAGGAAGGGCCACAAGGGATAGGAAGAAAGCTTGATACCCGGGATTTGGAAATGTAAACGATATTATCAAACAAGGCTTCATTTTACTCGGCTGAACTTAGGTTTTCCAGAGAGTAGTCACTGCTTGGCTGGATGCCCTTACCATTAAGGTGCAGGCCTGGGCCCTCAGGGATAACCCTGAGGTTCAATCTAGGGTGTTGTAACTTGTTTTGTTTTGCTTTGTTTTGTTTTGAACTTGGCAGTGTGTTTTGAACAGGGCTAGCATTTATCAGGAAGCTCGAATTTTTCACATTGCTCATTCAGTTTTCTTCTCAGAAGAATTTTTAACCTGAGGTACAAAGGCTGCAGGAGCTCTGAAAACACTTTGAAATTGTATGTAAGACATTGAGTACAATTTTCAGGAGAGAAAGTCCATAACAATGAGAAGGCTCTCACAGGGACCCATAGCCTTCAAATGGCTAAAAGTCACCATTCTGAGGCTTCTTTGAATCTTAAAGGGGGGTTGAGTTTTGGTTGGGGTTTTAGGAAATTCTTCCTCCAGTGGCTTCTCCCCACAGGTTGTTGCCAGAGAAGGTAGCTGGTTGTACAAAACGGAGTTATGTCCCTCTTGGAAATAGCTTTGTTAATGGAGCAAGAACCAGACCCAAGGATGCAGGAACGTGAGCCATGTGTGATGGGCAAGGAAAAGAAAGGCCTTTAACGGCAGAGATGGGGCTGTATTTGGTACACTGTACATCCTAATCATCGACAGGCTAATAATTCATTGTTAACTTAGGAATATTATGAAAATTATCATCTTGTAGTTGGCATACACATACAGAAGACAGATTTGATTTAAATGAGGATTCTAACATGTGTTAGAAGGTGTTCTAGGCTACAAGGGTAAATAAGACCCGGTTCTTGCCTTCAGGGAATTCACAGTCTAGCAAAGAAGGAAGAATAATCTTCAAATATTTTTTACAAAGTGATTTTCACATACAAGGAGGTCCCATTTTGTAGGTCACATAGCATAAAAGAATTTGGATAGTATAAGACACTAATTAATGGTTGTATCCCTACATCACCTGTAAATGAATTTAGAGTACAGAAATGGTGTTATAAGGGAACCAAACCAACTATTTTTTGAGCTCTTACCAGGTGCCAGGTGATAAACTAGGCTCTTTAAATACATTAGATTACTGAAATCCCATGATCACCCTACAAGGCAAATATTAGATAAAGGCATTTTACAGATAAAGACACTGAGGCTGGGAGAAGCCAAGTCACCCACCGGAAGTCACATCTTTTTTTTTTTTTATAAATGTTTATTTATTATTTAAAAAAAATTTTTTTTACATTTACTTACTTTTGAGAGATGGAGAGAGGCAGAACACAAGTGGGGGAGGGGCAGAGAGAGAACGAGACACAGAATCTGAAGCAGGCTCCAGGCTCTGAGCCGTCAGCACAGAGCCTGACGCGATGTGGGGCTCGAACTCACAAACCGTAAGAGTAAGATCGTGACCTGAGCCGAAGTTGGAGGCTTAGCCGACTGAGCCACCCAGGTGCCCCAATGTTTATTTATTCTTCAGAAGGGGAGGGGCAGAGAGAGGGAGACAGAGGATCCAAAGCCAGCTCTGTGCTGACAGCAGAGAGCCCACTGTGGGGCTTTAACTCACAAACCATGAAATCATGACCTGAGCCAAAGTCAGACGCTTAACTAACTGAGCCACCCAGGCGCTCCAAGTCATGCATCTTTTTAAGCGCCAGAGCTGATGCAATTCTAAGTTAGCTCCTCCAGAGTTCAAACTCTGTTTTCTGTACCTGATATCTCCCGTGGATTTCATTTATTAAATATCAAACACTCTGATGGGTACTATATGCATGATCCCACTCAACAGAATAACATGCAAATTAAGTGCTGCTATCCCCATTTTAGAGATGAAAATATTAGGGTAAGGAGGGTAGAGCTTTTATCAACTCTATCCACCTGAGGATTGCCTCTCATGGGAAAATGCCTGCCGAGGTCCAAAGGGGACAACAGGTACACCGTCCAGTCTTAACTTATGTGGTATGACTCTTCTCCCTATCTCAATGTCCACAGCACAGAGCAGGACCAATTATGTGATTTGTGTGACCCAGTGCAATGTTAAATACAGGATCCCTTGTTCAAAATTATTAAGAATTCCAAGTCAGTGACAGCAGAGCATTAATTAAAACAAGTACAGAGCCCTTCTAAGTGTGGGGCTCCTTGCAGCTATGCAGATTTCACTCCCATGAGCTGGCCCTGGCAAGGAGAGAAGAATTTATTTTTTCAGTAAACCTCGCATTTGCTAGGACTCACAGGGATGGGGGAAGTTTGCAATAAAGGTAAAAGAATGGGGGAAAGAGGGCTTCAGCTAGGGAGTAGGACAGGGATTATCAGTACCTCAATCAGGCAGTAGTCAGTATTAGCAGATGAGCTGATGATACCACTAAAGTCTTCCCGATATCCAAGAACCAGTCCTCCATGAAGTTTCTGGATTAGCTCTCTGTGAGGCATTTTATATGTGTGTACATATGATATATACATGAAAGCTACCAAATTGCGATGTCACTGTGGTTGAGCATCCAGAAAGAGAAGTCTAACTGTGGAATTTTTTCGTTGTTGGTCAGAAACTCAGAGCACTTGAGGAATGTGTTATTCCAAACCTGTTGAGTGCCATCCACTTGAATATGTCCCTCAGCAGTTTAGGCTGAAGCAAGATATTTCCTGTTAGGCCCTTCAAAGGGACCGAAACAGTGCTTCATTCCTACCAAAAGCTGACCACCTTTCCCAAAAGCCCTCGGGTAATTAATAGATTCTGGAGTGTTAGCTTTCTTGGAACCAGGCCCATGGAGTAGTTGATGAGGGGTTCCCTCAGAAGCCCTAATGTAGCCTGAGACCTTAACAGGTTGGAAATACATCTTGCAAATAACTAAGCACTTAACAGATATTTATAGAATGAGGCGGCAGGGTATAGTCTACATTGGCATCAAAACTTGGCCCTGGCACTTACTAGCTGTGTGACCTTGGGCAAGTTACTTAATCTCTTTAATCCTTTGCTTCCTCCCCTGAAAATCTTGCAAGTTTGCTGTAAGCATAATGAGATCATGTGTAAGTTCATGGCACACAGTAGGTAATCAATAAACATGTTATTGAAAATTGTTCAATGACAAGCATGAGGAAAGCATCGCCATAAATTGCCAATAAAAGGCTTTTCTGATACAGTGGCTAGTGGGATTCGATCAGTGGTCTTTGCTTTATTGGAATGGCCCTTGAGCTCAAAAGTTGGAGGCCAACTAAAAGTTGGAGGAGACCCCATCTGTGATACATTGAATCTGTCCAAATCCCTCTCCTAGGGGATGGGAGGATAGCATCAATTGGCCAGGATTGATTTGGGTTCTACAGGATTGGATCTGTAGAGAAAATTCCCTTTATAGGCTCCATGAGTGTTCAAGAGGCAGAGGTGTGGGGTCTGAATACCAGAGATTCCAAGTTCAGGCTAGAGACAGGATCAAGACCGGGGTCACGGACCCCAGCTGACATGGTAACAGGAGAAACAGGGTGGGAGTGAGTAAGGGGAAGTTGCAGGTGCCGTGGACTCCATGGATACCTAGGGTTTACCAGCTGGAACCATGGAGTGCACCATTGGTGGGTAGGGGGTTGGCCAAAGGCAGTCAGACACTGGAGACGTGATGATCCTCCATTCATGCTGACTCTTGCCTCACCCACTGAGCACCTCTTCTCCTACTTTGGATTTAACAGAGATATTCTGTGGGAGGGAAAATAGAGGCCGGCAAAGCTCAAATCATACAATTCTGGAAATGAAAGGGCCTCCTCTCTTGAATACCTGTAGTATGCTCTGTAGTCACAAGCATAGACTGTATCACCATTTACATAAGATTTTCTTTTTTTAGCTAAAAAATGAAACCATTCTAAGTTATTCTTTCCAGGAGCCCTGTGAGGTAGCCCAGTGTTACAGCCCAGATGTTCGACTTTCCCAAAGCATAAAGGTACAACAGCAGTGACACAGCAGCGTGGAAAATCCTCACCATTGGCAGCTTCATTCTGTGCCCTGAATTTGGTTTTGTTCCTCCTTGTCTACTACTTGGCACCCCAAGAGACACCTGCCCTAAGTACCTGGAGGTTCAAACTGTCTGCACCTGTTTCCCTCAATATATCACACGATTTTTTCAAACATTTGGAATTCAGAAAAGCCCCAAATGAAGTTGATTGTGGCATTTCTATTTTTACTCTTACTCCCATAAGTATTTATAAAGGAAATGCAAACCTTGTGTCTTGTGTTCAAGTGCCTTTGACTCTTCAAGTCAGTTCTGACAGAGCAGCGTACTTAATTACTGGAATGTTTATATACTAGCCCACAAAAATGTTTTATTCCCCACCCTCCCCACACCCTTCCTCGGAAGAGACACAGGGAGTTAAATGAGTGAAATATGGGTTCATGTTTTTTTCACCAAGCATTCGTCATTATGCAGTTGCGTAAGTTCAGGGTTTTGATTTGGTTTGGTTTTGGGGTTTTTGTTTGTTTGTTTGTTTGTTTGTTTGTTTTTTGGCTGTCTTATTTGTTTACAGTCAGCCCTCGATTCTTTGCACAAACAAGGGAATAGCAACATGGGTCATTTAGAGCTGTGAATGGTCAAAGATTTGAGGAGGCTGTTAGGAATATTTGTGAGCAGGTCTCTCTGCCCTAAAAAAAATTCACAGTTTTTTTAAATAATCTGATGAAATCACATTGAATCTTCACATTTGCTTCATTTTCCTCCTGTCTCCCCCGTGCATTGGAACAGATAGCACAACTTCTCAGACTGATACACAGGAGCAGCCTATGATATCTCGAGGCTCCTTACAAAGTTGCTGGTTTGCCAGCTTATTATAGCTTAACAGGCATTTTCTTCTAGCCCTTGCTAGGCTAAAACAAGAAAGGTATGATTCATGTCAACAAAGAGTGGAATCAGTTTGTGATAATATCAAAAGGAACTTGAAAGCAGGCTATGTTTTCAAGTCTTTAGGCCAGATAATCCGAAAATTATCAGTATTGATTGATTGATTGATTGATTGATTTTTAGAAATATTTCCATCAAAGAGCTCAAGATGTAATATATATTCAAGTTCAGAAGGGTTAAGGTCAGAGTGATAACCTCATGGAAGAAAATCAAAGCACACAAATTCAAAGCAAGGTAAGAACTGGCTAGGTCCTCAAATGGGTGTTGACAGTCTGGATGCTTTCCAGAGGGAAGAGGTCAGGAAAGTGCTGGAATTTAATGTCTTATAAGGAAAGGCTGAATCTGGGATTATTTCATCCAAAGAAGAGATGACTTGGGGAGAAGTGATTATTGACCTCAAGTATTTAAAAAGTATTTCTCATGAAGGAGGAATTAGGTTATTTTGCATGATAGATCAATGGGGGAAATAACTAGAAAGACCACTTTAAGCACCAAACATAGGACATCAGTTCTACCAGTTAGAACCATCCTCAAGTGCAGAGGACCACCAGGGAGTGCATTTTCAGGTATTAAATGTTCAGGCAGGTGCTGGACAAACATCTGGGGCTCCAGTGGGGCCAAGTGCCGAAGCGTGCAGGTGCTATTGTCAAACAATCCGGATACAAATGCTGGAATTACATGTGACTTCAATCAAGCTGCTCGTCTAAGCCTCAGTCTACTCACCTGTAAAATTGGAATGTAATACTATATTTGTTTCCTATGGATGCTGTAGCAAATTGCCACAATTTTTGTGGCTTAAAACAACACATTAAGTGCTGGAGGTCAGAAATCTGAAGTAGGTCTCACTGGGCTAAACTCAAGGCATCATCAGGGCTACATTCCTTCCTGGAGGCTCTAAGGGGAGAATCCATTTCCTTACCTTTTCTTGTATCTAGAAGTTGCCTGCATTCCTTAGCTGTGGCCCCCTTGCATCTTTTTTTTTAAATTTTTTAATGCTTATTGATTTTTGAGAGACAGAGTGTGAGTGGGGGAGGGGCAGAGAGAGGGCGACGCAGAATCCAAAGTAGGGTCCAGGCTCTGAGCTGTCAGCACAAAGCCCAATGCGGGGCTCGAACCCACAAACTGTGAGATCATGACCTGAGCTGAAGGTGGACGCTTAACCGACTAAGCCACTCAGGCACCGCCTCCCCTTCCATCTTTAAAGCCAGCAGTGGCCAGTCCAATTGTTCTCGACATGGCATCCTTCATATAGTCTCCTTCTGCCTCCCTCTTCCACTTAAAATGATCCTTGTGATGATACTGAACGTACTCAGATAAATCCATCTCAGCGTCAGCTGACCACCAATTTCAATTCCGCCTGTAACTTTGATTGCCTTTTGCCATACAAACTAACGTACTCATATTCACAGCTTCCAGGCATTAGAACATGGGCATTTTCAGGACATTATTCTACCTACTACAAGTACCTTACCTAAGTACCATAGTATTATTTTGAAGTTTCAATGAAGCAGTTCATTTAAAGTGCTTATTACAGAGGCTTGGCACGTTGATGCTAGATTATTATTAATATTCTCATTATTACAAAGACAGAGCCTACATCAAACAATAGTCATTTTAGATGACTCAGAAACCCTTAAAATTCTGCGATTTAATGACTCTCTGAGAGGGACAGATAAATATCTGTTGGTCATAGGATATGAATCATCACTGTAGCAATATATGACACGCTTTTTTTCTCTTCACTTATCTCGATAAAATTTTTTGCATGCATTTAGCATTATGGAGTTTAATACTATATCATAAAGTATCATTACATAATACATTGAAATCGCATTGTAAATAATTTGTAAAATTTAGAAAAGTCGAAGAAAAACCAATCACTCGTAGCACCATCACCGAGAAACAATATTATCATTTTGGCGCATTTCAGCAGTTGACTCGATAAACATATTTTTAAATATTTGTGATAACAGGTTTTTATAAAGTTACACGTACCATTCCTTAAGCAGTTTTTCTTTATACAAGTAATTAAGGCTTAGTGTGGAAAAACAAATAATATTGTCCCCCAGGAAATAAACACTGTTAGCATTGTAACATATTTCTTTCTGCTCCCACTGCACAATTTTGCTTACTTGAGAACACACCGTATACACTGGTTGAAAACACTGTTAACACAGTAGCATGTACAGGTTATGGAGGGAGGCGGATAGAAAGGAGCTGATTAGAGGGAGTTTATCTGCAGGGAGAGTCTTCTCTGATTAGAAAAAAAATCCCAATGATTTTGTTCAGTCAGTATGAGAGTTTTAAAGCTGTCACTACTCAAGTCCCTTTGCAGGTGAAGGAACCACTTGATCTGTTCTGCAGCTCTACTTTGGTGGAAGGGAAATTTGAAAATGCGAATCTCTTAGCACAGTTCCTCCTCCTGTGCTCCGTTTTCCTGTGCTAGAGTAAGACCAGTTTGTGTTTTCCGTGACCAGCAGAGGTAGTAGGCGTGGCCATCCGAACTATGTAATGGTGGAGTTGTTGTTTAAGCGCACATACTATCAGTGTGTTTATTAAGGTCCTTGAAGTGTGGTTTTTCCCGATGTTATCAGGATGGCTCCAGCCTACACCGACGGTGGGAGCCATCGTTTATTGAATGTTTTCAGGCATTTCATGTACACTTTACTTTTAACTGGCACAGCTCTCCAAGTATAAGGTGAATATTATGGATCCCTTGTACAGATGAGAAAATGGAGGCTCAGGGAGGTGATGCAGCTTGCTCAAGAACATACAACTAGGTAACAGGGGAGCTGCTATTAAAACCTCCGTCTGACTCTGAAGCCTCCGTTTATACTGCTGCTCTTCCCTGCATCTCTGCATGCCCAGGTTGGTGCCCGTGACCAAGGAAGCACCCAAGCAAGAGACTAGAGGAGGACCACGGAGACAATGAGCGGCCCCATGAGAAAACCTTCAATAAACCAAAATATATTTTGTTTTGTTTTGTTTTTTGGAGAGGAGGAGCAGAGAATGTGTTGGGACTTGGCCTCAAGTGTGTGAAGGACTCACAACAGGAAATACTGACCACACCTTCTTACTTTTCATCTCGGCTCAGAAAAGAATGAGGGTGGGGGGGAAATGTGCTTCTCAAGTGAGGAATTGCTATTTTGGGTGAAAGGAAGAATCTCCTGGCCTGGAGACCCATTAAAGGCTAAAATGAGTTACTGAGAGAAGTTATGGAGTATCTTGCAAAGGGTTTCTAAAAACAGAAGCCAGACTCATTCATCTGGGATGACAAACGCACCATCTTCTCTGAGCCCCAGGGGTGAGCGTATTGTACCCACCAAACGAGAGTCCTCTGCTTCCCGCCCAACAAGCAACTGGGGTGTCCCCTAGGAGACCTTTGCCTCCTATTTGTTCCTCAGCTCCCAGCTGGTCCCCATGATGCCCCCGCTAAGGATTGCCTCAGCAGCCCCCTGGCCATCTCGATGCTCTTTCTTCTCAGGCCCCCAGTTTGGTAGCTGCCCATGTGTCTATCCTGTTTCTGTTGCACAAGCACCTGCTGTCACAATCCATGCCCCATTTTATAGAATTTAAAGTCGCCTGCCTTGCCTTTGGGACCCTTTATAAACATCTCCCAAACACCAGTCCAGCCTTATCGTTTGCTTGCTCCACTGCTCTCCCCTGGCCCACTCTGCCCTTAACTCCTCAGTCTAGTATGGCATCTCCTTCTGGGGCCTAATCATCACCTATTGCTTGTCTCCAAATACAGTCCAAAATATTCGAAACACTCCCTCCCTGACCAACCCCAGCCCTGGCCTCCACTTTCTCCTACAATCCACCTACAAGGTTTTTGATATTTTTTCCCACTTTGATTTTTTCCTCCTTGTCTTCTATCCGTCGTTGTTCTGAGGCTACACTCTTCTTTCTCCACCTCATTCCTAAGCTTGCTCACTCAGAGAAGTGAACCGTTTTGGGGGATCCACTGACCTAAAAAGCAGAAGAATGCTGCTGCGCATGTTCCCTCATTTGGCCCAAACGTGTTGAGCATCTATTTGGTGTCAGTATTGTGCAGGGACTGAGGAAATATGGATTACCACAGCCCCTATTTCCAGCAGCCCATGGGCTAGTTGGGAAGATGAGGTTGTACAGAAGCTATCACCAACTGTATTCGTTTCCTAAGGCTGCCGTGACACATGACCACAAACTGGGTGGCTTCCAACAACAGAAATTGATTCTTCCACAATTCTGGAGGCTAAAAGTCTGAAATCAAGGCGTCAGCAGGATTGGTTCCTTCCCAGGCTCTGAGGGAGAATCTGTTCCATACCTCTCTTCTTGCTTCTGGTGGTTGCCAGGAATTCTTGGCATTCCTTGGCTTGTAGCTGCAAAACTCCAGTCCCTGCCTTCGTCTTCACATGCATCCTCCTTCTGTATCTCTGTGTCTCTGTCAGATTCCTCTCTTCTTATAAGGACACCAGTCATTGGATTGGGCCCACCCTAATCCAGCATGACATCATCTTAACTTGAGTACATCTGCAAAGACCCTATGTTCAAATACAGTCACATTCACCAGTGCTGGGGTTAGGACTTCAACAAAGCTTCTTGGAGAAGACAGTTTAACCAACCACACTAACCCTCCCTCAAGCCCTCACAAAAGAAGGAAATCTAATATGGCAGGCTTTGTTTTAACACGGAGACAAGAATAATGAGTGTTGTGAAAGCACCTAACTGAGAAAGTGGGATTAGACTTCAGAAGGAAGGTTCTATTTGAGTGTGAGATTGAGAGAAAAATGGGAATGCCCTGAGTAAAGAAGGAGCTGGGTGCATGCTAGGAGGAGAGATGCAGGCTGGGCAAAGGGGTGAGAGGACCCTGGATGTGAGGAGAGGGGCTGATGGTTCTGAGGTGAGGTGGAAAGGCAGGTGGGAGAGTGCTGTTGGCAGGATCTCAACATTCTGCACAGGAGTTTGCACTTTATCCTACAGGTGAGTGAGTGGATGAGAAGGGAGTCAGTCAGCAAATACTTTTTGAATAGGTCAGTGAGGGAGTGAATTATCTTTTGAAGTATTTCCAGAGCCAAAATTTCAGGGCTCCTAGAAACAGGGGGAACTTTATACTGAAATGTATGGGTGTACAGGGTGTTAGGTCAGAGAGAGACCCAGAGACAGAGAAGGTAACCCTCAGGGAGACAGAAGGAAGAGGGCTGTCAGGAGAGAGGGAACAAGAATCAGTTCTGCTAATCTAAGGGAGTTCGTACGTCAAAGGGCCCGAAAAACTGTGGAAACCAACCACGGAGCTTTGTGTCACAAGCCCTGAACGGTGAAGCACGCTGTTAGGTTGTGGAAGTAGAAATCCATATTGACAAAAATTCCAGATGTCATTCTCTGTTCCTCAGATTCTCTCATGCAGACGTTGGCTCGGGGGCCTTTAAATTTAGCATAGGTGGCTCAGTCGGTTAAGTGTCAGACTTAGGCTCAGGTCATGATCTCATGGTTTGTGGGTTCGAGCCCTGCGTCAGCTCTGTGCTAACAGCTTGGAGCCTGGAGCCTGCTACAGATTCTTTGTCTCCCTCTCTCTCTTCCCTTCCCCTGCTTGTGCTCGCTCTCTCTCTCTCTCTCTCAAAAATAAATAAACATTAAAAAAATTTTTTTAGGGGCGCCTGGGTGGCGCAGTCGGTTAAGCGTCCGACTTCAGCCAGGTCACGATCTCGCGGTCCGTGAGTTCGAGCCCCGCATCAGGCTCTGGGCTGATGGCTCAGAGCCTGGAGCCTGTTTCCGATTCTGTGTCTCCCTCTCTCTCTGCTCCTCCCCCGTTCATGCTCTGTCTCTCTCTGTCCCAAAAATAAATAAACGTTGAAAAAAAAAATTAAAAAATATTTTTTTTAATTTAGCTTGGAATGCTTTTTGTTTTTATCTCCAAAGAAAAAAATATCAGAGTTTATTATCCCTCTGTTATACTGACTAATTAGAACTTTGGAGAATTATCGTCCTTTTGCATTAGGAGCATCTCTGTGATAAACCAGCATCCATCTTTATATGTAGAGCTGGTGTGATTAGCATATTCAGTCTGATATATTTTCCTTAAACTTTTCATATTTGCACCTGTTTTATTAAAAAGCCATTGAAAAACAATAGGTATTCTCAAGAAATATTTGAGTGATTAATTTTAATCCTTCATTTAAATCAACATTTACTAAAGACAATTCTAATGCATCTGTTACTTGGCCAGATGAAATTGTGAAAGCAGCCTTTTTCTGTACTCCTCAGGAAACTCAGTAACTCGCTGATGAAATAAGTATATTATCTCTTCAGAAACCCTGGGCAAATGGCTTTACAACTCCATATGTTAGGCTGTGGTCCCCTTCCACGAAATGTAGATACTAATAACTAGGCTTCTTTCACTGCATCCAAAGTCGGAAGGACTGAGTTTTAGCTCCCACCCTTTCTCTTACTTATTCTCTGTCCTTGGGAAGGTCACTCACTTCTCTGATTCTTTAACTTCCCAGTGTGTAAAATGGAAATTACAATTATCTCAGGTGATGCTTTTGAGAATTAGAGTAGATAAATGAATGGATTTGAAATCTTCAAGGTGTTGGTGTCATGCTGTTGATTATGATGGGAATTTGTAAGAACATGCAGCAGTACATAAGCAAGTACACTGTAGACTCTCTCATTCCAGTGTAAAGCGATAAAGACTCTTATCTGTAATAATAAGTTACAGACTCCAAGCTTTGGACAGGACTTGAGGTTTTACCCTCTTCCCAGAGTAAGCATCCTTCTGTAAACACCCCTGCGAGAGGGATCATCACATCTCTACTTTGAAGATTATAGATCTCTACTTTGAAGATTGTAGGAGTGTTTAATTTCCTTTTTCTTTTCGCTTTACCACTTCACCTTTCACTAAGAAAGTATTTTCCCTAGCTTCTAATGCTCTTCAATGAAAGAGAGGCTCTCCTCATTCCAAGAAGGCACTTATACCCTCAGATTGCTAAAGCATCAGGGACTTAAATAATTGCTAAATAGTCATGTTTATTGAACCTACACTTAGATTGAAATTCCTCATTGTCTAGTAACGAGATGTCTTCTATTCTGTTGAATGAAGAGTCCCTTTAATCTCGAAAGTGGACCTTTTTGGAGAGCATTCCAAAGTGCCAATCAAGCCAAGTGCCTTACCTTGCCTCTGAACTCAATGGGCTGAAAGTGTGTCTGTAATCCCTATCTTGGGATTACCACTGGGCAAAAGGTGGTAAGAACACTGTGAGTGAATTAAAACCCCAAACTGTTAAGTCTTAGTGAAACCTTTATTGGAGCTATCAAAACAGTCCTATTAATTAGCATTCTAAGTAATCAGGTTGTACCTTTCCTCTTCTATATCACCTGTCCCTGGACTTGAACAGGGAGGAGAATAGAGGTTGCTCACCATCAGACTTTCTGCAGACATGTGCAGGGTTGAGGTAAAGATAATACAACAGGACACCCTCGGATTTGAGCTAATGGCCTGGTTCATGATTTGTACTTACAATCTTGCTCTCCACCAAACTAGCGATAACTACACTAAAGAAAAATGAAGCAGTTAACAATAAGCCAATGAGTTAGAAAAAAAGAGATTTGAGGACTGGGTAATTTGTCCCTTAATAATCAAGACTTGATAGAATGGTAGCATTCATAATAACCATCATTTGTGCAAAGTGGAAAATTAAGGGGAAAGGTAAACATGAGCTTAAGCTCCTTCTTCAGTAGTTAAAGGACAAGTTCATTACCTGATGTTCTGTGATTTTCAAATAGTTGATAAACCTACCATGTTGTGCCTGACCTATAAACACAAAACAACTGAAAATAGTTTTTCTCCAGAAGAGGTGGACTTGGGGTGATATTTTATTTCTGTGTACATGATCGGTGTAAATACCAAGCCTCAGTCCTTGGCATTAGATACCTATTAGGACTCATAACCAAAGGCACGAGCAGCTCAGATGTGAAGAAGCAGGTGGGGAAGGAAGTGGGGAAGACAGATTTGAGGCAGCTCTTAGGAAAATGTCCAGGAGGAAACTACAAAGGTCTCTGTGAGGGGTCACAAATCCAAATGGCAGCAGAGGCCAGGCAGTTAATGTAAGTGAGGGAATTGAGAGAGCGTGAGGCTGTCAGGAGTGGTGGGGACTCTGACAAACTGGAGAGTATGTGCCCTGTATAATGGAAGCAGCCAGCACTCAGCTCCAGCCAATTGCTGCTAGGTTGGAAAGCTACCCAAGTATTAATAAATCTGATTTCTCAAGAGAAGCTGGGATCCAGGTGTGTGTATAATCTTTAAAGCTTCCAATTTTAAAAACCACAGTGCAAGTCAAACGAACACCTTTCCTGGCCTCATAAGATCCATGGGCCTCCAAGTTGTCACAGTGATACTTAAGAAATATACCTAGGGATGTGGTGAAGGACAATTATTATTTATTTTTCTTGCTTGACCTTGGTCACAAATTACTGGTACTGCACATATAAATTGGTCTCCTACCACAGGAGCAAGTGAATGGGCTTCAGGAAGCCTAAGAGATCAGTGTCTTTGCATTGATGAAGGGTTTCTAGATGCCCTAAAAGAAACGATCCAGAAAGAAAAGGGACTCAGAAGGTCAAAGAGAACATAAAGCAAAGTCAGAGTCTGACCAATAGATAGATATGACATGGAAATAAAGAGGAAATGCCCCATCCCTATTTGGGAGAAAAAATTAAAGTATGAGACTGTACCCAAGGAGAATAGACTTGGACCTTACGGAGAAGGGAAAGCAGGACAGCCAACAGACTCATCATGAGGTTTCACGAGAGCCAATAAAGTAGCTTCTCAGGTTGTCTGCTTCAAGCGTGTATCAAAGTAGCATTGGTTAACGTGCATTCCGTGGAATGTGAAAAGGAAACTCACAGGAGGGCGATCATCAAATACACTTGGGAAATTCCAGGTTTATTGTATTTCTTTTCTGTATGATATTACAGCGCCTTTAATATAGATTCTAACCTACTGAGACCCTGCAAAAGCAAGATATTTAGTTTCCCAAATCTATGTGACCATAGAACTCCCCTACCCCAGAGCAATCATCTGAAATCAGTATTTTGCTGAATTCACTTCGGTGAAACCCCTGCATTAGAGACCAAAAGGAGTGCACATACTCACATAACCCATAGACTATTTCTCCCTCATGCCTGTGGGTGTGGGAAGCAAATAACACATCCAGAAGAATCCTGGTCAGTATTGCTAGTGACTTTGGTGTCTCAGGTAGGAGACTAAGGGACGTGGGTCAGAGGTGATGCTGAAGTCTCTTCCTCAGCCATGAGTCATAATTTTAGAAGAAACAGGCATGTATGGGGAACACAGAGCTGCTCTGTAGCCGATCTGAGAATGACTGTTCTCCTGGACCATGGATCTCGATGCTGGAATGACAGGCCCCTGGCCAGGAATCAGGAGCTTGTCACATAAACCAAGAGGAATATTTTTGGCCAGACACTTGAGGACCAAACAGGAGCGCTTTCAAATGCGATTTAAAGGGGATAAAGTAGAATGTTCAAATGAAACTCTAAAATCACAGCCCACGGAGGGGCAGCAGGTGTGAGCTAGAAATAAGAAGCCTGGCAGAGGAGGTGCCAAGCAGTTCTCCCGAGGAACTGGCAGGGAGGAGCAGCGGGGTCACATCCACAGTGGGGACACATTTGCCAATTGCACAGTGAGGGGGCAGAGCAAGCAGGTTGGGTTTCTCAGGGGAGCGGGCATGATCTCCGAGACCATGGAGATTCGTTAGGATCGAACATGCAAGCAGAATGCTATGCTTGTGAGGGTGACAGGTTCACATGATCACAGCCACTGCAGTGGGTGTTAGGAGTGCATACACAAGTATCAGAAGTCACAAACATCAGAGTGGAAGCAAAGCCGAGAGCATATGGATGAGCTTTTCTAAAGGGCAAAATAGAAAGGATTTTGCTGGCAGTGTATATACTACAGTCTTCTCAGGCAGAGTGAGGCTCTGGCTGATGCTTTCCTAGTTAAGATTTTGAAAACTGGCACAGGAAGAAGAAGAAATAGGGATGGGAAGGGGGTATTTATCCAGGCATCTGCCCCATCTAATGAATCGTTGGCTTCCCTTGCTAACATTTTCATGACTTAAAAGGTAGAGGAAGCCAGGAGGGAGCTAGTTAGTCCGTATTTAACTCTGACCAGGAGGTGTCCAGCTGGTTGGTGGTATGGAAGGCACAGGAAACTTAGGAAGAAGTAACCAGATCATCATGTAGTTTTATAACAGAAGGAAGAAATACGATGCGTACTTACGCTGTGCCCCGACTCACCTCCCTACCTCTGCTATTTCCCACTTCCCTCTGGCACCTCCAGCCCCATTCCGATAAGAACTCTAGGGTGGTCACCAGGGATTTGAGGGCACAAGAGTCACCATGTCCCTTTCCCAGGAAAGGGTCCTCCAATCCAAATTTGACAAGAAAGGTACACCACTTATATTTCAAGTTGGAACTCCGAACTCACGAGGCCACAAAGCCAGTTTTATACGTGGCCGTGGAGTTCAGTTGTGCCATTATTCGATGGCGTGTCATATGACCCGTTCTCAGTTAGTATTCCCAAACAGCCCTGCAAGGTCGATAATATCATCCCAGTGCAAGATGAAGCAACGATGGCACAGAGACTAAATGACTTGCCCCAGACTACATGGCAAGTAAGTGACTGACCTGTGGCTTGAACTCAGGCCTTTCTGGCTTCTAACCAAAGCTGCGTCTGTTCTGCCAAGCTGTCTCCCAAAACTCGATACATAATGGGTTAATTGGCTCTTGTAGCTTAGCCTGGGAACCCAATCTCAACATAACATTGTTTCTATGGGGAAATGTGCTCAGAGTGACAAACAACTGGCTTAACCAAGGAACTTTTGTAACCTGACCTATCAGAAATCTGGCACGGCCTCATGTTCAGAAAGGCTGGTTGTGGGAGAGAGAGGGGCGAGCAGGCGCATTCATCGCTTCAGATACTAGGATGCCATTCCAGTGTAGCTTTGTATTTTCAAGGAACTACAGTCTCAAACGCATCTACAGAACAACCACCAGTGTACCCACCACAGAGGGTAGATGGGAGGACCACATGAGGGACCCTTTGGTTTGTAAAACAGCACGCGCAGTTCTAGCACACGATAAACACTGGGAAAGTGGAGACAGAGATGATTCTCAACAGATGGAGATGATTCTCAAGGCAGAGTTCTGCTGTCTCTCTCAGGGACCCACCTGGCCATCATAGTAGGGTGCGGGGGTGGACCTGTTTCGGGGGCCTTCCTCTGCTCACCCGGATGGTTTCTAGTTTCTGGCCTTAGTTGGTGGGGACCCAGGAAGTGGCCTTCCTCAGCACGAGCTCAGAGGCAAAGTGGCCTGCCTTTTCTAGGTGTTGGGGGCTTATGTTGTAACCAGCCATCCTCGCCCACCTGGGCCTTAACTGTCCTCACCCGGCCTTCAAAGACCAGCTTCCCTTGCTGATGGATGTGTGAATGCTAGTAAAGCATAGTTCGGAGTCAAAAAGGCACACAACAGCTAAGCAATCATTACAGAACCTTAGACACACACATCCCCACCTGCCTTTGCCCCTTTCCTTCCGGGTGCATGATTTCTTTTTGTCCAGGTATTTGACTTTGCTTTCTGAGAGGGCAAGCTTATTTAGAGCCCTCTAGCGCCAGCCAAATCAGCCTGAGGGGGATTTTCATTCCACGAATAAATCTTCAAAGGAAGAAAGGATTGCTAAAAGCAGCCAAACTCTATGCGATTTTTAATATTTTATTTTATTTTTTGGAGGGGGGAAGGGAGCAATGTTCTCTTGGCAAGGACAGATACTGATTGGAAAAACACTCCAGAGACTCAGGCCCCTCAGGAGAGAAAAACCCTAGCTGCCTCACCAGCTGTCGCTCCTGAGGGTCACCCCCAAAGTGGCAGGACCACATGGTGGCATTCACATCACTGTGGCAGATATCAAGTAGGGCTCTGGGGATTCTAGAGACCCCGCTGCGTCAGAGAGGCCATACCTGTGAGCACGCTCGGTAACAGTATCAGAAAAGCCTCCCTGTCTTGGCCTGGGTGTATGCCTGCACACACACACACACACACACACACACACACACACACACACACACACGTGTCCTTGGGTCTGCCCTGGGGGAGGATCAGATCCCAGACTTTGTCAGGCTTCGTGCTGGAGTCCTGCCCTTAGGCAGAGACTTTGTCAGGTGCCAGACAGAAATGGGGAGAGCTTACCAAAGGAAAATATGTCCATACTCCATGGAAACACAATGTCTTGTGTGAAAGAGAAGGGTCTCCGTACAGAAGGGGTAGATGCTCTGGACCCCAGACTCCATTGAAATGGTGGAGAGGCTGCCCAGTGGGTTTGGCCCTTTGTTATGCTAGGACAAGAATGGAGAGAGGAGGCCAATAAGGAGGCCCAGACCAGAGACTCTGTGGAGAAGAATGCCACGGGGCTCTGAGCAACCAGAGAGTTGCAGTCTCTTGGCCGTGCCAGATGTGAATAAAGCCAGCCCACAAACACAACGGAGAATGGTCAGCAGCTTTGCAGTCGTGAGCCCCTCTGCCTCTGGCTGACTTTTCCACTTCTCTCAGATGTATCCAGGGCATAGCAACAGAAGCCAGGGCAGGTGGAAAGGTAAGGGACAAACAAGGACTAGAAGCTGGGAGCTGGGCCTTGGATTCCAGCCAGTGGATTACCAAGGACTGGTCTCAGCTTCCTAATCTGTACCATGAGAAGGCTGCTCTGCCTTAGAAGAGAACCGCCATCCAGAGCTGGTATGGACTAGCAGTTCTGCATGTACCCTTTTACCATCACATAGTGCACTATTCTTATTCATTCCTCATCACTCTCCACCATGGGTGCCATATTGAATAAGATTTCTGTCAGCCATAAAGCTGTTTCAAGTAACAATTTGTTTTCCCATTTTTATTATTTGGCAACATCCATTTACTATTCAATCAGTGCCTCTGGTTACCAAGAGGTGACCAATGTAATTGGTTTATTTCCATTCCATGGCAAAAAATTTTAACCCACTGGTGAGCCTGTGCAGTCTTCATTATGAGTAAATGCACAAATACTATTTCACATTAAGAAATGTTGACAGCAACTCATGGACTCCTTTCATACTTTGGAAGATTCCTTGGAACCTGTGATCTTCTGGCTGGGAATCCCCGGACCCCAAAGACCCCTTAAGTGCAAATGATCTGTCATCTGTGATTTTACAGGTAATTTTTTACACATGAAAATGAGTTAAGTGTCTTCAGAGGTTATTAAGAGGATTCCATATTTGTATTATAAAATACATTCCAGGCAAGTTCTTCCTCCTTTGTTGGCCTTTCTGTTTTCTTTAGCTCCTTTCTTGAGCTCTTCCCTCTTTTGTGTTCCCCACATTTCTGCCCACCCCCTCCTAGTCTCCGGTCACCAGTGCTCCAATCTGTTCACCACCCTAGATTTTTCTGAGTGCCATGATCCCCAGTGTGGAAAATAGCCAGCAAATACCTTGCCCCTTGAAGCTGAAATACACTGAGCCAAGACAAATCTGTTGGCAGGAACAGTGGGCACAAGAGTCACACTCAGAGAACAAAAACAGCTATTTATAAAGCCTCCTTCCTGATTGCTGGGGGCTCACTTTCCCTTATACTAGAGGGGCCACTGCCCCCTCTTGGAAAAGATTCTTCCATCCACAGCTCCGTGCCTGAGGGTCATGGAGTACCCATTCCAGTGAGCAGTGAGAACAGGGGACAGCATGCAGGCTGGATTAGATGTGGAGACAAGCTTTCTGATGGGCCGGGGCAGCTGGTTGTGCGGGTGACACAGATGGCCTCTGCAGCACCTGTGAGGTAACGGTCACGGGCCCCTTATAGGACTTAATATCCTGGCCTTAGAACCAAGCCCACCTGCCTTGGCTCCTTTTTTTTTTTTTTTTTTTTTTTTTTTAAACCTTCCTTTGATCTAAACTGTAGTTAACACCATTACTAAACTTGGAATTCAAATAGTGTAAAATGTTAACAGATAAAGCATTCTTGCTATTATTACTAACCTTCATCATTCAATTATAATTCAACTCACATTGCATTTGCTCTTTCTGTGTGGCTATCCCATCTGCTTGATTTTGCTAGATTATCATTTGCCTTAGTCACCTGACACTAGTCTACTGTCTTCAGTAGTGGTAGCAATAGTGCCACCAGTAACTCAACAGACCCATAAGGGTAAATTAACTGCAATTATTTGCCTTGTGTTGTAGTTGAGCTGAACCTTATGAAAATTTAGAATGAATGTAGTAAAGTAGCCTGTTGACATGGCATAGTTTTCCCCAGGTGTGTTTTTGGCCTTTTGAAAAATGGAACTCATTGCCACCTCTAATAATCAGATTTTCCATAAAAACGCGTATTTCTGGCTTCTCTTTAAAAGATGGCAGTTCTGGCAATACTTGGGTCCACACCCCTGCATGGCGACAGCGTGGAGCACCTGGGTTCTCTCACCCTATCCCATGTTGTGTCATCTTGCATTGTTCAGGGAGCTTGGAGAAACCTTAGAAATCAGCCCTTCGTTATAATGAGGAAACTGAGGCCAGGACATCCTGAGTAAGCCATGGTGTCACGTGCCAGTGTGTATGAGAACTAGGGCGGCAAGGCAGACCTCCTGCCTACTGGCCCAGCACGCCCTCTACCACATCAGTCCACCCCCCTCCACACAACACAGAACACCATCTTGTGGGTAGCATCTGTTTCACAAGACTGACAAAGAAGGCCTGACTGACTGTTTGAGTCATGACCCACTCAGGGAACCTGATTATCAAAGTCCAAACCACAAAGAGGAATACCATCACTTCAAGGGCTCCTATTTCTAGAAATAGCTGTAGTGTCCTCTTTGTAGCCTTCTAAGCCCAAAGAAATGTTTTCATGTTTTCATGACTTCAAAAGTCTATTGCCCTTAAAACTTCCTAGATTATCAGAAAAGGGCCGTCAGAAGCTCATTGCCTTTGCTGGTAAAAATGCCCAGCAGCTAGCTTGGTTTTACTTGTGGATATCCTTGAAAACAGGCTATTCATAGGCTGTCAGGATCATGACTGAATCTAGCTCAAAATTGCTGACAAATACTAAAGAACGTTTTTTAATTAGTCTCATTTCACCCTTATCTGTCAAATGAAAAGACTCAACTTACCAGTGTGCAATTGATGTTATTTTCTTATAAAACGGGGGGTGGGGGAGATTAAGAAAACCCAAAAATAGAATCAACCCACGGTGTCACTGCTGCTGTTTGCCTCTCCTCTATGTGACTGAGAGGCCCCTGAAGCCCAGACAAGGGTTCTTCTGCCTCAAGCACGGGCTCAGCTGGGTAGTTTAGAGCCTGACAGTGAACCCAGGAATTTCTTGGACATGGAAACCAGCCTCAGGATAACTGGTTAAGGATTAGTCATCTCCAGCTAAAAGGTGATTATGAGAAGGAAAGACATGATGAGCCAAAAAAAACTCAGGAAGAGAGATGCAGAAAAAACATTCCAGAAGTCATTAAAAACACGGTTAGCTTCATTTTCTTCAAATATAGTGGCTGCCTGGGGTAGACCCCCACCCCCCACCCTACTCCTGCCCCTACTCTTGCAGCAGTAGGGGAATGAGTCTCCCGGTGATTGCATCTCCTAGCAACAAGAAAGAACAGTTAGTGAGTACTTACCATGCATTAAACACTGCTTGGTGCTCTATATTTGCCACATGAGCTTCACAACTTTGTTGGGTAGAAAACAATATTCCCATTTCATACAAGAAACGAAGCTTCAAAGAACTTAAGTCACTCACCTAGCCAGTAAGTGGCAGAACACCAAATGCATGTTCTTGTACAACTGAAGGTGAAACAGACAGAAACTGGTGCCATAACCATCCAACTGACAGTAAGGTGTCTGGGGAGACATCTTCAAAAGAGAAGGCGGCACACTGGCATTCAGACTCTGGTTGGCAAGGTGGGATAGGGGCTACAAATTGTAGAGTATCACATGCCTACAGGGTTTTACCAAAGGCTTTGGGAAAGTGCTGGTGCTGATCAAGGAAAAGGAGAAAAGGGAAGACGAGGCAAAGGAGAATGCATACATCGATCTGTGAAATTTTTATTGGGAGCAACAGTACCTCTTCATAGAGTTCTCCTGAGACCAAAAAGAGATAATATATGTGAAATGCTTAGCAGAGTACAAAATCAAAAGGCCAAAGCCTGGTTCCAGATCAACAAGAAACCCGTCAGCCCTCCATGCTACACAGATCTGCTCTGACAGTGTAGACAGAACCTAAGAATCCTGGTTACTGCTCACCTGGTGTCTTGGTATGCAATGAAAATAGGCTGGGAGTTTGGTTTCCTTCCTGATCTTATGAAGGTGGAGAAAAGGGGCAACCAGGAACCTGTAGGGAACCCTGCCTCAGATAAGCCTACCGGTGAAATTCTCGGCAACAACACGCCAACATATATAAAGAAAAGTTTTGTGTTATGTCACCTGGCTTGAAGCCAAGCTCCACCTCAGGGCCCGCCATTAATGGTTGACCTCAATTAGGCAGGGTTCTGGGAGGCACCTTTACCGTTGTCCCAGTAGCAGGCTCTTCCTTTCTCCCTCTCTACCCCCATGGCCTCTGCCTTCGTACTTTCAACCATTTTGGTGGCTAGGATTGAAACAACCAAAATAATTTCCCTTTAGATGATCTCAAATGAAGGCTAGTGTCTATTTTTCTGATTAACCAGATAAGTGAGCTTCATTATGAAGAGAGTGTTTTGATTACTGAGAGGACATTGGCAACATTCAGTCAACAAACTTAATGTGGTTAGAGGAGGAGGGCCTTCCATAGACCAAGACCTGTTCTAGATGACATTACATGTCTCCTAAACTGGTTTGCCTTCTAACATTCCCTGTTCCACTCTGCTGGGGATGGTTCAAGGGCACTGCCCCTGCCCCATTTCCGGGTGAGCTGAGAGAAGGAAATGTACAGGGTGTCCAAGGAGCTTGTGGCTTTACTAGGATCAGTTCTGGTCTCCCTGACTCTCTGTGTAGATTCAAAACCAGGAGCTTCCTATGACAGATTCAATGCAAACTCCTCTAGAACTCCCCTGGCCACTGGGAGCTGTGAGGGCCTGACACTCTGCATCAGGCAGTATCTCCTAGGATGGAATGTAACCACTAACACCCCAGGTCCCCAAGTACACGCATTTAACAAGCTGGTGAAGGAGAACCACAGCAATCTAGTAAGGGCAATAGGAACACACACCACCACACCACAGAGTTTGCAAAAGCATGCTATGATACAGGGGCAGGGTAGCGGGGCACAGACAGGGTTGGGTGCCGCTCTGCACTAACTCACTTTGCAACCGTAGACAACCGTAGACAAGTTGCAAAGTTATCTTCCCCAGATCTTAATTTCCTTACTTGTAGCAATAGTATCTACCCCACAGGGTTCTTCAGAGACTTGAAAGAGATGGCATATGTAAAATGTTTAGCGGCCATGGGTATAGGCCATGGGAATGGAATGTATTCACTTCTAACTAAACCGTGCCTGAGTTAAAAAAGAAGTAAAAGCTCTTAAATTTTGGACACATAGTCTTCTGTGTTTAAATGTTCAAATGTTAGTGTCTCGGTGAAGCTATTCAAAGAATGTAAGCTCTGTGAGGCCAGAGACCCGTATTCATCACTTACCTCCAAAGCTTACACAGTGCCTCACCCATAGTATGGCTCAACAGATGTTCTATGGATGGATGCATGGATAGATAGGCCAAAACACAAAAGTGCTGTCCTTCAATTGCAAAGGCGGCTGCCACCGGAGAATTGATTTCCTCCGTCCCTCTCTCAGTGAATGGCACCTGCCATCTCATGCTAAGGTAAAAATCTGGACTTCACTGTGACCATTCTTTCTCATTCACTCTTCACAACCAATCAGCTCTGTCAGTTCTACCTCCTAAATTTTAGCTGGTGAATGCATTCTCTTCTCCATAACTCTACTGTCACTGCCTTTGTTCCTTGGCCTTCCCAATTCTGTTCTGTTCTACACCACCTGAAAACTACTCTCTGGGCCTCCAGTCTGTACCCAGCCCTTCTAAGCCGCTCTCCACACTTGGGACAGAGTGATTTTTAAAAAGCACAGATTTGATCAGGTCATTACTGCCACCCCGCGCCCCCAAACCCTCGCCAGCAGCCTCACTTAAGGATGTTCCATGACACACTGTAGACTTAAAGATAAAGCCCGAACACCTAAGCATGGCATTCTCAGCCTTCACAAATGTGCTCCTGTCTGCCTCTCTAGCCTTACCTGGCCAATCACCAACCCACCCACCTTGGGCTCCAGGGCATCTGTAGCAAGTTTATGTTCTCTCTTGCCCTGTGCCATTGCCTGGGCTTCTTCCTCTTCCTGGAGTGCTCTTCCTCCACCTTCCCTGTTCTCTTCCACATTCTTCAGAACTCAACCTTGCCATCACGCCCCTGGATTGCTTTCTCTGATTGCCCCTGGCCCAAGAATTGGATGTCCTTCTTCCTAGGTACTCCCAGTGCTTAGGGCTTAGCCCACAACTGTGTGAGCTTTTTCCCTGTCTGTCCTTCCCAGGTGCCTGGCTCACCCAAAACACTCATAGTGCAGTGTTTTATCTTCAGTGTACCTAGTACACCCCCATCTAGTTCTGGCACAATGACTTTCTTTTTTTTTTTTTTTTTTTTTTTAATCCCTGCTTTCATGAAGCTTATATTCTCTCTCTCTCTCTGTTTTTTTTAATGTTTATCTGTTTTGAAAGAGAGCGAGAGCCAGTGGGGGAGGGGAAGAAAGGGAGGGAGACAGAGAATCCCAAGCAGGCTACACACCATCGGCACAGAGCCTGATCCAGGGCTCGAGCTCACGAACCATGAGATCATGACCTGAGCAGAAATCAAGAGTTGGATGCTTACCCAACTGAGCCACCCAGGTGCCCCGGCACAATGAATTTCTCGAATTGATAAATATTTTGTCACACCATTCACTTTCTCAGAAGCATATTCATAATCAACATCACGTCTTTGGATGTTGTGGGACCAGGCAAGATAATTAGCCAAGGATTAGAGTATGGTCTATAACTCCAGAAAAATCTATCAGAATAAACATGTGGAGAACATGTTTATAACTAAACGTCAAGACATGATCCAACAAATATGATCACACATTTTTTGTCCTAGAAAAATTTGCACATATAATATTTACAGCCACCCAATCTGATCTGTCATTTTTGCCCTACTATGTTATCCAAACATGCCAACTCAAGACACTGAATTAATAGCCAGTATGTAAGCGACTAATGTTCTTGGTGAGCTTGCTATGCAGTAAGCATTATGTGAAGTGCTTTGCAATCACTTGCAAAGTGATTTAATCTTCTCACCCTCTGAAGCACATCTTTTTATTATCGCCATCTTACAGATGAGGAAACTAAGGCGTAACACTTGCCAAAGATTACACAGGCAGCAATGGACATCTTACCAGCAGGAGATGAGTAGTCTGTTTGATCCTCTCAGTCATTCTGCTACACTGACCTAACCATGACCTCTTAACCTTATTAAATTATCAGAAGAGCCACTTCTGGGCAAAAATAGCTGGTGGCTTCCGGAAATTTTTATTAAAACTCTAAATCTCCTGGCAATAACTTTCAAAAGTCATGATTCAGACCAGAAGTGATATTTGAAAATGGAATCACAATGCAGGTCTCTTGGCTACAGAGATGCTTTTGCTGCTGGAGAGGAATGCTCAACCTTGACATTTATGACAATCTGTGTTTTTCCTGTCATGGGGCTTTCGCCATCATTGTCTATTGAAAGGCACTGGCCCTCATTTAATCCTCCCTGAAGAATCCTGTCAGGCTTAATCCGTCTGTCCTGTTCCTTGATTGCCATTTCATTGAGATCTAGAGGAATGTGTCTTAAAGTCCTGACAGCTGACTACCTACATAATGATCCCCTGGCCACTCATAAAAATGCATATTCCTGGGCCCCATATCTATCGCATAGAGTCTCTACAGATAGAAGCCCAAGAAGCAGCATTTTAATTGCATTCTCCAGGCAACTCTTACGAATACCAATGTTTCAGAACCACAAATGTGGTCTCCGCATCCTCACAGCTCCCAAGTGTGCTCCCTGGACCAGCACCAGCAGCTTGCTAGAAAACACAAAATTCTTAGGCCCCAGTCCTGAACAACTGAATCAGAAGTTGCATTTTAATGAAGGTGATTTGTATTCACATTACTGTGCATACAGAGAACCAGCGATCTAGAACAGTGTTTCCCAATATTTTTCATGTCGTGGCACGCATGGAAAACAAAAGCACTTGGTTAGCATACAGATGAGAATGCCCAGTACGACAGTGGGGGCTCAGCTCCAACTTGGCCACCCCGAAGACTGAGGGGATCGATACTCCAGGCATGCCTGATTACAGCACACTAGTTGAGTAGCACTGGTCTACTTACAAGTATACCCAAATCTGTTGACTTTCTACATTAGGCGTAACTCCCTAAATCTTGCCTATTCTTATTTCCCTCATTACTTATCATTTCTTTTCAAGCACAGGTAGAGTCAGAAAGGCTCCGTCAACTAGGTCTTAGGAATCATCATACAATGGAAGAACACAGTCACATCTTCACATTCCAGGCAGACTCTTTGAGAAATGCAGAGATAAAAAGTTGTCTGTTATTCTGAAGAGTCATCTGCTATGCCCCAAGGAATACGAGGAAGAAATAAGAGCCTTCTGCCCTTCAAAGAATGCTCTTTTCCTCTTAGTTCACAAATCTGAGGATAGAGGATCGATCACCAGCACACAAGGTGGCTTCCTCTTTCCAGAAGAATGTGCCAAGAAAAATGTGATTTTGTTTAATCCTTCCCTGGCCAAATCTGCCATCTTATAAACTGGACAGGTGTCCCTTCTCTTAGCTAGCCCCTGATAATGGGATGACAGTTGGGAGGGAGGGAATGGAAATAGAATACCTTCAGACACATTACTTGCTGAGACGATCTGATCAAAATGATCAAGTGTCCGGACACACCATCTGACTTCGCAAAGCCCCCAGCTACGTGGGAATCCCTTTCCTTCCCCCACTAAAGAAGATGTTGAAAAATTGTAAAGCTCTAAATGTTGAGCTCTTACTTTGAAGCAAATGACAAGATCTACCCCTAAATGAAATATTGTCCTAACCTAAGCAAATACAATTGAGGAAGAGGTGGTGGAGGGAGAACTCTTGCTCCCAAACAACTCCGTTTTTTTCTTCTCTTCTCACTTTATCTGCAAATCTGTGTCTAATTCTCTCCATTCTGCTTCCCTCAGTCAGAGCATGGGCAAAGTAGCACGTGTTGGTGGGTTTAGTGTGGGACTATCTCTTCTCTGTGCCAAGACTGAATATACCTCAAGTCTCAAAAGTCTGTCTGATCTTCCCTTCCTACCCCAGCTATACCCAAGAGAGGGCTCTACCTGAAGTCCCTCTGCATTAGCAGTAGAGAGGACCATGATCAGAGAATGGTGTCACTTGTCGCCTCGCCTCTGGTTGATTTTCATAGAACCTTCCCTTGATCCAGATCCAGAGGCAAACACACCTTTCTCCTGCTCTGACCAGGAAGTTCAGAGCAGTTGGTGGTTCAGCCGAGTAGCCATGATGTCTATGAAATGAACGGGTTTTTCTCTAAGTTCTTTGCCGGAACGGTTGGTGAAAAATCTCTACCCGTATCATCTGATCAACAAGTGCTAAAAACACAGGAGTGGGGAAAGCTGAGGGCTTGGGCCTCCCAGCCCCAGCAGCATAGCCGTGTTGCATGACCGCTTCAAACACATGATACTGAGTCAGCTCTCTGCTTCGTGGTGCAGGATGAAGAACAAACTGTGGTACTTTGAATTTGGCACCTCTGAGACCTTTGCGGCCACCTGCAAGAAGCTGCATGACCACATAGAGTTGGAGGTGAGTCCTCAGGTGGGAATAAGCCTTCTCCGGACCTTAGTTCTGCCCCTGAACTGTCACACACACCCTCAGGACATATCCCCTGGGTCCTGAACAGGTGACCCAGAGTGGAGTCCACTTGTCATATCTCCATCCTATTCCCAAACACCGCTACACCCTCGCTCAGGGTTCCAACCACCGGACCTGCCCTTTTGGGCCCATCCAGAGAACCTTGGGGCTCTGGGGCCTAGAGGTCCATTCCCATCCTCAGCCCTGCCCCCACTGTGGCCTTGCAGTTGCCCCTTCGCAGAGAGGCGAACACTCAGTTGTCGCCAGCACAGAAAGGCAAGCTGCTGGTGGGGAGAGGCAATGTCCCAAAGCTGGTCAAAGCCTGGGAGCAGACACCCCCCCAGCTCGCTCCGCCCCCACTGTCACAGCTGCTTCAAGGAGCTGACTTCAGAGGTACCCCGGGTCGGCTTCGTGGGCATGCAAACTGTGCAGCTGCTCAGAAGAGCCCTCAGCTCAATGCTCTTCCGTCACCATCTTGAAATTCTTGAAAACTTTTTAACAAAGGGCCCTGCCTTTTCATTTTGAACCGGGCCCCTCAAATTACGTAGCTGATCCTGTTGCTAACTCTTCTGGCACTTTTAGCAGCCTGCCTCACACAGTTTGCCTGAGGTTTCCGCCCCCCCCTGGTTGATAAGCTGCCCGCCTCCCACCCGCTCACCCTACTCCTGCTGGATTCCCCTCAGAAGTCTCTTCACCACTGTGAGAGGGCTTCGTTGGTCTCCGGCCACCTGAAAGGCCAAAGGTCTATGCACAGCAGCTTGCCTCTGCTCTGCGGGTCCTCGGGCCGTTGGTTCCCTTGCCCATGGTTCTCAGCTACCACACCATCTTCCCGTGGGATTCATGCCTGTCGCCTTGTTTTCACTTGAGAAAAACAAATGAAAGAGGCAGCCAAAGAGTTCAGCCAGGGTGGGCCCGCCCTGGCCCACCAGCTTTGTCCCTAAGCCTGAATTAGCAGTCAAGTTGGGCCTGGACACCGCTTTGAGGAGGAGCATTTGGCCTAAAGCAGTGTGGGAAAGCCCCACCATTCCCTGCAGAAGGCAGCCTGTGCGCGCAGGGAGTTTTCACAAACAAAACACAAAGCCAGAGATTCTGTGCTTCTATTTGACTCATCTGCCTGCCTCTCCCCTCCGTTGCCGGGTTACCAATCCCAGAGTGGGAGGATCTGGTCAGGGCTAATCCCTAGAACTTTTGGCCAGCTCAGGGCTCAGTTGGAGGGCAGAAAGGCCCAGGAGCCAGGGCTCTGTGTCCCCAGGTGGGACCAGCTACACCTGGGAGAGGCTGAGGAGCTAGCCCACCTCTCTGAATCCACTGCCTGGGAGAGAGCTGCAGAGAAGGAGGGCAGGGCTGGGCTCGGAGCCTGAGCCCGGCCAACAGAAATGTGTGTGCATTTCTCCCGTTGGCATGATCGCCTGGTGGGGTCTCTTTAAATATACCCCGAGTGAGGGACAGCCCCAGCCTAACCACTGCCAGCTGCAGGCACACAGCAACTGCTTGTTCTCCCTGCAGCTGGCCTTGAAACTGTGCCCAGAATAGAGCAGCTCGGCTCCCCTGCCTGTGCAGCTCGCCCTCCCGGCTGCTGGTTCCCTCTGGGGCCAAGACACAACAAGGGCTCCTCCTCAACCACATGGGGGGCTAGTGGCCTCCCTGCAAAAGATGCTGGTGACCTCTGGAGGGGGTGGGATAGTTCATGCTGTGGGTTGTTGGGGACTTTGGGGAGCATTTCCTGTTTTCCTTATCTACCCATAATGAGTCTTTTTAGTATTTATTCATGAGGGGAATGGGGGGGAGGGGTCTTGTGACAGGCGGCTTCTAACACCCCGCAGGATTGGGGCCGGCACCTTTTTTTGCATCCAGAGAGCAGTGGGTAGACTTGTGATCCAGAGGGGGACAGAGAGACAGAAGGGAGCAAGGCATGTGAGTGACAGGGGTTGCAGGGCACCAGAGGTAGCTATGAGAGCATCAGGAGCCTCGGGCAGAGCAGTAAGAGAAGCTGGTTAAGTGACCTGCTAAATGTGGCCGCTAAACACAACAGCCCGGGCCCACGAGGACCAGCACACTCATCAGTTCAAGGTCAGCGGTCCCAAGAATAACTCCACACAGGTGTTTATACTACACATCACCACTTTCAAACCCCTAGCTCGGCTTTTATTGCATTGTCCCACAGCAACCCTATAAGCTGCGTAGGTCGGGTATTATTATCCCCATTTCATGGAAAAGCAAGTTGAGGCCCGGAAGTTTAGGAGGGTAAAAAGAAAGAAGAGAAAAGTGCAAAGGGGAGAGGAAAAGGTCACATGCTTCCGCTGCCTACCGTAATGTGTCCTCGTTTGACACAATAACCCAGTGAGGCAAATATCATCACATTTTTTTAAATGTTTATATATTTATTTTTGAGGGAGAGTACAAGAAGGGAAGGGACAGACAGTGGGAGACACAGAATCTGAAGCAGGTTCCAGGCTCTGAGCTGTCAGCACAGAGCTCAACACGGGGCTCAAACTCAACAAACTGAGATGGTGACCTGAGCCGAAGTCGAACACTTAACCAATTGAGCCACCCGGGTGCCCCTCGTCACATTTTTTTAAATAAAGAAACCGAAGCTCAGATACATCAAGTAACTTGACTAAGATTCTATTGCTGGAAACTTGTGAGAGCGAAGATTCGAGGTCTCCTGGAATGAGTTTTGTTTGAACCCAATAGAGATTTACCTTAAAAGTGCTAGAAACTCAGTGCTCAGTGAATGCTTCAGCACGGATACACAGGTTTTTCCTCCTTTGTTGAATGTGGGCCCATTTGGTTCTGTCTCTGCTGAGGCAGCCAGGTGGGTCTGCTGAGAAATGCTTTAAAAGAACGGAAGACACAGTCCTAACCTCATTTGAGAAAGGAATCAGTTCATGCTGGACCATAGGAGTCAGAGTTATGCCTTAAAGTTTGCAGAACGCTTTCCCATGCGGCATCTCATTTTATTTTGATCCATCAAACATTGAGGGCAAATATTCACATCTTTACTTTATGGGTCAGGAAGCTGAGGCTGAGAGGGTCAGTAACTTGAGAGCACAAACTGCTAAGGGGTTGAGGGGAACAGATAGTAAAGTCTATGTAGTTGCTGTGTGTGTGTGTGTGTGTGTGTGTGTGTGTGTGTGTGACAGAGAGAGAGAGAGAGAGAGAGAGAGGGAGGGAGGGAGACACGCTGGTAAAAATCAGGGTGGTAAAACTCGAAAGCTAACCTGAGATTACACAGGAAAGGTCTCCATTAAAAGTCTCTCACAGGAAACACCACCTGTTTCTCTGAGGCTAATGGCTTGTTGAGAAGGACTAGGAGACTTGGTTGCTTCTCGGAAAGCTTACAGCCCAGTCGACAGAACACACAACAGCTGGTTAATATAGTATACTCACTTGACTAGTGCTAAGGAAATTAGACCCAGGGGTCCTGGGGAACCGCATGAGGCAGATCACTCTAGATGCTGTTTTGAGCCGCTCAGAGACTCAGGCAGGGGAGAAGGTAACGCTAGATCTCCTGCTCAGCCGCGGACACTCGGCCAGGGCGGGTGCAGTGAAAGGCGCCTGGCCCAGACAAGACCAGGAGGTTAGCCCAGCTCTGTAATTAGATCGAGTAACTTGCTGAACAGTGTGTCTGGGCCTCAGTATTCTTATCTATAAAATGGGGGGGGGGGGAGGGGTTAGGCTACTTCCCAAGGCTGTTATCCAGATTAAAGTTTTCATGATTGTTGTTGTTTTTTTTTTTTTTAACTAGCAGTGGAACTAACTGCCTCACAGAATCTGCAAAGCAGCCCTAAGTCGTAGGTGTCATCACCTTTCCAGAGTAGGGGATTGAAGCTGAGAGAAGCCAAGGAGCTCCCTTGAGGTCTACAGCTTATGTATGGTCAGATCAGGCTTCAAATCCAGATTTGCCCAAGACCCAGGACTTTCAAGGCAGTCCTGGAACTTCAGTTTAGAACCCAGATTCTCAACTAGGTATGGGGCATGTGTGATCTCTTTTTATTTATACGCTTTTATTTATTTTAACAGTTCAGATAGCCTTTAAAGTAGGCATGAGATTTTTACCCTTAGGAAAAAAAGAAGATAACAAATATTGCAAATGCTCGCTCTAAATGCTTCCTTTCTGGCAACTATGAACGCTAGTGTTGTTCCTGGAAAATGGGTGCTCCGCAAATTGTGGTTGACGCTAATTAAGAAGCCAGCGTGTCACCCACATGACTGTCATCATCCCTGGTCTCAGGCTTCTCTCGGGGTCTCTTAGTCTCTGACTTCTCCTCCCTCCCAAAGCTGCCATTAAGGTTCATTTTCACCTGATTTCACCTGAATAAACAGATAGGGACTGGGGTGAGGGAGGGACCCAGTGAGTCACCTCCCCCACCCCAGGCCCAGAATAGCTTTGGAAAAAGGTTCTTAGACGTGATCATAGCTAGGTGGAGCCAACCAGGCAGGCTTCAACTCGAGCACTTATTTTACATGCTGTGGAAATTTTTCATTTTCCTGGCTAAAAATAAGAACTTCCAAAATTCCTTGATATTTTATCTACTTTAAAACAATGTTCACAAGGGAAGGCTAGCTGGCTCCACTAATATGAATTTCTGCATGGGGAAAAGTGAATCCAAATTTGGAAGCTGCTCAAAAAAAATGTTATCCAGTATATTTTGGGAATCCGCACATCAGGTTCCCCCTCCTCCCCCCCGCCACAACGTTTAATTGAGGATTTTTTTTAATGCAACAAAGTCTTGGGAACGATATATCAAATACTCCCATTCCCCCCCCCCACTTAGAAATATTTGTCAGTATTTTGTTTTATTCCCTTCAAGTATGTTTTAATCAAAGGAATAAAATATTTCAGATAGAACTCCGTTCCCCCGCAATCCTTTTGTGCCCCACAACTTGCCTTTTTCATGCACCATGATGTTCCTGAGATCTCTCCATGCTGATGCTGATAGAGCTAGTTTGCTACTTTTACCTGTTCTGTGGCATCCATACCCCATCCCACCCCACCCCCTCATCGCCCCTGCCCCCAGATATGGGGAGGAGGAGCAGAAATGGGAACCGTAGCCGCTGCCATGGAAATGCAAGTGGTGACCATTTGACAGAGGGGTTTAGCAATATACACTCAACTGAAAGCACATTTGTAGATCGCGTGACCCAGGAACCCAGACCTAGAGAACTTCCTGCACGTAAGCTCACAAGAGGCTAAGCAAGCATGGAGGCGCAGTGCAGCATTTCATTATTACAACAAAATGGAACCCACCCAAGTGACTGTTCTTCTAACACTTTGAAAAGACAGTGTGAGTGGAAGTACTAAATGCCACTGAATTATACACTTCAAAATGGTTAATTCTGTCTTATGCGAATTTCATCTCAAGTTTTGAACATTTAATTTTACAAAAGGGAGTGTGCTGGGCACTGTGGTAGGGATAGCTGATCCTCATCATGGTATGGGCTTTGTCTATGAGAATCCTAAATTCTAAAACTAACATTTGGCAAGCCATGTACACGTAAAGGAGTTAATAAATGATGCATCAGGTTATTTTAGGATTGGGCAGATACCTTTAGCTACTCCAATCCATTCAAGGGCCATTATTTTTCAAAAGAGTGAAATCAAGAACTTTACAGGTTAAGTAGCTTGGCCAAGCTCACCCGGGCCAGTTAGGTGGCACAAGTTTTGACTGGGGGCATTCTTACTCTGCCTCAGTATCCACCTACAATATCGCACGCTCTTAAATGAGAGGGAAGAAATCTACAAGCACTGTGGCCTCTTCTGGCATTGAAACCTTCTCAGTCTGGGCGAGTAGAGCCCTTCAGAGCTTGGAGTAGTGAAGGTGGGAACTGGCCAAACGCTCAGCCCATCGAACCAGCTGTAAATCCAAGGGAGATGAAATGAAAACACGCTCCCAGGGAAAGGAGAGGTGAGAAGAGCATTCAAATGGATTTCGAATTCCTGGAAAATAAGAAGGTGGCAACCTGATTACGCATTAAGCCTTAGAGTCAAAGGACGGCTGCAGTGGGCCTTAGCGAGACATCCTCCTTCTAGTCTGTTCCCTTCCTTGGTCAAGGCCAGTGGCTCCATCACTCCAGCACCATCCTCACAGTGAGACCAGCCAAGGCAGCTCTGACCACCTCGCATTGCTTCCTGACCATCACCCTGTCCTCAACACTGCTGGTGTCCCTACCTCAGTTCCTTCCTGCTCCCTCCTGCTACAGGGGCAACTCTTCTCCTGATTGTAAAAGCAACCCAAATTCATGGTAGAACTTTAAACTATAGAGGGGCAGAAAAGAAAAGCAGCCCACAATCTCAGCAGTCAGTTCAGCACTGTTATACTGCAGGCCATGTTTTAACCCTGTAGTAATATTAGCTCTCGTTTCTTTAAAATCAGGATTCTAGGGGCACTGGAGTGGCTCAGTAGGTTAAGTGTCCGACTTCGGCTCAGGTCATGATCTCGCAGTTCGTGGATTTGAGCCCCATGTCAGGCTGTGTGCTGACAGCTCAGAGCCTGGAGCCTGCTTGGGATTCTGTGTCTTCCTCTCTCTGCCCCTCCTCCTCTTGCGCACTCTCTCTCTCTCTCAAAAATAAGTAAACATTGAAAAGATTTTTTTAAATCAGGATTCTAGAACGACCTCTATGTTTCTTTGATTCCTTACATCTTTACCCATTTTTCAACACAGCTCCATCCTCCCTCTCCGCCTCTTTCAGCCATGTGCTGGCCACAGGTTTCCTTCACTGATCCTTAAAATCTCTCAGCCGAATAAGACGAAATGATTTCTGTCAATTTTCTCTTACAGAATCCCACTGTTTGCTTGCAGTTTCAGCCACATAACTTTTTCCCTCTCTTAAACAACCCCTCTTTTTCATCTCCCACAAATGTGTGCCCTCTATTTCACTCCAAGCCTCCATTCATCCGTATGCTTTTATTCTCTTGTTCTTTTCCATTTCCTTTGTTCTTTTTGAATTGCTTTGATTTTCTTTGTCTGCAGACTCCTGGCTACACATACTTTGTGTCTTCCAAGGACCTTGGGATAACTTTTAAGGATGAATTCTCATGTGCGTATTTTCACAAAGCGGTGGGAGATACAAGGCACGGTGGCTAGATGAGGCCCTCAGCAGTCTCAGATGACCCGGGTTGGGGTCAGGTGGCAGTATGTCAGGTCAGGAGGCACCCCCGCGACAGGTTCCTGGAAGATGGCTGCACTAACCTCTGCCCCGGTGAGCTTAATTTTTCCACCACCAAGGTCCCTTAGTGAAAGAATAACTTCCCTAAGCCATATCTACAAACAAATGCATCCTCTAAGTAATGATCAACTGTGAGCTTCTATCAGTGGGATATGTGTCATTTCTCTTAGACTTTTTAGAATATTGAAAAAAATCATCATCTTCTCCACACTCAGGAGATTCAACAACCTCGGGGAACAGAAGCATTCCAGTCTTTTCCTGCTTCTACAACTGGGTTATGTGACAGGGACTATTACAGAGAATATCGCAACAGACAGAGAATATACAAGTATGACTTGTTGGCCCTTATCTGTCTTAGGGAGGTCACAAATTGGCTGATCCTGGTCTTCTACAGAAGAGGAATTAAGAGGGTAGAAGAAGTGACTCTTTCTGGAAGGGTATATAATCTAACAAAGGATCAGATACATACCATGTGCACACATACATGTTATATCTCAAGTCCATTAGGATCAACAATCATTTACCCTTGCAACGAGCTCCATCCTGGCATCTTCATACACACCTTATTTAATCCTTAAAACAACTCTGCACGTTGTATATAATTGCCATTATTTATGCAAGGAAACTGAGTCTCCTAAAGGTAACTAAGAACTCTAGGATTAGACGAGTTTCCAGCCCACGTGCCCCCATAGTGCCGCAGCACGCCCCGGAAGAAATGACCTCTGTATTACACTCTGCTTTCCGCCTAATGCACATGCCTGGATAGTGGAGCTCCCATTCGGGATCTGGCATATCTATTAGGCAGTCAGCTGTCTGAAGCAAGGACTCTGTCTGCAGCAAGGATTCTGTATCCCCAGGCCTAGCCCAGTGCCTGAAATTAAGTCATTGCTCTGTAGTTATTAATCATAAAATTGAACCAAAGAGTGAAAAGTCCCATAATTAGCGTAAACACTAACAGAAATGACCACTTGACCAGCCTCCAGCGATACCCTCTTGTTGAAAGCCACCAAAATAAAAGGGACCCACCTTGCTGCATTTGAAACACAAAGAGGGAGGTGGCTGAGCGTGCCGCCTGGCACTGGGGCCTTCTAACTGCCTTGAGTGGGAAGTCCTCCCACACCCATCCCTGAGTGGTTGCTGGGACCTCTGAAAGTAGCAGAGGGTCTGAGACAACTGTCAACCCAGGGCAGGAAATGCCAGAGTTCTCCCACTTCTTTCCCACCGAAGAGAGTTAAGACAGTGAGTGGGCAGAGCCCATGCGGGAGTCATGGTGCCAGGCAGCTGTGGCATCAGAGGAAGTGACCCTGAAAGGCAGAAGAAGGGGTCTCCATTCGGAGCCCTCTCTTATGGCCCAGAAGCCTACCTGCCCCTGAGCCCTGCCTGTCTCCATGGCAGTCAGCCCTGCCCTGTCCGCCAGAAAGCTGGACCCTTCAGAAAGCTCTATTCACCCCAAGTTGGCCTGAGCAACACAGACAGCGAAACCTGTTAATCTGCATCCAGAGCAGAATGCCTCAATACACCGGTTTTGGGGTTTTTTGTTTTGTTTTGTTTTTTAACTTGGGGAGGGTGGAGCAGTGTATAGGAAATGGCTTTGCCTTCTGTCCAACTCTGAGGCAACCCACCACCATGGGCTCTGAGAAACAGCAGTTTTGTTTTGGAAACTGGCACCCAGCGCAGGCTCGCTCCTGGAAATGAATTTGGTACCCCCCCCCCCAGCTGCAATGTTCTACTTCCAGCCTCCCTGCCAACACCCCCTTCCAGCTGCCCCTCTCAAAGGCACCATTGTGCCCGCCTGGCACAGCAACAGAGGAGGGCTGAAGAGGAAGAAAACATTTTCTGCCCATGGGATGTTCTTAAGCAGGTTGTGTGTACATGGCTTCAATGCTGCATTCCTGGAGCCCACACAAACCCGCCAAAACTCCATCATCCCTGTCACAGTTGGAAGCCACTTTCCAGTCTATCTGGCCCACCACAGCTCACTGTCAGAGAACACAGAGCACGCAGCTGGGTGGGTGAAGCTGGTGGGAGGGGGGGTCACGATGACACATTTTCAGTACAGCGCTCCAGCCTGCCAAAGCAAGGCTGAACGTAGACTCTAAACTGGAAGGGGATTTAGTCCTATTTACCACTCGACAAAAAGATTCATTCTGGCACATTCTGATACGTGCACATCCAGCCTCTTCCTGGGTACTCCAAGGGTAGGAAGCTCACTACTTTTCCTGAAAACCCTGTTCCATTGCTGGACAGCTCGGACTTTCAGAAAGTTCTTCCCAGTGTTGAACAAGGATGTGTGTCCTGTTCATCGCCATATCCTTCCCCTGTCAGCACTTAGCGCAGTGCTTGGAACAAAACAGGTGCACAATAAGTGTTTGAGGGATGCATGACTGAGTTCCTCACCCATCCACTGGGCCCATTTATGCCCTCTGGTGGCACATAGAACATTCCTTCTTGCTCCAGCTACAGAACATGTAACTGCCCCTCATAGGGCTAAAGATCTATCTTCCACATCATCTATTATTTTCACTGAGCTAAACATCCCCTGCTCCTCATGTGACTCAGTATACAGACCCATGACTATACTGACCACTCTTCTCTCCATTGACTCCATTTTTTTCAATGTCCTCCTTAAAATAAAGGCTCCACTCCCTTGTATCTAGAATACTCAAAAAGTGGTCTCATAGGTAACAAAGCACAAGGTTAACAGGCATCAGGTACGTGGTGTCTAAGTTGGACTGTCTTCTTGAGCTGATTATTTGCATTTCACGCAGGAATCTTCAGGCTCATGAAGGCTACCATGAACCTGGATAAATTCGGAAAAGAAGGACCTTCCTTAGTTTCACTAAGTCCATGTTTCCTCATCTGTAAAAATGAGGCTACAAATACCAACACTGCAGGGTTGTAAGGATTAGACATAAGATATATGAAGTGCCTGGCTCATAACAGTTACTCAATAAATGATATACCTTAATATTACATAACACTGCCCCTCTGAGTGCAGGGAAAGCCATATCTTGTAAGATTTACCCATATGCCAGGCTATTTTTTTTTTTAACATAGATAGTACTGGACAACGTTTCCAATAATGCCATCACCACTCATTAACACCACTCAATTTATCACCTTCTCTTCCCTCGGGATACACATAAGCTTACTGACACTAAAAATATTCTCTTTAGTTCTTCTCTGGGGAAAACAGACATCATTGTTTGCCCTGGCTGCTTTTCTTTCACTCCCAATAAATGTCTCTGTTCTGGCCATAGGCCCTGGAGATATGTAGATATCTACTTCCTTCTCAGCTTGCTTGCTGGTGCATCAGTTCCAACCCTACTTTCAGTGATGTCACGTTGGGAGCTTGAAACTGGCCATAGTGGGAGTATTTATACCATGAACACCACAATCAGAGCTGCTGCCGCTTTTTTTTTTTTTTTTTTTCCTCCTGGAGATCCTGCTGTTAAGCACTTAGCAGCACACTACTGCCTCTAGCATTGACCTGCTGTGAGCACCTTGAAGGCGAGGACTGTGTCCCATTTCTGCTCCATCCCCAGGGTCTAGCACAGAGTAAGTAGGTTTTCATCATTCTTGATAGATGAGTAAATGCTTTTGTGTTCTGTTTCTTAATGTCTCATGTAAATCAGGCCCCATGTGCCCTATTCTTGTTACAAGCTGTTCAGCTATAGATTTCCCTTAGCTGTGATCAGAGGACTACTTCTTTCACACTTGGATTAACCTTCCTTCTCTCTCCCTAACCTGGACATTCAGATGTCTACTTTATTCGGTCCATATATTCATCCTTGGAAGTTGTGGAAATTCATCTAGAAGGAAAGAAACCTTGTCAGGTTTCTTTAAAGAACACCTTTCCATTTTGGGATTTCTCCACGCATTCTTTCTTTCAATTAACAAATAGTTATACTGGGCATCTAATGTGGATAAGGCATGCCAGGTACTATGGAAAACATAGAGCTGTGTAACATATGGGCCCTATCCTCTGGGAGCTGAAAGTCTCCTGGGGACAGGCGGATAATACATAGCAGAATGTGCATTCCACATTTGAGAGAAAAATAAAGCAATGAAAATTCAGAGAAGGAAAAGATCAGTTTCTACCGAGAGCATTGGGAAAAGCCTTATAGAAGAGATAGGTTTTGAGCTGGAAAGGTAGGATTTTAACATGCTTAAGAGAGGTGGCTGGCAGTTTAGGGAATGAGTCCAGAAATAAAAGCAGGTAGGCCCAACTCTGTGGCCTATGTGCAGACCAGTTTCAGCTACCATGACAGGCCTTTTCTAGGATCCAGCTCACCCTCTTCCTCAGCAACTTTCCTCTTTTCAAACCAAAGGACACCTTGGACCTGTGCCTAGCCTTCCCCATAGTATAACTTACATTCCAACTTGCCAAGGCAATTCACAGAGAACACCCTCCCTGCCTACCAACGCAGTAATATTCCCACTGTAAGTGAGCACCACCCCCATTCTCACCTGGGCCCTATAGGAGGCTGGGTCTGTACAGGGTGGTACAGATGCTTTCTTTCTGCCTAATACCTCAGCATCCTGTTCCCTCAAAAAAGGGGGTGGAGGATCTCGGTCAGGTCTTTATGTCAGCCAACCCTTGAGTGTATATCTGAGGCTCTGACATAGAGCCCCAGCATCAGGTGAGGCCACCCTCTCCTCCTGCCCATCCTCCTCTCAGCCCTTCAGAACCTATTCAAGTGTGTCTGGGTATCATCCACCTCTTCCTCAGCCCTCACTCTTCCTCCCCACTGTAATTGAAATATTGTTTTCCCTAGACATTGCCCGGTACTTCCCTACTTCACTCTTCAAAAGACACCCCTGCCCCCATTTCTCACTCAGTAGAGTAGGAAAGGACTCCAGTATCCTCCTCAGACCAATGTCCACCACTTCCTTTCCACTCCATTTACTTCCACCCTGGGTACTCCCAACGTCCTCCTCCCTCTGTGCATTTACCCAACATGTATTCATTCATTGAGTATCTTCTCTGCCTCAAACATCCATGAAAACCCTTCTCCTCAATCATATTACCCTTTAGATTCCATCTTCTCTCTCCAGCCCCATTTGCCCTCAAACCACATGGCTGTTCTGACTCTGTTCCCTCACTACTACGCCTACCCACCCTGCAGTCCCCAGTTAAACCCTAGCTCTTACAAGAGTTAGCTGTGTAATCTAGGAAGGTCACTTACCAACTGTATGACTCATTGTTCTCATTTTGGTAATTAGAGGTTACCAGATCTAATATCCATCTGGTTTTACCATGCTAAGATTCTATGCTTAGGCCCTCATCCAGCTGCCAAAATCGCTCTTTACAAAATCACCCATGACCTGTTGGTTGCCAATCCAAATGACCAAAAGTCTAATGTCAGATCTGCTGATTCTGATTAGCTATGTGACATTGGGCCATTCCAATTTAACTTCCATTTTTCTCATCTATAAAATGAAGTGGTTGGACTCAATGACCCTTTAAAACTTTGTTTCCATGAGAACACAGATTCGGAAGAGAGAGAGATCCTTTTTTTGAGAGTGGACAGTGAAGAATTCATGGAGAAAATGACATTTGTAGAGATCCCAAAGAAAAGCACAGAAGGTACTAGGGTGTCCTCAAGGGTATCCTTCCACTAAGGGACTATAATAATGGGCCTAGACAAAGAGCATCATCCAGTAATTAAGAGTTCTATAATGGAGGATTCAGGTTGACCACACTGGAACCCACTAAAAATCTGAACATCACAAAAAAAAAAAAAAAAAAAAAAAGAGACAAGCAAACTGTAACCTCCTAATGAGATGCACTAGGAAATACCCCCACTGATAAAGTAGTCTTGACAAAAAGTCAACTCAAGTGTCAACTGTACTCAAATTTTAGACATTTAACTGATTGATTACATTTGATGTAAAATGTCAGCCTTGAATCTGATCAAGCCTCTAAACCTAGAAGTACCAATATAACAGACATACAGGAGATAAACTGAGAATATGTTTAAAAGACATCTCAGATATGCAATCAGCAAAATCCAGAGTCTGGGAAACATTACAGCCTTCTCAAAGTGTGGCCCCTCACACCAGCATCAGGGTCACCCCGGAGCACACACAGATGCAGTCTCAGGCCTTACCTCAGATCTCCTACATTTCAATAATCCTGAAGTGACTTGTATGCACAATTGACCCATTTCGTTCAATAAATATTAAAATATAAGGAAAAAGGAACAGGGAATTTATAGATCAAAAGACAGCTAAGAGACATATCAAACAAATCTATAGACCTTTTAGACAAACCAATTATTTTTAACAATGAGATTATCAAGGAAATTTGAACAACTACCGGATATTTATTGATATTAAGGAATTGTTACTTTTTAAGAGTGATGATAATATTGGGGTAATTCTTTTTTTTTAAGACTCATCATTAAACATAATACAGAAGTATGTATAGATGAAATGATAGACTATCAAGAATTTCGTATAAAAGAATTCAGTATGGAGATGGGGAAATGAACTGGGGAAATTAACTGTGAGTTGCTAATTGCTGAAGGTGACATTTGGGGTACATGGGATTTCTCATTCTACATTCCTAAGTACTTAAAAATACCCATAATAAAAAAAAGATTTAAAAAGAAAGACTAAGAAGGAGTCCTCAAAGATGGGAGGAACAAATCAAGATAAGGCAGTGGCAGGGAACGCAAAAAAGAGAATGTCAAGTCTAACGGGGACATAACGCCCCAGAGCCGTTGGGGCCTGGGTTACCTCTCCGATCTGGCCTGGGAGGGGTCATTCCAGAGAGCAGACAGACACAGCCCAACCGCAAGAGGATGAAACAAAAACAATCTGCGTTCTAAAGCAGAAAAATTCGACGTAATCCGTGGCACCGTGAATCGAGGTTAGAAGAAGGGAGAATTTCCTAGCTGCTAAAAACTGAAACAGGTCATCAAGTAAATTATGGGATCTCCTTCTCTGAGGACCTTCAGAAATAGGATCGACAGGGCTGAAATGGAGACGGCCTCGCTCAGCAGGGAGGAGGTTCAGATCCGCCGCCTTTTTCAGGTCAACGAGGCCGGCAGGCACTGGGGCGCGGAAAAGCCCTCAGCCAGGGCAGGGAAGCATCAATGCCTCCCTCATCTCCTCGGCTCTCTGCCCCTCTCGGGGCGCACGGAGATCCTGGCGGTGCTGGTTCTGCCCAGAATGATGGGGATTTTAGGGATCCAAGAGATCAAGGCCGGGGGGTGGGGTGGGGGAAGTGGGGCATAGCGCGGTTGGGAGGGACAGATGAATGCGTATTCGCAGTGCCTTGCATTTGCACGGAAGCGTGCGCTTCGGCTTCCTAACCCAGTCTTCTGGTTGCTTACGCACTAGCCAGCCCCCCGCCAAACAAACCAACCCCGGCTCACAAAGAAACCAGAACTGTGGGTATTGTCTTCGCAAGGGAGGCAGCGTTGAACGTCGCCGACAGCTGCGGGACGGCGCAGTCCGGCCTGGGAGGAGGCGGGCGCGGGCGCGGGCGCGGACCGCTCCGGGCCGGGGCTCCGGCAGATTCCTGAACCGCTTCCAAGGGCGCAGGAGCCGAGCTGGACTCGAAGCTCCCAGCCCCACCCCGTGCCTGCAGCGCCGCCTCGGACCCAGGCGGCCCGCCGTCGCAGTGTGACTGTGCGCACGACTTCGGGCGTGTGTGCGCTCGCTGCCGGGGACAAGAGCTCTCTGTTTCGGCCCCAGAGCAGGCTATAAATACCTGGGTTCAGCGCAGCCTCGGCTTGGAGGGGAGCCTGGTAGCCCAGTCCTAGGTTAGGGAAGGCTAAAGTGCGCGCAGGGACCGCCGCCCTCCTTGCGCTCTCCCCTGGAGCCCCTGGGCCGGAGCAGGGGGAGGGGGCCCAATGACGTCATGGAACTGGTTGGAGGATTTAGCTCAGGAACCCGCCCGGGAGCAGCCCCAGGCCGATGTTCTATTTAAGCCGACAGTGTACCACCCTCGGCTCCACTTTCCCAAATCCGGCACCGCAGCTTTCCACTTTCCCAAGACCTACATGGGCTTGGGATTCTGAAAGAAATCAATGTGTGATGTCTAGGCCAAGAACCCCGGAGAACGGACATGCAGGTATGGGCTGACAAGGCCCTCACAAGCTTGGGTTGGGCCATGAGGCCATTAAAATTCTTCTAGCAAGGCCTCAGGTAGGGGGACAATGATTTCAGGCTGAAATATGCCTCGTGGCACAGTTAATATTGTTATTAACTGTAATAACAACGTAGACAGTTCTGGAATGCTACTGCCTTCCAGAGACCAACCAAACCCTTAAAGTGAGAGTTACTCCACCACCCCACCCCCATTTTACAGATGACAGACTAAAGCTCCAAGAGGTTAAGGAACCATCGCGAGATCACACAGCCGCCAGAGTCAGAGCCAAGATTTAAATCCATTATCTCTTTGTCTTCAAGGCCAGGCGAGCTCTTTCCAAGACACTGCATTGCCTCTCACTTTTCAAATTAGGTGCATTCCAAAGGTGGGGGGCACCTACTGTCCAACAGCCCCTAGGCTCCTCCCATCTCTTCTATTTGCCCCGGTCTGCCCATGACCCAAGACATAATGGGGGAAGGGGGCAATCTATCAGAAAGCAGAGGGAGGACTGTTTGCTCTCCTGGAGAGAGGTTAGCAACTTACCAAGTTAATAGCTAACCTTTCTAGCTGGTTATGACTGGCGATGGAGGTGACAGGGTACACTTAGAACTGCAGTAGGGAAAAAAAGATGACTCTGGAATACGATGTGCCAAGGGCTGTGCTGTGCTAGTGGTATACTTTTTTTTTTTTTTTTTTTTTTTTTTTTTAACAAAGCTGGCACAGAGGCAAGAACTAATACTGGTATCCAACATCGATGTGCCGGGCACTGCTCTAAGTACTCTGCAAGACTTAGTGGTGGGAAGATTTCAATTATTCAGACAACAGCTGGAGTTTAATTTTGCTATAAGTCTAGCATCAGCAAAAGTCCCGATTTGCCTCATTGACTCTTTCGTCTCCAGAGTGGGATATAGCATCTGACTGCCTGGGTTTGCATCCTAGCTCTGCCAGCCTATAGAGGGGCAAGTTGTGTAGATTTGAGCAAGCACCTTAGCTCCTTTAAGGCCCTGGCATTTGGGGGTAGCAGTGGTGCCCCTGAGGGTCTCGAGAGAGACTGCAGGGGAGGGACCAGCACAGTGCACAAGGAAGCTCTTGCCAAACATAAGCTGCTAATACTATTATTATCACCTCTGGAAGGGCAGGGACATTTTAACCAACAAAAACTAGATTGAGATGATGTGGAAGTAACTATAGCCAAGAAGGAAAGTGGCCATTTTGTCTCAGAGGTGTTATGGATATAGGAAGATACAGTTGGGTGCAGAGTATGTGTGTGTGTGTATATATATATATATATGTGTGTATATATATGTATATATATATATATATGTATGTATATATATATACTTTTTAATATCCATATATATATACGTGTGTGTGTGTGTGTGTGTAAAGGATGGAAGGAATAGAAGATATTCCAAAATAAATTTTGAACAATTCATTAATTCTATTGGGAAGAAAAAGGAAAAGAGTTTTAAAAATAACCACGACAGTCACAGGGAGCACTGGGTTGAGCCGATGCTTTCAGGGGACTGTACGCATACGTGCAAAAGCAAAGTGTGGGCATGCATCCAGGTGTGAATGCACAAAAGCAACTCAACTTGAAGTTGGAGGCCAAGCAGAATGTTAGATGATGTTTGAAGCAAAAAAGAACATGGAAAGGAGATAGCTCATTAGGACTTTGCCTCCAAAAGAGTTTTTATCTTTTTCAAGAGAGAGTAGCCCTAACAAAAATTGGAAGGCCAGATGCTAAAGGTGGATACCACAGCCCAACACAGAGTGGTAGAGAACTAACTAGCCTTGGAAAATACATACACTGGAATCCAAGTTGCTGGACAAACCTACATACACGTCATTCAGGGGCCACTTTGACAAATCTAGAAAACAGAGTGGGATTGATCCAATGAGAGGCAGATGGACAGATGTCCCAGTTTTCAGAAAAGTAGAAAAGGAGACATGCCAGTCCTGGCAAGTTTCTGGAATAAATTATTAACCAACTCTTTGCCCTTTGCACACAGGTATTAGTGATTTAATATGCGTCCTCTTATTCCTTTTCTGGTAGAGGTTGTAGGGTGGTCATTTAGGAAATGCCATTGGATCTCAGCACAGATCTTATGCTTTCGTGGAGTAAATACAGGATTGAGGTCTGGAGACGTAGATACTAATCTGGCTCCACCATTAGTAAGTTGAGTGACCACAGGCAAGTTCCTAAACTTCTCTGGCCCTCATTTATGAAAGATGGGACATGTTCTTTTAAGGCACTCTCATTTTTAATATCCATGATTCTACATTGTAATGAAAAATAGACTGACAGTCCAGAGAATGTAGTCCCAGTAGGGCAGCCACACCTCGTGGGCTGTTTAAGCAGTGTCTGCTGTCTTAAACTGACCGGAGAGAGGGCTTGGTCCCTGCTTTTGCCCTTTACATACATGTTTTAATGACTTAACCCCCAAATGATATGAAGCCTATGGCAAGGGGTCATAGAATAAGGATTTAAAATAAACCAGATGGACAGAGGGGGCTTAGGCTAAGAACCAGATGAAATTGATTGACATCAATATGTCTAAGTTATTTATGTCTAAGTTATTTTTAAAAATACCTACATGGGGCACAGGGTGCCTCAGTTGGTTAACATCTGACTCTTGATTTCAGCTCAGGTCATGATCTCACAGTTCATGAGATTGAGCCCTGCATCGGGCTCTGCACTGACAGCATGGAGACTGCTTAGATTCTCTCTCTCTCTCTCTCTCTCTCTCTCTCTCTCTCTCTCTCTCTCTCTCTCCGCCGCGCCACCCGCCGCGCCGGGGGCCCCCCCCACTATTTCCCAAAATAAATAAATAAACTCACCAACAAATACCTATACACGTTCACAATAGGGAAGAGCTGGCTGAGAAGTAGATAATGGGATGAGGGTCCGAGTGTCTGAGACAACCACCATTCAAGCTGAAGTGATTCAGCTGTCATCTAGCTGCTAACAAAAGAGCTAGTGCAACTGTGATCATATTTAACCATAAGGATCATGATAAAGAGGGACACGTATTGCACCCTTACCTGGGCTTCCCACATTATCTCATTTCTGGGAAATGCTAGTGTTAGAGGAACCCAGCCCCAGGAAGTGATCCTGCCATGGCCTCCTGTGCCATCAGATCTTGTGGTTGGTGTTATTTTTCAGTGTTGGAGGACATACAGAATAGGAGGGTGACAAACAACAGTCTGTGCAGAATGGGGCAACCAGGATGGGGAGAGTCTGAAAACCAAGGCCCACAGGAGGGGCTGAGAGAGTTGACAGTGTTCAGCCCAGAGGATGCACAACTTAATGGTGGAGCCCTTAGGACTTAGCCTCTGACTGCCTGCCTTCAAATCTATGTGCTTACATTTGTACGTTGTGTGACTTTGGGCAAGTTACTTAACCACTTGTTTGTCTCCATTTCCACACATATAAACGGGATAGCCAAGATTATTAAGGTAATACGTGAGATGTATACTAAAGCTTAACCTGGCATATGGCAGTGCTTAGTATGTATGAACAGTGATGGTGATGATTGTCATCTTGTATTTGGTGGGCTGTCCCCATGGAGGAGAAAGGAGGGTCAATCTGTCTGGCTTTAGCAGGGAGAATAGGACCGATAGGTAGAAGCAGGAAGAGAATCTGGTTCAACATAACAAAGCAACCTTTCAAATAATCAGAATTTCCCAGCCAAGCAGTGAGTTTCTGATTACCAAAGAAGCTCACTGCATTCCATTTCATAGTTGGGGGACAAGCCATGAGATGATAGGGTGCCATAAATTAGAGTTTTGAAGAAATCAGGAGGTAAGCAAATATAAATGGCAACAAGCCAAGCCTTCCTGTTCCTCCTCTGTTGAGAAATCTCTGGAAGTTTAGATTTGTAGGTAACCTCAAAGACAGTGGATTTTTATTGCATACTTTGCATTTTTCCTGCCTCACAATAAGTAAGATAAAGACCTTGGGCTTTACAGTCAAATTCCCTAACTTTGAAGCCCTGCTTTTTTATATCATCAGCTGTACAACCTTGAATAACTTAGCTCACCTCTCTGGGTCTAGTTTTTTTTTCCTTCTGTAAATGAAGTAAACTACCTCCAATCCTGAGGAACAAAGATCAGAGCTAATATATTTCTTGCTGCATTGGTAAACAGTATGCCAAAAGTAGACTGATTATAGATATGTGAGACAGGCAGATTCAAGCCTTCTGGCCTTTTGTCCCTGGCGGGGGATGCGGGTGGTGGAGATTGGATAGAGAAACTCTGCTGCGTCAGCAAGCACATATGCCAAAATTGCACTTAAAATGCAGATACGGGAGACAGGCGAATTCTGAAAGGCTTCCAGATCTTTTTTCCTTTGTTATTGAAGTATGGTTGACACACAGTGTTACATTAGTTTCAGGTGTACAACATAGTGATTCAACAACTCTGTACCTTATGCTGTGTTCACCACAAACATAGCTACCATCTGTCACCATACAGTGCTATTACAATACCATTGACTGTATTCCCCATGCTGTATCTGAAAGCCTTCCAAGTCTTAAAGTCTTGTGCTTCTCACAGGGGGGATAAAAAGGGAGGGGGTGAGGTGAACTTCTCTGTCCTTTGTTGAAAATCTACTATGCATTAAGGTTCTGGGCTCAGCGTCCCACCATATCTTCACAGTGGTTATGCAGAGACAGAATTGATGATAATGAGATGATAATGAGGACAGGTTTGCAGTTGTCTTGTGAATCATCCCTGAAGCGCCCCTAGATCTATGGAGGACCTCTGGGCCCTTCTAGTCCTCAGAGCCGACCAGGATCGCATCTCCCCCAGTCCACTACAGTGGCCAAAGCATTAGGGCTCGTCAGCTTTGCCCAGGATTCAGCATCTGACAGAGGCAGGCAGGTAGCTGAGGGCCTGTCACGCCCTTCACGAGAGCCCCCATCATACATGCGCATGTGCATACACACACACACACACACACACAGCCTTGGGTTGGGATACACTGAGAACACTAACAAGTGACCTTTTCTCTCTGTCCCTCAGTGTGACGGGGTTGGGGTAGACCTGAGCAACATCTTCCTTGAAGGCATTGCCATTCTCAACATTCCCAGCATGTATGGAGGCACCAATCTCTGGGGAGAAACCAAGAAGAACCGGGCTGTGATATGGGAAAGCAGGAAAGTCGTCACTGACCCCAAGGAACTGAAATTCTGCATCCAAGGTAAGCAAGGCATGAGGAAAATTGCTCTAGGTCAGTGTCCCAGTGAAAGGAGTATTCAGGTGGGCCTATTAGCAAACTGTATCAGGGCCAACAGCAGGCTCTAGAAGGTCCTACAGCCCAACAAGGACCCATTTGGGGCCATGCTGACTTATCCCTGTTGTTGCAAAATCTACCACCTAACTGAGAAGAGAAGATAACAATAAGGGATCCCTAAATGACAGTCAGTGATCAACCTGGGGATCTGTGAGGTCAGGAGTCAAATGCTGCTCTCTAGGTTACCCGTGTCCTCGCATAACTAAACCCAGTGGTCACTTCTCAAACTTGATCTTACTTCACTCATCAACAGCATTTGACCCAATCTGTCCTTGTTCCTGATAATACTGTTCACTTGGCTTCCAGGATTCCACACCTTCCTGTTTTCCAGCTACCCCACTGGTTACCCCTTTTCAGTCTCTTTCTCTGATTCCCCATCTCTCTAACCTCTTGGTGCTGGCGGTCCACAGGCAAGGGACTCAACCCTCTTTTCTGTCTGTACTCAGTCTCTTGATGACCTCATCCAGGCGTGAGACTTTATTTAAATACCACGTGAGTGTCAGTGACTCAGCATATCTAAAACTGAACTCCTGATGTCCCTCCCACAAAACTTCTCCACCCAGAGACTTCTCCATTTCTGTTGATGTTAACTCCAGCCTGCCCATTGCTCGAGCGGAAACACTCGGCACCCTTTTATCTCACATCTCATATCTAGTCTATCAGAAAACCTGTCAGCTCTACTTTTAAAAAACATCCAGGGTCCCGTCACTTCTCACCACTGCATTTCTGCCACCTTGATCTGAGCCACCATCCGCTGTCCCCTGGATCACTACAAATCCCCCTAACTGGATTCCTTGCTTCTACCCCGTCCCTGCAGAGTCTGTTCTCACTATTGCATCAGAGTACCCCTGGGAAAATATGTCAGATTATGCCATTCTCTGGCTCAAAATCCTGCAGTGGCTCAGAGCAAAAGCCAAAGATCTATATGTGGCCTAAAGGGCCCTAGATGGTCTGGCCTCATGTTACCTCAGCGACTTCATCTGCCACTACTCTCCCCCGTCAGCCCAGCCCCCCTGGCTCCTCTGACACAGCAGGTTGCTTCTATGGACTGACTGTTCTTTCTGACCAGAGCAACGGCATAGTATGCCTTAGAAGCCATCAGCTGGACCTTCCCCTATTAACCCACCAGGATATAGAACACACCTTTATCCCTACCCCTTACCAGCCATTTCCACCAATGAACCAGGTAGGAACTCAATCAGAGTACCTGGGCAGCTCTGAATCTTCTGTGGATTGGATGAATGGCCACCCTGATCCTCAGGGGTTCTCAATGGACTGGTGAGCTGAGGGAGGAAAGCCCTGTGTGAAGGTGTTGACAGAGATACCACATCAAGAGCCAGGAGACTGGGTCCCAGTCCAAGTACTGGCACTAACCTATTTTTGGCATCTCAGCTTTCTTTGCTGTAAAACCAGCATCTCATGTAAAATTTTGGTAGCTAAATGAATGGGGTTGAACCAGATCATTGGTTCTTAGACCAGGCCTGCTTGTTGAAAATGAAGATGCCTGGGCCCCAGCCCAGATCTACCCAATAGTCTCTGTGTTGGTTCCTGGGAATCTAAATTTGTAATGAGCACCCCAGACAACTCTGATGGGCTGCCAGATTTGAGAACCACTAACATAGACAAAGTATCCGTGGATCTGGGTCTGTGTTCTTTGATGTCCCAGGCTGCAAATGCTCAGATTGGATGTGATCTTACCATAGGAGACAAAACTTGGCTGACCAACAAAGGGAGGAGTTACTTGCTTATTTGGGACCCATCTGTTATACAATCAGATTGTTATATTCCAAGTCAAGGTCGTCAAGGGGTATCATCTCCACACCTCCACCCTTTGAGAGAGGACTCAGGAATTTTAATTTCTCCGTTGCTCTCCTAAGTCCCCTTTATTTTACCCAGTAAACTTTTCAATTTGTATAAATTATTAAACTGAATAATGTGTTCCTCCTTCCTCCCTTGGCAGGGGAAGTTGTGGGTGCTGGCAGAGGGTGGGGGAAGCACTGGAGGTTATAGAAAGTTTATGCAGACTTTCCCACCCTGGTGCTCGTACCCTAACTCCCACCCTGACAACCCGTTCCATTAGAACAGAATCGTGGGAGAATCCTCCCCTTACCCCCATCCACGGCATGGGGAAGCTCTTGCTGAGGATGTGTTCTGCTTAGGACTCAAAGATAAACCCCTTATCTTCTCCTTACATATATGATCGTGTATCTTCCCCTTTAAGCAAGGGTAATGTGTCTGCTGATTGCTCTTGACCATCATCTACAGGAACTCTCTTCCCCAAATCCCCTTTTCCCACCCCCAGAATGTGCTATCAGAGCTAAAACTGAAGCTACTTCCTGTTCTTTAGATGAAGACATAAGCTGATCAGAGCAGAGTCCAAAGGGGGGCCTGGCTTCTGGGCTTTACAGAGACAGCAGCATTGAGCTTCCTTTTGAAAGGGCCATGATCTCATTTACGTTGAGATGTTAAATGGGGGGAGGGGGCAGGAAGCTAAAGAGACAACCTATTTTAGTAGAAAAGCATCGGCCTGAAAGTCGAGAGACCTGGGTTCCAATCCATACTCTGCCTCTCACTAGTGTGTGACGTTGGGCAGGTCTTTCACTCTTGTGGGTTTCAGTTTGTTATCTGTAAAATAGGCAAGTGTGACAAGCACATAGACTCCTATAGATCATGGGTTCTTCACGGCTTTGCAAAATTAAGGAATGGACAGGTTGTGGTCTAGGTGGGCTCTTTGAGCAAAATTGTATGGCAGGTTCCTTTCATCTTTCAGTGTGTTTTGTTTCACATTTTATAGGCCAGCCACTGAGAAGGCAAGTATCTCTCTCTATAGGCTCTTCATTTGCTGGGATTCTTTACTCCTTGGCAATTTCATTGGGATTGGAGGTGAAGAAAAAGTCAGGAAAGCGCAATCAGAGGGAAGCAACTTATCTTAGGAGGTGTAAGAGGAAATGACAGTAGAAGAGGTTACTGTCAAACCTCTGTCATCACAGATCAGTCTTTCTCCTTAGAAAAATAATCCAAGAAATAAGGTCATTCAAGATGAGCATGCGATGAGTTCTATGAAAACATTGCATAGTTTAGAACACAATGAGTCCTGGGAAAATCACCAAGCTTGCAATTGAATGACTTGGGTTTACATTTAGGCTTTACACTTTCTGGTTTTATAAACCCAACTTCCTTGAGTCTCAGCTTCCTCATCTGTAAAATGGGCATAAAAATACCTAACTTGTCATGAGGATAATAGATGTGAAAGTGTCTGGAACATAGTAGAAGCTCTTAAAAAGAAATTCCCTCACCCTTAATCCTAGTTTATTCTGGAGCACACCGTTGAATTTCTGATTTTGAAGTTCTTATCTTTAGCATTGCCATCTACCTTTACTATCACTAAAAAGGAGCAGAGCTCCTGCCAAAGTCCAGACCAGCCTTTGTCCTAGCACATTAAACTTATACCATCAATTGTACTGGCATCTCCTAGACCTTTCATGTTCCAAGCATGGAGGCTGGCTGTTATTTCCTCTTTGTATCCCCACTGCTTGACCCAGTGTAGTTAGTCCAAAAAAAAAAAAAAAAAGTTGTTGGATAATAAGCAGTACATGGACATTGGTTCTTTTTAGTTTTTTTTTTTTAATTTTTTTTTTAACGTTTTATTTTTGAGACAGAGAGAGACACAGCATGAACGGGGGAGGGGCAGAGAGAGAGGGAGACACAGAATCGGAAGCAGGCTCCAGGCTCTGAGCCATCAGCCCAGAACCCGACGCGGGGCTCGAACTCGCGGACCGCGAGATGGTGACCTGAGCTGAAGTCGGACGCTTAACCGACTGAGCCACCCAGGCGCCCCTAGTTTTTATAACACCAATAAGAATAGTGACAGAGAGTCTCCTCCATTTGTCAAATCTTTCATTTTGGCTTGCAAATAGTCTTGCATATATTAGCTTATTGTGATCCTAACCAGAACCCATGAGTAAGGTTATACCCACTCCCCTCCACATCCCTATTTCATAGCTGGGGAAAAACAAGAGACCCAGAGAAGGGGTAGGACTTATACAATTTATGTTCAGTGGTAGCATCAGAACCAAGACCATGATTCCTAGCTAGCCCCAAATGGCTAGTGTCCAACCAGAAAATTTATCTGAGGTCCTACTGTGTGTATTGTACAAGCCAGGCACTGAGAAAACAGGAAATGTTTATATATGCCAGTCCAAGGAAAAGTTCCACATATACTTGTGGAAATTCTGCTCCTCCTTTAAGGCCTGTGTCAAAGGGTGCCTCTTTTCTGGTGGCACCTCTGGAAGTGAATCCAGCCTCTGAATTCCTAGAGCACTTAAGCTTTCTGTCTTGACAGTACACTGATTATGGGTTGCCTTCTCATTTCTTTCTCTTGCCAGTGCCTGGAAAATGGTGAGCATGTGGTCTTCATCTTTATGTTCCCTTCAAAGCCTAACATCCTACCTACCTGGCTCACATTGTTCTGCAGAAATGCTTTTTGGAGGGAGGGAATAGGGAAGAAGGGGAAGGAATCTTGCCTTTGGTCTGCTAGCACAGCGGGCAGTAGATTCTGGAGCTGGACAGGAACAGGCACTTAGTAGACAATCTTGGAGGGGAAAAAAAAGGAATGTATTTTAAAGAGTTATATGTGAGTATTTGTGAAGCTGAGAGTTTCATCTCATGATACCATTAGAAACTCAATTGATAAGTAAGATGTGCAAGCGATCTACAAATAAGTAATTCAGATATATCTTGAGGACTTGGAGTCAGTGTAGGTAGGATAAGGGACTAAGCATTGAACTAGAAGTTGAAAGACCCAGGCCTTCCCACCATCAGCCATGTGACATTGGTTAAGTCATTTAACCTCTCCAAGCCTCCATTTCAATCCATACAAAGTGGAAACAATTACAATCTCTCTCCCTCAGCATTGTTTTGAGAGTTAAATGAGATCATCCACGTAGAGCATTTAGGAGAGTGCCTGGAACGTGGTGAGCATTTGATCAATAGTAATCAGAATTACTGTTAAGTGATAAATGGAGGGTGATAAATATTTAGTATGTGATAAGAAAGGGGCCAGATTTAGAGCTTCACTCTATTAACCTCTGCTTCAGAAATGAGGTCTAGATTATCTTTCAATTACCTGTGGCTCTGACAACCTGTAACTCTAGGGTTATTTGTTGGCACTGTGCTTGAGTTCATATGGCTATTACTTCCAGTGTGGAAGTCACCCCTGAGTTGGCTCTCCAGTGAATCAAGATAAAGACAAGGGTGCCAAGTCTTGGATCCAGGTGAAGCACCAAGGGCATGACACAAAGCTGGATCAGTCCGTGCAAAGCCCTGGGGAGCTCCGCCATTGTTTCCCTCTAGCCCCACCCTATATACGAACAAGGGGACTTCCTACACATTTTCTCCCAATTCTTCACTGAGCTTCACGTCTGCCCCAATCCAACCTTTAGCCGTAAACCAGCAATAGCCTTCAGGCTGTATCACCCACACCTACGCTCCTCTGTCTATCTGATATTAAAACAACATTTTTCTCAGTGATTTCTTAGTGCATCCCACTTGAACTGCACACAGGGTATCCTAGACAAGGTTCCAAACGGAGAGGGCAAATCTCCCCAGACTTGCACGTCAATTTTCCAGCAGTGGAGACAGGCTTTCTGTCATTTATTCAGCACACATTTACGAAGTACCTATCAAGTGCCAGGCACCAGGGAACAATGATGAGCAAAAACAGACACAGTCCCTATAGCCCTTAGGGAGTATGGGAGCCAGGCCTCAATAAAATAATCCACAGGCACGTGATTAGGATCCGAGATAAATGCCAAGAAGGAGAGTCACACGTCTACCCCGAACCCCAGGGAGACCAGCCAGCCAGTGTAGCTCATGGATATGCCGCATTCAAACCAACTGAGCAGGCAACACACAGGCCCCCTCCTGGCAAATGCCTCATCATAGATCTGCCCAGATGCAGAGGTCTTGCCTGGGAAGGGTCACTTTGGTTGCCCCTACTACTTTACAGGCACACATCGTTCTCTCTGCCTCCACGCTGTGCCCGTGTAGATTTTCACTGATGTGTGGACCGTCCCCTAAATCTCAAAGCGATGGCATGGGCCGCCAGCCAGCCATCTCAGACTCACATTCCCAGGTGAGGAGCCGGAGCTCAGATGAGCCAAGAAAATAATTGTGAGCTTGTGAGTTCTTTGTTTCTCAGCACGTCCTTTTCACTTGTATGAAACCATGACAGAAAGTGACCTGTGGGGTTCAGGAGCTGTCCAGAGTTGGAGGTTCCCAATTTTCCAATTTGGTGGAGCTCTGACCAGAAAGATAGTCATAACGAGCAGTAGTCAGCCACTTACCGCTCACTGGGGTTAAGAGAAAGTAGAAATGTTTCCAGCAAGTGTGCATTTCACAGAGGTCTTTCTGGCTAAGGTCTCTCCTGGGGGCTGAGGTAGAGCAAGGCGAGTTATCCCTAAAGAGCCGGGGGTACTTGGGTGTGTAGTGGGACTCCCCTCGGCGCTGGGAAGTAACCATGGCAACATACATGTCATTCCTCTTAACCCGTTGCAGGCCTACAGAGAAACTCTGCTTTGCCTTTCACAGGAAACTACAGCATTGTCCTTCAGTCCTTCAGGTGCCCACACCAGAATCAATATGCCCCAAATGAGGCGTTATCTTCTCCCTCTTTATACACCCTTCCATCTCTCTGAAAGCCTGCTGCCCCCTGTCCACGTTCCTTGCCTTGTTAATGGCATCACCCGTGGCCCAAGCTGGAGACCCAGAGTCATGCATTTCTCTTCACGGCTGACTGTGGAACTCCCCTACAATTCTCTCCTTACGTGGTGTCTGCCACCCGACCGTGAGCTCTTCAGCTCCAGATGTCGCAATTCCTTCTACATTCTTGTGCCTGACACAGTCTCTGAGACCTCAAAAGGTCTTAGTTAATATTAGTTGACCGGAAGCACCCAGGGTCAGGGGCACCTGGAGTGGTGAGTTAGTGTTTGAGTTGATCTCTCAGCAAAGTGGAACTTGTGTGTGTGGTGGGTGCTAGGGCACGATGTTCCAGGGCCCCTGTGCCAGTATCAGCCTGTACCGGAGGCTGGGGGGAGGGGGTCCACCTCCCAATCCTCGCTCTTCCCTTCTCCGGGCCCCTGTCTGTTCCCCGCTGACCCTACATGAGGTGTGGCTCTCAGGGCACCTGGCAGGGCTGTCTGGGGGATCTGCGAGGTGGACCAGGTATGCTTTTTTGCAGCTTCCAAATGAAGGCCACACAGCCTAGTTCTCAGAAGCCCGTTTCTATAGAAACTAGAATGTTTTCCATGTAGCACTGAAATCCCAGAATCCCAGGTCTCTTAGAAATCTAGAGATCATTGTGCCCTCTAGATAAGGAAAGTGAGGACCAGCAAGGTAAACTGGCTTGCCCTTGGCCAAACCCATACTGAAGTGCAGGTCCTTTAGCTCACACGGGCCAGTTCCCAGTACACTAGAGCAGGGATCAGCAAACTTTTCCTGTAAAGGGTCACATAGTAACTATTAAAATAGTTAGGCTTTGTGGGCCATAAGGTCTCTGATGCAACTATCTGACTCTGTCCACTTAGTGTGAAAGCAGCCATGGACAATACACAAATGAAAGGACGTGGCCGTGCTGCAATACAACTTTATTTACACAAACAAGCAGCGGGCTGGATTTGCCCAATTTCTGCACTAGAACCTCATATGGTCCACAACCAGCAGCAAGGGCATCACCCGACAGTGTCAGAAATGTAGACTCTCGGGTCCTAGGCCAGACCTGCTGGAGCCGAATCTGGGTTTCCACAAGAACCTTTGGTGATCATGTGTGTATCGAAGTTTGAGAAGCACTGCACTGGTGAGCCTGGCGGCTCCCCCCTAAGAATGCCAAGAAGAAACCTTATGGATTAGGAAAATGAGACCCAGAGAGATTAATGGACCCGCCCAATGGGTCACACAAATTGGTGGATCTGGAACTAGAGCCCAAGTCCTAGTCTTTCAAGGTGGAATTCTTTCTGAACACACCAGAGTACCTGCCCTAGCCCCCTCATTTCTGGCTGTCCCTGACCCAACTAAATTCACTGGAAATTAAACAAAACCAACCCTTTATTCTTCTTCAGCTGACTTCTGAAGCAAGAGGGCTCTGACTCCAGCTGTGTCTCCTCCTTTTCCCCACCTCATCCCCAACCAAGACCTGGGAGGGGTTGGCAAGATAGAATGTGCCTCTGGAGGCTGCCTCATCATCTCTAGGATGGGGGAAACTTGTTCACACAGGGTCAAGCTGCAGTCAAACTTCTACTTAATTCCTGCCTTAGGAAGTTTGCTGCTCAAAACAGAACCACAGAGCCATTGAACCTTTCATTTTTCACATGCAGAGGAAACTTCTAGACTAGAAGGCCTAGACTACCTTATATTTTTTCCTCTTCTGTTTGCCCCATCTTGGCCCACACACCAGACCCTGTTTCTCTGTAGCAGCTTTTTAGCCATTTAATATCAGGCGTCTCCTAAGACCCAGCCTACAGCAGAACTCCATGCTGGCCACACATTCCACACAGCCCGAACATTGGTGCCCTTGATCCGTTCCTAATTTGGGTACGAAGTGTTTCATGTCCTCAGTTTATCGATAAATACGTACTGAGGTGTTATTTACTGAGCACTTACTTATGGGGTTGCATATTTAATTACAGATCTTCCTGGACTTACGACAGGGTTTCATCCTAGTAATCCCATTGTAAACTGAAAATACTGTAAGTTCAAAATGCGTTTACGACACCTAACCTACCTAACCCACATCGCAGCATAGCCTACCTTAAACGTGCTTAGAACACTTACATTACCCTACAGCTGGGCAAAACCATCTCACACAAAGCCTATTTTATAATGAAGTGTGACCCATCTCTTGTAATGTAATGAATCCTGTACTGAAACTGAAAACCAGAATGGCTCTTTGGGTATGGAAGGGTCGTCATGTATCAGTTGTGTACCCTGTGATCGTGTGGCTGGCTGGGACCTGTGGTTTGCTGCCCCTGCCCAGCATCATGAAACAGTATGGTACCTCATATCACTGGCCTGGGATTCAAAATTTGAGGTATGGTTTCTACTGACTGTATGGCTTTTGCGTCTCTATAAAGTCAAAAAAATTGCAAGTCAGACATCATCTGTATTTAATCCACTTTACGGCTGAGGACACTGAGGTTAATGGGGATAAGCGGCCCAAGAAAGGTGTACATGATAGAGCCTGGATTCAAACCTGCCTTCAAGTACTGTCAGTGTTCCAGGTGCTGTGGAAGATGCAACCAAGAGTGGGATGTGTCCTGACCTCCAGTAGTTCACAGTCTACCTACAGGAGATCTATGCAGAACAGTAGTGTTAACACTGGTATGATAGGCAAGCGCCATGGAGTGGCAGAAACAGTATCATACGAGTGTGGGAGGCAAGAAAAAAAAAAGGCTTTCCTTAGGAACTTGATCCCCAGCTGCCAGTACTGTGCCATGCATCTGGGAGGTGATCGGGAAATATCTGATGTAAGAATAAGTGGATGCATGAATGAATGAATGAATGAATGAATGAATGAATGAATGAACAAGGTGCGATGTGTGTGTGCTGATACTTGAAGCTGGCAAGGATTTGAAAAGACGGTGAGGGAGAAGAGGAGAAGGCGGGCTGGAGCACTAGCGTGTAGAGGTAGCACAAGGGAAGGCCAGAGAGATAGAGACCCTGGAGTAATGTGCCACAGAATTGGTTCATGATCCTCGAATAATAGGAAGAGAGGAAGAGGTGACGGGGTGTAAGCCCGGAGCAATAGGATGGGAGAGTAGTATGCAGTTTGGGTTAGGGGACAAGAAAGGGGACTGGTGGCAGGAGACCTGTTCAGAGGCTAATGCATGATGCAGGCTTACAGCTCTCAGGTCCGGAACCGGGAGGCTGTGGCCCAAAGGAAGAAGGAACAAAAGCCAACAGGAGTAGGGGTCAGACAGAAGGGGCGCTGCCACGTGCGTGGTTCCTCCCTCCCCACAAACCAGCCAACAGGATCCCAGCTTCTGCCCACACACCCCGCCCTCTCCCGTCAGCCTCCACAGCAGACCGCCGCCCCCCCCCCCAACACATTCACAGAATGGACGCCTGACACTGGAACCTGTGTCTTTTCCACCTCCCGCACACTCGATCCGTTTTCAGGCCGATTTGCCCCATACTTGTTAAGCATCTATTTGAATTTAACACTAGATGTGAGAAATACTTTATACTCCTCATCTCATCTTAATCCCTTACAACACTCTTGAGAAACACTTTATAATTAGAAAAATGAGGCTCACGGAGGTCAATTGACCTGTCCAAGGCCACACTGATTGATGGATCTGGGACTAGAGCCAAGTCCTAGTATTCCAAACATGGCATTCTCTCCATATACACCACAATACCCTCCCCCACTCCCCCACCCCCACCCCCCACCCC
>NW_024412400.1:77893998-78067990 GCF_014898765.1 Herpailurus yagouaroundi | reverse complement strand
ATGAAATCAGTCAATTAGTGGTGAGATTTTCCAGTTCAACTCCCCCCTGCTTCTCCCCCCACCCCCACCCACCCCCCCCACCCCACCCCCACCCCCGTTTCTGGCCAATCCTGACCCAACAACCAGAAAAAGTCTCTCTGATCACAACTCTCTGCTTTTGCTTTTCTGGGGCAGGTGGGTGGTGTGCTTATCTCTCTGAGCTGTGATTAGCGTGGTGGGTGTAGATGTCTGCAACGTACCTTGTATGTGTCATGCGTGAGAATCAGGTTTGAGTTGAACTGGAAAATCTCACCACTAATTGACTGATTTCATTACATCCACTGTACCTGGAGCTTCTCAAGCTCCATGAGCAAAGTAAAGCCAGACAATACACCAACAATTACCAACAACATACCAACAATAGCATTTGACATTCAAGCCGAGAAAGTCATCATTCCATTTAATAAGATTGTGCAGCCAAGAAGTCTTCCCTGAGAGGAGCCAAGAAGAGGCTCACCCCCTCCATGCTCACTTCCCTGCCCTCAGAAACCCTGTCACTCTAAGGTATTTTGTCTCTGCCTTGAGTTCTTTATTCAGAGCTTATTTTTGGAGTCAAACAAGCCTTGGTTTGAATTCCAGCTGTACCACACGCCAGCTTTGTGACGTTAGGCAAGCTTCTCAACCCCACTGAGCCTCAGGAGTTTTTTTATGTCGAGATAATAGTTGCTATCTAACAGAGTTGCCGTGAGGGTTAAAAGCATAACCTTTGTAAAGCTCTAGGCCTGCCTGGCCTAGAGTCTGTGCTCAGTAATGGTCATTTTCTTCATGACTTCATTGGGACCACCAGGTCAAGATTCCCTGTACCTCCACTGCCTCCCAGACCTTAAAAGACCTTCTCACTCTTGGTTTTTCTTAGAGGCATGATGATGTCAGAGGCTCGCTTCAGAGCCATTTCTAGGAGATCATTTCTTCCTGAGGAATTCTCCAGCACACTGCCTCTCCCCTTTTGAAGCACCTGACCCTTATGCATAGAGAGGATTAGATGTCCCCCCTTCCAGAAAATACAGAGCTTTCTTCAGAGCCCTGCCTAACCCAGAAAGAGAAAGCCACACAGAATGGAGGTCCTACTCTTCCCTCCCCACCCCACCACACAGCAGGCTTTCAGGAACCAACAACAATGGCCATTGTGAGCCCGCACTTACTCTTTCTCTCGCCTCAGTGTAGGGTTGCACAGAATGTTCTGACTTCTGCACAGTGTAAGGAGTGGTAAAGATTGCTGCCAATCTGTTCTTGACCCAGACAGTCAGGAAATCCAGACTCTACTTTTGTTGGAACAGCTCCAACAGACTTGAAGGGTAGAATGCCCCTATGCCAAATCAGGGAAAATAGAGGCCCTGAGGAGGAAAGTGACTTGCCCAGGGCCACACAACTAGATAGCCAGAGCAGAGACAGAAATCCCAGCGCCTGCCTGCTAGATCAACACATTCCCTTTCCCTCCGAGCCTACAGCCTCTCCTCTTTAGAAAGCAGAGGCTCTAGGCTGCTTCTCCTTCCGATCTGCTTCCATCTGGATTTTCCAGAGGCAAAGACCACTCAACACTCTCTGGACACTTTTATTGGGTTTTAAACAGATCCCTGGGAATAGAAAAAACCTGCAAGCCAGTATGACAACAGCAGGACACAAAGGACACTCCCCTCAAAGGAGGTGCTTCACTAGCAGGGGTATGAACACTATGCCTGAAGTATCTCCAGATCCAACCCTACTCTTCCTTGCTCAGGCCAGGAATAGTGGATTACTATGAAGTTGTATCTTTCTCTTTCTCTCTCTCTCTTTCTCCCCCTCCCTCCATCTCTCTCTCTCTCTCTCTCTCTCTCTCTCTCTCTCTCTCTCTCACACACACACACACACACACACACACACACGCAGGTGAAGAAAAGGAACTAAAGGAACTCATTTGCAAATAAAATGCTGAATCTCCTGCTTTAGAGTCAAAGAGTGATAATAGAGATGCTTCATTTGCCAGGAAGGACAGTCATCCTAAAAGTTCAAGGTCACAGTACCTCTGGCCTTCACGGTACATCTGCTTTTCTCCTCCTCAGCACTTCATTCTCCCCCTACCTTCTCCTCTCTTACCCACCTCTTACCCACCTTCCATATCTTCCTCTCCCTCTTTCTTTTGCCTCCTGCAATACCTTCTCTGGGTCATGTCAATTACCATCCACAGAAGGCCACTCACTATGTAGCAAAGACAGGATATTCTGAGGTCGCCCCTTTGTAAGGAAACATAACATCCCTGTAACAGCCGCTGTTTCTCAAGGACTTTCTGTGTGCTCTCTGTGCAGGGCCTCTGATTGCATCACTTCTACACCTCACCACAACCCTGCCAGTGGGTTACTGTATCTACATTTTCCAGATAAAAGACAGACTCAGAAAAGCTAAGTGACTTCTCCTGAGGTAATGACACTTGTGGGTGCCCAGCAGTAGTATTCGATGTAGGTCTCTGCCCCACAGCTAGTCTTAGGAGCACATTCTTCATGTTGGGTTTACAGAATGCCAGGGAATGAGCCCTCCTGCCTGCTTATTTTTCTGGCAAAGGTCCTTCTGCCTCTACCCCATGTCCGAGCTAGGATCGTGAGGAAAAGCATGGTCCTAGATTATTCTTCAGGTCAGGTATGGTTGGGATCCCTAAGGGCCTGGTGCTTTGAGAGGCCAGGTGGGAATGTGTCCAGGTGAAGATCCTGTAAGTCACTTAAAGCCTCTTTCCTTACCCACCCTTTGGTGCCCAAGGAAACCCCAGAGCCCCTCCCTTCCCCAAAATCAAGAAACAGTCTTGTGGGGCTCTCCATCTCCCCGCCCCCGGGCTATTTTCAGGTTGCCAGGCTTCTAAGTTGGCTTTGAAGCGCTTTTCGCCAGGAGCAGTCCTTCATCTGCGCAGACCAGACCCAGTGGGAAGCTGAGGCAATCTGCTCAGTGCTTAGCTTTTAAGGCTCTGGGTGCCTGAACCACCAAGGGCGCGTGGCCCATTTCCATGGAAATTTGGCGGCAGGAGAGGAGCACCAAGGTGACACGTGACATGCCGCCTTGGCAGGCCAAGTTTGAGAGAGGCCTACCAGCTACCACTCACCTGTCTGGACTGTGGGGACTGAACCTGGCCCCACCACAAGGCAGAGCCCCACTTGTGTCCTCTCCTTCTGAAGAGAGTGAGAGAGTCCCACACCCCTGCCCCCCCCCTCCACTGCGTGTCAACTTCTCCCTAACAGAGTGAGGAGGGACATTTCCTCCTGCTGTTGGCAGAGCTCCTTCACATCCTGCACCTCTTCTGTCCGCAAAACACCTCATGAAGTAGGTTTTATTATTGTGTCTGTTATGGGCAGGGACCTGGGGGAAATTCTGCCTCCCCCCGGATTCCTCTGTTGAAACCCTAGTCCTCTACCTCAGAAGGTGACTGCATGCAGAGACAGGACCTTTAAAGAGGTGACTAAGATGGACTGAGGCAGTTAGGGCAGCCCTAACCTAATCTGACTGGTGTCCTTGAAAGAAGAGGAGGTCTAGACACACAGACAGACATACCGGGGATGCGCGTGCTTAGAAGAGAGGCCCCAGGGGAAACCCACCCTGCCAGCACCTTGATCGTAGCTGGCCAGCCAACACCAACTGTGAGAAAATAAATGTGTGTTGTCTTAAGCCACCCAGCCCGATGGGCTTGTGTTATGGCAGGCTTAGCAAACAGACTCAGAAAAGACGAATAACCTGCCCTATGTAGACACAGAGATTAAGCTGAAGCGGTTAGCCCCAAACTCAAGACCCTGTAGTGTTTCTCACCATTTCCCTTGAACCCTGGGACTCCTTAGTTGTCTATCAGAGGCCATTTATTAAGTAGTGACAAACTCCTTTTTGCATTTCTAACTAGTCAGACACAGAGCCCTGCCAGGAAGAGCTTCAGATGGGCATTAGCTAACCAGTGTTACCCCACCAAGTGGATAGGAATCCAGCCCAAAGAAATGATACCTAACATCCTAGTTCACCTGTGCTACTATAACCCAGGTAAAGGGACGGCACCCACAGGCTTTATTAGATTATACAGGTACCCCAGGATGTGGGGCAGGCTTCCTTGCCCATATGACAGGATGGTTCAGAAACTCTCTGGGTACCATCATGTAGGATTTCAGCCCATCCGCTGGGGGTTGCTTGGCTCCCTGGGCTCCCCATTGCAGCTCTCAGACCCGAACCCTGGAGTACTGACTGAAGGGGAAACAAGGTAGGAGTGGGGTTGAGGGTAGCAAGGCATCCCATTAGGGTGAGGATCTCCCATGCTTCCCTAGGGCACAGCAAGCTAGAAGTCTGAATCATGCCACACACGTATATACATCCTGAGCTTCCCTTGCATTTTAAACGACTGAACTTTCATTAATGTGAGCCAGCAGCCAAGAGGAGAATGATCATAAAAATTGTGCATTAAGAAAGAGAGGGGAAGGCCTCCTGGGTGACTCCGTCAATTAAGCATCCTACTCTTGATATCAGCTCAGGTCATGATCTCACAGTCAGATTGAGCCCCGAGTCAGGCTTTGCGCTGGGCATGCATGGAACCTGCTTGGGATTCTCTCTCTCCCTCTGTCCCTCCCCAACTCGTTCTTTCTCTCTCTCCTCTCTCAAAATATTTAAAAGAGAGAGAGAGAGAGAAAGAGAGAGAGAGGCAAAAACCAGACTGGGTCAGCATTACCTGATATATGCAGATGAAATAATTCATGGAAAGCCTGTTACCCAGTTCAGTCTAGACAGGTAGTTACTATTATTAATCACTATCTTTTTCTTCTTTCAGGTCAAACTGTCAAGGTCTTTGGCACTACAGCATGTATCTTATTCAGTCTATTCAACAAACATTTAATTGGGAACCTTCTATATGCCAAGGGCTGGGCCAGTTGCTAGGGTTACAAAGATAAACAAAACAGGAAAACATCCTGGCTTTCAACTCTCAGTGGAGTTGGGAGAGTAATATGTTCAGAAACAGTTGTCATTGGGTGAGATCCACTGTCTGAGCATAGGAGAAGGAAGAAGCATGGTGCCTGGCGCATCCCCAGAGGGCAAATAGGAGTTCTCCAAGCAGAGAGACACCTGTGTATGACACAGGGCCAACCAGTAAATGACCTTGCACACCTAAGGAGCCAAGACACCGTTCCTTGGGCTTCCAGAGCCATTGATGCATCTGAAGAAGGGAGTGGACAGATCAGATGTGCCCCTTAGTTCTGAATGCTCTGCCAGCTTTACCTGTCAGTGTTGAGCTCCGGCCCCTCCTCCCAAAAGTGGGCGGGACTAAGGAAAGAAAAGCAAAATGGGGCTGTTGAGATCAAAGAAGTAGGGAAAGGAGCAGAGTGAGGGAAGAGATTGGAGGGAAAAACAGACCGAGTGGGTCGCCCACTTAATCTAAAGTTCACCTGGATTTGAGGTCTCTGTGTGGAGGTGTGAAACTAGAGGACCATTGAAGGTTTTTTAAATGTTTTAGCCTGAATGTGAGGGCTTGGGGACACTTGTACACAGCTCTAAGTGGGTAGATAAACAGACGATTGGGAGTCGTTAGGCTGAATCTGGCAGAAAAAGAAAGTGAAACTAATAGATTTTAGTGCCCACTCTAAAGGGCCAAGCACTTTAACGTTCAACTCTGCCGTTTAATCTCATAACCACACTTGAGGTCACTATTATTGTTCCTAACTCCTAATTTTCAAGTGAAAAAAGCTCTAGATCAAAGTAGTCAGGAAGTAACTTGTTGATATTCTTTTTCACTCTAATTCTTGCATATATTTTGGGCACTTTTATTGCCTAAGGCTCAGGTTCTCAGTCTTGAGCGTGCCTCAGAATCTTCCAGAGGGCTTGTTAGAACAGAGACCACTGGGCCTAATCCCCGGAGTTTCTGATTCATTAGGTCTGGGGTGGGGCCTGAGGATTTCTGTTTCTGACAAGTTCCTGGTTGACTCGGATGCTGCTGCTGCTACAAGACCACACTTTGAGAACCACCCAACAACCTAGCCCGGTGGTTCCCAAACTGTGCTGCCTTTTGGAATCACCTGGGAATCTTTAAAAAACAAACATTGATGCCTGCCTCCCAGGCCCACACATTCTGATTGAACTGGAATAGATGCAATCAGGCCATCATTGTTGATAAAAACTCTCCAGGTAATGTTAACATGCAACAAAGTATGGGAACCTTTGACCTAGCCTCACTTCGCCTTGACCCTAATGCCCATCTTCTTCAGCTGCCCAGCTGGGGCCACAGGAGGGACTTGTCATCTACTAGCATGGCTCAGAGCACTTCTTTCCATCCCTCCATCTCCCGCTGTCTCAGAACACCTGCTCCTAGAACTCCTCGCGCCTCTCACCCCACTTCTCCCTTTTCCTCCAGTCCTTTGTCTCTAGTCCTGTTCAAACTAGACCCTATGCTACAGTCAGTATTACAGCCATCTCTTACCCACTGCCAATACATCCACCTCCTTGTTCTTTCTTTGACCACGTCTAGCTGGGAAAGTTTGAGAAGGATCTAAACCAAACTTCAGGCATGGGAGGGAAGGGAGGCTTCTTGAAGTTGATGACACTTGAGCTGAGTTTCGATGAACAAGTAGGAGTGGAAGAGGGCATTTCAGGCAGGGGTATGATATGCGTAGAGGCACAAAGGAGGGCAACAGGAGGATTTACCTGGAGAACTACATGTTGTGTATGTCTGAAGCAGGTACTAGCCCACAGGGTCAGGAAATAAAACTGCAGAGGCAGCCTCTGGGGCATGAAGCCACGGAGTTTTTACATCACATTTGCAAGTAGGAAGAGCAGTCAGCTGATACTTTTTTTAATGACTTTTAAATTATAACATTAATACACACTTCGAGAAGATATGAAAAATGTAGAAAAGCATCAAGTAGAAAATAACAATGACCTTTAATCTAATTATCCAGAACTCACCACTGTTAAGATTTTAGGGGCATTTGTCCTTTTCTCCTATGCACATTCTTACATAACTGAAAGCATGCTGTGCATAAATACGTTTATATGTCACCTTCACACTTAACATTATATGCATATCTAATGTTTTTGAGATGTTGTAAATATCTTAATGGTGGCATAAGTCTATTGTCATGGATACCATAGACTTTTTTTAACTAGTCTCATACAGATGGAAATAGTAAAGGGTGAGATTTCACTGTTATAAATGATGCCACAATGTTCATATTTGTATGAACTTGGATTCTGTCAATGATTTCTTGTGATCAATACCAAAAAAGACTTTAATGAATCAACAGTATGAAAATTGTAGACTCTTATTGTCAAATTTCTTTCTGAAAAGCTTTTGCCAATTTACACTTTCATTATAGGTGTGAAAGAATGCACATTTCATCTTCTCTTGCCAGCCCTTGGTGTTATGATTGGTGCCACTGAAGGATTTTTGGTATGGGGATGACATGAGCAGATCTGCGTTTATAAAATCACATACTGGAGGCTGAGTCTCGTGGGCCAGATTGGAGCTGCTGTTGTTGTCCTTGCTGTGCCTCCTTTGCTTCCACATTCTCCTTTTTCCATTTTCCCATTCTCCATCTTGTTTTTCCTTCTCAGAGAGTGTATGACAAGGCTTTGTTACCAAGAGCGAAGGTGAAAAGCCCAGCTCTGTGGCTGTAACAACTTGTGCCCAGACCAGTGACCCTCTATTTACAGTTCTGTCATCTAGATAGATAGATAGATAGATAGATAGATAGATAGATAGATAGACAGATAGTAATTCTCCTTAGGTAGAAATATTTTTTTATACTTTTCAGTGAAATTGCCAAATGGATTTATTGCTAAATTAATTTCTTTCTGCATTCTGTGACTGTCCAACCCTACATGTGTTCCTCTGTCCCTGGAATATCTTTGCTCCTTCTCCTTCTCAACCCAGCAAATTGCCTGGCATTCATCCTTCAAGACGTGCCTTAAATGTCTGTGACACCTTCCTCCCACACTTAGCCCAGTCAGAATAGGTTACTCGGGCCTCCCTGTCCCTATAGTTCGATTACAACATTTTCTACACCTAACACATTTTCTCCCTCTTGGCCAAGAGTCCTTTAGGAGTAGAACATTTTGTATTCCTGGTGTTTCTCTGGCATTCAGCTGCTACTCAGTAGCTTATGAGTGAGTGAGTGAGTGAGTGAGTGAGTGAGCGAGTGAATGAATGAATTCCTGTTTTACTAAGGTGCATGGACATTCCATCTTAAATACTAATGAGTTAAAAGTGTAAAGACAATGTGAAGATGATATGAATTGCCAAAACCACACTCAGAATCATGGGTATCAGGTAAAACAGACACCTGGTATACCAGATGTCCTGATCCTGGATTCTAAGTTCTGAACATTAATTGTTCTATGTGCTTAGATGTTGACTTACACTCTATTCTGTTTCATTTTAACTCCAAATTTAATTTGTGCATAAGTATCTCTGTGCTAAAGGAAGTAAAAGGAATTAAGCGATGCCAAAATATCCCAAAGTGTATTCCAAAGAAAACTACCAGAGACTGTTTATAGATATCACACAAAAGAAGAGCCTCATGGTCCCATAAGTTTGGGAAACAACGTTAAATAGATTTCTTTATCTCAGAACGTCCTAGTAGGAATTGTAGGAACTTTAAAGAAAGATCAGCCAGGCAATGGCAGAGAAATAGAAAAGCAATCAAGGCTTTCTTCAGTAGTAGACAGGAGTCATCCTAGCCTCTTTATGCCAGGGAAGATTCAGAGTACAAATTCAAAATCAGAATGGCAAAGTGTATACCGAGATCCTAGCCCCTTACCCTGCATTTATCTCCTTAGTCCCACGTGTGTGTAAGCCTCTGCCCGCCCCCCCACCCACCCACCATGTGGATGAGATCAGCCTTCATTACTTCTCTTCTAGAGCCAGGAAGCAAGGTAATGTGTGGGAAGTGATAGCTGCAAGGTAATGTGTGGGAAGTGATAACAACTTAAAGCCATTCAACAGGAAAATTTGTTAAAAGACCAAGACATTGTAAAAGCTGAAACACTTGAGTCTATTAAGTCCCCTGCTTCTTAGAACATTTTGTTACCAGGGAATGTTTCAAGGAGGGAAAACATTGAACTATAACAGCACTGTCAGATACCAAAGTCTGGTACAAAGAGCAACATTTTACAAGACATCTGTCTTTCTGCCACTAGAGAAACCTCTGAAAAGTTCTGCTGCTTTTTTCTCCTACCTCAGTATAATTCCCCACCCTCCTCACCCCTAGACACACTCCTTGGTTTCTCTCTTTCCTCCTCCTCCTCCTCCTCCTCCTCCTCCTCCTCCTCCTCCTCCTCCTCCCCCTCCCCCTCTCACATTCATAGCCCATGCTGATTTTGCAGACACTGTGTTAAAATGACACAGTAAGCTAAGACTATCCAATGGTTATTTAATGCTCTTTGGTAAGAAGGGAACTAATTACGTGGCTAGAGGTTTAGATACTTGTTGTTTATTGGATCCAAACTCCTTAAGAGAGCCTGCAGCGTTCTCCTAAACAAACACTGCCTTTTCATGGCTTCTTGTTCCAAGCCCACATGAGATGGAGAGTTTAAGGAGACAGTATCTCCACAGATAAGAAAAAAAGGGATAGCAGAGAAGGAGAATGGGAGTATGGACTGAAGTAGAGGGGAAAGCTTACGTGCCTGTGACAGAAAGATGAACCGTCTGTGTATCTGTTGGCAGCTAATGTCCATCGGTGATAATCAGTAGGTTAGACTGTAACAGTGTTGACACATCTGTGGTCAGCTCAGTGGTTTGCTTAACTGTCTTCATTAGCAAAACGTCCATCAAGGGAATGTTTTTAAACAATACCTTCTAAACAAAAAAGTATAGACAAACCTAAACATCTCTTTGGCAATCTTAACAAACACTATTACACAATACCGGCAGGGACCTTAGACAAAAGCCATCTATGAAATAAATAAAAGTGCTGACTTTCTAGTTTGTGGATATTAGTAGGATATTGGTAATTAGCTACAATCTATGAGAAAAGTACCTTCGCCCCGGTAGGGAAAAGAATGGAAGGTTTTAAAGAATCTGCCTTTTTATTTTGCTTCTGTTTTAAATACATAAAAATTGTGTTGTAAAAGTGAGGCTTGTTCCCAACGTCAAGCCTTGATCCTGCCATTGCTTTCACAAGAAATCGGGCAGGCACTGCCCAAACCTCAGGAACCCTGAAAAAGACCTCTTCCAGGTGCTGGATCAGAAGTAACTGCCACTGTGGGAGGCCATCAATCCTATGTGACTCTGAGCCTGAGACACATATTTTCTGTCCCACTTTTTCTGCCATGGACTCAGAATAATTTGGTTTAGGTGAAATATTCTTTTCCTTGGCATAGCTTAGGCACCTGGTGTCCTGAAGGAGGTCACTGATTTCCCCCAAGGATGTCCAAGAAGGTTGGCTCACCACTGGCTTACCACAGGCCAAATCTGAGGTTAATTAATCGTCAGTCATCATCAGTAGGGCCATGATGTTATTCAGACATTCAGAGAAAAGAAACTTGAACTAGTTATGGATAAGGATTTTCATCAACATTCCTTCCTATCCTAATCCCAAACCAGTGTGTCTTTAGCTGCACTAGGGGGTTGAAAATCATTTTGGCAATAGCTGGTTCATCATTTATATTACCCTCCATTTGAAGAGCTTCTTGAAATGCCAGCTTCTTCATTGGATGCATGTTAATGTTCCGAATCCAAACCGTTTTTCACTAGAACTGGGTTTCTGTTCACGAAATGGTACATTTATTGACCTTTGGGGAAATTCCCTATTCAGAATGAGTACGAAAATGCTGTTTGGTGGGAGAGGAAGGGTTATTGACAGATGTGAGTTGGTCATCTAAGGTGCAGACATTCTGACCACAACCATCCTGAGGAACAGAGAGATATGTATGCCCTGCTTCTGCTTTTCTCACTCTGCAGACCTCAGTGACCAGCTCCTCGAAGTGGTGGGGCTAGAGGGAGCCATGGAGATGGGGCAGATCTACACTGGCCTGAAGAGTGCGGGCAGGAGGCTGGCCCAGTGCTCCTCAGTCACCATCAGGTACGCTTCCTCATTACCCAGCAGCCTCCGAATCTTCCCACCTCCCTCCGTATTCTTACAATGACGAGGAAGCTATCTTTGGGTTTCAGTGCGGGGAGAGTGACGGACAGAAGCTCGATAACATTTATAAGAATGTCTTTAGAGACCATTTCCCAAACTAGGTACAATACAACCATGCAGGACATCAATTAAAGGGTCCACCTCGACCAGTTTGCCATTCTCTTATAATGAATTGGTGAAATTCTCTAAATGGTAATAGAAGATGATGAGGCCCAGAGAACCAGAGGTCCAACTCCTTGCCTTTCTTATCTTCACTAATTAAGATGCTAGATATATGGCAGAGGGCACACTGTGACAAAAACCAGGTTCTCTGCTTGCCCTTTCTTGGATAGTGGCCTTAGAAATACTATTTCCTGGGGCGCCTGGGTGGCTCAGTCGGTTAAGCGTCCGACTTCAGCCAGGTCACGATCTCGCGGTCCGTGAGTTCGAGCCCCGCGTCGGGCTCTGGGCTGACGGCTCAGAGCCTGGAGCCTGTTTCCGATTCTGTGTCTCCCTCTCTCTCTGCCCCTCCCCCGTTCATGCTCTGTCTCTCTCTGTCTCAAAAATAAGTAAACGTTAAAAAAATTTTTTTAAATTAGGAATACTATTTCCTGTATACCTTTGTGGAGCCAAACCATCAACATCAGCAAATCTGTCCTAATTGCCTAAGAGGGTGATGCTTCCGTGGGGTATGGACCCCACAGGTCAGTCACTGCCGGCTCCTGGAAGAAATGGAGTCTAAGAGAGGGAGGGGATCCTCGGTTTCAGTTACTTCTGTTTAATCAATAAAATTCATCAGATTCTTCCCCACCTGATTATTTCAGAAGTCTTTATTCCCTTCCTTTTCCCATCCAGTTTTTCCAGTTCAAATCCTTTAGTGTGCCTTAGGGATCTCCTGGACAGGCCACAGTATGCAGGCTTCCCAAAGTTACTGGACCACAGACCCCTTTTGTCCCAAAACCTCTTGGGCAAGTACCCTCAGCAGACTTTTCGGGAAACGCTGCTCTCTGCATCCTTCAGAAAAGACCCCGAGAGCTGGTTCCCTGACATCCTTAGCTCTAAACTCTTTTCTTCATTCCCTCCCTGTGTCTTCTTTGTCTTTTCTATTATTCTCCAAACCTTTGTTTGTTTTTTTCTCTGGGCTATTGCTGTGCTGGGGCCCTGTTTTCCACACGAATCCCCATACTTCCTTCCCTGTCCACCGTCCATGACTCCAGCACTGAGTAGGTCTAGTCTCTTAGCACATCTAAGACATAACTGACGTAGGCCACAGAGAATGTAACATCTTAGTCCCAGAGGAATCAAAAACGCCATGTATGAGAGGGAGGATCTTTTCTTCATATTCAATAGGCCTATTTCTAGATGGAACAGATGGGGTGAGCCAGGATCCCCATCCTCCTGGGCATTTCCCAGACACCTTCCTCAGCCCCAAGAACCAAAATGCCACTCCCTTCTCTCGTGATTTGTTTTATTACTAGGTTTCTTATTTTTTTTATTATTAAATATTCTCAGGATCAGTGAGAGAATCGTCTACATCAAAACATAGCCTATATCCCTCATTTTGTAACTTCAAAAACAGGGCCGATGCCAAACCCAGGTGAGAGCTTCCTGGCCAGTGGGTGGCAACTGTTGCCTGCTCGCCCAGACCAGAGGCTTCCGAAAGGACTTGCCTTTTCTCCTCGAGGTGATGTAGTACGAACTTACAACTCTTCTACAGAAGGAAGTCAAAAGACCTCATCTCTCCCCTCTTAAGAATCCATATGCCAGAGAAGCTTTGCCCCAGGCAAGAAAGCAACACTGTCTTCTCTCCTTCCATCCTACCCGTGGGGACAGTATTCCTGATGACCCCATTTCCCAGCTAAGCCACGTTCATAGTCCGAGCCAGCACAGAGTGTGCTGCTGTTCAAGACATACAAGAGAGGATGGTTAAGAGCAGGGGCAAGGCAAGAACACTCAGAGCTGAGCTGTACCTTGTATAGGTTGGAGACGTTACCTCATTGACATGACGCAACTTCTCACTCAACATAGAAACCAGGCCCTTTCCCATTTCGCTTCACTGTGGAGCTTCTGGCACAATCTGCAGGCCCTCCGGCTGGTTGTTGACGGAGGGTCTGCTCAGCAGTGGTGCTGCCATACTTGTTGGCCACTGTTTCCCAGACTTCCGTGGACTTCACTGCTCACCCACGACAGTGTTTCTCAAACTGGAGTCTGAACACCAAAGCAACAGAATCACCCACGATGCTTATTAAAATGCAGGCCCCTGAGCCTGACCCCAGACGTGCCTAGTCGGAATTCCTGAAGTGGGCTCAGCAATCTGTTTTTAACCAGCCCTCCAACAGAGTCTTAGCGAACCACTCCTAGGTGGGCAGATAAGGTCTTCCCACATCTGTTGCCTTTGTGGGGACCACCCTAATTCTTCACCTCCAGAAGAGGCAAAGCTCACTGTGTTCTCTCGGTTCTCGGTTTTCCAGGACAAACAAGTTGCTGCCAATGCAAGTGGATGGAGAGCCCTGGATGCAGCCACCTTGCACAGTGAGTTCTGCCAATCATTGAACTAAGGGGGAGAAGTGTTATCCTGGGCCCCTTTTGGGTACCGACAGTATGAAATCGCTCACTCTCAGAGTTGCAGGGGCTTTGGGATAGTATAGCCTGTCTTCCACTTTATTCATCCACCCATTCAGGTACCTGCTAAGCCTTTATTGAACACCCAAAGCAGTTCCAAAACAGAACGAGACACTGTTGGTGTCTTCAGAGAGCTCACACTTGTAGTTGGTGAATTCTAAGACGTCCTCTACTGTATCCTTGAGCGTCTCCTCTTGTGTCATTGCAATGGCAGAGAACTTGCCTTGCCACCCCAAAAGGAGACCTGCTTTGTTGAGGAAGAAGCGAAATTGTTACAAAGGGCTTCCTTGCATAGAAGCGAAATCTGCACCCTTGTGCTGGAACTTCTGCCCAGCCGCTGTGACCACTGGAGGCCCTGGGAGAAGATTCCTACAGGGCACACGCTTCACTACAGGTGCACCTACCTGGAAACCCCACTGCAAGCGGAGACAGTGAGTTCTCACTCACAATAATAATGGCCCCACAGGGACCGTGTGCCCTTCTTTCCTAGCTAAAAAGCCAGCTAAAAACTCTATGGCGAAGGGAAACCACCATCCTGGTGTTCAGGGCCAGGGCGTTCACTGGGATATTACATTAATATCACCTTCAGTACTATTACGAATGCTCCAACCTCAAGAGATGAAAGCAGTGTTTCTAAGCTCCTCATTTGTGGAGTATTCAGACATCTCAAAAACCTGCTATTCTGAGCCCTCAAAACATCTAGTTTTCTTCTACTAGAGAAAGGGTTGCATGAGATTCCTACCAGGCCTGAATTGTAGATGTGTTTCCATCACTCTTTCTTCCATGTGACTTCTACAGATTATAAAACTGGCCCCTGGAGACAGACTCTGGGGAAGGCAAACTTCTATAAAAGGGTATCAAAAGGAGAAATTTTTCTGCAGAACCTTACCTCAGTCTTCTGGCTTCTATGAAGACTAAGAAAAAGATGAAAACACACTACAGCAAAAACTAATAATAGCTTGCCACTTTGTTAGAATTAGAAAGGATGGAGGAAATTTCTACTACTTATAATTTTGATGGAGCTAAATTGAGAAAAATCTATCCAAACTCCTCTTGTCTTCTAAAAAAAGGCTGGAAGAAATCAAACCCCCTCCCACCTAACTCAGCAATATCTGAAAACTGGACTGCCATTTCTCTTACCGCAAGGACTTGTTTTTGGAATAGCCAAATGCTTCCCCTGTCCCCACCCTCACCCTCTCTCCATGCCACCCTTCAGAGATTTCAACTCATGTGAAAAAAACTGTGACCCAGTGATCTTAAGGTGTACGGTCCATGGACATCCACACATAAAGATGTATCCGTCTGCTCAGGCTGCCGTCACACAATACCACAGACTGGCAGCTTCGATGACAGAAATGTATTGTCTCATGGCTCTGGAGCTGGAGGTCTAAGACCAAGGTTCTTTGAGCTGGTTCTCTAAGACCAGGTTGCTTTCTGGTGTGACTTTTCTTCCTTACTTGCAGACAGCCTCATATGACATATGTCTATGGCTTTTTCTCTGTGCGTGCACACTCCTGGTGTCTCTTTTTCATATTATAAGGATGCCAGGGACACCTGGGTGCTCAGTCAGTTGAGCATCCAACTCTCGATTTCTGCTCAGGCCAAGATCCCCAGGTCATGGGATCGAGCCCCATGTCCGACTCCACACTGAGCATGGAGCCTGCTTAAGATTCTCTCTCCCCCCTCTCCTTCTCCCTCTGCCCTTCGCTCGCTCTCTCTCTCTCTCTCTCTCTCTCTCTCAAAAAAAAAAAAAAGGACATAAATATCTTCTGACTTTATCCTTTATCAAGCATAGAGAAAATAAAAGTAAGGAAATGATATCATTACAGTAAAACCTCGGATTGTAACTCGTTCCATGAGTGTTCCGCAAGACGAGCAAACATTTCTAATAAATTTTAACATGATAAACAAGTGATGTCTTGCAATACAAGTGGTACATGACACCGAACATCACATGATCACAACTGAGCCAGTGGTTCTTGAAATTCGCTTTGATACATGAGTGCTTTGGATTCTAAGAATGTTTTCAGAACAAATTATGCTCACAAACCAATGTATTACTTGTATATTAATTTTAGAAAAACTAACCTTCCAACATGCCAAAAGCATGAAGTGTAATAAAGAAAGTCACGTTTTATTTGATAAAAGGTACACTCATTTCTGAGATATAATAGTCATAAAAGTTTAGGTGTATAATAACAGAATCAAAATATATACTGTGAAAAACAGTATAAATGTATATTCTGAGAAAAATAGATGAATAAGAAGTTGACAGAGAGACAAGTATTGAGAGTCTTTAAAATATTTGTTTCGAGGGATACAGAGTACTGTTGCATAGGAGCACTTGTACCCCAATGTTTATAGCAGCACTCTCAACAATAGCCAAATTGTGGAAAAAGCCTAAATGGCCACCAACTGATGAATGGATAAAGAAATTGTGGTTTGTATACACAATGGAGTACTACGTGGCAATGAGAAAGAATGAAATATGACCCTTTGTAGCAACGTGGATGGAACTGGAGAGTGTGATGCTAAGTGAAATAAGCCATACAGAGAAAGACAGATACCATATGTTTTCACTCTTATGTGGATCCTGAGAAACTTAACAGAAACCCATGGGGGAGGGGAAGAAAAAAAAGAAAAAAAAGAGATTAGAGTGGGAGAGAGAGCCAAAGCATAAGAGACTCTTAAAAACTGAGAACAAACTGAGGGTTGATGGGGGGTGGGAGGGAGGGGAGGGTAGGTGATGGGCATGGAAGAGGGCATCTTTTGGGATGAGCACTGGGTGTTGTATGGAAACTAATTTGACAATAAATTTCATATAATAAAAAAAATTAAAATAAAATAAAATAAAATATTTGTTTCGGCTTGCCCTTTGAGGTCAAGAAGCAAAAATAAACAAATGTCACAACTCTTGGATGAAATAACTCTGTAGCCTATAAACAAATTAAATACCTCATTTTTCCCCCCAGGATCCAGTGAGTATTTAGTTCACAAAGAAAAAAAATCTGTGTAAAATCCAGAAGGAAAAATCATAAAACTTATTCTATTTGACCACAAGGCAACAAAACCAGATATTAGTAATAGAAGCAAGCTAATTATTAGTAAACAAGTGAAATCAAATCACTCAGAGATTTTTTTAAATTCTCCTAAAGAATAATAGATTCAAAAGGAGACCAAAACCACCATTATAGGCTGTTTCAAAAATAATAAAAATCAGAAGGTTCTATTCAAAAATTGTACAGTGTAGCCTGAACTATATTTAGAAGTAAATTCAAAGTGTCATATACTTCCATCATTTAAAAAGGAAAGACATGTAATGAATAATTACAATATTAGAAGAACAACAGTAACACAAACTGAGGAGAAGCAGAAGGAAGAAAATAATAAAGATAAAAGTAGAAATGACATATTTAAAAAGCAGGAAAATTGAGAACTAGTTCTTTAAACATGCCAGATGTTTGAAAGCCTGATTTTAAAGAGAAAAACAGAGATCAGAGTTATTAAAATATAAAAATATATAAAATATAAATATAAATGTGATGGTTTATTTTAATTATAAGACATGACTTATTAATCATCTTGATTCTAATAAACTTGAATATCTCATGAAAATTCTAGGTAACCACTAATAAAAGAGAAAATGTCTTCAAAGAATTACATCCAAAATGATCTTAAAACATGGTCTTAACTGGTGAGTTCTTCCATACTATTAGGAAATAAATATTCGTGTAAACTGTTCCATAATATAAACAAGACAGAAAGTCACCCAGTCCATTTTGTGAAATTAGGACAGATACAAAAACTGAACAAAAATTTTTATTTGGGTTTTTTTGTTTTTAATGTTTATTTTTGAGAGAGAGACAGACAGAGCACGAGTCGGGGAGGGGCAGAAAGAGAGGGAGACAACAGAATCTGAAGCAGGCTCCAGGCTCTGAGCTGTCAGCACAGCTGATACGGGGCTCAAACTCACAGGGGCTCAAACCCACAGACTGCAAGATCATGACCTTAGCTGAAGTCAGACACCCAACTGACAGAGCCACCCAGGCGCCCCAAAATTTCTATTTTTAAAGAAAAAAAACCTTAGAAAGCTAAAATCAGAAAAATAATCCCTCAAAATAATAAAAAATATTTATCTTAAACTAGTAATGAACATTGTAGTTACATGTTTACTTAGCCCTTAGTAAGACATCAGAGAATCCTGGGCAAGACATGTGTGCTAATATTGTTTGGAAGTTTTTGTCAATGCAATATAAATGCCACAGAAAAGAAATGTAACTATTTGGAAAAGAGTCAAAACTGTCATTATTTGCATATAATATGATTATTCATATGATAATATGAATATGATACTATGCAGATAATATAGAAAGATAATAGAATCAACTGAAAACCCCAAAGATTAAATTATTTCAATGAAGCCACAAGGAAGGATAGACAAAAAGTTAATAGCTTTTATATATTCCAGCAATAACTAATCACAAGAATAGAGTAGAAAAAAATTAAGATATCATAATAGCAACAACCAAAACAAAATAGTAAATTGAATTGTTAAAAAAAAGATGAATACTACTATGACTTAATATAAAAAATATATACTTAAATTTAAAAACATCACATGTTTCTAAACAGGGATCCCAAACAAGATCCCAGTGCAATTATTTTTTTAACTTGACCAAACAATGCAATAGCTAACGTGTTTTATGAAAGAGCTATAAGGAAGGACTTCCCACAAGGTATTAAAATAGTTACAGAGCCACAATAATTGGCATGATATTAGACAGATAAATCAGTAATGCCAAAGAGAGCCCTAAGAAACCCCAGTACACATAAAATCTATTAAAAAAAGAAGAAAGATCATAAATTAATTTGAAAGGAATGGACTGTTTAACATAACGGTATCCAAAAAATTGCCTGTTTGGGAAAATGTCATTATTTATATACTGAAACCTCTCACCTCAAACTATACTCCAAAAACAAAAACAGAAAAATTCCAATTAAAAATTATGACTACCTAGGGGGCACATAAATGACTATGATGACACTGTGAGCATAGACTTTAACAAATTTAAAATTGTACAAGTCAAGAATCAATGTAGAAATTTTATTATTTTTAATTTTTATTTGAGAGAGAGAGAGAGCATGCAGTGAGGGAGAGGGACGAAGAGAGAGAGAGAATCTGAAGCAGGGTCCACACTCAGTGCAGAGCCCAACCCAGGGCTCAATCCCACGATGCTGGGATTATGACCCAAGCTGAAATCAAGGGTCGGACGCTCAACCAACGAAGCTATCCAGACGCCTCTTCGTGTAGAAATGTTAAAGGCTAAGGACAAGATCTTTTTTAAATGGCTACCTCAGAGAGCAGGTGAATTCCCATAATGTCTAGAGAGCTCTTAGAAACCAGGAGGAAATGCTAACAATGCAATAGTGAACAGACAGCTCACAGAAGTAATACCATGGGCTAACAAAGCTGTGAAATAATATTTAGTATTGTTGGGCGCCTGGGTGGCTCAGTGGGCTGAGCGGCTGACTTCGGCTCAGGTCTTGATCTCGCGGTCTGTGAGTTCGAGCCCCACGTCCATCTCTGTGCTGACTGCTCAGAGCCTGGAGACTGCTTCGGATTCTGTGTCTCCCTCTCTCTCTGCCCCTCCCCCACTCATGCTGGCGCGCGCTCTCTCTCTCTCTCTCCCTCTCTCTCTGTGTCAAAAATAAACGTTAAAAAGATGTTTTTAAAAATTTAGTATCATAAGTTAAGAAAAAAGGAGGAAAGATTTCACCTTGAAACAGTGAGAAAACCATGCCATGTTTCACTTGTCAAAGGAGAACAATTTGTTGTTGTTTTTTTTAAGATAATATTCATTGCTGTCGAGATGTGGTGTGGCCAGCACACTCAAGGAGTAAGATAAGAGTATAAACTGGAAAGCATTCTGGAAAGCGTTTGGTCCAGTTCATTTCCTTTGACCCTTTTTTCCCCCAATTACTCTTTTAGGAATATATTTTAAGTAAAATACAGGTTATCAGTAAAAAAAACAAAAAACAAAAACAAAAAAAACAGGGGTGGGGGGTGGGGAAGCCCAACATTTAAGGAAAACATTAAAACTAGCTGAGTGAGATTCATCAAATAGAATAATTTTCAGCCACTGAAAACCGTATTTAATGAATATTTAATGATATCAGAAATGCTTGTAAAATAATGATAAATGAAAACAGATTAAGAAACTGATTTCAATTTGCTAAAAACATACAAGCATACAAACAAATTGAAAAAAAAATACACCCCAAAATTAACAGCAATTTCCCCTAGGTGATTTTTAAATTTTTCATATTTCCTGAATTCTCCAAAATGAGCATATGTTTGTTCATGCATATAAATATATGTCTATAAAATATGTATTATTAAGAAAACTTGCCTTGTGCTTGCAGTACTGTAAGATGACCTCTCATTCTTTACCATCATAGTTAGACACCATAATTTGAACCTTAAAGCTAAGAATATTCCCCCACAGTTAGGATCTCAAGGTGGAAAGGGATTCTAGTTATCTAGTCCGGTGATTCCCAAACTTGAGTGTGCATCCAAATAACCTAGAAGGTGTTTAAAATGCAGATTGCTGGGTTTCTGATACAGTAAGTCTGGATACCTGAGAGTTGGCATTTCTGGCAAGTTCCCAGGGGATGCTGATGCTGCCGGCATAGGGACCCCACTCGGGGTCAATAATAATCTAGTCGAACTTCCTGACTTACCAATAAATCCCAGATTTCTCCTCCACCACTAGCAAAACCTAGGTTTTTCCAGCTACATCTGGAAGCCTCTGATGGCAGGAAATGTTCTTGTGAAGACAGGCATCCTAAGAACTTAGAGAACCATTAACAGCTAAGACCTGAAAGATTGTGCAAGCCCCCACCCATCTCCCCTAGCCTCTCTTTAGGCAGGAGTGTTTCCCAAATGATTTGGGATGAGTCCATACTTACAGTTATTGGCCATTTTGTGGGACATCATATGAACCATCTGCCCTGATGGAAGGAGTCCCTCAGTTTATTGCTTCTCTTGAAGTAATAAAAATGTGCTGGTTTGCGGGAAATGACCCCCAAAACAAAGTCAACACCCAGCACTGTAACATTTTTAAATTTACCCCATTTTAAGGGAGAAATTACATACTGCAGTGGTTTTGTGAATTTCGAGCTATCACACAAGTGCCTACTGTATCAGTTCTCTCCCTAATAGACCAGAAAACTAAGAAAATGGGGCTGCTGTTCCTTGTGCTTGTCAGATGTTGTAAATCTCATAAAAGGTCTCTAAGAAAATCATGAAGACTTCAGTTAATTGCCTGACCAGCCCAATTAGCAGAGAAAATTGGGTTCTAACTACAGGGATATGGGATACTGTCTTTCTATCATGGGTTGAAAAGGCAAGCTTCACCACATCCAACTACCTACAGTGGACTCTGAACAAGTTAACTCACTAGCTTCTCCTAAATGGGGGAGAAGGGGATAAAAACTGACATCTCTTGAACTCAAAATGAGAATATGATCTCCTACTTCTTGCCTCTGGTTCATGTACATACAGTGAATTCTCAGTTACATATAGCACTAGAATCCGCAAGCCACATCAAAATCTCACGTTAGCCAGGATCTCCATGTTGATGATCTACCCCATCAAGACCTTTGTCAAAACTGCTGAAAAAACAAATGGGAGGGATCTGAGTTTCACTTCCTCCTCTTTGCCCTGGAGGTGCTAACAAGAAAATAAATTGCTCAGCTAGAGAAAGGAAAAGGAGAAGTAAGCGTCTTCCATTATCTAAAAAAAATAAAAAAAAAAAAAAAAAAAAGGACTCTATCAGCGGGAAATGTAGGCAGTGCATCAGCTGTCACTGTCTGCCCCAAGCATAGCCATCTCCACTGCCAGTACAGTCTTCCCTGGTACTCATCCATCACCGCTTCCATGGCATGTGCTGTGCTTCCCAGGGCAGTGCACTGGTTCAGGGAGTACCACGGTGATAGGGTTCATCCCCATAGGGGGCTCTGGTGCTCTGGAATGAGAAAAGGCTTCCCGCAGCACAAGGACATGTGCCCCAAGTCACCATGATCGGCTAGGGCTAAATTACATGCCACAGACAAGTTCTGTGAGAGTCCTTCGTCTGTGCCTCACTTTCATGAATTCTGGAATAAACATAGCCCCCGTAACAAAGCCCATAACACAAAATGGTACTTGATGTATTCTTGGTCTAGGAACTGCCACAAAACATAAAGATATCCTCCCCTTCCGGAGCTCCTGGGTGGTAAAAACCAGCCTAAGAGTCGTTTTCAGCTTCTGTCACCCAGGTTATGCTAATTATCCACAATGTCTTTTGGTTTCATCCTTGTCTTTCCATATCCTGGGGACTTATAAATTTAAACCTGGCTTGCAGTAGTACCCTTTTAGCCAGAGTCTCCCCCACTCCAACTTGCCCTGACAACAGCTATAGAATAATTTCCCTGGAACTCTTTTCTTCCTCATGTTATTCTCCAGCTTAAAAGTTATCATGGTTCCCTGTTACCTCACATTACACCCAACCTCTGCCCCCTCCCCTTTAAAGCCCTGGAGTAACTGCCCCACCTGTGTCCCTGACCTCCCTTCTCATCCTTTGCCCCGCACTCAACGAGGTCATTCATTCATCCAGTGCCTTCCCTTTCTCTTTTCACCAACACATTTTCCTTCCCTTCCTTTCAAATCTTAAAATTCCTTCTCAGTTGCTCCCTTCAGACTCTTCTCGGTCCTTACCTAACTTCTTTTTGACACCACTTGGTCTATCCTACATTAATTGAAACTTATTGATGGGTCTCTGTCTGCAAGAATTCTTCTCTGGTTATCTGTGGTCACACCGTCAGTTCCAATGATGTAGACACGACGAGAATGAGCTCCTAGATTGCTTCTTTTGATATACATCTTTCTCCTCCAGTGTAAGATAACGATTATTTAAGCATTACATTCCATTTTACAGCTTAAAGTGGGATTTCGTTGACGGTCCCCCATTTGATCTTCACAGCAACTTTGCGAGGAAAATGGGACAAACGTTACTACCTTCATTGTATAGTTCAGCAAGCATGGCTTTGAAGGTTAAACGATTCGTCCAGAGTCTCACAGCAAAGAAAGAAGCAGGAGATCTGGGACCCAAACCCAGGTCGTTGAATCCTAAGTGCCTCTTGTTCCCATATCATCTTCCCACCCTGGACATGTGTCACACATGATAAATGCTGATGGACTGATAATGCAGATCGGTAATGTGCAGCATCATCAGGCCACATTCAAATAGGGATTTAACGTTCTGAAGCCATGCCCTGAGGATAAGGTTGGGAAGAAAGGCAAAAATGAGAATTCACCAGTGTCTGTCTTTCACTTCCCATTGACTTAAAGTTTGCAGGAGGAAAAAAAAAAGAAAAAAGAAAAAAGAAACCTAAAATTAAAAAAAAAAAAAAAAGCTTTTAAAATGAAAGTTGGTTTTTTCCTGGAAAGCTGAGAAAAGAGGAAGCACCTAAGGGACTCACTTGAAACTTTCCACATGATGTTGCTTGGGTCAGATGTCGGAATGAAGCCTCTAGGCTATGAGTTACCAGTTGACATTTCTGCAGTGCCTAGACTGGAAGGGCCAGGAGCAGAGGAAGCTAGGAATCTGAAGAACTGGGCTCTAGCTGTTCTGCCCTCTCTGTGTGACCCCAGGCTAATCCAAGGCTCAAGGGAGCCTCAGGCCTCCATTCCTTTGTCTGTCCTGCAGAAAGGTTGAATGAGATGGACCATGAGGTCTCCTCCGGCTGTGACATTTTGAGAGTCTATGAATAGCAAGGACACAAGACAGGTGCGAGCTGATCACCACGTGGGAAGCTCACACCTGTCTCTCCCCAGTGTTTCCGCCCCTCACTTCCAGCAGTGCCAAACTCCAGGCCCAGTGAGGGTCCAGTTGCCAATTTTGAAGCTGTTCAAGGACAGTCGTCCTTTCTGCATGGGGCTCCTTCCAACCCAAAGCTGGCTTTCCTTCCTCCCTCTGCGACTCACTCTCTCATAGGCTACTGGGATTTGCATGTCACTAATTCATTTATGCCTCTTTGCTTTTAGATTAAAATTACTCACAAGAATCAAGCGCCTATGATGATGGGGCCTCCCCAGAAGAGCAGCTTCTTTTCACTGAGGAGGAAGAGCCGTTCAAAAGACTAAACAACGTGCCAAATGCCAGTTAAACCAAGAGAGAAAATAAGAAACTGTAACACACACACACACACACACACACACACACGCACACGCACACGCACATGCACACACGCACACTCATCTCTAACCAGTGGAAGTAAAGCCACCCTTCAGGAAGAAATCTTCATCTTCCCGTACGTTCATTCTCTCTTCTTCAACAAAGGACACACCCCAACAGAGCCAGGACCCCCAGAAAATTTTGAATGGACCCAGGGCCCACCAGGGTGATGTTGGCTCTTGCAGCAACCTCCACATTCCCAGAAGGCCTTGAGTGGGACTTTCTGAGACTGAAGGAGAAATCCCCCTTTCTTCCCACCAGTCTTGCAAGGTCCCTCATGGACGCTCACAAGGAAGCAGGCTGCAGGTTTCCTGCCTATGGTGAGATCGGATGTGGCCAAGGGAAAGCACTCCCATTCCAGAGAACTTACACAAAGGTCCCTCTGTACAGAGACAAACGGCCTCCAACTCTCAAAGCATAACCCTTGGCAGGGCTCAGCAAGCGCACGTTGGTTTCTTAGTTGTCCTTCAAGCAGCAACTTCTGCCTGAACTTGCTGAGGAGGCAGAAAGGCTGTGGAAAGCTGTGTTTCCATTCTTGGTTCTCCACACTGCCAGTGGGCACTTGTTATTTTCCCAAAGCCTTCTCCTGGTGGCTGTGTGTTTGTTTGGAGATGGCTCCAAGAGCCCCCAGAGCTGCCTGTACAGCACACCTTAGATGTGGTATTTATTTTCTTAGTTCTGTGAACACCTGGGAGGGAAAGCAGAGAAACTGGGATTTATTTTTCAAATTGGTGTCATAATATTGTGTAAAAAGGGAAGAAAAAAAAAACCACCCCCAGCTTCTTTCTTTTTCAAGCCAAAGCGTGTTTCCTGTTTGAGTTCCAAGCCCTGGTGGCAGACTATTTCCTGAAGGCAGAGAAGATGAGAAGGAAGGACCCTTTGCTGAGAAGACCAGGAGACAAACCATCAGGTGGCTCCCACCTTCCTCTTTGCACCTACCACTCCCAGAGTGTGAGCTGAAGGCCCTTCTGATGATCTAATGTGTGTGTACATATATGTAGCATATATATTTATATATATATAAATATTTATTTACTGATGGACTTCTCCTGACTGAAAAAAAAAATATGTAGAATAGGAACAGAAAAGTGGGAAGGAAAAAGAAAGTTTTCACTCCCCCATTCCACCATTTCATGGTCAAGACACATTTCCCCATGGTGATCATGAGATTTAAGGGAAGTGAAAGTAGCTTCTTATTGTAAAGAGACTGAGAATTCCTATTCTGGATTCTCAAAACAACCATGAAAGATACGCTGGACAGAATTTACTCTCCCATTTGTCAGATAAAGGCACCGAGTCTCTGAAAAGTTAAGAGACTTGTCCGTGGTGTCTTAGCTGATGTGGTTTGAGAATAAGTGCCACTAAGAGGATATTTATTAGGGAAAAGAACCTGCACGTCTTAGAATAGGGTCATTTCTGGTCACTGGGAAATGATTCCATTCGAGTCCAGGTTGCCAGGGAAGAATGAACATGTAGCCCATGTGAGGACGGGACAGGCTCACATGAGAAAATAGGGGCCTCGTGATGCTTCCCGGAGATTCTATCTGGCCTGAACTGGTAAGAAGTTGGTCTGGGTTGAAGGCACTAGACAGATCATCAAATTAAACTCTATCACGTGTCAACTCATCATGGTCCTCATGGCCTCCTAGTCTGGAAACACCTCTGGCTGCAGGGATGACCTCAGTGGAGACTCACAAGATGGACTGAGGCACCTTCTTCAAGGTGCTCCCAGCCAGTACCCAGAGGGGTCTTGGCAGAGGCCAATGGGCTTCCTGCAGCTGGTGCCGGCATCACCCTCCTTTCCTGAGGGCAAGTCTGTGTACAACTTCATTACTAGACAGAAACATTTGCCTTGGCGCCTTCACTCCACTGGACCGCCATCCCCTCTGAGATTTCTTAAGAGGAAACGTGGGCCCACTAGACATTGCTCCACTGAGCTCTCTCTAATCTTGCACTGGGTCAGGAGCTTTGCACAAGGAAGGGAAATTAAGACTGTGTGTACACACTGATCCTAACTGTGAAGGAAGCAGTCATCTAGGACCATCCTGCTGGACCTAATAGTGCAAAACAGTGGGTGAGGGGAAAACCAGGCCGTCTGGAGAATGTCTTGAATGATGGGATCCTTGGTGATGGGATGGACCAGCAAGCTCCAGAATAACAACAGGTACTATCTTGGAAGCCACTTGATTTCGAAACAAAGGCAGGTGTGGGCTCACTAATTCTGAGACATTTACAGACATTTTTGCATGTCTGATCCCCCAAGATTGAGGCTGTCGAAACATAGCACTGTCAACAGGTGGAACTGAGTCTCAGTGATTCGCAAGTCAGAGTGGCCGTGGCCTGCTCTAGTCCAGTGCATAAGACTTGCAGTGTTGCTTGAGAGACATGTCCCAAGGCCTCCTTAGAACCACACAGTATAATACACCAGTGGTATTGCACTTCCAGCTTGGTAAGTCCAGTGTTGTTTGATGTGCTGTTGCAATTCATTCCTTAACTACTGTGACCATGGCTTTTTCCTGTAGAGTACCTCATCTTAGTGATCTTCCCAGCAACCTCAGAGGCTGACAGAGAATGTGTTACCCTCCCGATCTTAATAATGAGAAAAATTAAGCTTAATGAGGGTTCAGTGACTTCTCAAAGTCACACAGTTAGGCAAGCAGGGCAAAATCCAGTCCTTTAGTCTTCATCTTATTCTAATTGTGACCATGCCACAGACATGTTCTCACCTGCCCCCACAGTTCTACCCTACCAGCAATAAAAATAATGAAACAGAAAATCTTCAATACATTGTGTTGTCCCTGGACTGTTGAGCTAAGAGTTGCATCTCATTATGGCTTGGTCTTTGTGGATTTCCTCCAGTGAGTTGAGAATGGAGATAGACTTAGTAGAATGATTATATTTCAGGTCAGAGACCAGCTCCTCTCAAGATAGTTCTTTCCACAGATGGAAAAGATATGTTAAAATTGCCAAATAAATTAGGAAATACTTGGCAGAATCTGGAAGAGCCTCCAGACTGGCGTTACATAACATGCATATACATTATACATATGCACATTATATAAGGTGACATAGTACTTAATGTGCTGTATATATTATGCAAATTACATATTTGTGAGTAATCATGATAAATATAGAGACCCACTAATCACTTTTTTACACATACTCAGTGACAGATTAGGAAGTTACTTTGCCAGAGAGTCTTAAAACTTACTCTCTCCTGCTGCTTTGGTTCCAATTCCTGACAAAAATAATTGCATCAACTTTTCCCATCTCTAGCCCCCTCTCCTCTTAGCCAAAACCCTCAGTTACCTCCTGTCCCAGCTAGGCTGTACCTTCCGTGGAACACACCACAATTGGATCCATAAAAATAGAATCATGGGGATGGGAAGGATCTAGACTTCCAGATTCCCTATGTCCCAGGCCTACATCTCAACACTCCCAGGCAAGTGGGTGCCTAATGCTAATATCAAAAGTAGAGAGGAGGGGAGAGGGGAGGGAGGAAGGGTGGAAGAATCTACCAAACCTCCAAGGAAGGAAACTTCATAGTGTTCCCTGGCCACCAGTTCCAGGATCTAACAATAACCAATCAGGAAGTTATTTCAAACATCTAAGTCCCCACAGCATATCTGAGACCATAATTTCCTAAGATGTGTTTCGCAAAATGCTAGTAGCCATAAAATGCTCCATGAAAACAGAGTTCCGTGATCAAGTACTAGCTCCCTTTCTGGGAGAGACATAGAGAGGCCTAACGCTAAAAACTCACCATGAAGAACCATAGAGTCCTTTATTTGTCTGTCAACATCAACAGATTAGAAACCCTGCCTTACGCCCACAATTTCTTCTTTTTGTCTCAGTGGGGATAGGAACATGCAAGTAACCATCCTCAGCAATAATATTCCCAAAAGTACTTCTCTAGAAGTAGTCTCCATTCTTAAGACACTGTTTAGTTTCTGCTCTGTGATTGTTCCCGTCTACATTCTTCAAGTAAGAATCAAGGATCTGGACTCTTTGTCCCATGGGTGAGGAAGAGATTGGGGGAAACATGATAGCTTCCAGGGGTCAGACTTTATCTGTGTAGCTCCAGAGAAAAGAATCAGGTCTAAACAATGCAGTTATAGAGAGGTTGATTTTTATTCAATTGAATGACTGCTCTTGGAACTGGCCTAATATGGAAAGGACTTTTTCTGGGGGGAAGAAGAGTTACCTGCTCTTCTAGGATAGGCCTTGACTTGGTTGGGTGGGGAACTAGCAGTGATTGATCTACCTTGTCCAAAAAGCAATCAGAACTGTTTTTGTAAGCATCAATGTTAAAACAGTATCTATTACTTCCTTTTGAACAGCAGCCTCAGTGTCCCTTGTTTTCGGAAAGAATGAAAATGACTCCTGGAGAGATTTCTGGATCGGTGGGTACTGATCAGTTAGACCACACTTAATACATGGCAAAATTGACCAGAATCATTGACATCCTCGAGGATAGCTAGTGGTAGTTATCTCTTCTCAGTAGCTTGGAGTGTTAAAGGAATGGGGTTCAGTATTCAAATCAAAAGAGATTTTGCTTTTCTGTTGGGGTCCATAGTAGCAGTGTGGAACTCTTCTAGTCACAAATTTCGGGCCTGCATCTGACTTGCAATAACAAGGAAAAAGAAACTATCCCACATGTGAAATAGCAATCAAGTTTACATAAAACAACAGAGCAGAATTGTATAGAATTTCACATGGAGCCATTGTTTATAGCTCAACTTGATGTCCCATCATACTGGAGTGTATCTTTCAACTTTTTTACTGCAGAGAGAAAGCAGGAAATGGAGACAGGAAAGGAAATGCCCACTTATTGCTTACTGGATACAAGGCATCACGTTGAGGCCTCCATATGCTGTCCCATTTAATCCTCAGAACAGGCTACGATAGGAGCATTGTATTTATTTCACAGATAAAGGTATTAGTGCGTAGAAAGGTAAACCACCTTGTCCAAGTTCAAACAGATAGTAAGTGGTAACAGCTAAGACTTGACATGAATCTGTCTCACGAAAATGTATGTTTTTTCTACTATACTTCAGTGCTTTTAACATTCTTATCTGTTTCCAATCCCACTATCATTCTGGGTGAGATTACACAGCGTTGGCAAATTGATCTATCAGGTCCACCTCTGTGTAGCCCTCTAATCATGTTCCTACTGAAGAACTCTCAGTGCTTGTTCACATTTAAGTTCAACAGCCTCTGTGGACAGCTGGAACCTCAAACCTCAACTTTGCAATCAAATTGACAGCCAAAACTTAGTCTTCAATGTTTCCAATTCTAGGTGAATGGGATGCACTTCCCGGGACTACCTAATAGATTTCCTACCCAACTCTGTGAGTGGGAGAGCAGCAAGCTGTCTTCTCAGACATAAATGCCATGGTCAACGGTGACTGGCCTGCACAAGGAAGGAGGGCTGGGGTTGTTGAAGGGAGCCTCCAGCAAGAAGGCTCTGCATGTGATCCTCATTAGTGATAGGCGTGGGTTGGGCCATCTGTATTCCACAGGAGAACAGAATGGCAGGGTGCCTTTCAGATGCCAAGAGAAGCTATCTAATGGGAAGATCCAGAGAGCTCAAAAAGCAGACAGGCATCTTTCCTCAAGGGGATCTCTGTAGGAATCCAGGGACATAGAAAACCAAGGGTTTTTGGAAATAAGCTGCTTAACTTGCTGGGTACCTACCCTGGCTACCACTTTATTCTTCCTGTCCGTGGTGCAGAATGGCAAGCCAAGCCCTGCAGCCTCATCTGCTAGCTAAACTCCCTTCGATGGAGCCCACGATGAACCTATGTTATCCTAAAATCTGTGGATGCTGTGGCAGGTGCATCATAGCAGTTTGCAGTTAAGCCTTCAAGTCTCCCAAGGGTCAGGAAACACTGTAACCAGGAGAGACCATATGATTGGATGTTCCATGCAGATCCTAGAGAAATAATCAGAAAACATGAGGACAACTGTAAATTGGTCAAGTTAGGAAAATGCAATTTGGAAGCAAAGAAGAGAACATATAACGCAGTGTCAAGCACGTAGTAGGTAATGAGTAAATATTTGTTAAATGAATGAATAGCTAAAGTGGGTATCTGTCCCTGTATCCTGGAATGGATAGGGGAAGGGGGGGTAGAGGTGATGAAAGCTTTTTAACTAACAGCTCAGGAACTTGAAACCACAGGATGTAGAGGGAGCTCATGGGGGCCTCTAACTACCCAGACATCTGTTGAATGATGGACACAGCTAAATATGGATCATCAAAGGGCTTTCTAGGTCACATGGAGGGCAGTTTCATGATTCAGAAAATATGAAATTCAACTTGGACAGAAAGACAGAAATATTTGCAATCTACTTCTTAGCCATCAGGTCAGAATGGACAAAGAATAAAAAGGCAGCACAGAAGCGGAGTTACAACACAGTGAGAGATCAGCGTAATAAGGTACAGATTCAGAAGATGAAAAGACATGGAGAACTGGGTTTTTTAGCAGATATTTGGGCAAGGAAGCTGAGCACTATAGTTCAAAATGAAAGAAAGGACTGACAAATCCATTAAAAAAAAAAGCAGCTTAAAGTTGCGTTAATGGTAATATGTGGGACATGTCCAGGCATTAATGAAACTCTTATTAAATAACTATCATTTATTGTGCAGTCCAAAGCCTATTACTTTTATGACCACTGCTAAACTTCACAGGAACTCTCCTGAAGTGGGTGGTATACAGTTCCCTACTTGACAAACAAGGACTGAGACACGGAGCAGATCTCATAGCAGCAGATCCAGGATTCAGATCTGTCAGTATCTGCCTTCAAAGCCATGTTTGCACCTCACTGCCACTGCTGATGACTCTGAGCTTCAAGCGTAGTGGCAGGGATTTACCACCCCAAACCGATCCCTTGTGCACGACTCAGCGGACTTGCTTCTCAACCTGGAAATCTGAGTCCACGAAGCTGGGGTGGGAAACAGCACTCACTTGGCCAGCCACAGAGGCTCATTGAGAAGGAGTGGACCTGGGCTGTGGAAGGTGTGTGCATACTTCACCCTCCCTTCTTCTTAGGCCCTCTCTCCAACGCGCCAGCTGGGCCGTGTCCTAGGACCTTACTCAGACAGCATCCAGCCAACAATGAACAGCTGGTAAAGAACTCACCAGATCAGGGTGTTCACATAATATGAAAGATCATCTGAAAAGAAACACAGAGACCATATTAAAGATCAGGAGCAAGTGAAATGAGGTCAGGTGGTCAAGCCTCAGAATTTAGCAACTGATACCTAAAGGTGGAACAGAGATCCAAAATGTCCTTTTAAAAATCTGTTGGATGAATCATAATTTGGAGTAAAAAGACTGCTTCTGGAATGATGCAAAAAAAAAAAATGTTGAACTTTTTCCTTTCCAAAAAAAACAAAAAAATTGTTTTTAAAAATGGAACGTTAGCAAGAACTACGAGGTGAGGGATGATAAAATGGTCATTTCTTTTTACCTTAGATGAGACAAAAGGAAGTGCACTTCTAAACCTCACAATATAAATGGCAATCCAGAAAAAGATTCCAGGAAGTGTGCATTTTCTGCTGAGGGATTAAGCATCAGTACTTTCAAAGTAATTAATGAAGTGACTTTTTTGTCTTTTTTATTTTTTATTTTTTAAAGAAAACTGGTACTAATAGGTCACCAGGAAATGGCACGATCTTCAAGAAAAGAAAAATTTTCCTGATGAATATTTCCTCTCTCCCCAACATCTTTGAGGTGAAAGGATTGAGAACTAACTAGATCTTTTAACTCAGAGCAACATACATCGTGGAAGGTGTTAAGAACAGAGGATATCATTAAAATTGCTGTTTGGGGTTTGCTGTCATCACTCTCTGCTCCCACCAGGCATTAAGGTAATGATAATAAACCTAAGAAGAGTAAGTAATCCCCACCTCCCACCATCTCCCTGTCAGCCTCCTAAAGCTCCCACCACCTGCCCAGGTTAAACATACTTCCTTGAATTAGAGTATCTGGGAGTAATTTCTCTTTATTACGGACATTTTCAAACACATAGAAAAATAGAGTCATGAATATAATGAGAACACTTCTACCTGTCACTTAAGATTCAACAGTTCTTACCATTTTGCCATATTTGTTTCATACTTTTTTACTGAAGTATTGGAAAGTAAATTACAGGTGTCATGACATCTCACACCAAAATACTCACGCATATATCGTTATCGGGGATCCTTCCTTACATGTGAAAGGCTGCGTGTATCACTCTGCTCTCAGAAGATGTCAGGGTGCTCTGGTAAGCTCGGTTGTTCCTCAACTGTCTGAATCCTGTTGTCACACCTAGAAGTTAATCAGGACAGGGGCCCTGGGTGGCTCCGTTGGTTAAGCATCCGATTCGTGGTTTCGGATCAGGTCATGATTTCATGGCTTGTGAGTTCGAGCCCCATGCCAGGCTCTGTGCTGGTAGCTTGGAGCCTGCTTGAAATTCTCTGTCTCCCTCTCTCTCCACCCCTCTCCAACTCATGTTCTCTCTCTCCCCCTCTCAAAAGTAAATAAATATTCTAAAAAAGGAAGTTAATCAGGACATCGCTCACACACTCATGAAGAGAAAGTTTTGGGTGGAACCCAAGGAAGGTCTTAGCTGTATTCAAATCGTTCCTGATTGATCTGGAAAGAGGAAACAGCACATTAACTAAATCCTCAAAAGACACAAAGTGGGAAAGTGTTATAAGCACTAAGTGATGCCAGAGAGAAAATGCAAAGCACTTGGGGGAGGTAGAAATTTACCTGAGCAATGCGTGTTCTTATTTTTGAAATAAAAATTGTTTAAAGCATTAATAGTTACAGAAAGACTGGGCACAGTATTACTTGGGACAGGTAAAACACTGTATCTGCAGATTCATTTAATCGTATAAAAGACAACTGTAGTTATTGCCCTCACCCTGTGAGAAACATGGCACTAGACTGGGTGTGGGTGCGGGGTGGGGGTGGGGTAAGCTGCTGAGATGTACAGACAGGTCCTCCCCCTCCACTGGGGCATAACTGAACTGGAAGTGTGTCAACTCCTGAGAGAACGTCTGGGAAGCTTGGTTGAGAAGCGTTGGCTCACTTATGTGGGGTAAGAGATCATTTTCAGTAGGCAAAGAGTAAAAGAAGCAGATATCATTCCATTTGCTCTGTGCTGGGGTCAGGGCAGGCTACCTGCAGATGTTCTGGGCAAGAGGGTGGGCAAGGTGGTTGGGTGGTTTGCTTGCAAAAGTCTGCCGGCTCAGTGATTCCGTCAAACAAGAGGGAAGCAGACAAAATGAGTGACAGTAGGTTCCAGAATGTTTAGCCTGTCTCAGTAAGTGAAATACGTTTCCAATTCAAAACAGCCTACATGGTGGCAATGACTGGAAACCAAGGCCTGATACCCAGTCTGTGGCTGGTGGACCAAACTGAGCACCCATCTGGCTTTCCACACATTGGGAGGAAAAGGTTCCTCATCCATAGCCCCAGTGCATATCTACATTTCTTTTGACTTATGAAACACCCCACCACACCACCGCTTCCCCCATGGGGTTCATAAGAACAAGCACCACCTTCTTCTGTCCTGACGTTGCTGCCATAAGGAATGCAAGTCTATGTTGACTGACTCGGCAACGAAAATTGTTTTCATCCTCCTGAGAGGAGGAACATGTTTTCTTCCCAGAGCGCCCCCTCTTTGGAAGAACACAGTCTTTCCTGAGCTCCCTCCTCCAGCCTAACCCCTGGCCCTGAAGCCCAGGATCCGCTGATGGGCGAGAAAACACATGAGCTCACTGGAGCTTATATAAGAGCTCTTGGCAGGCCTTCCCGGGAGCATGCTCACATTTGCCTTGTCTAGGCAATGTGAGTTTTCTTTTCTCTATCTCCCCGGAACAGAGAGGGCTATGTGCACTCCTGTTCATTAGTAGTTTTGTAGCAGGGAGGAGGAAACACAGCGTTCCTTCCTATAGCCCAGTGATTCAAATTGGCACAGTTTTCCAGAGGGGGAGAAATAGTATCTAAAAGAACTCACCTGTTTGTGTTGAGCCCCTTGTCTTAGTTCTTTTCCATGAGGAGGCCGTATGGCCTCCGTCCCTGCGGTGGAGCCATGAGAACAATAAGGGCCGAGGCCTCCTCGACATCTCTGAGGACTACAGCTCAGGTGTCCCTTCTGAGATGTTTGTGAGCAGGGTCTAGAGCAGAGAGAGACAGAATGGATGGAAACTCCTGTCTTCCCTCAAAGGTAAAAATAAAAGATTTATGCAGATCTTTCAGGTGTTCTCATTGGCAGGAAATTGATCCTGCCTCCAGAGGACTTGGCGAAAACTCCTATCCTTCCCCAGACTTCATTTTCTTGATGGAGGAAAGAAACTTTGGGGAAACGTTTGGGAACTGCATTCTGGAAACTCAACGAGAAGCGAGGAGAGAGAGAGAGAGAAAGTGAAGGAAGGTCATGAGTCCAACCTCCAAATTCAGTGGGGGTTTTACATGGCTCCCAAGAGGAGAAAGGATTTGGTTCTTCTTTTGCGGCTGAGGGAAGAAAAGGAGAGGGAGGAGCCAGGGGGCCCTTGGCCATGATGGGCTCCACTGTGCCTCCCCAGTGGCTCCAGGCCTGGACAGCTCAGGGCAGTGCCAGACAACACGGGGAGCTCAGCCTGTGCCTTCTCATTCTCCTTCCAGAGCTTCAAGGCTATGACCAACCCCAGGATGCTTCCTGCCCACAGGCAGGTGGGGAGATGCGCTCTCCTCTCCCTGCTCAGCATTATCCTCCTCCTTTTCTGGGGCCAGCACCCCTTCCTACCTGACACCAAGGAGCAGGAGGGACTTGAGCGAGTGTCAGATTATGTCTCCGTTTTCCCACCCGTGGGTTGGGGCCAGAGAGGGCAGTTCATTTATTCATCCATAAATACTGGGTTATTAACCAATGTTGATTTGCCAGGCACTGTACCCTAACTTCTTAACGTATTTCAACATGGCTGTCTTGCTTCTTCTCAGCCATTTCCCAGCACATGCTGCTCTTCCCAACCTGCACCCACCTGCAATGCCCACTTCTTCCACTTTTTCCTTTTTCTTTTATTCTCATGATGTTTCTCTTCCCTTTCCTCCCATGATTCTATTTTTAGAGCTTTCATACATAAAATCAGAGGATCATAGGGATCTTAAGGGGACATTTGCCCACTTTGTTGTCTCCAGGCAAGTCTGTGCTGAAAAGGCCCAGGAAAGATCAGAGAACATCATCCCGAGCCCAATTTCAGAATGTATTCAAGTGTCTTACAGCTTCTCCACATCAAGAAATTATCTCCACTGCCTAACTGAAACCCCTCTGTTCAATAATACGCTCCTTTTTCTTTTCCTTTTGGGTCATGTCTCAGGCCTAATACCACCTTTGTGGGTATAGAACCACTGAGGAGTTTAATGCAAAACAGCATAGCCAAACATCCCAGACCAGAGGATATGAGCTTCAGTATGAAAACAATAGAACCAGGAACAAAGAAAGGACCAGAGACCATAGCAATTAAGTAGGTTTAGTTTCTGTGAAATCAACAAAAAGAGAATAAGAAAGAACCCACAAGTATAACCCTACCGGAGTTGTGATTTCTGATCAACTACCTCAATTAACACAAAAAGTCCTTTGAGCAGGGAGTTTTGGAGTCAGCCCCCTATTGTTGGAAAGGCTCTTCCTTCCATGTCATCAAGTTCAGCCTTGCACACAGAGTTGGTAGCTAGCATAGCACAATGTCAGTGCTCTGTCGATTGTAGTTGAATAACAAATGGTGGTCATTCAGCTCTGGCTCCAATGCCACTATATGCAGAATTCCTCTCCAGAGCCATTTTTCCAGGCCTCTGGTTAGGGGGCAAGCCAGGTCTACACTTGGACAGGGCCTGATGCTCCAAATGTTGCCCTTTTTGATCTGCGCAAACCTGCCAAGATTGCTTACAGCTGATAGAGGCAGTGTGGGTAGTGGGCCTAGCGGGTGGGTCGCCTGACGAGGAGGCAGATTTCAAAACCTGCACCATTTTCTTCCTTCCTTTCTTCTCCAGATGACAAGAGGCAGGAGATCCGACTAAAGAGAAGAAGGTCCTACAGCAAGTTGCTGACCCAGCTTATAGCACAGCTGCCCTCTTCCACAGAATGAGAAGAAGCAACCTTTTGTGCCTCTGTGTACCATCACCCTCAACGCTCGGTAGATACCTCAGAGAAAGTGATATTGTTAGCAAGTAATCATAATCCCAAAGAAGCCACTGCTAAGGTGCGGTTTCTGATGGATGCTTTTCTTTCTCTACAGAAAACAAGACCTTCCTGTCTTGGAAAAGTCTGGCAACTGTCCCATAGAGGCTGCTGTGGAAGGGAGCCATTCCACATGCCAGGATGGTGTGAGGGATGAAACCCTGCCTGGGAAACAAGCGCAACATGGGGAGTAGGCTACAGTCCTGTCTCAGCCACATGGCCTTGGGCATGTCCTTTAGCCTTCTGGGGCCTCTCTTTCTCTGTCTACCAAACAAGGGGGCTCTAAAGACTTTCCCTCTTCAATGATCTTGCCTTTACCTGGGGTAAATGCTGTGGCCAAAGGAGAGGGGGCAGGGTCCTTGTTCTTATGGGTCTCCCACCAGGCCCAAGGTTTCCCCCAGCCCTGCTACCCTGAAGGGCTACTCCTGGCCGCTTCAAGAATCTTCTCTTCCCTCTTAAGGATTTATCAGGCTCAGAAATCAGCAGATTTGGGGGACCAATATGAAAAAAACTCTATGAGGAAACTCTTTGATAAGCCCTCCACCTTTACACACACACACACACACACACACACACACACACACACACATATACAAACACACATACTTGATCCCTGAAGTGTAAACATCTTCCCTTCTGTGTATCAGACCTATCTTCCCCTTTCTCATCGCCAGTATGTTGGGAGAAAACTTATTCCCACCAGTGGAAAAGCGCCACTTCCTCTTAGAGAACTTAGCTGAACCTCAGTGTTTGGGGGTGACCCTGGGCATAGGTTGAAGCAGAAGGTCCTAACGCACCTCAACCACGGCCCATAAATGCAGACTCTACCAGCCGAGACTGAGGCAGTAACTAGGTAACACAGTGCCGGGTCCAGATCCTTCGCTCGTGGTCCATCCACCTCCACAGCCTCCTCCACCCATAGATATGCTGTTCGTAGTGGTGGCCGCCTGCTCGAGCCTGCCTGTCTGCCTGCATTGAGTGCCGTACATTGTTCTGTAATGTACCGTGTATATGCGTGTCCTCACTCTGTGGTTTACTACAAATAAAAGTGACAGCGGGTAGCTGACCTCTGACCTCTGGGTGGTTTCTTTTCAAGCCACCGCTTGAGAAATCTGGGTTGTCTGATCAGCCACAGAGCACTGGAGACGAGCATGCTCCTCTAGACTCCCGGGTAGCCTATTCACAGGTGCGCACTGCCAGGGGTTCCACTGATGTGCCAGGACTAGGAAGAATGGAAACTCTCCGTTACCACTTTCTTGGTGCTGGCGGAGGGGGAGAGGAAGCCAAAAGTCCTATTAAATAAGGCTCTACCAAACATTTCATGCACATCATTTCACTGATATCTGAAAACTCCCCTCTGAAGTGATTAGCATTTTATAGATGAGGAAACAGAGGCTCAGAAACGGTAATTAACTTGCTCAACAAGTAACACAGTAAGTCACCCAGTTCTTGTCTCATATCCCATATATTCTTGCTCTTTCCTTTAAACTAGTATTTCTGCAGGGAGGGGGTGGGGCATGGACTACTTCAGAAACACCCGAGGTCCAGATTCCTGGGCCCCTGTCAGACCTCCTACATCCTGAGAGTAGGAGCCTCAAATCTGATCTTTTATAAGCTGGGTTGGTACATACATCCTTGCGGCCACCGCACCACACCCTGCTGGGAGAACAGGACCACTGGAAGGACAGAGACAAGCCAGGGCTTTGGAACAACTCAGAAACTGGAGGCTGTGGAAGAGCGCCGTGAGAAAGAAGAGATCTGGAAAGGAAGCATGTCTGGAATGAAGCGAGGCCATGGGCTTCACATCAGAGGTGGCCGGCCCCTCGCCCCAGAATGTAGACCCCGAGAAGAGTCCCTCAGCTAGTCCCCGGGATGAGCGGTCCCAAGCCAGGGGTTCAGACTCACACCCGGGTGGGGCTAGGCAAGGAGGTGTGGGCTCAACTCCGAAGCCTCTGGTAACAGGCTACAAAGGAGCGGCCTCAGGAGGAGGCATGAGGGTGCATAGCCGCTGCTTGCTGCCGCTGCCTTCCCTGTCTGCCCCCACTGCCCTGCCCAGCCTGGCCTTCCCAGGGAGTCCCAGAATCTGAAGAGCCATTGTCTCCTTGCCTCTCCAGGTTCTTCCTGCCACAGTTGACCAACAATGTTCCCAAAGACCCTGAACCCATGCCCTGAAGTCTGTCTTCTCCACGTCCCTGCTGTCACCCTCAGGGCTGGGCAAGGACTCTGGCCTCAGGGAGCCTAACCAAAATGTTACTCACTCCTACCCATCCCCTCCCCTTTCCACCTGGATCTGCCCGAGTTCTATTTTGTGCCTTAGAGTCTAGGTGGAGGTTTCTGAAATGACGGTTGGGATGTTTGAGGTGGGGCCCTGTGACACAGATGCGTAATTGCTCCCGGGGGCAGGACGAAATACTGGAAATAGCTCCACAGCCGCTCAACTGGGGACATTCCGCTCCATTCTCACCCTCCCCACTGAGACACTAACTATGCGTGAAAAATATTTTCCCCAGGAGGATGGCTTTTCTGGAGTCAAGAAATCAAGGAAACCCCTCCTGTCCAGAATTTGATATAACCGAATCTGCAAAACATTTAGGTTATGAATCCGGAAAGTGGTTTATGATATACAACTCCTATAGTGAGAATTCTCTCCAATCTCTGTAGCTAGGGAAAGAATTGTGTAAACAAGGAAAATGCTGGTCCATTCAAGAACAAAGGCCCTTAGCATTTGTGTTTGCATTTTAAACAATAGCGAAGAATAAGCCACTTGCTGTTGCATTTACAAGATTTTCTAACACATGGGACTGTGTTTCCTCTCCTTCCCCCACTTCACAGGTTACTGTGTGCCTTTAACAGTAACAAAACTCCCTTTGTTTTTAAATGCTCTTTCCTCCTACCTTCCATTAAACCAGCCTATCAATTATTACAGAAACATTTCTGAATCTAAAACCCTAAAGGCATTCACAGAGGCAGCAGAAAGTCAAAGACAGCCAGAGGGGTGATGGAAGATCAGAAAACATCAGAGAGATTAGAAGGAAAAGTGGTGGTCTGGGAATTGGAGGGTTTGCAGACAGTCGGGAGTCTGACCTCTCAGCCAGAGCAAGACCCGCACCACAGCACCTGTCCTGCCCACAGCCACCTCTGCCTGAAGACTTCTTTGAAAGGCAGCCCACCATCTTCCCAGAGAGCCCCTTCAGGAGCAGTTCTCTGAGACTTGGATAGGTTCCTATTGCACCTGACGTCTGCCTCCCATTGACTCCGATCCCATTGACTCCCTGGCTTGGCCACTGGCAACGCAAAATACATGTCACCTCTTCTGTGGGACGGCGTGCAGGTATCTGAGAACAGTAACCTAGTCCTAACTCTTTCTCTCCCCCCCCCTCCAGACTAAACATCCTCTAAATCCTTAAATCATCCCTTATATGTCGTGACTGTCAGACCCTAAGCTATTCTTACAACTTTCTCTAGAACAACAACAGTTTGCCAAAGATCCCTCTTAAAATGATTCCCAGAGCTGAGCGCAGCGCCCCAGAAAAGGGCGGACAAGTGCAAAGCCACGTCCCTCGCTCTGGACTCCGCATTCGCTTTCTTTGGCAGCCGAATGGCTCTGCTAATTCATCCTGCTCTCACAGCTGACATTTCTCCCTTCCAGCGAATGCTAGTAACTATCATTGGGGTGGTGCTTCACGGATCACAAAGTCCCTTCAGAAACGCGGTCTCATTGACTCCTCACCACGGCCCAGGGAGGGTGATTGGAGATGAGGAAGCTAAGGTTTTTCCAAGGCCGCACAGCCAGGCCTCAAGCCCGGAGTCTGTGGTTCCAAATCCTTGCTCCTCCACACACACCCATGTTGTCTTTTCACTTGAACTCCTGTTAAGGCCAAGACAGCCTCCCTGGCTTCGTTCGCTAGTGTCTATTCAAAATCTTTTCCTTTTCTCTGTTCCATTTTGTCTTGTCAGTGTGCACCCATCCTTGAGCCCCATCTCGGTCTTTTTGACTCCTATTTCTGCCGCCCCGTATCATTAAAGGGGAGACACTGGGTCAGAGAGAGAAGACAGCAGAAGAGGATGAAGCACCGAGCAAGGGGAGTTTCTGGAGGAAGGAGCTGGAAAAGGAGCATCTCCGAGAAGAATGGGCAGCATGGTGTGGGGAAGGAAGGGGAGACTGGATTCCAGGCCCCACCCACCTTGGGGGCTCTGCTGCCCTAGGCAAACCGCTTAGTCTCTCACAGCCCCACATCTGAGTGGGACTAGTCTGTTCCCAAGACTTTTCCCGGTTTCCTGAATCTAATGTAGGAAAAGACCTTCTTGTTAATCCAATGGGTCATCTTCTCTTTTAATCCAATGACTATATTGAACATCAGATTTCACTCCATATATTTCACATGGCTTTCTTTTGCTACAAGAAAGAAAAGCAAAGACGGCTGGGGGCCATGGTGTTAAGCAACATCTATTTCAGTTGATTGCCAGCCCTGGGGCTTGGGGGTGGGGGAGGGAAAGGAAGGATTACAACAGTTACTTCTCAAGATGCTGGACCCAGAGACTAAGAAATCCTCAAGGAGGCTGAGCCAGAAGCCCTACTGCTGTCACCAGACACCCTCTCCCTATTGTTAGAGGACCAAGGGTCCCACCATGAACAGTGGCATTCCATGACACGAGAAGGGAGAGAACATGTTATGCATGTCTTGTGCACCTTCCTGGGGAGGTCACATGGCAAATGTTCTCGGATCATTGCGCTAAGAAATCTGATGCCATGTTTTTATTCTTCTGGAGCAAAGCTGTTCAATAGAAATATAACGTGAGGCACATAGGTAAGCTTAAATTTTCTAGCAGGCACGTAAAAAGAGTAAAAGAGAACAGGTGAAATGAACTGTAACTGTAACTTTATTTAATTCAGGATTTCCCACACATTATCATTTTAACACATAATCGATATGAAAGTATTCATGACTTAATAATCAAGTACTCAAATACTTAAAATAATTTTAAATAACATGAATAATTCAAATACTCTGAAATAGTTCATGAAATACTTAACATCATTTCTTTGTCCCAAGTCTTCAAAACCCAGTATTTATTTTATATGGCAGCACTAGCCTGGGGTGAGTGGCTGCCGTAGCAGACAGAGAAGTTCTAGGTGCTCCCACCAAATCTGGTGCTTCCCCATCACGGCCCTTCTCAGACTACGTTGTCATTACCTGTTTCATGGTCTGCATTAGCCAACAGACTGGCGGTCTAGGAGGGCTGGGACTGTGGAGTTGACTAGCATGTTCCCAGCTCCCAGCTCCGTGTTGGACAACGGATAGCATAGATCCTTGATGAACATTTGACGAGGAAGGGATGGAAGTTTACATATGGAAGCAGTACAGGGAAGACCTTGGGTTTGAACCTACATATCTGACAATAAAACACATCACCGTTTCACTGTATCTTGCTTCCTCCTAACCTTCCGGAAGCATATGAGAAGAGCCCGATGTTAGTGCCAAACAGATTGGGATTCAAATGTCAGCGAGGTGACCAGTCATGGGGAGCTCACAGAGGTTTTGGATGATTTTGTGCTAGTTACCTTACCTCTCTTAGCCCTGACTTCCTCATCTAGAAGATGGGGATGATAATATTTACCTCAGAGGTACCTATGAAGATGATATGTATCTTGCAAACATTAGATCTTCTGTAAATGTTGGTTTGCTTTCCTTGCCTAATAAAATGGAAAGAAATCATTCTTATCTGGCCAAGTTTTAATCATGCAGCAGCTTTGTCCCTATCGAGAGAGGGAAAAGTAATGAAAAGCAAACCAAAATTTGAGAAAAGGAGCCAGCTCCTACCATCTGCCTCCTTGTTTGTTCTTTAAAAAGCTCCACAAAATGCAGATCTAGCCAGGGTAGCCCGTGAATTAGGAGGAAGCCAGCAATCCCCCTGCTTTTCCAGTCGGTAGATGGACTCCGCACCTTCTTCTGACCTTTGCCTCAGGGATTCCAGTCTTTACACCTCCTCAGCCCCAAGCCCAGTAGAATCTGCTTTTGCTATTTTGAGAGCTCGGGAGGCTGGAAGAGCTCTGAACCATGCCTAGTGCAGCTGCCCAGGTAGAGAAGGGGCCCAGTCAGCGCTCAGAGATTCAGTCCTGAGGACTGAGTCTTAGCTGGGGTTGATCTTCAGGGAAGGAAACGGTTCCTTTAACCAAGATCCTCGCGTGAGCCCAGGAAGAGGGACATCGGGGGAAGAAAGGAAAACTGCCATTGTCTGGATCAAAAAGCAGTTATCAGAATCAAATACTCCCTTCTAGCTTACTTCTGACCGTTCACCCTCCCCTCACACATCCCTTCTAGAGTCTTCTCATCCCCAGGCCTTTTCTGGCACAGCTCCTCTGCCTGCTGGGCCCTCCCCACTCCCTGTCACCACCACCCAGCTCCTCCCCACCTTCCTTTAACAACAGGCCTTCCCTCTCTCAGTCCTACCACCGCCATAGAAACAAGTAGATTGCGCGCGCGCACACACACACACACACACACATACACACACACACACACACACACACACACACACCATACACATACATACACAGCAGCATCACACGTGCATACATATCACCACCACTACCGCATACTCACACCCATATTCACCACCATCACTTAACACATACATATACACTGACTCCCTTGCACACATACACAGCACCCCCACACCACAAACACATGCGTGTACACATACCCCCCCACGCACACACAGAGGCACCTACACACCACACTGTGTCACACACCTTCCACTGGTCCCCCCCACCCTTATGCACCCCCAACACACAAACAGAGTAAGCATCCACCTCAAAACATTGGCTCTCGTGAGTTCTGAAGACGTATCTCTTTCGCCTTGATTAGAGATACACATATACAAACATATCTCCCCTACTTGACTCTGAGACCCGTGAGGACAGAGTCTGTTTCTCTTTTTATTTCTGCAACCTGCACGGTCCTTGGTTCATGGTGGGGGCTCAATCATTATTTCCAAATGAATAAATGACTCAATTAATCAATCACTATGGGTCTATAGGGCCTCAATGAGGTGAGAGGGAGAACCACGGGTGTAGGCCCTGAGTCGGCCTGGCCCTGGGGGTTGGGGGTGCTGTCTTTTGTGGCTAGTCCTGCCTGATCCTGCTTCACTGCCTCGGTTTCATTCCAAGGGAAATATTTGTTCTGTGAGCAAATAAAATGTGAATATGTTCTAATCTGTTGCAAAGATACACAGAGCTGCCTTCAGCCTGATGCTTAGCTCTCTGAGGGCACTTCAAAGAACTGCAAAAATAAAATGTCCATGGTGGGGGCGGGAGGTGTAACTCTTTCCTTCCCAGAGAGATGGGCAAATGAAGACTGGATATTAAGATTCCCTTTGAACATTTCTAAATAAAACCTCCTCCTCCAGGGGCGCCTGGCTGTGTCTATCAGTAGAGCATGTGACTCTTGATCTTGGGGTTGTGAATTCAAGCCCCATGTTGGTGGTAGAGATTACTTAAAAATAAAATCTTAAGGGGCGCCTGGGTGGCTCAGTTGGTTGAGCGTCTGACTTCGGCTCAGGTCATGATTTCATGGTCGGTGAGTTCGAGCCCGTGTAGGGCTCTGTGCTGACAGCTCAGAGCCTGGAGCCTGTTTCAGATTCTGTGTCTCTCTCTTTCTCTCTCCTCCCCCGCTCATGCTCTGTCTCTCTCTTCTCAAAAATAAATAAACGTTAAAAAAAATTTTTTTTAAATAAATAAAATCTTAAAACAAAAAAAACCCTCCCATGGGCCTTAGGATCCCAGACATGCCAGGTCATCATAAGATTCTCTTCACCATCGTTCCAGAGATTAGGAAGAGCCAAACTTGTGAAAACACATCGATGCACACTCACACCAGAAAACTTTACTTGATTTCCATGGTTAATTAATGGAGAGTATACCTCCCAGAAACGTGTGTGCATTAAACCAGACTTCCTCCATCTCCCCGGCCTGCTGAAGCTAGCCTTCTGCCCACCCAAGCATCACACACACCATGGATCAGTGTGCCTACATTTTAACAAACATGCAGAATGATTGAAGAAGACAGGAAGAAAATTCCTAGTGGCAGAAAATTAGGAAGAGATCTTTGTATTTTGTTTGTTTCCTACTAGGGAATTCTTAGAAGTTCAGAACCTTCCATAATAAGCTGTCATTGGATACAGTTGTTTCCGAATATGGCCTCAGGTTTGATTGCAGGGTTTTGAAGCATCTGACCCAGAAATGCAATGTTTCAGTGTTCCCTTAGCCCAGCCCTGTCCCTACTTACAGGCTGGGACAAAAAACAACAACAACAACACAGCGTCGAACTATCAGTTATGGAAACCCAGGGTACACAGATGAAACCATTTATTAAATGCCTGAAGAGGGATGGCTTAAGTCTCTGCAGCAGATTCTGAAAATATAACCCAGGACTCCCGGCTACATCGCCATGTTGTGTAAGTGTGAGTCTTCCAGGTTGAACTGGCCTGAGGTCAGGCACACCTTTCTACAATTCCAGTTCAAGAACAAGCCTCGGTCACTTCTTAGGGCACAGTCTTAGCTGCCATTTATAGGCCCTTAGCTGGTGTTTTAAGCCTCTCAACAAACTGCGGGTGAAAAATATTAGTGTCATCATCTGCTTCATTTCATAAGTGGAGAATGTAAGGCTCAGAGATGCCAAGCAACTTGCCCAAGGTAGCCCAGCTAGAGTCAGAATTCTGATTTGCTGACCCCAAAGCTGCTTCCCAGGGTACTGCTTCACCAAGCAAGCCAGCCTGCACAGAACTTCAGGAAGCCAATGTCTGCTTATTCCTACTAGTTTGTTATTCAAAGCAACTGCTATTCTCTACCTCATTAGATCCTCTATTTTTTAACATGTAATTTTAAAAATTTAACACATGTAAAAGCAACACAATACTAACCCAATCAATTCAAAAGACTTTTTGAAAGCCTCTATGTTTCCTTTGAAAATGAATTATCTTTTAGATTCCCCCATTACAGAGTGGAATTACAAGACCTCTCTGATGTGTTTACAACAGCCCTGTGCTCTGGGTATTCTTGCCTCTCCCGGGGGCCAGATGGATGCCCCTGGTGTCCCCTTCCTTCAGCCAGAAGCTGTCATTCACAGTGGGAAGTGGTCCTGGACCCCCAGGCAACAAGGTCTGGCTGGATCTCCAACAGTCATACCTATACTAAAATACACACACACACACACACACACACACACACACACAGGGAGAGAGAGAGAGAGAGAGAGAGAGAGAGAGAGAGAGAGATTGTCATAGTAGTGTTGTTTTTAACCTCAAAAATTTGGAAACAGCCTAATTTCCAACAGGAGGGAAACAAGTAAATGATGCTATAGCCATAAGAAGGCATACAAGGCAAACCTTAAAAATGGAGTTTATGAAGAGTGTTTAATGCCCTGGGGACATGCCTCCAATATAATGTTAGGCAAAATGCAAAGTTATATATTAAAAAATACATCTCCATTATGTAAAACAGTGAAGAAAAAAGCCAGGGAAGAAATATGTTTAAATGTTAACAGTATTCATTTCTAGAATTATGGGTGCCTGTTAATTTTTAATCGTTTTTGTATTTTCCTAATTGTACACAATGAGCATATAATGATTTTACAATTTGAAATGGTTTTTAAACTTTTCCAAGACCAAATCCCCAATCTGGTGAATTAAGAAGATTGAGTTAAAAATTAACAGAAACAAACAATTTGGGGGAAACTGTAAAAAAGTGAGACTATTAAATATCTGATTGGAATTAGGCCATAAATTTAAAAATTTTTTAAAGTATCATGAGAGAAATGCACGCCTGCCAGTTGAAAGAACACTTTCTACTTCCGATCCTACTCCTTTGCAAGTAATAATGTACCCAATCTTTTAAAATCACAAATGTAACAGCCTTTGGAATTCTGTTCCTTGTCAACCCTGGACTTGAGCTCAAAATTGACCTCTACCATTCACGGTCAGGCTTGATGAAGGGCTCTTGGATGAAATTTCTGGTGTGTGAGGGGGAGGGAGTCAAGGACGTAAGCATATATGAGCCTCCTCCCCAGCCTGGTGTGAGCTTAGTCACTTACTGGAGGAATTTAGAACCCTGTTCTCCTTCCACTGTGCAAGCTAGCAGAGGCAGAAAGCAGCAGCAGGAGGCCGTGCTGGGTTGATTCCAATCATTCGGAGACACTCAGAGTGCCAGGAGCCCATAGCCAGTCTTCCCCATTCTTCTGGTAGACCTAGTCCTGTTCATTTGCACTTGGGAGGGTTCTGGGCCAGGACAAGGAGGCATCTAGAACGAATGCTTTTTTGGTCCTCCCTGTCCCCCATGCTCTGATGTACTACAAGCCACCCTTCACACCCATTCGATATATCTTTTCCAAGTTTCTCCTTTTCACTTGTCACTCCTCTACTCCAGAACTTACCTTAGCTCCCTCTTGCTCAAGGAATCCTATCCACACTCCTCAGCTGTCCACTATACAGTCCCTACCCAACTCCCCCCAAACTGGCCCTCCTCTGCCCTACGTCCCCTCCATACTCCCCCCACCTCATTCTCCCTACCCCCACCCCAGCATCCAGCCCAGCTCTCCCCATCCTGCAGGCGACACTTCAGGGGAGCCTGAGAAGTCCCATCACTTGGAAAGAAATGTTCCTTCACTAAAATCGAATAATGGAGTCTTGTCCAAATTATGCTCAAAGATACAATTTTCTCAATGTTAAGTTTTTTCCCATCAACTTTTATTAAACCTTTGGCACCAGCAGCTCTGCCTATCTCTAGTGAGAGCTGACAGACGGCAAAGCAAAAAAACAAGTCCCCGGTGAAAAATTGTGGAAAAGCCTCAGGAACAGCCCATCATGCACCTTCAGTAACTTGTTTATTTGACAGATATGTGCTCATGTTACGGTTTTATATGTACACAAAAAATAAATTCCCATTTTCTACTAATAAAATTGTTGGGGTTCATGTGGATAGAATTATGTACCACATGCTTTCGTGATTGCCTTTTTAGAAAAAATCATGGTATTCTTTGTATAAGAAACTTATGATTGCTGTGAGCCAGCACACCTGGGTGACTTTGCAAACCATTGCTTCAGGCACATTACACCCCTTCCCCACAACGTATCACACATTCATGCATATTTGTGCCTGTATCATTCTATTCTCCCTATGATCTCACACACCCCCTTCTCTGCCAAAGAACACTGCAGCATTCTTCAAGGTCCCATTCAAAGAACACATTCTCCGCGAAGGCATTCTGCCCTCTGTCTTAAGATCCAGCAGATCTCCTTCAGTCCCTTCAGAAATTGATGAGGAGAGAAACACTAGACATCAGAGAAAAGTAGTTACAAGGAAAACACTAGTGAAATCTACAAGAAAGGAAAATATTACTTTGAGAAGCGAGATGTTAGAAACTCTGTCATTCCTCCCAGGAAATACTGCAAAGGTCAGTAGTGGTCATGAAAGGTTCACCTAGTGCCTGAATTTATACAGAGAAGAGAAGAGGGAGGCAATGTATCGAATCTGTCCCATTCTGCTAGATGCTTTTCGAACATTCTATTTACTCCTTCTTGCATTAGTATCCCTATTTTGCAATGATAAAACCGAGGCTCAGAGAGATTAAATTTGCTCAAATTCACCCACTCAGCAAGTGGCAGAGCCATGATGCAAAACCAGTGTCACTGCCCATGTCTACTAGGCCCTGGACACCTTCATGCTCAATCTCACTGAATAGTCCAACGAACTCTGTGCGGCAAGTTATTATTCCCATTTTTCAGATAGGAAACTAGTGTGCAGAGAAGTGAAATGGCCTGCACCTAGAGTCATATATTTAATAGTGATGGGGCTGAGGTATGAAGTAGGACTTTGGCTCTGTATTCACTCTCTATTACCACACAAGGGAGTGCAAGTATAATTCAGTAACTGCAAGAGAAGGCAGTGAATCTGGGATGCAGGGAGACGTAGTCTAACCCGCTGAAGATTTTTTAACAAAGAGTTTCTTGCAGACATGAGACTATAGAGCTATTGCCATATTACCATATGGATTACCTCGCTACCATTTACATTTGCAAGGTATACATGTAGTTGTAAATGAATGCTACCCTCACTCTTTCAGGAGTGTGTGGGTTGGAAAGGGTAAAATGCGGATCCCGTGATGAAAAATTACATCTCATTATTGAAGGCAGTTTAACACATAGGGAGGAAGAGGAAGACCATATTTAGCATTTATATTCTACTGTGGTTGAGACAACTCTGTCAGAACAGGCCCTGAGGTCAGTTTCCAGGTTCAAAATGAACATTCCTAAGTGGGAAGGTCCAGATGAAATCCAGATAAATATACAAAGCAATTAGGCATGCAGAAAAGAGCAACAGGAGTGAGGAAAGATTTCGAAGGCAGTTCAAGTCAAAGGGCATGTGAAATTCTCCCAACCTGGATGCTACCTGGTAAAAAAAAAAAAAAAAAAAAAGTCCTTGAAGGTCAGGCAGAAATGCAGCCCTTTCTGGGCTGCTTAAAGGGGGCCCTCCAGGTGCAGAGAGGGGCCTCGTGCAGGGAGCTGGTGCATTTAGGAAGGCCAGGCAGACTAAGGAGAAAGGGAAAGTGGTTTCTCAGACGTGTTTAATGTTGCCAGCCCAGTGGATAAGGCCCTGCCGCAGGGGAGGATGTAGGCTGAATGAGTCAATGAGGAAGCCGATCCCTTTTTTCTGAACAAGGCCTGGATTTCCAAAATGGAAATGGAAGATGCGGACATTTTAGCGCACTATGAGTTCCCGTGGGTCCCCAAGGGCTGAGATGAGGCCGTAGGGTTTCACCAAGGTCCACGCCATCCCCGATCTGCCTGAAATGAAGCTCCATGTAGGGCACAGGTAGTGTTGCTAAGGAAATGAAGCACTCCCCTCAGCACACACTCTGAGCAAGTGCAGAAGCCAGGTTACGTGGCCAAGGAGAAGCTGGGCGTGCCTAAAAACATATCCACAAAGAGAAGCTAGCCCAGCCACCCCCTTTCTCAAGCAAGAGTTTTGCCACGCAGTTGAAATCACTTGCTGCTCATTCGTTCATCCTTTGGTGACCATTTGCTGAGTGCAGGTGCTGTGTTTGGGGCTGGGTAATTCAGACAAGCATATAAGAGGGTCCCTATTAGAGGAGCTTGTCCCATGGACAATACAGACTCATGAGCAATGTGATATATACTTCAATTGAGAGCATCGCGAGGGATACGATGTTGGAGGCAATCTTTTTGTGTCCTTTGGCTGATTGTTTTTAAGCACCTAAGAGATGTATCCCATGATTCCAAAATGTGAATGATCACCCATGTAATGGTGGTGTAAGACCCGTGATGTCCTGTCCCCAAAATACCTATTTTACCTGGTCTCAGTCACATATCCTGGCCCTAACATCCTGCAGTCTAGCCACGCATGAGCAGTGGCCAGTCCCTGAACCTGCCAGTTTCTGCCCAGCCTCCCTATGTTTGGGAGAGTTGGTCCTTTTGCCTGGAAGGCCTTTCCCTCCTTGCTCTGCCCAACAAAGTTCTAGTAATTAAGCATTCCAGGGCTGGCCCAAATGTCAGCTCTCTCGGGTGCCTTCTTTGACCCTAACAGGAAGTACTCATCGCTCCTTCATTTGTACTCCCAGAACCCATTCACGGGTCTTTGTTACGACACCTGTAAACGTCATATGATAGCTATTTGTTGTTGCGCCTTGCACCCACTTCCCACCAGACTGGGAGCTCTTCTCAGACAAACCTCACACTGAGGATCTCAGCCACTCAACAAATGTTTATATAGAAGTAGAAATTAAAGTTACTGCTGCATAAACTCCCCTGTATCTTACCTTAATAACAGCCCATTAAAAGTGATAGCCCAGCTTCATCCGACAGGAGGGATAGGCCATTCACCTTCCAAGGCCAGACACTCATCCACTTATTGCTGGGACACTACAGTGCTAAGGGGGGGAGGGGCAGGGGGCAGAAACGTAGTGCAGTAAAATACAATGTATGGGGTTTTTTTAAGGCTATACTGCATATACTGTACTTAGATACTATTGTCTAAGCAATAGAGCATATCTAGAATAATACACAAGAAACTGTTAACAGTGCATGATTCTGCATAATGGGTACAGGCTGGGAGGTGACGTAGGGGCTTCTGTCTTCCATTCTACACCTTTCTGTGATGTTGAGATCTTTGTCATGAGTCTGTCACTCATGTGACACTAAAATAAGACACTAAACTGAATCTTATGACTACATTTTAAATGAACCAATTCAATGGTTCATTTAGGTCAATGTTACCCCAAAACACACTCTAGAGTCTTACTAGAATGTTCATAACAGTGTCATCAGTAATAGCAAAAACTAGAAATTGCCTAAAAGTCCATTAACAGTAAATTGGATGAGTTACCTTTAGTATATACATACAATGGGATACTATACAGCAGAGAATGAATGACACACAATTCCACACGACAGCACGAATGTCTCTGCCAAATACAATGTTGAAGAAAAGAAGCCAGACATGGAAGAGTATGTACTATAGGATTCTATCTATATAAAGTACAAAAACAGGCAAGATTGATCTATGATACTAGAAGTCAGAATGGTGGCTACCTTTGTGGGGAGGGGGGAGACGGACTTAGTGAGGAGAATGGGGCATGAGGGGGTCTTTTGGGAGCAGGAAGCTGATAATGTTCTGTCTTATAATCCAGGTCTGCATGCACAGAGGCTCTTGCTTTGTAAAAATATGATTTGTGTACCTGCCTCAGTCAAAAGTAAACAAACACACAAAATAGGTCACAATTGAGATGTCTGAGCATTCCCTTACGCCAAGCTGACAGTCTCTCTTAAGGGGCGGATGCCGACCTTCCGGCCTCCTAGATATTCAGCAACAGGACAGGGGAGACAGACGGAGCCAAGCTGTCTTCCCTACAGCGCTTGCGTCCTGCCCCAAGTCAGAGCCCAAGGGGCAGGTGAGAGACGACTAGCAAGAATCACGGTGGAGGAGGGCCAGAAGAGGACACGGCTTGTTTTAGAACACTCTGATTGTTTGGCTTCGTGTGGCAATCAGGGGGAGGGCTGCCCCAGGGTGAAAAGGCAGGCTGATGCCCGATTGAAGCCAGGTGACCAAATCCACTGATGGGGCATCTCACCTGGGGGCTCCCTTACCAGCTGGCCATACTTGATCTTTCCTTTTGTCCAACTCAAAATAAATACAGCCCCCTCCACAGGCCTGACAGAGCTGAAGCAGAGGTGGGTGCTTAACAAACCAAGCCAAGAACTGAAAGAACCGCCCTCCTTACCACCCGCTCTCCAGCTGCCACGTTGAAGCAGGCCCATGAGAGAATCCGCATTCCAGCCCCGCCAGCCTGCTCTTCCCCTGGGGCCAACGGGCGATGCCAAAGTGAGGCCTCGCAGAGCTTGAGGCGGGCAAGATCTGAGTTAGCCTGCTACTCACACTTGGGGGGGCTAAACTGAGAATGTCACAGTGTTAACCCCTGGCCATACACAACTCCCCACTAACGCATACAAGGAAGCAAAAAGAGGCCTCTGACTGGTCAAAATAGACTTTGCCAAGTCTACACATTCAACTTCATCCACTTCCCCATTGGAGGGGCCCTTTAGCTCTCACTCAGAACCCACGGACTCTTTCTCTACGCCCAATTCTACCTCACGTGGTTTGCTGCTTTCCGAGCCCTTGGCGAGCAGAAGCAGAAAATTACGGTAGACGTGAAGGGCTGCTGGAGAAGCATGTTCTTGACATATTGAGAAGTTCTTATTGACAACCTAACGTGGAAAAGGAGTAAGAGAACTTTAAAGATAAGACACGGGATTCCCCCCAAGCTGCAGCAGCCTGAGTCGCCTTCACGTGAGGACACGCAATCCTTCTTGGGCCTCAGAGGTAAAATTGGATGCCGTCATGTGACTGGTTCAATGAACAGGCATCTCTGTCCTGTATGGTCACACGGGAGGGCCCAGGAGGCTCGGGAAAGACAGTGTGCCGTGCATCGTGGGGATGCCACTGCAGAGCTCGACTCCTTTCTGAAGGCTGTGGGAAACCATAGGAAGTTTCCAAAGATTTCCACCCTACTGTTTGTGTGTGTGTGTGTATGTGTGTGTGTGTGTGTGTGTGTGTGTGTGTGTGTGTGTGTTTTAAGTTTTTGGCTTAAGGGAGAAATCCCTCAGCCACCAGGAATCTAAATATGACATATGCGGGGTACCTGGGCGGCTCAGTCGGTTAAGTGTCGGACTATTGATTTCGGCTCAGGTCATGATCTCATGGTTCGGGAGTCTGAGCCCTGCATCAGACTGTGTGCTGACAGAGCAGAGCCTGACTGGGACTCTCTCTCTCTCTCTCTCTCTGCCCCTCTCCTGCTCTCTCTCTCTCTCTCTCAAAATAAATAAATAAAACTTAAAAAAAAATCATTAAATATGACATGTGCCCCTTAAGGGTAGATGCTTTATAAAACCTAAGAATTCAAGTTAGGAGGAGGATGCAGGAGAGAGAATGTTCTCAAGCTTAGGAAATGAGCCAGGAGAAGACTAACGTTCCAGGAGGCCAGTTGGTCAGAGGCCTGGCTTGCTCCTTCATAACTATGAAAGCTCAGATATATTTTTTAACCTCTCACTTTGACCCTCAGTTTTCACAGCTGCAAATTGGGTATTGGTACTGCCTCTGAGGAGGGTCGGGAATATTAAATAAGATGACGTCTGTGAAGCATTTAGCGTAGAGCCTGGCATACAGGGGATGCGCCATGAAGGTAACTTCCATTCTCTTTCTAAAGTGGCCTTAATGGAGACCAAGTCTTGCTGACCCAGGATAATAATTTCCAGGTCACGTGGGGGTTACTGGAGCAAGTTCCCGAGGAAGCACAGGGACTTCCATGGGAGTGGCAAGGTGAAGGCAGGGTGAAGGAAATCAACAGAGGGAGATTGCAGGACCTTAGACCTCATGTTGACACGTTTTGGAGCGAGGACTCTGTGTAAGATCCTCATCAGCTCCTGATTCCAACTCCAACTCTTACATCTTAGGCAAATTACCTAACCTCTCTGTGCCTCAGCTTCCCCATCTATAAAATAGGGATAATAATGGTGTCTCCATCACAGGTTGGTAGAAGAATCAAGTGGGTCACTATAAGCCAATCCCCTAACGGGCCCGGCACAGCAAAGTGATCCTTCAGTGCTGGCTGTGGTCATTCCCCTTGCTTCCCCGGGGCTGAGGCAGCCCAGTGGAGTGGGTAATGGGGGGCTCCGGAGGGGCCCCCTTAGGTACCCTCTCCCTCTCGCTGTGTGCTGGCTCTGTGACCTGGACTGATTTATGTAACCTTCCTGTACCGAAAATTCCTCATCTGTGAAAAGTGGAGGTGATAATAATAGGACCTCCCTCAGAGGACTGTTGTTGGGACTAAATGTGCTAACACATGTGAAGGGTTTGGAAAAGTATCTGGCTCATATTAAGCACTCAGTAAATGTCAGCTGTTATTATTCCCTGGCTATAAGGAACCCTGTATGCAATATGGCCCCTATTTGCTTAAAGAGACATTGAATCTAAAACATTTTCTTTCCTCTCCTCTGTTTTCAGGGTATTTACTCCTGAATTTTAGAAAGGAAGATGTGCTAGCCAAAGGGAGTCCTTCGTCTCTCCCTTGAAGACGAAACAAACAAGCATTTCCTTACCTTTTTGACATTGTCCGCAAGTCCCTTCCTCCTACTAATACCACAGTGGAAAAGGGCCCCAGGGACCATGTAGCCCACAAGGAGGCCTCTTCACGTGGCTACACTCACCACAACAATTCTAACAGAGGAAAACGAAGCAGTTTCCCAGTGTGAGGGACAAAGAGCCGGACACAGACACATTTCCCACTGCCATTTTGGCAGTCAGCTGGAGGCAGGATTGCCTGCCTTAAACTTTAACTTACTTTTGGAATTGTAGGGAAAACTTTAAAAGCTGTCCTCTAAGGGAAACAGAAATTTTCAGGCTTGGGGCAAGGGACTTCTTTTTCCATCCTTCCATGCTGTTTCCCTGAAGACAGACTGCAAATGGAAGAACGAGGCGAGAGTTGTCCTATTGTAATTAAGTGAGTTTTGCTACCACTGGAGGACAATAGCTATGTTGACAGGAGATGAGCGTTCCAGAGGCTGATTGCTCTTTTCGTTATATTTTGCAGTCCCGTTACTCTCCTGGAGCAGAAGGAATGGTACATTAGAACACATGCTGAACCAAACTTCCAATAAATAATGTTTTGAGGAGGAAAGACTCAATGTACTAGACAAAGAACTTCTAAATACTGACCCTTAATTCTTATAAAGCAAAGATAACCAGAGAAAATGGAGAGTGGGATGGGGATGGGAGCAGAGGACATAAATCATCAAAAAGGAGAAGCAGAAGAAAAGAAGGAAGAGACATGAAGGAAAAACATCAGAAACACTAAACAAAAAGGAACCAACTCTGAGCCCAGGACTCAGCCTGATGAGATGGGTCATCAGGAGTTATACCCTCACGGCTCACACGAGAGCCACGGTGCCTGGGCCCAGGGACCTCCCTGTCCAACACAAGCTCCAAATTCCAGAATCATAGACTCTTAGAGCTAGAACACTCCTCTGAGTTCATCTCTCACCCCCAGGGCAGTGGTTCCTCTGCACTACCCCTAAATCTTTCCATGTAACTTTGTCCTGTGGCAGGACACTCATTACCAGTGGGAGTGTTCCTTCATTGGGCCACTCTAAACATCCCAAATCCTTCCTAATGTTCTAGCTTTATCATGTAGAAGACTAAAATCTGCTTCCCTGTGATATCAACCAGTTCTGTCCTCCACCATTTGGAGTTCAAATGATATTTCCTGGTGGTTTGCCGAGGTACAGGCTATTTCTCCCACATACAGACTCTGGGGCCTGCCTGCCTTAGTTCTCACCCAGGTTCAGCATCCTACAAGCTCTGTGGCCATTGGCAAGTGACTTAATCTCTCTGTGCCTCAGTTTCTCATCACAAGATGCAGATAGTAGTTGTAGCGACCACTCCAGCACTACTATTATGAGCATTAAGGGAGATAATCCGTGGAGAATTGTATGTGGCATGAACAAGTGATATATTAAGCGCTCAGTAAATTCCAGCTGCTGAACTGTGCAATAGATTGGAGGATCTTCTAAGACAAAGACTAGATTTTATTCATCTCCGTAACGTTTTTGCCTAGCGCGGGGTCTGGCTGAGTATTTGGTACAAAATCAATGTTTACCAGTTGAATAACCAAATGTTTAATTGGCAGTAACTCTATTCTGGTGTAAATCCCTATACGTGATCTCGGGTCTGCGACAATCTTCTTATAAAAACCCATCCCCCAACTTTTCCGCTGTCCCTAATTTAGCCACTCTTTATTACTACTTAATCCTGAAATACCAACTTCTCTTCCCAAGGTGGGCTGGAGGGCTTTGCCTTGAGGCAAAGGTCACGAGTCGCATTCCAGGTACCCAGACCGAGACCGACCCTGTGGAGGAAGTTGCTGGGAAATGTCCTTCACTGTTTCCCCGTAACCAGAGTCACACTGTGATTGAGGTACTAAGGCTAATATATTAAGGATTTGTGGAGAGGGCTGCAGGCCTTCGGGAGGGCTGGGGCGTGAGAGACAGACTGAAGTGAAGAGGAATATGAAAGTTCTTCTGGAGAAACTAGATCAGAAAGCAGAAGAAGATGGGGTGGGTTGGAGGTGGGGTGGAGGCAGCCCAGGCTGGGCGGGAAGAAGATGGGTGGCTAACTTGGGTTGGGAGTTTAGCTGGATAGAAAAAGCCCTCGGGGCTGGTAGCAACCAGTTGGAAGCACAGCAGAACTAGGGTAAAATTTCCAGCCACCAAACAGAAATAGCACTACCTGGGGAATGAAGAGAGGCGCTAAGGGAAAAACTGTACTAGAACTGGGATCAGAAGCAAAATGCTCTACTAGGAAATTAAGTATCATGGAACTGCTTGTTAAAAGTTCAGAGCACGTTCCCATGCATCAGCTCATGCCCACTCCAGTCTCTCGCAAAGCCAGTAGCTCACACCCTGCCAGTGCTGGGTCCAGGACTCAATCAAGGTACTCCAGGTCCCTTTGCTGAAGCCCAACATTTCTTGGACTATAAATGACCAACCAAGTGGCTTCTCTCTTTAAGATACACAAATGGAAGCAGAAAAGAAGGTGGGCAAATTGTGACTTAAAATGTTTTTTGGTGGGGATATGCCTGGGTGGCTCAGTTGGTTAAGCATCTGACCCTTGATTTCAGCTCAGGTCATGATCTCATAGTTCCTGAGATGAAGTCCCTGCATTGGTTTCTGTGCTGACAGTGCTGGAGCCTGCTTGGGATGCTCTCTCTGCCTCTTCCCAGAGTGTGCTCTGTCTCTCAAAATAAATAAATAAACATGAAAATAAATTTAAAAATTTTTTTTCTAAAAAACCACACTGCATTCCTCATGAATGTTGGGGGGGGGGGCGCGCGCGGAAGCCCCACAGTTGGCTACCCTGGGACCTCCTTCACTAGGGCTTTCTCCTAACTTGATGTCTTTCCTCCCTATTCACTGGGTGAATGGTGGTAGGGCACCCCAGCATCCTGGGGGAGCGCAGAGCTGCCCCCAGCCTTCACAGAAGTGGGTAGCAAGGGCAGAGAGGGGAGAGGATTGCTTATTTATTTGTTTCCTGGAACACCCTGTTAAGAATCTCAGCAATTGCAGTTAGTGCCCGATCGTTTGGCAAGCGGAGTAGCTTCTCGTCGTTCCCAGCTGCACGGGATCTAACTCGCAAATGCACCATCTTGCATTCAACACTTAAATGGAAAACAAGCAGCCCCGGAAGGGAGGCAGGCGGTCGAACTCTGCAGGCCCGTTTCGGAGGGATTTATGTTTCTAGGTCGGGTGCTGCCGTCCCCGGAGAGGATTTCTTTGAGCGCCGACCCTCTCTCATCTCGTCTGGGCTCCAGAACTCACTCTGGCGGAGGTTGTAAACTGCAATTAAACATGGGGAGAAAACGGAATTTAGTTGGGCCTTAGGCCTTGCCAGTATAAAATAGTACCTAAAATCTATTTGAGAGCTCAGATTTTAAAGGGAGATACTGCTTATTCTTCCTCACTGGAAACCTGGTTAAAGGAAATTAAGGCCTCTCTTAAAGGTAACTAAGATTAGAGGGCTCGGTTTCCGTTTTCTGTGTTTCTGTGGGCCGAACGCCCAGGTCGGTCAGCGAGTTTCTCTCTGGGTGGAATGACGAATTCCTCTCGCCTGAATTCTAAAATGATAACTTTGCTTGGTGCTGCAGCTGCGAACGTCTGGCGCCCAGCGACCCATCCAGGCGGTGGCGTTGCGGGGGGTGGGGGTTGGGGGGGTGGAGAAGTAGGGGTAAATGGGGACGGGGAAGAGCCATCCCTCGGTGAAAAGTTGGGAGAGCTGATAGGAGGAAAGTAAACGTGACTCTTATTGGCTTCGGCCCCTTTAAGTGCTTCACTGACTCAGCTAAGCTTCCCCCTCAGGTCGCGTTTTTTATGAATGAAAAACGTCCTTACATTCATTATATAAACAAGCCTGTGCTGATTGGTCAATGGCCCCCGGTGCATAAATTATGTAAAACAGACCCCTGAGTGGGTGGGAAGGGAGGCAATATTAACCAATGGGAACTGGAGTTGATGGGGCGGCTTGGCTGGATTTGCCCTCAGACAGGGTAAACAAGACGTGATGGACATGCGCTGGGGCGGCCTCGGACCAATGAGAACCAGGCTGAGCTAGGACTGCGGGCCAATGGTGACGGGCGGAGCAGCAGGCCCCAGGGGGCCGGGCCAGCGCTCCAGCCTGGTTGGCAGCTGCGGCGCAGAGTCCAGCCGCTGGTGCGCGGAGCGGTTCAGCGTCCCCGGAGCGGTTCGGCCCAGCCATTCGCCCAGGCGCCCAGGCCCGGTGCGCGCGTGCGTGAGCGCGCCTGCGCCCCGGGGCCGCTGCAACGGGAGGAAAGCGCTGCCTCAGGTGAGGGGGCGTCGAGGAGGTAGGGGGGCATCGGGGTGTCCTGGAACGGGTCCGAAGGGCCCAACCGGCGAGAGTTCACTGGCTGATTCAGAATCCTCAAAGTCGGGGTGCACTTTCTATCTCAACTGAGCCACCCCCCGAGCCGGGCGCCCCCTCCTCTCGTGGCCCGGTCCGGTTCGGTTTCTGGGAGGAGGTGAGGGGGCTAACGGTTCCGGAGCGCGCAGAGAGCGGGTTTCCGCACGTCGCCCGAGGCGCGTCCGGGTGCAAGATGCGGGGGCTCCTGGGTGCGGATGGGGGGGGGCGGTGCAGAGTTGCGGGGCTTTACCGTCTCTGGAGGTCTGAGAACCCGGGGGAGACTTGGAGGCTCGCGAGAAGAGACGCCCGGCTGAGCTTTGCAGTGGAGAGGAGGGGGCGGGAAGCAGCTTGAAGGTGGAATATTTGAGAGGTGATGTCCCCCAAAGCACCGGGAGGGGTTAAGTGACACAGGCATGTGCAGCCTGAGGGGTTGGGGGTTGGCCAGGAACTTAGGCAGGCCTTGCAAGTTTCAAATTGTGGAAAGTGGACACTCAATCCCCCAACTCCCACCCCCAGCAGCTTGAGGGCGTCAGGCTGCACCGCGGTTCTCGAGAAATCGGGGAGCATCGGAGCATCGGAGCAGCGGCCTGGGAATAGTGGGGAAAACGGGTGCGGGGGGGGGGGATGGAGAGATGCTGGAGCCTCGCACTGGATTAGGGATCTGTCCGCATTTTCAGAGAGGAGATCTCTGGGGGGAACCGAACTCCTATTGAGGAGCAGTGCCAAGGAGGGATGTTTGGAGGTTTGGAGGGCTGGGGGCATTGGAAGAGGTTGGTAGCGCCCCGCGCCGCAGCTCGGTTTTATGAATGTGGATGACTTTATGAATGAAGCGGGTTTCTTTCGTTGGCTCGTTGCTCCCTGCGGCTTTTTTTTTTTTTTTCTATCCCTTTTTGTGAATGAAGCATTGAGCTTTCTTCCTAAATCGCTGGGGTGAGGGGCCTGCGTCGGAGGCTGGGCGTGCGTTGGGAGTGGGGGCGGGGGTGCATCTGAAGGAGTTTTCATGAATGGGGAAGGCTGGGAATTGGGTGGAAGTGTGTCTTGTTTTGTGAATGGGGCCCAGCGCGAAGGATCCAGTTACAGCCTTTACCTGATGTGGCGGCCGCGGCTCGCTCTCCCATTCATAAAACCAGGCCCGCTGCGCGCCGCGGGGGAGGGGCCTCGATCGCGCCGCTGCGCCGCGTTAAAGTTTTCCTGGGGGCACCGGGAAGGGGGGGACCACAAAGGAAGTGGCTTAAACTCCCTTAAGGTTTTTTAAAAAATTATACTTTGAACACGATTTTCCTAGCCCTTGAACTCTGAGAGCTGCTTCAAACATCCTCGATGCCTCTTTTGGGTTCGCTTATGGTAGCTTCTCTCTTTTACTTGATTTTTGAAAAGGTATTTTTGCTCTTCCTGGTGAAGTATTTTGCAATTGATTTCATCGTGAGGCTCTGAAAACATGTCCCCTTTCCGATCTTTTCCCCGTTGTCCCCTCTCCCCATAGACGTTCACAGAATTTCTAAGGTCACGATTTAATCTGACAGATTTTGAAAGCTACAGAGGACTCATTTTGATGGCCCTGAACTCACTGCCGATGTTTCTCAGATTTTCTCTACGGGTTGGTGACATTTGAGAAAGAGGCTTTATTCTGAACGTTTAGCGCTGTTTGGAAGGCACGCAGGCAGGCTAACGGGAGTGTTTTTCTAGGAAATTATGGACTGTATGCAGTTTTGCTCCTCTCCTTCTTTCTCTTTGACTTTGAAAATACCTGATTACTTGGGCCCCAGTGCTGAGAGGACGTTGGCCACGAAGGGTTTTCTTGTACCCTGCTCACTTAAAAAAATTGATGTTGTCCACAAAGTGAAAAACACACTGGATGGAATTGCCCACGGAGAGAAAGTTCCCTTTTAAAAATTTGTATACAAGGCAAACAAAAGAATTATCCTTAAGCATTTTGCATTGTTTAGAGATGGGGTCAATGAAATTCCTGTTTTCTCCATTTTTTTTTTTATTTAACTGCATCTCTATTTGGAGAAGGAAACAAAGTGTTTGGGAAGATGGTACCTTCCTAAAATTGTTACTTGATTCCTCCCAAATTAGAAAATAGTTCCCTCCTTTCCATTTTGACCTTCAACCTGTTTTCCTAGCTGCAAGACTGGACAGTGCTGAAACAAGTTTAATTTTTTTTTTTTTTTTGGCAAGTTTGAGGAAAATTGACTTCATGATAAGAAACAAACTGAATTTTCTTTACATGGATCTTTTGCTTTTAATGTTTGTTTTTAAAGACCTGTGGTAAAGATGCATTTAAAATATGTGTGGTGGAATTTAGTTTCCTTTATCCCTTAGTTTTCGTAGCTATCTTATTTATTTTAGAAATTGGTGGTGTCATAGATATTTCTGTAAGTTGCCATAGGACTATTTGTGACATGACAGACACTGTATCTGTTGGCACAGAAGATTTAGGTTTTAAAAGAGTGTTGTGTGAAGATTAAGTATACTTCTGATCGATATATCCCTGGAACTATATGCGGTGTTTTACCACTGACCTACAAACTACTTTTAGAAACACTATGTATGTCAGATTCTTAATTGCCAATAATTTGGAATGCTTAAACCCATTTTCTCTACTTCCTGTCACTGTACTGTCAAGAATGAACTTATTTAAAAAAAAAAAAAAGACCTAACATTACCAATGCCCAGGAGAATCTTCTATTGGAGAGAATCTTGAAATCACCCTTTTATAATGAAAATAAGGGGTTTGGGGCTTTGTTTATATAGGGAGCAGTTAGTAGCAGGTAACTTACCATGTTAATGATAAGAGAGAGAGAGGGAACAATAGGTAGGTAAATCAATGTGACTCGAAGTACGTGAAGAACCTTTGATGCCCTTAACCAAGAGAACTTTTAGTCTGTAAAGCTCACACCTTGAGCAGGCTTTAAGTACCTCAGAGAAAGGTAGTGATTTTGCACAACCCCTAAAGAAAGCAATAGTAATTACTTCATTTCTCTTCCCATCCCCCCTCTGTTAAAATCTCCCAAATTCATATTACAGGAGGACCCCTTTCCTCCCAGAAATTACTCAATGCTGAAACCTTTCAAAGTGATATTAGAGGCGTTGGAAGCACCATGGATGGGTTTTATGATCAGCAAGTCCCTTTTATGGTCCCAGGGGTAAGTTTATGTGGCTTTGGTTTGTTTTGTTCCCCCTCTTCGAATATGAATCTTCTCCTTATTGGGTTAGTGGCACAACCCCCTTTTTTGACCCCTTTCTTACCCTTGAGCCTTCACTGTCTTTTGGCCTCTTTCAGAAATCTCGGTCAGAGGAATGTAGAGGGCGGCCTGTGATTGACAGAAAGAGGAAGTTTTTGGACACAGATCTGGCCCATGATTCTGAAGGTAGTGAAGCTTTCCCTTGGGGCTGTGGCTTCCTCCAAAGGCCCTCTGTGCACAGCCCTCTGTGAACGGAGCGCAGACTTGCGCTCAGTCTTCTGCCCCCACCCCCACCCCCACCCCCAGGAGTTCTCATGCTGGTGTCTTCTGTTTTCAATTCCAGAGTTGTTTCAGGATCTCAGTCAACTTCAAGAGGCTTGGTTAGCTGAAGGCAAGTTTCTTGGCTGTCTGAGTTTCCATAGAAAACATTTTCCTGTGCTTTTTAATAAAACTTCAAGGTCTAAAATAAAAAATCTCTTTTCCAGCACAAGTTCCTGATGATGAACAGTTCGTCCCAGATTTCCAGTCTGATAACTGTAAGTACCTTTCTGGTGGCGGCACATTTGTTCTGAAAATGTTTGGTCTTGGAACATCCATGCGTGGAAAAACTCTTTTTGGCCGTCGCCAGCATATTCGGACAGTGGAATGCACTTAGTTTCTTTTAGTAATTCAAAGTTAACCCCCAAAACTTTTGTTTCATTCTTTGTTGGAGTTATTTCTAAACTGCTTTTATTCTATTGCAGGTGAGATTTACTGAACACAGTTTCATCCTAAATTTCTCTTTGCCTAAGAATATTGCAAGGCTTCAAACTCAAAATTATAAATCGATTGACATTATATATATAAGATGTTGGCCTTAGCATCCATTAACTTAAGTCCTTGATGCAGATCATGAACCTGACATTCTTTCTCTTTTAAAAGGTGCAGAAAATAGTTAATGGAAGATTCCAGTTAATTGTAGCTTCCCCACACGTTGTCAATTTTGTTTCTACTTCTGGGTTGACAGAGGGTGGTCACGGTGTGACCTGATTTACCCTTATTTTTCATACAGTTGTCAGGACTTTATCTTTCAGAGGGGAGTGAAAACTTTTTCTTCAAATGGTCATTAAGTGCTCCTATCATTGAGATACCAAATGCAGCAGGAAGCTCAAAAGATGGCTCTGGGCACTGGTAAGGACATGGTTAGCTTTGCACTGATCTTTCGGGGCTGTCCTCAACAGGTTTGGGAGCTTTATGGTCTAGGCAGAGCTATCAAGGACAAAGCCGGCTGATGAAATGTGAGTGGCACAGGGCAGCTCTAGAGAGCATTAGTCACTGGCGAGTGAGCAGGTTTAAGAGAGGCCTGGAGAAAACGTTGCCTCTCTTGAGAGTTGCATCATAGAGAAATTCATGTCTCTTAGTCATAGTTTATAATAGCAAACACCTGAGCCAGGCAAGGATTCAATTTCTCATTTTGCACCAACAAATTTCTTCCTGGCTTTGTTTTTTTGTTTTATTGTGTGTGTGTGTGTGTGTGTGTGTGTGTGTGTAAATGCCACTGGAAAGAGGGGTATCTTTGTATCGAAGTAAAAGCTGGGTGTTCTGAGTCATTAGATGAAAGACTAGATGGACCATCTAAACATTCTTTAATGATAGACCTCCTTTTCAAGGCACAATGCCATGAAACCTTTAAAGGGGATAAACTATAACCCACAGATGCATAGTTACCTTAGCGTTGTCACAGCTTGCTATAGTTGTTTTCTATAGGAAAGTAAGTGCATGTTAATTATTGCCCTTTGATTGCTTTCAAGTGATTGGGAAGCTTGCCACTAAAAGGCTAAAGATAACCCAGATATGTGTGTGTGTGTGTGTGTGTGTGTGTGTGTGTGTGTGTGTGTGTTGCAAGATAAAAGACAGGATTTGTAATCCCACTTTGTTCTGTGTTGACAATTTGGCCCAGCCTTTCCCGTTTCTGCTCAGAGCAGCAGAAACTGCAGCCTGGGAGCTTTCTTGGCAGAAGTTCTTTGAAATGCTTTTATGACACTTCTGTTTGTTTCTCCGTAACCCAAAGAGTTAAAAGGGAGATGAGGTGACTGCATTTAAATTTATTTTATGTAACTGAAGCAAAGGTAGACTCTTGAGAGAAAGATGTCCGTAAACAAGATTTATATTTGGAGAGATGTTAGGCTAAAGAGAAGGAATCAATAAATGTGTTTTGTTTGGCTCCTTAGAAGTAATTCCTGCTCAATGAATAGAATGTGCTAAACTCTAATTAAATTGCCATACCTACCTAAAATGGACATGCTTTGGGAGATATTTCTGCTTACCAAGTGTGATGTGTTTTTTACTTTGTTTGCATTTTGCTTTAACTTCTTCAGGTTGAGCTTTTCTGGACTTTAAGGATAAAACAGATGGTTGAGAAGCCTCAAAAAGTCTGTTAATAATTCTTTCCCCCTCTCTGACTCTTACTTTGGGAGATAGAGCCTTAAGAAGGATAGCTTCAAATAGATCACCTGGCCTTAGAGATTAGGTAAAAATACAAGTGTGGGGTGGGATGTCTTTGAGCTGTTCATCCTTACTGTTAAGTGCGACTGGTTTGCCTTCGGTTGTGGATGGCCAGTGTAGATGCGTGGGAGCTGGCAGAGCCTTGGGCTGGGCTTACTCCCGGTAGCACATGTCACAGCCTTGGATTGTGGATTAACTTTCACTGCAGTCACCCTCTGGAAGAACCCATGACTATGCCAGGGGAGGGGGGAGAAACTCACTCAAATTTAATAAAATCTTATGAGTTGATTTGAATCAGCCAATCAATGAACTATAAACCAAACTTGCACTTGCCCAGTAAAACAAACCTTTTCCCTGTAGTTGCAAAAGCATTTGTAACAAGTATGTTTCTGTGGCCTGCCGGTGATTATAGTCTACCTTTCCTTTTAACGATCATTTGATTACTGTGTGTGTGTGTGTGTGTGTGTGTGTGTGTGTGTGTCAGAGAGAGAGAGAGAGAGAGAGGCAGTGAGAGTCTGTGTGTATATATGTATGAGAGAAAAAGAAATACTAAGTAATCTGGGTAGTTGTTTTTATTTCAGAATGTCAATTTTGAAGATTATAGCTTACTTTTTTCAGTAAGTGCTATGAGCTCAGCTTCTAAAGAGATTATATTTTGTAAGTTTTCCAGATTTGGGTTCCTACCCATAGGCATCCGTCCATAAGTGTTATTTGAATAAATGAAACCATTGTTGTCTTCTAGAAATGTTCAGCTTACTTCTAGCTGTATAGATTTCACTTTACGTCACAAATACAGACATTAGTAAAGCATCCCCATTGGAAACTCTTAAAGGTCAAATTCAAGGGAACAGAAAGGACAGCCTGTAGACCATAGGAGTTCTACCAGTGTCCCCCATTGTTCCTTGGTCCTGAGAAGTAACCTTGAAGATTCTGGATTGTTTGTGCTGCAAGTCCCTTGTAGAGATAGTCTTGCCCAACTCCTTCATTTTATAGAGGGGCTAATATAAGGTCCAGGCAACTGGAGAGAGTGACTGGTGGTTTGAGGCAAATGGAGAGGTTAGGTGAAATGAAGAGGAAAAAGTTATACAATAAGGTCCTTAAAGAAACTGTCACAAAGCTGCAGACCCAGGGGGTATTGGCATGTACAGGTGAGTTCTGGGCTCTCCCTCATTATTTCAAAGACCTAGAGACAGCACTCAGGAAAGACTTAGGGAGACTGCCGGCTACCCAGTCTGACACCTCAGATTTCTTCATTCCATGATGCTGAGAGACGGATTAAATATCTTGGTGCTTTGAGTATTTCTATCTAGGATTTGGAAGAAAGAGACCTATAAAACAGAAAAATTATAAAACTGACATCTTTTCTGCAAGACACCTTAATGTGCATACAGATAAAGCTGTGTGTATATATCTTATATAAATAAGTGTGTGAATGCATGTATATCTATATAAATGTGTGTGTAGCTAGATATGTATATTAACACACAGAGTTACAAACCAGGAAATCTGGGTCAGCAGTTAGATGTGTGTACATTTTTACCACACACTTTCATAGAATTAACTATAAATCAAAGCCATGGATAAGATTGGAACTCAAAGAGCTTAGATTTGTGGGGGGCTTACATGAATTTTTCTGGGCTAAATGCTTGGGCATTTAAGGATATTACTAGATTTTAGCATATATTCATAGTAGTATTTTTTAAATGCAGATTTCAGTTCTAATTTTATTTTTAATCTCATGCATTTGTTTCAATTGTGATATTGTGAATATTTAACTGTCAGCATCTTGAACAACAAAAATATTTTACACTGGGGAAAAAAGCATGATAAAAATCTTATTTTAAAACCATGGCCTCTGGGGGCACCTGGGTGGCTCAGTCAGTTGAGCAACCGACTTCGGCTCAGGTCATGATCTCACAGCTCGTGAGTTCAAGCCCCACGTCGGTCTCTGTGCTGACAGCTCAGTGCCTGGAGCCTGCTTCAGATTCTGTGTCTCCCTCTCTCTCCGCCCCTAACCCACTCACATTCTGTCTCTGCCTCTCTCAAAAATAAATAAACATTAAAAAATTTAAAAAAAAAATTTTTTTTTTTCAACGTTTATTTATTTTTGGGACAGGGAGAGACAGAGCATGAACGGGGGAGGGTCAGAGAGAGAGGGAGACAGAGAATCGGAAACAGGCTCCAGGCTCTGAGCCATCAGCCCAGAGCCTGACGCGGGGCTCGAACTCACGGACCGCAAGATCGTGACTTGGCTGAAGTCGGACGCTTAACCGACTGCGCCACCCAGGCGCCCCTAAAAAAATTTTTTTAAATAAATAAAATAAAACCATGGCTTCCATAGCAAATGTAATTTAGAGAATTGTTGGAAAATCCAAATGACCTTATTTTCCCCTTGAAGTGTTCTTTTTTAGATCTGCGTTTCAAAAAGAATTTGGACCGACTGAAGGAAGTACTAGTAATTTCCTAAGGACTGGCTAATTAACTGATAAAATCGACTTTTCATAAATACATTGTAATAGGTGGCTGGGAAAATAGAATGAACTGTTATGGCAGCCCTTGATCCTAAAACACATTGATCTTAATCTTGTTTCAATATGAGATTATTCAACTGGATTTTTTTTTTACTACATATGAAATTGACATAGTAGAGGCAGTGCCTTCCTTTTGTAAAGGGCACATCATTTTGGACCCAGTTTGTAACAAAACTCTGGGTTTACTTTCTGTGTGGCCTTGGGCCATTTTTATTTGAAAAGATCATCCCAAATTCTTTTTGTTATGGAAAGTAAGAAAACAACAGTAGACACTTTGAAAATAAGAGATTTGAAGGAGTCAAGGCTATCAGTTTGTCTTTTTCAAGAGCTCTGGAGAGTTCTGAAGGTAGAAGACAGAAGAGGGCTACATCCAGGAAGCCAGAGGGATATGTGGGGGCGGGGGGGGCGAGAGGTTATTTGACTCCAGGCTACAGTGTAACTTTCAAAGTCTTTGTTAGCTAGCCCACTACCTTACCACTGAGAGGGTGCTAAGTGACTTGAAATCCTTCCTGTTTTGATAGCCAGCCTCCAAGATCCTTAGACCAGGACTCTTAAGGATCCAAGACCTAGAGTTCCCGGTTACCTAAGAGAGCCATATGTTCACAGAGAATCCATTTTATCTCATTTTAATTCAGTCAGGCGTACTGAAACCAGTGAATTTTTCTCTTCCTCTTCGATGTCTTACAGCTCTTAGCCCTCTAATAAGACCCAGTAACCTTCCCAGTCCTTTGTGCTTGGCAAGAAAGACTTGGGATGGGGAATTACATGTGTGTCTGCCCCAGGCAGATCGCTTATGTAGATTCCAGAGGTGACAAAATCCTGGTAGCAATTGAGAAATTACCATCTATCCCCAGTTTTCAGCATTCTTTACTCTTACAAGATTAAGACGTAGATAGCATGATAAAGCTGAGAATTTGTATTATCTGCCATTTCTACCATCTAAGAGTATCATTGTTTTAATTTCAGTCCCAGGAAAAAACGTTAGTGGTGGTGGGGTTGGGTGGGGTGTGGGATTCTCTACCCAGAGACTGTACCCTCCACATGTTTCTCCAGTTTCAGTGGTGGTAAAGTACCTCCAGGCTCAGAGGCTGACAGCCCCCTCTCAGGCACATGGCTGCCCTTGAGGCAGCTTGGGCCCCATCTGTGCCCTGGCACACAGTGCTTCTCCTCTTGGAATCCAAGGAGCTCAGAGTCTTGTCATGTTGCAGCTCCCAGCTCTTGGACAAGTGCCAGGCATGCTGATGCCAGTACCGGATTAGGTTGCTTTTTTAAAAATTCATTTTGTGAACTCATCAAGCTCATTTAACAGAGGCTTTGGTCGTCGGTTTCTGTCATTGTCCCAGCCTTCTGAGAGGCTCAGCTTAAAGGAGGAGGGGCCGTAGTGTAGATGCTGGCCCCTAGTGTAGATACTGGTGGGTGCGTGTGAATGTGTGTGTGTGTGTGTGTGTGTGTGTGTGTAACCACAATATAAGAACACCTTTAGGCTTGGCAGGTAGATGACAATGGAGTAGCAGCTCCTCTCAAGGAGAAGAGCCCCTCTATAGCAAATAAAGGGGGCTCCCCTGCCCAGGAGGAGGAAGCGTCTCGGGGAAAGCGGCAGTATAGGGTGCAAAGACTCCAGGGAGAAAGATAAGATCTAGCTATCAAGAGGCCAGGAGTTTGCCACTGGTCTGCAGAGCAGCCAAGGCACCAAATGGGGATTCTGTGGTCAGAAAAAGTATAGAGGAATGCTTCCCATGTCTCCATCTGGGTTCACTAGTGTTGGTAATGGGGGCAGGCAATGAGAAGAGGTAAACAGAAGGTATTTGAAAATAGCCAAATGTGTTATGGAAAAAAGGAAACAACCCATGAGCTAATTTACCTCCTGGATTTGATTTTCATAAAGTAGTATGCTTTTCTTGCAATAAACTCTGGCTGTCAGACTGGCTTTATCAGATCTCCTTCAGGGTAATTATTGAAAAGTTGGGAAAAATTCTCGAAGAAACCTAACCAGTTTTTAGCCTTGTACTGTGCGTTGCCCTTGGAGTAGTTTTCATCCGCCAACCCCAGATACTCATGCTCTTCCCTTTTGAGGTCTCTTGGGCATGGTATGTGTGTGTGTGTGTGTGTGTGTGTGTGTGTGAGCACGCACAGATTATAAACCTTCCAAGCCCGATGTGAAACCAGTAAAAGAACTGTGAAGCTGTTCGTAATAGGTGGCTTGCACCCTCCCCCCTCTGCAGCCAGAGAATCTAGTAGTGTCTCCAGAGACCCTCTCCCTTGGGGAGGATGCCAGGTGGCTCCTGATGTAGCTATTGGCAGTGAATGGAAAAGCAGGGAGTCTGGAAAGGCTGAGTTCCATAGAGAGCTGTCCTCTAATACAAACCAGCTTGCCCCCCGGGAGGCAGGAGAAATACCTGTGAAGTCTGTTTCTCTCAGCTGGTAGCTATAGTCAGATTCTGAACAGGGCAGCACTGGATAGTTTTCTTTTGCCAGAGGGCACTTGCTGACCTTACAGCTGACTTGCACATCCTTGCAGATTTCAGATTTCAGCCAGGGTCTTGGCCATCTGAATCTTAGGGAGGGTGCAGAGCAGGCAGGCGCCTGCAGTGTCTGAATTTCTTACATAAACACGGCGCACTGGGCGAGCAAGCGTCCCTGTGGCGACAGCTGGGCTCTGTTCCGTCTGCCCCAGCGAGCTGAGCTGCTGAGTCCCCCTCTTGCCTGAATGGAGCATTCCAAATTGGTTGTGAATGGAGGGCGGGGCTCCCTTGCAGACTTTTTCAATGAATAACCAGACCCTATTGTGCAGCCTGTGGAAAAACAACCAACTCAAACAACACTGGGACTGTTAGAAATATGCTTGTGATTGGCAGCTTGGAGAACCTCCAAAATTAGTTTCCTTTGGCTTCCCCGCTGCTCCCTGTTCTCCGAGCCTGGGCTTAATGAGCCCGGGCTTAATGGGGTTCCAGTTTTCTTTTAAGTGCTGGCTTTAACCCCGCCACTGCCAGGCTGCCGGCCTGGGCTTCTGGGGTAGGGCTGCTACTGCCCAATGAGGCCGCCCGCCTCTCTTTGTCTCTGTTTGTCTCTGTAGCTGTCTAAAGGGGGTGCTAATAGGAGAGGGTGGTTTAGCTTCCCTGGAGAGAGAGGTGTTGAGACTTGATCCAAGGATATTACCCTTTTATCTCCCGCTTGCCGTGGGGCTGTGGCTTTAGCTCCCAGTGAAGATTGCTGCCTGCTCTTCCCCTCCAAGCTCCAGCCTCGCCTCCGGGACTGAAGCTCGGGTGTTTGCCTGCCACAGCGCAGCAGAGGTCTCCTGCTCAGGCTTACATTTGGACTTGGGAATGACAAAGCTGTAATTTCCCTACTCCTTGGCCTTCTCTGTCCTGTTTCATTTGCCACTGTGGTCGGATACATGTCATTTTAAAATGATACTTCCCAGACTGTTACTCAGCTACGGGGGAGCTTCACTCCGGCTGTGACCCTTCCGCTGGGCACTCATCAAATGCCTTGTCTCCTCAAATGAACATCACAGGAAGTACCAGAAAGAACCCAGCCTCTGTGCAACACCAGAACCCGAGAGGCCTCCTCCCCTGAAGTGAGGCCAGGTTCTAGGGGTCTGCTTGCCTCAGCTGCACCCACCTGAGACATCCTCCACCATCTTGGCCAACAGCTCACAGACACGTGTGGTCAGGACAAGGGCCGTGCGAGCTAAACCAGGGCCACCGGATAAGCATGAAAAGGACAATCCGTGAAAAAGCAACCCAAAACTTAGTAGTAATGATTCAGTGCAGCTGCCTCAGGGTTTTAAAGAGCTCTTCTGAGTTCCTATCCCTCATCCTCACCACTGAGATGAGACTGTTGCATTTGTGTTTTGCTATAACGTGGTGTGTTTTTTTTCCCTGAAATATTTCCCTCACTATAAATTGGGCCTGCAGGAATGTCTTCCTTTCCCCATTAAAAAAAAGAACAGGCCTGGGCAGATTGTTCTTTTGTGAGAGACTTTGAAACCTCTCAGGAGGTAACCCTAGATATCAGCTGTGTAAGAGGATGCTGATATCTGTGCTTCTCCGGAGGGGCTGAGGAGGACTTCAGCTTACATAAACACTTTTCAGCTGAGTGCCTGGAAATGCTTTGTGACTGCCTGAAAGGGCACTTAATGAGGGTCCTTTATACTTTTCCCATAGAAAAGGTAGAATAGACGAGGAGGCTGTGTCTTCTACGTGGCTGCAGGCCCACAGTAAAGACCAGATCCTGGAGTGCCTACCCCAAGTGTTGAAATCTGAATCTTAATAGAGAATAATTTAGTGGTGATGACATCACAGTGACGAGGGCTGCTCAAGTCAGATTTCTGCCCCTCAATTCCTTTCCCTCTCCAAGGAATCTTTCCTGAGGAATAAGGAAAAAGCAGCATAGGGTTTTAATGTCTTCTGTATTTTGATGAATATTAAACTTAGTCCCTGCTTCCCGACTCACATTCTTGTTGAAACAGGAAACAATTTCTCTTAGGCTCTAAGTGTCTCCAAAAACAGAGAATCCCTGTGCTACGTTTCTTTGTAACTGCTGGAGCCATAGCACTGAGCACTGCACACAGCCACTACTTGGTGAATGCATTTTGCACACCAGCCCCCTCTCTGTTATGAACCCTTCCCACTCCCGTCTTTCAACAGCCCCCAACACCAGCCTCTAACCGCTTAGAGCAGTAGAGGATCTCAAAACCCCAGTTCTGAGAGTCCTTGGGATGACCTCAGAGATAAACAGGAAAAAAAACTAGTTAGGACTAGTTCTCATTTTCTAATTCCTCCTTCAAACACATCCTCAAGCCAACTCTTCCCAGGCTGCATTTAGACTTTGTGCAGCTAATGCTATGTTTCCCAGTAAAACTGCATGTGCCTAGAGAACAAGTCACAGTGTAGGCACCCTTGACGCACTTGCCCAGTTTCTGCTTTTAGGAGGAGGGCCATAGATAGAACAGTTCTCGGAGAAGCTGATTTCCTAATTTCTCTAGAGTTGGGATTTTCTCCTGTCAGATTTTAAGTTTGAAGTCAAAGATGAAATTGTCCACAGTGCCTAAGTCCCACTTAAAAGACTTTTTAATGATAATAAAAGTATTATTAGCACTTTTCTTAATGCCGGCTTAGAGAAGAATCATGTAAATTGGGAATAAATTATAAGAGGGATGTTGAAGAAGGTTTAGTTTTGCATTTTTTTCACCATTCAGGAAAAATGCCCTGTTTCCCCTTTTCTTGCTGGTGTGTTGCCCGATGAGCAGCTCTCCGTGGTAAAATCTGCTGTCGTTGACATAAGGCCCACGGTAGAGGAAGCCATCCTGTCATCTCTGCTGCAAAGGCTCTCAGTATTTATTTACTTAAAAAAATTTTTTAAGTATTTTCATCTATTTATTTAAGTAGGTTCCACACCCAGTGTGGAGCCCAATATGGGGCTTGAACTCACGACCTGGAGATTGGGACCTGATCTCATATCAAGAGTAGGATGCGTAACCAACTGAGCCACCCGGGCACCCCACAAAGGCTCTCTTTAGACCTATTTCTCACAAATGAAAAGTAAATAAATAAGTTGTCTGTCATATTGGCAAAAGTCGAATATTAAAATTCTTTGAACAGCTGCCCCAGGAAAGGAATTAATAAGAACAATGTTCAAATTTTCCTTTTGGGGCAAGGAGGCCAGTCAGCTACCTTTTTATCCTACTACCCTCTGTCTGTGTTTTGTTTTTTGTTTTGTTTTTTTTTTTTCAACGTTTTTATTTATTTATGGGACAGAGACAGAGCATGAACGGGGGAGGGGCAGAGAGAGAGGGAGACACAGAATCGGAAACAGGCTCCAGGCTCCGAGCCATCAGCCCAGAGCCCGACGCGGGGCTCGAACTCACGGACCGCGACATCGTGAGATCGTGACCTGGCTGAAGTCGGACGCTCAACCGACTGCGCCACCCAGGCGCCCCTGTTTTTTGTTTTTTAATTTGAGAAAGAGAGAGCTTGAGTGGGGGAGAGGGACTGAGGGAGGGAGGAAGAGAATCTTAAGCAGGCTCCACACTCAGCACGGAGCCCCAACGCAGGGCTCGCTCCCACGACCCTGGGATCATGACCCGAGCTGAAATCAAAGAGTTAGATGCCCAACCGACTGAGCCACCCAGGTGCTCCTTCCTGCTGGTCTCTTAAGCTTGAAAGCAACCAAATGCCCCAGGTGGAAGCCAGTTCTCCAGGCTGTGGGTCTAAAAAAGCCCCACCCCGTGGTAGTTGTAACGGGGTGGTGCATTTAAAGCCAGGAGAACCGCTTATTTTTATCCTGACTCTCCTCTGAGTCAGCTCTGTACACTCGCATAAGCCTTTTACTTGACTGTCAGATGCTTGGGTTTCTCCACGGCCCACAAATTTGGGGATGTGACACATGTATGCAATTAGATATATTCGTTCTGTGAAAGAGCCTCATATCTGTTAATACACAAGCCCTCCTTCAAAGTTGGGCCAGTTCTTTTCGAATCTCCTTGTCGTCTAATTTCTAACTCTTCTATTCAAGGCCTCTGGGTTTCCATTTTCAAATTCTAAAGTAACAATTCTAAATTGTTGGGATAAATGCGTCCTTTGAAGAGAGGGAACTACCCAGATCCAGGCTGTTACAAAAATAATACTGTGGTATGGAGAATGTGACCCTGAAGTAAACCTGCAACTAATTCATCTGTGTCAAAACAACAACAACAACTCTGCTACCGTTGGCATTAAATTATCTTCCTTCTTTGATAGCAGGTTTTCTGTTTGGAAATGACTATTCGGAAGATTTGCAATTTTGTGCTGAGGACAAGAGGGAGCTGTTCCATGATAGACACTTGTTCTTACCCACAGTTTCCCATCTGTGAATCAGGACGTTCCTGATTCAGTACCTACCTCCAAAGTGGGTTCCTTCTCCTAACACCACCACTTCTTTTAAGGAGGATTCATATACGGAATCGATTTCCTTGTGTTTCAGCCAGATTTAGAATAGAAGCCTTTAAAAATCACCTGTGTCGTTATGGTTATACTGACAGAGGTAAAGAAAGGACAAGATCAGTATCCCAAATTCCGTTTAGCAACTGGTCCTCCTAGATGACCAGAGAAAGACATGACAAGCCAACTTTTTACCCTGGCAAACTCTCCTCAGGACCACAGGTCAGCCGTGAGGACTCTTGCTCCTAAGGCCTATAACAGGCCATTATCGACCTGAGCTCTTCCCGGGGCCCACTCAGCCTTTGCCGGTGGAGAGTAGCTTCCAGCCCCTTTGCAAGAGAAGACACAAATAGCTCTGACGATCACTTCTGCTCTTCTGAGCCAAAGCTGTCCCCCTCGCTGTCTCTCCTATAGAACTTGGGTGTCATCCTTGACTTGGATCACATTTTCTCCTCTCTGGAGGGGGAGTAAAGAGGCAGGGGAAGCCTTGAGCCCCGCCTGGAGGCTAGGGTGCCTCCCGCCCCCATATTCTGAGTGGTCGGCCTGAGAGGTAATACAGTTGTACGTTACACAGTGACCTCCCAAACTGACTTTCGTGGGCGAAATTTAGTTTTTCATCTTATGGCGAGTAGTATTTCGGTTGGTGATTTGATTCTGAGATACCATGTGCTGGTTCTGACAGCCAGCTGCTGCCATTGCTGGAAGAGACCGCGGAAGAAGGGGGAGGGGAGGGAGGCCATTTATTTGCGGGATGTTGTAATCGTTGAGCTGAGCCTAGCAGAGGCAAACCTCCAAACCACCCCCTTCCCCTCCCCATTATATGAAGTCACTAGATGATATAAACATTATAGCTCAAATAATATGATCCTAACAGTAGAAAACACCCCAATAAAGCCCTTTCCTGTGAAGCATAATCCCTGTCAAGTCAATCCCCCTTTCCTACAGAGAAACTTAAAACCTCTTGTAAGTGTAAAACCACTGTGGTTTTTTTTCTCTTCTTCTTCTTCTTTTTTTTTTTTTTTTTTTTTTTGTCTTTTCCTGCTTTTACCCTAGCCAGAAGGGCTTTGTGTGAGGGTCTAACAGAAGCTACAGGCTGGGGGGCCCCTTGAGCTGGAACTGCAGATGTGGTTCAGCATCCTTGGAACTAGATTTCTCTGTAGTTGAATCTGTCTCGTATCATACATTCCACATTCCAGGGAGTAGTGAGGGCATAAAATGCCATAACGCCGGCCCTATACAAAACAAAATTTAGAAACCCTTTGCTTCCCAGAGCCAGTGTGAGCACTGCAGCATCCTGTCACTGATCCGATGCCAATCCTGTGAACAGCCAGCCTTTCCCCAGAGAAAGCAATGTTCTGCAAGCTCCACGTGTATCCATGGCACGGCCTAGACCCGTGTGGCCGTCAGCTCCAGTCCCTAGAGATTTAGGGATAGCCAAGGTAAACAGAAAATGGAAGAGGGGCTTACACAGCCTGGCTTCGTGGTTTTAACTGCCTCGTGGTATCAATTCTGTTGTCTGATTTGAAACCCAGGTGGAAGAAGTTCTATCAATAACTCCCAATTCCGGTACCCTGGGAGGAATTCTACTGCCTTTGCAGGTGGCCACTTAGAGATATTTCAGATACCACTCTCCACTAAAGCTATTTATACATTTTCAAAGTTGGGCCAGTTCTTTTCTAAGCTCCTTTTCCTCCCTTTAATTTCTAACTCTTGTATGCAAGGCCTCTGGGTTTCCATTTTCAGAATTCTGAAGTAATCTTTTGATGTCCCCGCTAACCCTGTTTTTCTGCCACCCCATTTGTGAATTGGGAGTGAGTTCTCCAGAGACCAAATCTCCACCCTGTCTTTCAAGTAAGTACCTATCATCTTTAATAAGAGCTCACCAATGGGATTCCTAAGCTTGCATCCCCAAAAAGTTTCCAGCTCTTGAATTTCCAAATATTTGATATAACTTCATCCACTCTTATGAGCAAAGAAAGGTATCTTCTTCCCTCACCCTTTTCCTTGACCAAGACCTGGCTCCAGGGTTTTTGTTTGTTTGTTTGTTTGGGGTTTTGTTTTGTTTTGTCGTCATTTTGGGGGTTTGTTGTTGTTGTTGTTGTTTCACTCTAGTATTCCCCAGCCATGTTCATGCAGGGTCATAAGACTTGAATCTCACTCTTAGGTTAGCCCTTTTCAAATAGCAGTGTAACCCTAACCCTACTTTTGGGATCTGCCTTTTCCATAATTCATGTCATGATAGTCAGTTCAAAGTCTTTTTTTTTTCCTTCGGCTTATTGTGTTACCCCAAGTTTTTAGCTCTAAATCATGAAAAAATAGAGTGGGTTTTTTGTTTGTTTGTTGTCCACACACCCAATTCCTGAAGCCTCTCTTGCTGACTGTACATTTTCCCCACTGCATAGAAGAAATCTGATTCCTGAAGCCAGATGTTCCGGGAACTAGCTTTATCAGATCCTAATTTGGCTCTTGCGTTATTTATCGTACAGAAGATAATATTGGTCATATAAGAAGGGCTTCTATAATTGCTAATTGATGAATTCTGCTACCTCATGGTTGGTTCTCTACCTTGGGGCCCAGAAATAGACCACCAGGGTGATGATACTCAGTCCTTTGGTCCCCAACAAGCAACTTGACAAGTAGGAAAATATAACCTGGAGTAATCAACACTGTAACCACCACCATGATTAATCACCAATCTGAAACCCTGAATACTGCCACTGTGCCAATCCTGAAGAGAACTTTCCCTGTACCTACTGATACCACATTCAATCCCGGAGAGGAAGCCTTGCTTTCCTAATGTGGGATTTTGCTGAGGACAAATGCAGCCATTCTTACAGTTTGGGACTGCAGAATGAGTCTGTCCTGAAATCTTAGTCCGTGCATGTGTATGCTGACCTAGATGTTGGCTGCACCAGATGTTTGTCATATTTCCCATGAGTTATATAGAGAGCTTTGATTCCACAGCAGAGTCCTACTGCCATCCTTGATTCCCAAAACATAAATGCACAGGGGATTCTCTAAGCCAACATACTTTTAAAATACAACTTGGGTCTTTAGTCCACATACCTTTCTGATCTAGCCTGGTAGGCTAAGTTAGACCAGTTGGAGCCTCCAGAAACTCTTGTGCCTTTTCTCTCTAAGGCTCAGAGCACCAAAGGCCAAGGCTGCCCATTTCAAGCTGCTTCTCCTGGCCCTGCCCACCCTTTATGGACAGAAGGAGCCAAATTAGCTGCTTAGAAGGGAAGAGAATGAAGGAACCTCAAGGAAGAGAACTTTAATTCTTTTTCATTCTCCCAACCTTCACAGATTGGTGATGACTACATTGTGTCCTCTTGAGGACTCTAGGGATAAAATCTAAGGAGTTGTCCACCTGTTCTGGTAATGTTCTAAACCTGTTGTGCGTATGTATTTACATGTGTTTACAAGGAGTAAGAATGCTTTGTGGTCTTGAGTTGGGCATATGTTTTAGTTCCCATTATGTATGTATTAATGTGTATGTGGAATTACTGATAGATTTTACTTTTGTTAATATTTTGTACTTGTGTAATTACCGTCTTTTTACGCAGGCAGTGGTAGAGGTGGCCATGGACCATAGTCATGATGACAGCAGTGGCACTTTTCATTTTACCCTCTCTTGGGTGTTCTCTTCTCCTGAGTAGACCAAGGCCAAAAAAAGTATTTGAGAACTACTGGCTTAGATGTTAGAATGTAACCAACATTTGTCTTTGTGTAATTTTAGATTCCCTGGGCTGCATCACCCAAACATGGTCAGGGATAAACGGGATAGTATCCTTCCAATTTGGTAATGGGCCCAGGGTAGCTTTCTTCATGTGTGAATGCATGGTTTTGAAGTTCTTAGCACATCTACTTTTGACCTGTTAGTCAACCATAAGGAAGGCGTTTTTTTCCTCTGAGTATCTCAGAGGAGATGGGGTATAATATCTGTCTTACTGATTGATTTTTAAAACATATTCCTGTATTTGCTTCATTTCTCTGTGTATAGATTTTTTTTTCTTTCTGAACCATTCAAAAGCAAGTTGTAGACATAATATTTCACCCCCAAATACTTTAGTGTACATCTTCAAAGATTAACGATATTCTACATAACCTAAGAAAATTAACTTTTATTCAGTAATATTCAGAATTCCCCAGTTGTCCCTTAAATGTCTTTTCTAGCTGACACTATCATTGGCTTTGTTCTTGGGTTCAAGTAAGAATCATATATTGTATTTACTGTTATGTCTTTTTTATCTTCTTTACAACAATCTATCCCTTTTTCCCCCATAACATTGACCTTTTTTTAAAGGGCCCTAGACAGTTGTTTTTTAGCTGTTGACTTTTTGGGGGTGCATTTAAAGGATATGTAGAAATGCAAACATATAGAAATGCTGGCCTGAGGCACAGAAATGTCCTATAGGGTGCTGATTCTCTCACTTTTATATCCATGTTATTGTGTTGACTTTAAAATTTCTTTTTTTTTTAACGTTTATTTATTTTTGACACAGAGAGACACAGAGCATGAAGGGGGGAGGGGCAGAGAGAGAGAAGGAGACACAGAATCGGAAGCAGGCTCCAGGCTCCGAGCCATCAGCCCAGAGCCTGACGCGGGGCTCGAACTCACGGACCGCAAGATCGTGACCTGGCTGAAGTCGGACGCTTAACCGACTACGCCACCCAGGCGCCCCATGTGTTGACTTTAAAATACTGGTAAAAGAACAGAGCAAGTCAGATGGAGATACTTGGGTCAGAGATAATTTGTGCGTGTTTGAGGAGAGGGCTTTGGAGGGAATCATTGAAATTTTTTAGCACAGCTTACTAAATAGTTGACTTTACTATTTATGGATGATTTTTCACTATATTCAGTTTTTAAATTTATGCTTACCAAGGTTAGCTGTGTTAGATATGAAAAAAACCAGCACATTCTCCCATACCTCCTCCAATTCTGCCTTTGGATCTTGTGCCCCCTAACTGCATTTGATAACATTTCAAATTTTTATTTTTGGAAACTGTTGCTGGGCAAAATTAACGTTAACTATTACAATGGGTTTGAGTATGTTTCTTATTTGGTTTGGAAATCCAAAAGGCATCTCCTTTTCCAGATGCTCTTTTGAAGTGCCAGAACTTATCCACTTACTTTATCTGCCTTAAACCTTCTCGGTTCCCAGAACAGGGTATTATCTCCTGTCCTTGTCATTCACCAGGACTGCGATAGCAATTACAAAGAATATTGAGACATTAGGAATATATTTTATGCTTGAAATGAATTTTTAATCTACTCAGCCCTAAAATAAAGACCTCTTTCTGACCTCTTCTGGTAATATGGTAGAATATAAAAACTAAGCCTAATTGTATCTAATCTTTTTTTTCTTAGAACTAGCTATTTGCGCTTTGTCTCAAAATTTGTCCAGAAAAGGCGAGAGCTAAGGAAAGGCAGCGGTATATTGGAAAGTAGGCCTGTTGGCTTTGTTGTGCTGTTCAAACCACAGGTCCCAAGGGACACTACATCTGGTGACTTAAAGCCCTCTGGTCTTTGCCAGTAGGGTACTCTGACAAGTAGAGGGTAAATGAGAAGAGAAGAGATCACACTTGCTCTTTCTGGGTGGCTTCTTTGGTTCTATTTGACCAGTGTCCTTTTCATACTCACATGTCCTTCTGCTTGATGGTCTTTCCCTCTGCCTTCTTTCCTCATGCTCCACTCACTGCCGTAACCGAAGAATAGTATGGGCAGACGTCTTGGGCTCTCTCCACCCCCCCGCCCCCATTCTTGAACTAAACAGTACGTATTTCCTTTCTGTGGAGGGAAGTGAAGTGGGATGGTAGTGGTCTAAGTGAGGAACAGTGACCTAAATCCAGTGGCAAAGAGAGTAGTAAGCTTAAGAATAGACCTTCACTTTAGGATTACGACTCTGGAATCTCGAGAAGTCTCTGACCACGACTATATTCCACATCACGTTTATTCAGAAGGGCTCTGAGAGGCTCGAGAGACACAGGCTAGCCACCTCAGACACAGCCTCGTGGACATGCCATTTGGAGGCAGGTGTTGGTATTCTGGTCAACTTCCGTCATGAGACACAACTTTCCATGTGAAGTAAGAAGATCGTGGCTGTCGAGTGTGACCAAATAAGGTCCTCCCCCAAGAGCAGGCCTGCACAGCTGATTTGGGAAAGATTAGTCTGCCCCAGATGAAGGTATTGAAACTGAAGAAGGGAGAAAGAAAACCCCAAAGCAAAACCTGAATGACGATTACCAGGGGACGGTGGGCAAAGCCTGTGTGTGAAGCAGGAGAAACAGCTAATCTTCGCCCCACCCCACCCAGACTGCAGTGTAGCTGATTGGCAATTTCCTTAACACTCAGCAACTACCTAAATGTTACATGTATTCACAACAAAGTCAGTGGCAAATTGAAACTTGGATGATTATGAAACACTAGAGGAAAGGCTTATTAGACGAGGTGGGTTTTATCTTTCTTAAAAAAAGAAATTCATTTTGAATCAAACTGTCGTTCATCATAACATTCAACAAAAGTGTTTTCCTTTGTTTTGATCGTATGTGCTGTAATAGTGAAGTTCACTGCCAGCACTGGCATGGGGTAGCTCCCTTGGACAGAGTCCACAAGCCTGTACTTGTGGGCAGGAAACAGATTTTGTCAGCAGAGGGAATTATTATTTCTCTTGAATGGGCCAGTTTGTCTATTTTTTTCTATTTTAAAACAATTGGGCTATTTCTTTGGAAGACTGCTTCTCTACCCTCACAGAATAAAGATTTTTTAAAATTTGAGAAATCTTCATAAGTATTAACTCAATGATGCTGTTTAACAGGGCTGCTCTCTTTAAAAATGAGGAATTTGGTCTCACTTCAACACACATACTAAACTTGGAATGATACAGAGAAGATCAGCACAGCCCCTGTGCAAGGATGACACACAAACTCATGAAGCGTTCCATATTTTTCCTAAAATAACACTGTATGTGAACAATCCTGGTATTAAAATTCTAATACTTAATTAAAAAAAAAGAAACTGACTTGAAATAATGTAGAGCAATCGTAAGAGTACAGTTTGACAAGCTGTACAAGCATTTGGATCAGGACCCAGAAAGCTTCTCAGAATACAAGACCCCTTGTGGCCCCTGAATAGGCACTACCCTCAGAGTAATCTCAATCCTGATTTTAAACACCTTATATTGGTTCTATCTCCTTTTGAATGGTGCCTAAATCTTTTGTGTCTGGCTCTCACTCAACATATTTGTGAGATTCCATGTTGTCCATGTAGTTGTAATTTCTTTATTCCCATTTCTGGGTAGTGCTGAGGTTTAGTTTGGGGTTACATTGAGCCTATAGATAAATTTGGGAAGAATTGATATCTCTATAATATTACGCTTTCCAACCCATGAACATGATATAGTCCTCCATTTATTGAGAATTCTGTGATTTTCTTGGGTTTTGTAGTTTTCAGCTGAGGCATCCTACATGTCTTTTATTAGATGTGTTCCCAGGTATTTGATGTTATTTGTTGCTATTATAAATTTACTTTTTAGATTTCATAGGTCTACAGAAATAGTTCTTTTTCATATTAGCCTTGTTGCCAATCATCTTCATAAATTAGCCTATTGATTCTTCTATTTTGTGGATACTTTTATATTTTCTACATACCCAATTAGGCCTTCTGTGAATAATGACTGTTATATTTTTCCTTTCTAATCCTTTTGCTTTTTATTTATTTTTCTTGACTTATTGCATTGGCTAGGATCAGGCCAGATTTTTTTTTTTTTTAATTTTTAATGTTTGTTTATTTTTGACAGAGAGAGAGAAAGAATGGGGGAGGGGAAGAGAGAGAGGGAGACACAGAAACCAAAGCAAGCTCCATCCAGGCTCTGAGCTCTCAGCCCAGAGCCCGATGTGGGGCAGGAACTCATGAACTCCAAGATCATGACCTGAGCTGAAGTCAGATGCTTAACCGACTGAGCCACTCAGGTGCCCCAGGATCAGGCCTGATTTTTGATCACTGTGTCAGAAAAATGTCCCAAGGAGTTTTCTAATAAGTTAAGTTGATTGATCTGTGGACTATAATATCTAAATTTAAAATGGTGTTATGCTGGTCTACAAAGCAATACACTGTACTTTATGGTGCATATCCACAGATGTGGGCTTAAATCTAATCAGATAGCCGTCCTTGCCTTTCCTACCCCTGACAAGCAGAGGTATAAATCCCATATTTATATGGGATATATAAATATTCCATATATATTTGTGCATGGATCCTTAACAGAGTTCTTATACTCCAGTAGGAGTACAGATAGTCCAAAGTGTTCTTGCCTCACATGTGGCATTGAGAGGGCATTGTCTAGAGTCAGTTTCAGGAGGGACAAGACATTTGGGGAGAGAAATGGTATCCATGGTAGCAATGTGTTATCTGGCCAGTCAGTGACTGACTGTGGAAGATACCAGGTCTCTGAAGTTCCTGCAGTTGTGTAAATAAGCAGAAGATATTGGCCAACTGGAATATAGAAGGGAGAATGAGATCTTTTAGGTAGAGTGGGAGGCAAGGACTGATAATAAGTAAAGGCTGCTGGAGTCAAGAAATGTTGGTTGCCAGTAGGAGTGGGGGAGGGATTCTGGGCATTTTAGTGGCCTAGGGAGAGGGAAGGTGTGAGTCGAGTGGATGCAGGTGTTATCAGGTGTCCCTCCAGCTGAAGAATGCAGAGTAAACATGAGGATACAGACCCTGAGAGTTGGCAGAAAGTATTCTTCCACTCTCTTCTCTGGTGTTGTCTTTCTTCTCCATCTCTTTCCCTATTCCTTTTAATTCCTTTTTGATTTAGTCTTTTTCTCTCAGATTCCCTCTAGGAGGCAATGTGGTAGAACACTAAGCAGTGTTTAGGTGGGAATCCTGACCACTTACAGCTATGAGACTGTGACAGATTACTTACCCTTTTGAGTCTGAGTTTTCTCATCTATAAAGAGGGGACACTGGAAGTAGCTTTCTCACTGGGTTGGGAAGATCGAATAAAATAATGTATGTAGGAGCAGTTCGGTGCAAAGTAAATCCTAAGGAGTCTATGTGGCTGCCTCTGTCTTGATCTGTCTACCTTGTTCTTTTCCAGAGGTTTGTTCTTACTCATTTTTTTCTTTGTTCTAGAATACTTTCTTTCAACCAGGTGTAATGTGATATTTTTGTTTTTGTTGAAAAAAGGTTTATGTACTCTATTTTTATTTTTATTTATTTTTTTTTCAACGTTTATTTATTTTTGGGACATAGAGAGACAGAGCATGAACGGGGGAGGAGCAGAGAGAGAGGGAGACACAGAATCGGAAACAGGCCCCAGACTCTGAGCCATCAGCCCAGAGCCTGATGCGGGGCTCGAACTCACGGACTGCGAGATCGTGACCTGGCTGAAGTCGGACGCCTAACCGACTGCGCCACCCAGGCACCCCTATGTACTCTATTTTTAATGTACAAAGTGGAGGAGTGAAATGTCTCCCATTTCTGTCAGTGCAGTAGATTACCGAAATGACAGAAGCTCTTGCTTCCTCTCTTCTCTAATAGCAGAAGCTCCAAGACCTTGAACAATTACTGTAATTCCTTTGGGTCTCAGTGTCCTTATAAATGTAGGGGCCTGAATGAAGTGAACTGTGAGGCCCTGTGAGGTCTAACTATACACGCATCTATGAGATGATGCTAAAAGTCAGATTCCTCACAAAATTGTACATGCCATGAAGAAAGGGCCATGTTTGTTGGGCATACCGTCCTGTCCTCAGCATCTCCAGGATGCTTGACCCATAGAATATGCTCAGTGAATGGATGAATGAATGAATGAATGAATAATGAAATATCTACAACAATGAATATGTTCCATACTCACCAGGAATATTTGTCAGGGCACCAGTGGCTTTATGGGCCCATCTTCTATAACGCTGAGCTTAAACTCAGAGTTTTAAATTGTAGAAAATGTTTATCAACTTACATACTCAACTTTTTTGGCATTTCTTTTCCAATTTCCTTAGGAGTTCATGATCTTTTTAAATTCCAATTCATTACCATGCTTTGTAGTCCTGGGTCTCTGTCATCGTTTAGTAAGTTGCCTGTGCGAAGTTAAATACTCTATTTTTGAAAGCACAGTGTATTAATACACAACATCATTGCACCATCTGCAAGGTGCTGTGCCATTTTATTTCTCAAGACAGCATCACATATCTCATTTTACAAAGGAGGGAACAGACTGAAAGCAAGGAGCATTGCTTGGGCTTCTAAGTTCCTGCTTTAAATACACCACTATCTCTGACTAATGCATGCCATAATTAGGTTCCTTCACACATCCCCTGGTCCCTGTAGAGAGCTGAGCCTTCTTCCTTACCACTCCAACGGCCCCTAATGATTTTCTTGTCAGGGATCTGAGAAACTTTAAATCTCACTCTGGCCGTGTTCCACATTCTTTTCTCTCTTTCGAATGGTTCATTCCTGGGGAAAAAATATTTATGACTAACACTGCTTTGCCTTGTAGGGGAAATGTAGCCTTCAAGGTTAAGAATTCATTGGAAACATAATCCATTCAGTCACTCAATGTCTTAGTCCATTCAGGCCGCTGTAATGAAACACCACGGACAGGGTAACATAAACAACATAAATTTATTTCTCAAGTTCTGGAGGCAGGAAGTTTGAGATCAGGGTGCCGCATGGTGGGGTGAAGGCTCTCTTCTCGTTTTGTCCTCATATGGCTCTACCCTCATGACCAAAATCATCTCCCCAAAGCCCTCTTCCTAATACCACCACACTGGGGATTAGGATTTCAACATAGGAACTTTGGGGGGGGGGGGCGCGACACAAACATTCAGACCAGAGCACTCATCAAATATTTCTTGAACTCCGCCTTTGTGTAGAGAACATAAGATTTCAGGTAGAAGACAATTTGAGGGTAGTAAAAAGTATCATATATTTTGCAGGCAAAATGATACGATACACACTGGATTTGAAGAAATCAAGACATTAGACCTAGCTGGCAGTTTAGGTTCTCTTTTAAAATGGGTATATATGGTTCCTGAAGCCATTATAAAATTTTTCTTTCTGGACAACTCTGGTTTATCCTCTGGTGTTAGTCTTGTCAGCAGATCTGGTGACTTTTTAAATAACATTGTGAAAATGTCAAGACATTTCCAAAAGCTTAAATAGGAAAATTGAGTGATACCATAATTGCTTACTTTCTAAACGTAGGTAAAATAGTGATTATAAATGATTTTCTTTAGATAAAGAAAAGTAGACTTTTCAAGGACGTGTAACTTTTGTTTACACTGGAATATCAACACCTTTCCTTATTATTTTTCCAAAACTTTATGAGAGGAAAGGTGACGAATGACAAAGGGACAGTGCTGAGAACCACCGGAATATGCACTGCATTGGAGAAGTGCTTTGTTGTTTTTTTTTTAACATAGTCTTTTCTCTTTTTTTTAATGTTTATTTATTTTGAGAGAGAGAGTGTGCGGGTGGGAGGGCCAATGAGAAAGGGAGAGAGAGAATCCCAAGCAGGCTCCGTGCTGTCAGTGTGGAGCTTAACACAGGGCTCAAACTCATGAACCAGATCATGACCTAAGCTGAAATCAAGAGACACTTAACCGACTGAGCCACCCAGGCACCCAGAAGAAGTGCTTTCTATGTCAAGTTGTCTGACTCTCCCTTTTCATTTACTAACAACATTCTAACAACAAGCTTAGTCATTTTCTGTCTAAAATGTCCAAAAACATTTGATAACAATTGAGGGGTAGCTGCCATGATGTCACCATCAAAAAATCATGAGACTCTTACGACTTCTAAATATAATCTTACAGTTCCGAGCTTATTTCATGTATTTAGGAAAAGCAGTTGGCATTATGTAGGAAAGGAAAGATAAAAACCTATCCTTTCCAGTCAGTCATTGGCAGGACTTTGCTTTATAAATTTATCATCTGTGATAGTCATCTGTCTCATTTGCTTACTTCTGAGACCCAAATTTGGGGTTGGAGAAGGCACCTGAGAAATCAGTTGGCCAGAAGATTGTTCAGTCTTAGCAGAAGATAACAGATGCTCACTACGCTCTTTCTGCCTAATATAAACCCTAAGAATTAACCAAACACCTGAAAGTATATTAGGAGTAAGCACTGAGTCATACAGAAATTTAAGTGGGTCACCAGGGCACTGACTGTGGTTAGCTATCTAATGAGACCTTTGATACACTGGAGAGTAGCCAGCACAAAACTTAACTCCTCCCCCACCCTTCAAGATAGCTGGACAGAGAACAGCGATTCTAACTCCTCGGTAGAAGAAGGCATCCCCCATGGTGTAGCGTCTTTTAGAGTTTGTCCTTCTACCTTGGGTAAAATGCCCTCTGTAAAATGACTTCACTCCTAGATAAGACAGAAAGGGAAAACCTGGTTTTATTTTGTTTCATTTTGCTACCATGTAAGTCATCTTGATTTTAAACAATTTGTCCTCTCAGAGTCACATATGGAACGTGCCCTTGACTTCCAAACATTACGCAAGAGCTCTGTGTATTATTTCATCAGTTTTGGAAAAGTAATTGGCACTTATCTCAAAGGATTGGTTATGAAACCTGCCCTTCCTGGTTGGTCGGTAGGAAAGGCACAGAGCAAACATGAGCACAAAGCATGAAGGTTTCCAGGACTTGTCCTTATGCAGTTAGCCTTTCCTAGATCATGGTTTAGTCCATTGTTGTCTTCCTTTGCTTTTAAATTTTTCGAAATGCCCTTAAAGTTGAGTATTTCTTACTCAGAGCTGATATTTAAAACCGCTCTAGGAAGGACTTTTAAAAAGTCATATATTTAATTTATATGCCTCTGAGTAAGAAATGTGTTTGCCAGGGCAGTCTCAAGCCTCTGATAAGCTAACGTGGAATGTCCACCGATGTATTTTTGGCTCTTTTGCCCTTTTTGGAAACAAAATTCTTCCTGTCTGCAACTCTTGGTATTCTCTCACACCTGCATTTTTCTTGACGAACCATCACCTGCAGGAATTTTTAAGGATTTCAAAGCCTCTGGGAAGCAGACCCAACACCAAAGAAATTGGGGGGAAAGACATGGCTATTCAAAATGATGTTGAATTGTGACTTTACAGAACTTTTCATTGGTTTTAGATGGAAGGCTCTGTGTTTAAGTGTTTGGCTTTCTCTGGCATGAGACTTGACCTGACTCCCAAGAACAATCAGCTAGTTCCAGGGTTTGCAGAAGGAAGCATTGTGCTCCCTGTTAATCGGCTGTCCTCTCTCCGTTCCCCCCTCGTCCCTCTTCTGATTGCAGTGGTGCTTCATGCCCCACCTCCAACCAAGATCAAACGGGAGCTGCACAGCCCCTCCTGTGAGCTGTCGTCCTGTAGCCATGAGCAGGCTCTCGGTGCTAACTATGGAGAAAAGTGCCTCTACAGCTATTGGTAAGTGGAGCCAGAGCGAGGCTGGCCAGAAAGGAGCCGTCGGGCCGACTGTTTCAAGTACTATTCAGCAGACACTCAGCGTAGCGTTCCTGGTCTTTCATGGCAACGTAATCCCCTAGTGTAGGCCAGTCCAAATGGGGCCTTTGTTGTGCACATAAAAAGCAAAACTGCTAAACTGGCTCCATGGGGGAACTGAGTTCATGGGGTACTGAGCCCTCCTAAGGGAAAGAACCTTGAATACTGGGATATTTGATCTGTGGCTTCTAGGGAGGGAATATATACTTCTTCATGTCTATCATATGTTAATGTGAACTTTAAGCACCAAAGAAGTAATCTTCAAATCAGAATATATGAAAAAGTCCCAAGGCTTGTGCCCTTTACTTAGGAATATCCAGGCCCCAGGAATGAGGCTTTAATTTTAAATCATTCTTTGCTCTAGAAGATAAACATAGATCTGCCTGAAAGGGGGAGAAGAGTCGTTAATTCAAGTGATGTTACGGCAGAAATTTATCTGCAACAGAGATTCTGACTAGTTCCTGGGAACCCTGGAATACTTGGGAGAGTGGGCCAGAAACCTCCCAGAGCAAAAACTCTCCCCTCTCCCACCCATCCATCCCTGCACACGCACACATGGAGAATTCTGTTAGAAGGGGGAAAAAGGAAACCGGAAACAGAGGCTAAAATTATCTTTGAGAAGAATCACTAGAAGTGTTAAACAAGTCCCTGTGACGCAGTGTGTTTGTCACTTTTCAGAGGTACAAATATTCCCTCGGGGCTGCCAGCAATTTAACTATGTTAATGCTGTCATTTCCTGGCAACATGGACTGCAACCTAGCCTAGCTGTTCTGCTGGATCTGGTGACCATGCTAATGGCTTCATTGCAGCTTAACGGTTCCTTCTCTTTTTCTGTTTACAGTGCCTATGATAGGAAGCCTCCCTCTGGGTTCAAGCCATTAACCCCTCCCACCACCCCCCTGTCACCCACCCATCAGAACTCCCTATTTCCCCCACCTCAGGCAACTCTGCCCACCTCTGCACATGCCCCTGCAGCTGGCCCGGTACAAGGTGTGGGCCCCGCCCCCGCCCCTCATTCGCTTCCTGAACCTGGACCACAGCAGCAAACCTTTGCGGTCCCCCGGCCACCCCATCAGCCCCTGCAGATGCCAAAGATGATGCCTGAAAACCAGTATCCGTCGGAACAGAGGTGGGTACTGATCTGAGCTTCTTTCACTGCCTCCATCGCCTCCCCTTTGCCCTGTGGGGAGAGAGGAAGCAGATAGTCATATTTACCAGGTCCCTATAAAGATCTCAGTGCATCGAAGCCCCTTGTGAGGTAAGGTGAATGATAATATGAATATGACCTGTTCTTGAGGCACTCCGAATGATTTATGAAGTAGATAAGGGAGAGATCATTAGTACTGTCCCCCCATTATGGAGGTAGAAGCAGAGTGGCTTGACCAGGATACACAACCTGCTGACCCTCCCTGAGGGCAAGTCTCCTGGCTCCTCATTGGATCCTGCCTACTAGAATGCAGCCCTGGTTTATGCTACCCATAAATACTTTATTAACATTTTACTTGCGTATTACAGAAGGTTGCTGAATTATAAAAGGTATTATCACTCATCTGATTTTAACACATTTTAACAGGGAATTAGCTAAAGACCTTATCTGTAATTACCTACTTTTGAGATAGAAATCTCCTGGTTTCATTCCAGGTAGGTAGTTCTACATTCCTAATAAGAAAATTGAGGCATCAGAGTCATTCATTTGTCGAACAAACTCCAGTAGGAAGGTAACCTACCTGCAAACATCAAACTTAATGTTTTAGGTCCCAGCCTTGTAAGTCCTTTATTGGGGTATTCTAGAATTTTGTGGATGCGTGCGGCCCTCCTTTACATAGGGTGTTCCGGGACCTGTCTTTTTCTTTCAAGTCTCTCTGGGATGTATATAGGTGAAGAGTCATCAGCGAGGATGTTACCAGGGGTTGCAAGATGGTGACCATTGCCTTTCCTTTCTGTCTTTCTTGTTCTGCCTCGTGTGGGTGTGGAGGTGAGGGGTAGGAGAGGGAGGAGGGAAGAGTATACCTTCCCCAGGCCTGGTCCAACCCAAATGCCTCCCAAAATTTGTTTGAGGGTCACTTTATTTCTAGATGAAATACAGAAAAAAAGCAAGCGTTCTTGTTTGGTTCTGATCCCCTTCCCCGCCCCTGCTGTGAAAGTCACCCTAAAGAACTACATAATTTGCCTGGTTAGTCTTTAGTCCCCTCGTGAGGCCAAGAGCCGTGAACGCTGATGATACATAGGGCCCCAGGGGGCGAGCGCTGACTGGGGGACTGGCTCGGCAGAGGGCCCTGGTTTCAGTAGAGAGCCCATCTGAAGGAGACAGCCACCACGAAGTGTTGCCAGTTTATTACCTTGTTAACAGCCTTGCACTTCTTCAGGAGAATTTGGAAATGTGGATTTTTGTGTAAAAACCCCAGGTTGTGTGGTTTTTCTTTTTAGGTTGGCAACTAACTCAAATTAAAAACAACAGCAACTCTCTGCAGACTAAACAAAACCTCCCTGTGGGCAGAATCACTCTGCAGGCCTGCCAGTTGGTAAACTCAGGCCTGGACACCATTTTTATTTCAATAGTTTTTTTTGGTGTTGTGTTTTTAAACAGTATCTTCCTGGTGTGTCTGCAGGGATTATTAAGTAAGGAGGAGGGATGAGGTGGAGCATTAGATTTGGTATTTGAAATACTTAAACAAACGTTCTACCACGTGTAAGGGGAAATTATTTCATGTTAAATCTCTTTGATTCATAGTCCCCCCTCAATCCCTGTTTCTTATCCAGGGGGCTTGTGTAAGGACAATGTTTGTCCTCCCACAGCCCCGGCAGACAGGTTTGTCACCAGGCTACGCAGCCCCCTCCCACAAGGGGGAGGTTTGATCCCTGAGATGTAGGAGTGTCTTCCCTCAGGGGTCCAAAGAGAGGCAGGGACCAGAAACCAGGTGTTTCTTTTTAGGGGGGATTCCTCCCTGAACTTTGCCTGTCCATCTTGGATTTACCTCCCCTACACGCTGTCATTGGGAATGTGGGTCTAGAATAAAAAGACCTTGCACACACTGGGCGGGTACAAAGATCCTTGAGAGAACTGGGGTGAAGGGCAAAGTCCTAAATCGATGAAGTAAAAGCACCACTGAGGCAGTTAGTCTTCTACCCCAGGGCACTGTAGTTGCAAAGTTGCAAGGGTACAGGAGTTCCCGTGGAATTACTCAAGATGCAAATTCCTCACTCCACCCTTGATTTTGAGTTTGGTGTGTCTGGAGCATAGCCTGGATACTTCACTGTCCCACTTGGAGAAATCACTATCCGGCTGTCTCTTCTGCCCCCATCCTTACTCCACCCCACCTTTTCCTTAAGCGTCAAGTACCCAGTACTCTGAATTTTGTTCTCTTGCCCTTGTCTGTTATTAACGGGGGTGTCCATGTGATATTTGTGTGATGCAAAAGACATCAGAAACGTGGCAAATGATTTTGCTTGTAGATACTGGAGAGCACACAGAAAATGAGGCCAACTAAAATCTCTGGTCTGATTTTGTAAAAGTAACAATAATTGCGTGTGTGTGAGAACACGCTTAATAATCCCACCTCTAATAATTGTTACGCCTGCCTGAAATGGGGTAGATTACGTTTTTTTGTAGTTTGCTAGCTTTTTGTTTAAGCAATATTACTTCAAAAGTAACCCCCTAACAAAAATATATGGCATTTTGCAGGATAGAAGGAACTACGGCCTTATTTGAGCTTTTTATTAACAGTCCTGTAACAGAGCAGAGTGAAATACACTATTTCATAGATAAGAATATTAGGCCTCAGAGCAGCTAAGGGACTTCCTAATGGTCACATAGCCAAATACAAGGGCCTACATTTAGAAACCAAAACATTAATTCATAACTGCACCATTTGTTTTGGTATGATGGCAGGGGGCTGGGGGGGGGAGCGTTGCCAACTGCCAGAAGTTTATCCATGTCTTAAATTACAAAATCCTACTAAATTCCTACTTCACTTATCTAAACTCATGTTGTGACAGGTATCTTTTTTGTTTTGCTCACAATGTGCCTTATCTCTGCAGTTGAATAAACTTTTTGAGGTTTAAAAACCATGCTTTAGACCCTTCTTGGCCTGGTATCTTACTTGTCCTCAGTGTATGTTTATTGATAGTGATAGCAGTTTGCTAGGATTGTACTTTAAACAACATAATCTAGGCAAAAGTATATTCTTAATTTTCTGAATGATCTTAGTATATAATTCTTCACAACTCATAAGTTATTTTTAGAAGATAAATACTGTGTTTGGAAGCCATGATTTATATTTGTGATTTCCTCCCCCACAAGGAGGGAAAAAAAAAAAAAACAAACCATGTAATTTGGCATGTTGAGACATGTTCCATTTATCCTTAAAGACCAGCCGCTCCTTAAAGAGTGGGTGTGTTTTTCGTTCAGCCATCCTGATCTCAAAAGTTTTTTCATCATACTGTTTATGATGTGATGTTTACATGGGCTACGTGGAGGAATTTAGAAAATGTTCCTACCTTATATACCCATTGTACCGGTCAGGTATGATTTTGTCCTTCGTTATATACCATTTCTCATTACAACTCAAGGTGAAGGAGTCCCCACAATTCCATTGAAAGGGCTCCACTAGGAAATTTATCATCGAAGAATTTGGGGATACCCTGCTCTCTCACCCAGCATCAAGAAGCACAACATTTAAGAGAGTACTGCTAGTGGAAGAATCCCCCACTTCTTGATGTTCCCCAGAGGCATCAGTGTTGTAATAGGCTATCCTGCTGAAATTGATAGAGTGCTCCCAAGTCCTCAAGAAAGGGTCAGTTAGGCACAGCATCTTCTAGAAGAGCAAATCGCCTAACCCGTTTGAGAAGGTTCTGTCCCTCAGTGGTTCTGATCAAGGTTTCAAAGCTTAAAGGAATGAGCTTAAGTGTTCTGGAATTGTGATTTGATAGATAACTACTCATTCCCTGAAGATGCTGTGTTGAATATACTCAAGTCTTTCTGCTGTTTGTACTTCCCCTCTTAAAGTCCATCCCCAATAAATTGCCATTCATTTTTGTCCTTTAGATTTTGTAATTTTTAGAGAGGGAGGAACTTGACTGTGAGTCATATTTGTAGCCTGGCCTGGAATGAAGTGAATGTGTCTGACGCATCTCCTCTCCACGCACGGCTGTTAATAGCATGTTGTGTATGGCAGCACACATTCACTTTGGGATCCGAAACTGAGTCTCTGAGATGCTTAATGGAGCCTTCTTTGACAGGCTGAATAATGTACTTCTGATGGTTACAGTGTGGGGTGTTTGTAGTTCCTGAATCTTAAGAGGGCTTGTTTGTAGCATTTCACCGTGTTTACTATAGGTTTTGTTGTTGTTGTTGTTGTTGTTACCTTTTGTCAAGCTAAAGGAAATTTCCTTGTATTCTTCATTTACTCAGAGTTTTTAATATGAATGGATATTGAATTTGATCATTTTTTCTGCCTCTGTTGAGCTGATCAAATGAATTTTCTCCTTCCATTTCTTAAATGTGGTGAGTTACACTGGTTTATATGCAACCAGCATTGTATCCGTGTGATAAACCCAACTTACTGGTTATGGGTTACCTTTTTTAACATCGCTGGACTTTGTATTCCAGTATGGTATTTAGGACTTCTTAAAAATTTTGTAATGTTTTATCTATTTTTGATAGAGACAGAGTGCAAGTCGGAGAGGGACAGAGAGTAAGGGAGACACAGAATCCAAAGCAGGTTCCAGGCTCCTGCCAGCACAGAGCCTGACACGGGGCTTAACCTCGCGAACCGCGAGATCATGACCTGAGCTGAAGTCAGATGCTCAACCGACTGAGCTAGATGCCCCTGTATTTAGGACTTGTGCATCACTATCTATGATTGAGGATAATGTATAATTTTCCTTTCTTGTATTATCCTTGTTGGGTTTTAACATTAAAGTAATTTTCATCAGATAAATAGAGGGTGTCCCCCTTTTAATGTATACTAGAATAGCGCATGTGAAATTGGAATTTTTTATTCCTTGAATTTTTGGAAGAATTTACCAGTAAACCATTTGGGCCTGGTATTTTCTTTGTGGGAAGATTTTTAATTACTAGTTAAGCGTCTTCACTTTTCTAGTCCTGCTCTGAATTTCTATTTAGTTGAGTGAATTTAATAAATTACTTTTTCTGGGAAATTTTCCATTTGGTGTGAGTTTTAAAATTAATTACCGTGAAATCTCTAGTTAGTCCTTGGCAGACAATATCATTTGTCTTTTCAACAAATCAGCTTCAGTTTTGCTCATCCTCTCTATTAGATGTTTTCTATTTCATTGATTTCTCTCGGCTCTTACGAAAATAATTTTATTATTTCTACTTTCTTTCAGTTTACTGTTTTTCTTTTCCTAACTGCTTTGGTTGGATGATTCACTCGTTAATTTCTTAGCTTTTTGTCTTTATAGTATAAACACATAACCAAATAAAACTTCTCCTAAGGCTGGGGTGACCATACATTCAGTTTTTCCCAGGTCAATATGGTTTATGCCTTATCTGGAAGTCACTACTCATACCTTTCCTTTTTACTCCCCAAAATGTCCTGATTTGGATAACCAGTTATTTGATTTCCCTACCCAAGTCCTGCTTCAGCTGCATACCACAAGTCCTGACTTAAATTAATTCTGATTTGATTTAAAAGCTCAGTTCTAAGTGTTTTCTATTTTTTTTCTCTCAATCCTGTAGTTCTTTAAAAATATATTTCTTAATTTCCAAACATGGGAGTTTTCTAGCTGTCTGGACTATATGATTTTTGTTTAAATACCATCAAGGGAGTATTTAAAAGCAGTTATAGAAACAGTATGGGCTCCAGAGTTAGGCCTGGGATTGAGTCCCGGGAGCTCTGCTGTTTCCTATCTGTATGACCTCAGGAAGGCACTTAAATTGTCTAAGCTTGGGTTTCTTCATGTGAAAATGGAAGAAGAGTAGATAACTTCCCACATAGAAACATTGGGTGGGTTAAATGAAATCATACTGGCACAGAGAAGGTACTCAATAAATGCTAGCTTCTATGACACTTTTACTTTTTAAAGATTGCTTTTATAATCCATAAAGAAAGCTATTAAAGGAATCTTCCTAAAATGATACAGATACCACAACTTAGGAACTTCTGATGCTTCATCGGTCGATGCTAGGTTTTTAACAGGTGAAACTCCCTTTATCTATAATCTTTTCATCGTCAGACTTATTAGTGTTGTACATATAAAACTAATACTTTCGGCAGCTGATACTCTGGGGACATCTTGTATTTCCATCACCTTCCTTCTTGCATGTTTGATGTTGGGAAACCAGACAAACATCCAGGCCTTTAAAGGGCATATTTTGTTCCTCCTCTATCAATGTTTTATCACAGTTTAGATGGTCCAGTTTGCATGTACACAGTGCTGACAGACCTCACAGAGCCCTGAGAGCTTTTGCAGAGTTCTGTGCTGTGCTTTTAGGGAGTGTTTGAGTTTTGTTTTGCAACAGTGTCTGGCTCTTGGTTTATGGCAGGAAAATAAACATTAGTGTGAAATAAATGTGAATGAAAATCAGCACTTTCATTGTGAGAAAGGAGAATGGATTTTGGGTAGGCAGCTAGTGGACTCTGTTATGTGCGTGTGATAGTTTTCTCCCTGTTCCTTAAGATCTCCCCTTACATTTGTATAGCTTCTGAATTTAGTTTATTGGGGGTTGGGGGATGAGATGGGGCAGTTGATGGTGGTGTTTGAAGGTAGTGTATATTGAGAACTTAACAGTGTGCCAGGGGTGGTTTCATGCATTGGTTTATGTAATCTTTACAACAGACCTTTGGAGAGGTATCCGGGTTGTCCTTACTTTATTGACAAGGAAAATGAGGCTCAGAGCGGTTATATAACTCACCCAAGGTCACACAGCCAATAAGTGGGAAAGATTGGATTTCAGCCCAGGATCTTCTACCTTCACAGCCACAGCCTCTTACCCAGCTATGCTGCTTTCCTGTTGTATCTTCTCTTAGCCTAAATGGAAACGTTAAGTACATGGTATTGGTTTCTTGGCCGATTTTATGTATCCTCTCCCAGCTGGCCTCTGAACCATGGCTACTTTACCTGGCACCCATAGCCACTGTGTAGCCTTCATCAGATCCACACTTTTCTCCTTTCTTCCTCTAAGCATTGTGTTTACTCTGTGTGTTGGCAGCAGAAACCGAAAAGGAAATGCAGAAAAAGCATCTAACGGTTTTCATAACGTAAACCAAATGTTGGTAGCGTGGGTGAGCTCTTGGGAGGAAAGGCGCTATATAAATCTGACAAATAAATAAATAACTGTTTCTTTAAATAAACTGGCACTGAAAAAGCCTTAATCCGTAACCTATTGAATTTAAGCTCACCCAATAGTCAGAAATCTCCTTTTGCTCACCAACTGTGAGTTCACCACAGCCTGGGGAGTTCTCTTGGGATGACGGGTTGGGGGAGGAAGGGGGGAGAGGGGAGTGAGCAGGAGAAGGGGTTTGTTAGGAACCAAGCTGCCTCTCCATTGAAAATGATTGCCTGCCTCAGTAAACAAGAGGCATCTTTGTCATCGCTGTATTATATATACAACACATTCTTAGATACTTCAAAAGGATTGCGGGAAGGGGAAGGGGTTCAAATGAAGGGCAGTGAGTAAAGTTCACGGGATGTATTTTAAGGACAAGAACGGAATTACTTTACTCATCTCTGCAAATAAAAGCCATTATCAACAGCAAGCTCTGAGAGAATCTTTCTCCAAGTATGTTGGTTCCGTGACCTACCCTTAAGATCCCCTTTGCCACTGCCACTCCCTCAAAACAAACCCGGCCTGAACCATCCCAATTATAGACTCTGTTCTGCAGATCCCAGGCCCTTAAGCACCGTGCACCATTCAAGTGCAGCTTGGGGGAGGGACAGGGGCTGCTGGCTGGTGCCCATATGGAAGTACCTTTTCCTGAAGGGACCACACCAGGCCGACTCTAAAGTTTCATTCTGGAAGCTGAGAAGATAGGCACCGAGAGGAAGGGAAGGGCTTGGGCCTGCCAGCAGAGGCTCTGGTTACAAAACTGAGCGGTTCTGTGCCCTCTCGGCGCCATCAAAGGAAGTGACTTGTGGAGGTCACCTTTGAAGGTGCGAAGATGGTGGCAGAGAGGAGAGAATGTGGAAGACGTGCCCCTGTTACTGTTCCTTCCTGCTAGCAATAGGTTTGGTACCTGATAAAAATAAGGCCTTGAGAGTATCTTCATCTTTCTCTTCTGCCTACTTCTTCAGAATTTGCTTCAGAAATTTCAGGTTTGCAGTGTGCTGCTGGGGCCTGTGTTCTAAATGTCAAGCCTAAACCCGGGTTTCAAATTTGCACTTCTTCAAAGACCATGGAAGGTTTCCTTAAATAACAGCAACCTTGAAAATCCGCATTCCTGATGAAGTTGCACCGCAATGCAGTCGGCGCCCCGGTGAAAGGCTCTCAGCCCGCCAAAGCTTCCGTAGTTTGTAAAGCTTGCTTCATATATTGGCCAGACAGATCCTGATGCCTTTGGTGTCTGGGATGAAAGGATAGGTATTTGTAAAATTGTTTGGTGGTCTTCATGTTGTGACATGATCTTCCGGTGCTGCTTTTGGTAAGGTAGTAAGGAGTCACACAGAGTGAGTGCCATGCTAAACCCCGATCTAAACGATGTTTTATATGCATCCTGATCTCTTCAGTTAAGGATTTCAAATCTTGATGTTCTACAAATCTGTTGGCCACCTGTTGCCACAGATTGATTCAAATCAAGTTTAAATTATCTCAGGAAAACTATTAATAGGGTTCAAGCTAAATTTGGAGGGAGGCCTTAATATGACAGGATTCTATTGTTGATTTTTAAAATACCAGTGAAATTAGTGCTCAGTTTTTTATTTTTCCCTGAACCTTGGCTCCTGCTTTCTACCTGAGGGCATATATTCAGAAATGCTTTTCCTTAAACACATGGATGAGTGCCTTATACATATTTCACGGACTGACATCTCTCTTCGAGGGTTACACTCTCTGACTTCTGCACCGGCCCCCCAAAGTCTACCCCAGTGTGTATGTGTCAGTGTGTATGGCTGTGGCAGAAACCAGGCTCTGTAGACATGATTTTATTTCATTGTTCCAGCAGCATTTTGGTGGCTGATACACCCCCATGTTACAGAGGAGGAAACTGAAGCCAAGAAAATCTGCCCTCTGTCACTTTCCTTTTTACAGCACTGCCTTTCCAACAAAAGGCCAGTTGGCACCGTTTCAGATTTTTCTGACAGCTAAAGGGTATTTTCTTAATAATTTTTCTAATTTTTGAATGTTTGTTTATTTTTGAGAGAGAGAGAGCACAAGCGGGGCAGGGGCAGAGAGAGAGGGAGACACAGAATCTGAAGCAGGCTCTGCACTGTGAGCACAGAGCCAGACGCAGGGCTCCGACCCACAAACCGTGAGGTCATGACCTGGGCCAAAGTCAGATGCTTAACCGACCTGAGCCACCCAGGCGTCCCTCCAACAGCTAAAGGATGTTATGATATTCAATTAAGAATAAAAGCGTTTTATGGTTCTGTCTTATTATAAGATAATAATGCATATTTATTAAATTGTAGATGAACAAAAAAAAATCACCTAAAATCATAATCAACCAAAGATAAGCAGTATTCACATTTAGGTGCAGCTCTTCCCAGGATTTTGTATGACACCACAAATACTTTTTTTTTCATAAGTACTTTTTATTTTCGCAAAAATTTGATGTTCTTCGTACTTTTTCACAATATATCAAAAATACCTTTCCAGGTTCTTACATATTTGTATATTACATCATATTTGTTGCTTTCAACTGAGTAGCCATATCATAATGTACTGAGCCACATTGGTGCCCATCCTTGTAGCTAACAGCGCTTTTTATGTGCCAGGCACAGATGTATTAGCTGCCTGTTCATCCTCCAAGTAACCAGGACAAACCTGTTCTCTCTTAGTACTTTTCCAATTACTAATGAACTTGAACCTTTTGTTTGTTTATGATCATTAGTATTTCTTCTTTACTGATTTTCCTATCTGTATTCTTAACCCATTTTTTTCTACCAGGATATTCATAATTTTTTTTTAATGTTCATTTATATTTGAGATAGAAAGAGACAGAGCGTGAGCGGGGAAGGGGCAGAAAAAGAGAGGGAGACACAGAACCTGAAGCAGGCTCCAGACTCTGAGCTGTCAGCCCAGAGCCCGACACGGGGCTCGGGCTCAAACTCATCAACCACGAGATCATGACCTGAGCTGAAGCCAGACACTCAACCGACTGAGCCACCCAGGCGCCATAGGATATTCATTCTTTACTGATTTTTAAAGGCTGCTTCTGTCAACAAATTTAACAGTGCTGTATCTGTTAGAGACTTTTCCCCAGCTTGTTTTAGTTTGGGTTTTGTTTATTTTTTCTGGTATTTTCTGACTGTTACAGATGTTTTCTTCAGTTTGTTTTCTTTTTATTTTGTTTGTGGTGTTTTTTGAACTATAGAGATTTATACAATGAGGAATATCCATATTTATCTCGATTTCTGCTGTTGGTATGATGTGTAGAAAGGTTTTCCCACTCTCCAAGATCATATATTTTCATATATATATTTACTCTACCACTAAGGTTTCACATTGAAATCTTGAATCCATATGAAATTGGTTTTGACATATGGTATAAAACAGGATCTAACTTTTCCACCATTAATTTGAAATGCTAAAACTTTAGCAAGTACTAGATTTTAGAATACACTCGACATTTTATGACTTCACATTCAGTTCCTTTGATATGCCTATCTTTCATTCCTTGTATTACTGTTTTAATTATTGCAATTTTACAAAAGTTGTGAATATCTAATAGAAATAGAAAATCATTATTTCTTTTCAACAATTATTTAATATTTTAAATAAAGTTTAGAATCATTTTGTCCGGTTGATTTTGGGAAGGCATTGCTTTTACAGAATAATTTTCAGGGAACCAATGGCTTCAAAATCCTAAATATTTCCTCTTTAATTAAATTTTCTTTCTTTTCCTCCAAAAATAGTTTTAAGGGTTTTTTTTTTAAAGGTTTTTATTATTTATTTTTGAGAGAGAGAGAGAGAGAGAGAGAGAGAACATGCAAGCAGGGGAGGGGCAGAGAATCAGAAGCAGGGTTCAAAATCACGAACTGTGAGATCCTGACCTGAGCCAAAGGTAGATGGTTAACTGATTGAGCCACCCAGGTACCCCCAGGTTTAAGGTTTTTATTCTTATATGGCTTACACATTTCCTGATTATCCCTGAGGTTTTATGTTTTTGATTGCTATTATGAATGGGATTTTTAAATTACATTTTCTAAGTGGTGAATTTGTACTCTTTGGTCTTTAAAATTGAGTTCTGTCTACAGGGGAAAGAATGAATGAACTAGTAAACATATGTATATGTTAGTACTATTTGCAGATAAGTGGTCTGATATATTTAGGTACATAATCTGGCCCAACTGTACAGATAGACTGTGCATGAAATAAACATGCATGGGAGATAAGAGGCTACCATGTCATTGCTTTGATTGCTTTTTTGCCACTCCCTTATTCAAGAAGTCTGAAATATGCCGTATAATTTTGGGAAGAGGGTGTCTGAACTTCTAATTCCCAGTGCTAAATCATAGTAGGTATTTATCATGTTCTTAGTTAAAAACTGTAACTACTTTCTTCTTACAGATTTCAGAGACAACTGTCTGAACCCTGCCACCCCTTCCCTCCTCAGTCAGGAGTTCCTGGAGATAATCGCCCCAATTACCACCGGCAAATGTCCGAACCTATTGTCCCTGCAGCTCCCCCACCCCCTCAGGGATTCAAACAAGAATACCATGATCCACTCTATGAACATGGGGTCCCAGGCATGCCAGGCCCCCCAACACATGGGTTCCAGTCACCAATGGGCATCAAGCAGGAGCCCCGGGATTACTGCGTTGATTCAGGTTAGCATAAAATCATGCCACTCCTTTCTTCATTCTCTCATTTACCTGTCTGGTCGGTATTGTCTTCTGTGTGCAGGGCCGTAGGGAATCATTTTATAAAAATCACCCTCTAAGAACTTAGGAGCTAGTGAAGCAGACTTGTTGATGCATAACCAAATACAGAGCAAAACAGAAAAGCCATCGGATGGTAGGAAGTGCAGGAGGCATTCAAAAGTGGTGGGGAGTACTCGTCCGAGTCCAAGACTGAAGCTCCCGTCTTGGCAATGCCCTTTTTAAGACCCCTTATCTTAGGGTCACTGGACAAAGGAAATACCATTTCTGCATTTTAGTCCTGCCCCTAGCTTCATGGATTTCTTTTTGAATACAGTAGACTCATAAACTCCCAGTGTGAGCATAAGGAAAAGGGTCCACATGGAGGGTGGGATTCTTTCTGTTCTTGGAATGAATGGTACTCTGAGAACACACCTGGGGTGATATAGCAGTACAGAGTGCTGGGTGCACCATGGAAAAGGTGGTCTTGATTGCTTCGTGGGATTCACTGCCCTGTTGCAATGCTTTCATTGGGGGAAGTTCCTGGTAACCTTCAGAGACTGCTGGTGTACATGGGGAGAGGTAACATGTTAGGGCACTTAGGGCACCCGTTGTCTGGTTATGGGACCTCTCGTCTAGAAATGGAAGCATTTCAGGAAGTTTAAGCTGTACTTGGGAGCTTTCCCCCTGCCACCCCCCACACTACTCACTAACTACATACCTTACAGGCCAGACACATTAAATGAGGTCATTAGGGGAGAGGAGGGTGGGAATTCTACAGTTTGCACATTTAGAAACAGTTTCCTCCTCCTCTTTTCCTCTTCTTTCAGAAATTGCTTAAACTTTTTCACTCTTTTCTTGCAGTTGGTGCTAAAGGAATTTGAGGGTGGTGTGTGGGTTTTCAGCCTTTTCCATGGGTGTTTTTCTTGAAGGCTCTGGGGAGGGGTGGGGCAGTATGTATTTGAATGGTTTTTGCAAATGGAATAGGATATAGAATTTGCTCTTGGCCTTCTGGGAGATAATATGTAGATTGATTAATTCAGGCAGAAATGGGTTATGAGAAAGCCTGGGGAGGTAGACAGAAGGCAGACATCTGTTGCTTTATGATAAAAAAAAAAATCAAGTGTATAGGTATTGATAGCTTATAAAATTCCCACTGGGCTTTCCTTCTGAAGGCTTTGATGTATTTTTCTCAGGAGCAGGCATGACCAGCAACATTTTTCCTTTGGGATTGACATTTTAATCTGTCCTGATGAGTTTTTCACCCCAGACTATCCCTGAATTCAAGACATTCAGCAGATGTTACCATATCTGTAATTTGTGTGTCCCAACTGGGCACAACTCAGCTCACCAGCTTTCCTCTCCATAGACACCTTGATAATGTAATGCTTGAAGAAGAGTTCACTTGAGCATGGGTTCGATTCTACCAGCTCCAACATGGGGAAATGTACTTGCAAACTACAATCCCCTCCCTCCTGCCAGCTCTTGTCCTAGCTTCCTAACCTCAAATCCCCTCATCTCTTGGGCCTAAAAAGCACCTTCACCCATTAGAGTAGAATTGAATGTGACCATCCGCTGTAAAGGGGGGCAAATTAGGGAAGATCTAAAGCATCCCTCCTCCCTCTCCAAACCCCAAAGCTCCCAAGTCAGTTAGAAACAGAAGGCCAAGCTTGGCCTTTTGAAAGCCAGTTTCTTTTTCTACCATTAACTGTGTTAGCAAATTTCCAAAATGTTATGAGAATGAGGCATCGTTTTTCCCTCCTAGTTCTCTTGATTAGGAGTCAAGAGTCCCACTTTCAAATGGTGGGTGACAGTGTTCCCCATGTTACTTATTAGGGTGGTACCTCTTTCCTAGGACAGGACCAGAAAGACATGACCTTGGGGTAGGGGAAGCTTTAGGGGGCCTTACTGGAGAGCTGCAGTTCAACCCATATGCTGATTCACCCGCAGAAACTATTGACAACGTGTGTGCCTGTTTCTCTTTCAGAAGTGCCTAACTGCCAGTCGTCCTATATCAGAGGGGGGTATTTCTCCAGCAACCATGAAGGCAAGTAATGCTTTTTAAAATAATATTCAAGGAAGCTTAACATGCTCAGCTTCCAGGCTCAGATGTGAGATCAGAGGTTAAGCCTTTCTTAAGTCATGAAAATGGGAGCTAATTGATGGTAATCAATTATTTATTGATTTATAATCAATCAGTTATCTTGAGGCACGCTCCTGAACACAGTGAGCGCCACCATCAGTTTCAATAGTAAGGACTCTAACTTTTAGGAGTTTATGGAATAACATGAAGAAACAGTAAACCAAGCTGGTTTCCACATTTCCATTCAAGGAGGTTTTATATGGCTGTATATGTAACATTATTGGCCTAAACTGGAACTGGGGAACTATGTCACAACTTGAGATGGTGGGTTTAGGACTTCTTCTCTGGACACTTAAACAGGAAATGGGTTTTTTTCTTAGAACATTTTCCACAGAAGTTTGTCTTGTCTTTTGTCATATATATCTGTCTTCAAATACCTAGAGCAGTGTGATTCCCCAAACCCATAGCATGAGCTTCACCTGGGATTTGTTAGAAATGCAGGTTCTCAGGACCTGCTCCCCGCCCCCCCCCCCCCAAATGGAATCAGAGGCTTCAGGGCTGCAGTCCAGGAGTCTGTGTTGTGACAGGCCCTCCTGGTGATCCTGATGGGCTCTCAAGTTTTAGAACTACTATTGTGTCATGAGTTGCAGCTTTGGCTGCATGTTAGAATCAGCTAGGGAGCTTTTAAATTTTTTTTTAATGTTTATTTACTTTTGAGAAAGAGAGAGAGCACACACACGCATGCGTGCCTGGGGCGGGGTGGGGGGGCAGAGAGCCAAGGAGACACAGAATCCAAATCGGGCTCTGAGCTGTCAGCACAGAGCCCAACACGGGGCTCAAGCCCACGAACTGCAAGATCATGACCTGAGCCAAAAATCAGACGTTTAACCAACTGGGCTACCCAGGTGCCCCCCAGCTAAGGAGCTTTTAAAACTTTTGGTGTTCAGGCTTCACCCAGAACAAGTAACTCAGAAATTCTGGGGTGGAGCTTAGGCATTAGTTTTTAAAGTTCTCCAGGTGACTCCAATGTGTATCCAAGGTTGACAACCACTGTTCTCTAGAGGTTTTGAGGAGGTTTGAAAAAGCTAATAAAACAGCACTAGGAAGCATCTGCTCATTTTTGTAAGCTACCGGTTTACAAGCATGATTTCTATGGGTAGCTGCTTCCCACTGTCCTGGTGAGAGAGAAGACCCAGTGTGGTTGCATTGGGTGCCTGAGAATATTCTGAGTGCGTGTCCAGCCCTGGGAAGGAAGGGCTGTCTACCGGACCTCTGACTGCGACCGGCACAGCTGTGCGGGGCTCTCTTCCAGGTTCCCGAATGTTTCTGCGGCAGCAGTTGATGTCTGCAGCAGGCAGACTGGGAGGGAGTGGGGGAAGAGAGGGAGGAAAACATTTTGCATAATTACAACATTTAGGAAGGAGCATGCTCTTAAAGGAAATATTTTTAGTAAAGCTTTGGGCTGCTTACTACACACAGAATATCTGGCGAGTTTATGTGTTTTCCCCCTCCTCTTTCCCATTCCTTTCCCTGACCCCACACACATCAGGGAAGCTACTTGCAAAGAGACCTGCATTCTTAATTGCTCTAAATTACCGTGACGTGGGTTTTTTTCTCCTTCTTATTTATATATGCTTGACCACAGGCGCCAGTTAGTGGAACAAGTGTTTCTGATTGGCATCTGTGATTACTAAGATAGCTGGCCCGCCTTAGCGTTCACCTGGAATCTCTGCAGAGCGCGTGAATCTTTCATTTCCACTTGGCTCTTCACACAGGTCCTTCCTTCCTGCCACCTTCAGTGGAGTGGTTGGTGGTTGTGGCCACAACTGATGTAACTGCTGGTGCAAATTTAACTGACTTAAATTTCACTTAAATCAAGAGCATCTTGCAGATGTTTTAGAGAACCTCGCGTGGCAGGGACTAGTGACCACAGAGACACCAAAACGACTCTCACCGGCAGACCTTCATCTGATTGGTTTGAAAGCCAAACCTAGGATTTCATCTAGATGTACATTTTTTTCCCCCTGTTTGCTGTGAATGTAGTGTCCTTACCTAGAGGAAGAACAGTGCCAAAAATAGCATGGCAAGTTTGACAGATGTGTAAACGTTGAAGGAGTTTATTCATGATGACTTGACAATAAAGGCCATTAAGACATCACTGGAGTGTTAAAATCCATGTGGAAAGTCAGGAAATATATAGCTTCCTAGCAGCCAAGGCCAAAAAAAAAAAAAAAAGAAGAAAGAAACATGAGGGGTTATGTAATTCTCGTTGCTAATATAAAGTATAACAGTTTGTCATAAAGTCAGTTTCCTGGTACCAGATTGGAAAATAAATATATCATAGGAGTCACTGAATCCCTGACTTAAAAGTTAACATTGTAGGGGCGCCTGGGTGGCTCAGTTTGTTGAGCGTCCAACTGTTGATTTCAGCTCAGGTCATGATCCCGGGGTTGTTGGATCGAGCCCTGCATGGAGGGCTGAGCATCGAGCCTGCTTAATATGCTGCCCCTCTCCCTCTGCCCCTTTCCCACTGTCACGAACATGTGTGCGCTCTTTCTCACTCTCAAAAAAGTTAGTATTGTATTTTTAAATCTTTTTGTAATGGATTCTTTCATACTTATTCAAAGATTTGTTGAGCACTTATGTACAAGGTGATATGAGGATACTAAGATATTCAGGACATGGTCCTTATCCTCAAGGAATTTAGAATCCATGACAGAATTATAAAAGAAAGCTCTCACATCATCCAATTAATTTCTTAATAGTACTTATCACAATGTACAACTACTCTCTTCATTTTTTTAAACTATCAGTTATTGTACATTTATGTGCCAGGAGCTACTCTTGGCACCCTGGCGTAAAGATAAAACAGATCAATGTAACAGAATATATATTGACTCATTGTATTCTCACACAACACTGTAGCAATGGCTATCTTCCCCTGTCAGCAGATAAGGAAACAAGCACAGAGAGGTCACGCAGCTAATGTAGGTCCATCAGTATGGCTCCAGGGCTCACACTCCTTAATGCTCCACACTACCCTGTGTCTCACTTTTCCCCCCGCCTTTTTGGTGTGTGTCCCCCAGTCGGGATACAAGCTCCATGAGAGCAAGCACCGAGTCTGTATTCTTCTTATCTACCCCCTTCTAGCACAGTGCCTGGCATAAATATTTATTGGATTAAATAATAAATAAATGCTAATAAAATATGCTTCCTTTGATGTTGTTAAATAAACAGAAATAGCGCTCGGGGCTGAGAATAATACAAACCTCAAAATAATCTCAGTTTCCTCCAAGCTGGGCAGTGCTTTCCCGTCCCAGGCCTCTTAAAAATGGTGCTGGTCCTGCGGAGAACTTGATCTTAAAGAACAGCAGATTATTTCTTGGCGTCTTTCCCCGCGGGTTTTTCAAGTCCTAGCAAATCCCTCTCAGCATCTAATGCCAGTCCTTCACTGCAGAGCAGCTCCCCCAGCCTCTCCCCACGACATACCCAACACACATAGCCTGTACCCCGCAGCCAGATGAATGGAACGGGGCACATGGCTTAGCACACAGGAGCTGCTAGGGCTCTCTCCTGAGGGGCATGCTGGTAGAGGACAGTGTGCTTGGCATGCTCACACGTCAGACCCAGGCTAGGCCACAGGGAAGGATGTGGTCCCCATCAAGCCTGTCTATTAACCAGCTTTGAACTGAACACTGATCTTGTCAGGGTGCCTGGTGACATGACGTGGTGGTCAGCATGGAATGCCTATTAAGGGTTTGTGGACTGAGAATGCTGGCCATCCTTCCTTCTCCTTGACCCCTTTCATTTTTTGCCCTACCTTCCTTTCATTTCCATTTCCATGTGTTGAGCCCATCAGCTCCCCTTTTTTGACCTCTGTTTTATTGTCTAGACAATGAATAAGTTTTCTTGCTAGAAGAAATCTCTTCAGATTTCCTCCATTATGTCTGGTGATAATACCGCCAACCTGCTTTTAAACTTATTGCTGGTTACAGTCCTCCCCAGGCCCATGTCTTTACTCATTTTGGCAACATTGTCTACCCTCTAAGCTCCTTCATAATTGAATGGGGTACAGTGGCAGCCTTGACGATTCGTAGGAAAGGTTGAAATTAATATTTGCTAGAAGGAAAATGGCAAGACTACGTGCAGATCAACCAAATCCTCCCAGCTAGGCCAATGGAAATAGATGAGATGCCTTTTCAGATATAAAAGCTTAGCCACAGCAACAATGACCCACACAGACCTCATAACAAGATGTGAAGGAACTCACCCATGACTCAGCGCTTCCCTGCAGTCTTAGCTCGAATAGCAGGACTAAGACATCAGAACACAAATGCCTAAGTCCTTTTGAAGCCCCCCAAATTCAGACTCGCACGCATACCGCAATTAATACGCCTTCAGACCTGAAATAGTAGAATTCCATTTTAGTCCTTAAATCCAGAGTGTTAGTAGAATACAGATCGAGTTTGTCAAGCAACATGGTCTTTCTTTTTAACTTTTCCTTCAGGCTTTTCATATGAAAAAGATCCCCGGGTGTACTTTGACGACACTTGTGTTGTTCCTGAGAGACTGGAAGGTAAGTAGCCTCTCCAGTTTGTTGCTAAGCCAGAGTGTTGGAGATGTCAGAGAGCCTCAGTCAGTGTTGTTAACACCGAGTCGGCAAGAACAACTCCTTCATGCCTGAGACGCCTGAGAAACTTAAGACTAAAGTATTGCATGTATATCCTTGTCCCAAATAGGCAAAGTCAAACAAGAGCCCACCATGTATCGGGAGGGGCCCCCTTATCAGAGACGAGGTTCCCTTCAGCTGTGGCAGTTCCTGGTTACCCTGCTTGATGACCCAGCCAATGCCCACTTCATTGCCTGGACGGGTCGTGGCATGGAGTTTAAGCTGATCGAACCTGAGGAGGTAAGCACTGGCTAGACTTGGATGATACTTGACCCACTGATGATGATGATGATGATGAAGATGATGGTGATGGTGACGGGTGCTCGTTTAGTTCTCCATTGAGGCTTTTCACTGTATGAAATACACTCTTCCTTCTCATTCACGCTCTGACCTGGCCAATGGGCTCGGCAGTTCTTTTCCTATCGATAGGACAATTTACAGTTCAGGGACACGCAGCGTTCTCCACTGGAGAAAACACAAAAAGTATTAGTTAAACATCTGCATAATCTATAGAGTGAGGCCACAAAGACTTGCATTTAGAGAACGTCTGTTTTCCGTCTTGGAAAGTCTTTCTCAAGTGTTGTCTCATGATACCAGCTTGTTTTGGTGTTGGTCCTCGTATGTGTCAGGCTACGTTTGAGGCTACGCGGACACACTGTGTGACATTTTGGTAACATAAGATGCAACTTCCCCACAGCATATTTCAAATGGCTCTAACCTAGACAAATAAAGTGATCAGAAATGGGTCAGTCTTACGAGCTTAGTTTTTTTTTTTAAGCTTATCACGTGGCATCACAATAGTTGAGAGGTGACCCCAAACCTTCATTATTTTAATAGACAAAGAAACATTATTACTGTCCTTTGCCCAGAACTGTTGACAGATAGGCCTACAGATAATACCAATACCATTTCTTCAATGGAGAAAATACACAAAATGCCTTTCCTGAATATCACGTAACAAAGTGAATTAAATCATGGTTTCAGTTTGGCATATTCCAAAAGCGCTGATTTTAAATTTCTATTCGATTTAAAATCTAAAGAGATCATAAATGGGGGGAAAAAAACCCTGCCCTGAAGATCTTGACATATGCTTCTTTTGGTAGCATATACCTAGGCATTATATATTAAACCAGCAGAGCAGAAGTTGTCTTTGGGTTGGGTTTAATCGAAATGGGAACAGTCCTATTGGAAGGTATTTGAGCAAGAATTACAGTTTTAGATGTTGTTTGATTAACACCAAGGCTCACTCGGCACACCAAGGGGATAGTCGGTCTGGGAGTTAACAGCAGGAAGTAACTACTTGGCACTTGGTTTAGAAAAAGAAAATGATCTGAAAGTTAAGATGAGAAAAGGAGACTATGTGGATTGGGAATTTATAAAGAATCCTGACTGATAGGACTGATAAGAAAGGCTTCATTAAAGGCAGTTATAAAAAGAAGCTGTATGGTGTTCCCTGTCTTGTATCATTCATGAAAATGGAAATGCGTCAACATCTATCGTAAACAGTTTCTGTTAAGACTCAGTCTCCCTTCAAAGCCAGAGTTTAGTACTACTGTGTTTTTCTAAGGTTTCTTCTGGGCTAAGTCATGTACAAATGGAGCCCTACTGGAGAGCCCCCCACCCCACATCCTTTTCCTGATATCACAGCCAGGTTTATATGACGCTTGAGGAAAGCATGTTGCCTAGACTCACTGAGGCTTTTCGAAAGCAAATCTGTCATGTGGGCAGCCCTTATTGATTTATCTCATTTCACAAGCAGGAGCTTTTATTACTTTATTGCCACTGCCTCAGGCCTAAGCACAGGCTGTGCAGCTGCAGGTAAACCTGGTTATGACCCTTTATAAAGCTGTTATTGAATCTTCTGCTCTCCTACCAGTGGTAAAGACAACGATGAACAGATGGTAAAGGGCCCCTGCTTTCGTACTTAATAGAAAAACTAATATTAATCCAAAATGCTCATAAATGTCAAGTAGCCAGGTCGCACCAGAGGCCTGTGGTGGCCTTGAGCCTCCCTCGGCTGACTGGACAGCTTTGTTTCTTCAGGAAGTACTTCCTTCCACTCCACCTTGAAATCCCCCAGCATTCCCTGAACTCTGAATGTTCTATTCTCTGATGTTCTAGGACCGATTCTGTTCTGTGTGTGCACTTGGGCCTCAGGACACACAGCCTGCAGCCTTGGTTTTCTTAACCTGCTGGTTGTATAACTTTGGCCATCCCTACTCTTTGTTAAAGTCAGGAAGATACCAACTCCTCGAAAAGGCTGTAAGACGTTGTCATGGGGGGAGCTTGAAGGGTGAAGCGGAGGAGGAAGCTGTTTGGGACGTAATTGTAGGCAGCTGTGTGGCTGAGTAGTGCACTCTGGGTAATTATCCATAATATCCATTACACTGTGCATGGAAATTGTGGTTTTAGAACTGCGTTTTGGCAGGCCCCCTAATCAAATGTCTTTTGATAGTCATCCAGCTTAGCACCCTCTCAATTATGACTGACTCGGCTTTAATCTGGAGCCATTTTAACTGTGAATCTGCATTAATGAATATTTTGGGGGGTAGGGTTGTTTGTTGAACATGTGGCAGATAACTGATGCCATGGGGAGGTTTAAAAGGATGGGCTGCTAGAAAGAGCCGCTCCTTGTGCTGTGGCTTGCTCTCTCTTGAAAAGGGAGGAAAAGAAATGTGAGTCTTTTAACTCTTTCAGCCTCCGTCCTCAAGAGGCATGTTATCGAAGTAATGAATGGAAAAAATGAAAGAAAGAGCTGCTGACAAGCTATTGCCTGCTCCCCTTCCCCCAGAAATGGGGCAGCCCTCATTTCCACAGCCTTCAGTGTGCCGTATCATGCCTTACTGTGGAAGGAGCAGCACTGGGGAGGGCTATTGAATCACAGGGCCCTGGCCAAAGAGGATGAGTCAGTAACTATGGCTACCAGAGCTGCTTCAAAGTCAGCGCATATGCACAACCTCTCTCCAGTAAGCTATTGCATATGCAAGTGACAGCAAGGAGAGGCCAAGGCTGAAGTTGGAGAATGTTCAAGAGTTAGTTTCCACCACCGAATACAGTTAAGACGTTGAGGCTGGGCTTCTTTTGTAAGGCCCCCTGTGTCACTTGACGGCTCATAGTACTTCAAGGACAGCTTTATGGTGTCATTGCTTTTGAACAGGGTAGAAAGACCTGAATTGGTTTAGCAGGTTTCCCTTTTACCACTATTTCTTCCGGCTTAAAGTGTTGTATCTTCTCTAACCAAGGGATGGATTTTTGCTTAATTGTGCCTTTTTGGCTATTTCAAAGATGGAGTTGAATGGGTGCAGTATGGGGAAGGGAGAGCCAGGGACATCGTGTTTGCCATAGGGGCGTGAGGCAAACAAATGGAAAGTTAACTTTCACATGGTCTGTTGCAAGGCAGAGGGGAATCATGGCTATTGAATTATTCTAATGTAATTAGGACAGACGCATTCTTCCTTGCTTATCAGATCATTTCTGATATTTTTTTAAAGGTCAGCTTAGAATCCTGACTTCAGAAGATGTTGCTTTCATTCTGCCCAAATACTTTAAGGAAATAACTTTAAGTGAAATGCGTTTTTTATGACCCACTTTCCCGTTCGCAGTCTTCCTACTTCCCATTTTGTGTGTAACATCTGGTTTTTTAAAGATCAAAGGAATACAGTTATTTTGTTTGTTTGTTTTTTTAAGTTTCCAAAAGCGATCTCAAATTTTCAAAACATGAACCCCTGGTTTACATACACTTAAAGACCTCTGAGGAGACTCATGTTTCTGGAGTTATTCTTCTCCTTCTCCTTGGACAGTCATCCTTACAGGTAGGGTTTGGATGTTGAGATACTTGAGAACAGAAGTTGCTTGGCTGTCCTGATGATTGGGAAAGCCTACTAGGAAGTTTTCTTGCTGTAAGGCTTCTTCGCCCAAAGCTCCGGTTACATCCCCATCACTGCACCTCAGGTGGCCTGGGTTGGGTATAATGCACTTCATAACTGTTTGGGAAGCCCTGTTAATTTTTCATTAAGTGGATAATGGTGCTGCATGTCTTAATGTCCATTCTGTAAGTCCGCTGGGAGCAGGGGATTGGATGGCAGTGGGCTGGAATGATCCGGTTCCCCCTTACTCCATGAGCTGCAGTAAGTAAACAGCTCCCAGCCCCTCGCCAATCTTATTAGAATTGAACTTTTGCTCTGCTGGCCCATTAGCAACTCACTAGTGTGTTTCTAATGTTTCAAGAATGACCACTCTAATTATTCCTTATTGACTGCTACAGAAGCCATAGCACTTAATGGCAACATGTTAATGGTCTATGGGTATTGGTCAATAATTCATATGTGGAGAAACACTAGAGAGCCTGCTTCCTCTGGGACCTTAGCCAAGCCCTCTGCAATCTTAAAGTGCTAGGATTCTTCCACCTCTAGATCTCACCTCTTAGCAGTTGTGACTAAATCATCACCTTTGTTGAACATCTGGTCTTGAGGGAATTAAGTGATTTTGCTTCCAGGTCAGGGAAATGGATCATTGACCAAAGCAGTCAAATTACAGAACTGGCTCTCCTGGGATTGGGAGAAAACCACCAGGCCCAGGGAATGAGTTTCCATTGCTCTCTGTCTTCCTGTCTCTTTAGGTTGCTCGGCGTTGGGGCATCCAGAAGAACCGGCCAGCCATGAACTATGACAAGCTCAGCCGTTCTCTACGCTATTACTACGAAAAGGGCATCATGCAGAAGGTGAGCAATGATGAGAGACACCTAGACCGCTCTGACCACTTTCAAAGAAAATGCCGAGGGCTTCCATAATAAGACTGTTTATAATGGCTGGGAGAAAATGTCAGCCTCATAAGTGATTCTGCTGTAGGAAAAAAATCTTGGAAAAGCAAACTTAAGATAAGAGTCAAATGAGATATAAAGAGCACTCTTAATGCTCTTGGGTACACAGAAACCAGAGGTTGCATGTGGAGCACGCTATGGGAAAATTAGGCTCCTCTGCTTTATTTAAACTGCCTCTAATTACAAAAATGTCCAGAAACTTAGGCCAACTATTACATCCATAGTACATGAGTACATCAGGGAATCAACTTGAAGGTCTTTACTCCCGTAAGTGCTGAGTTGAAATCTTTAGTTGTCAAAACACCTAGACCTCTAAATATCTTGATTTAATTCTTTTTTTAATATAATTTATTGTCAAATTGGCTTACATACAACACCCAGTGCTCATCCCAACAAGTGCCCTCCTCAATGCCCATCACTCATTTTCCTCTCTCCCCCACTCCCCCATTGACCTTCAGTTTGTTCTCTGTATTTAAGAGTCTCTTGTGATTTGCCTCCCTCCCTCCCTCCCTCTCTGTTTGTAACTATCTTTTTCCCCTTCCCCTTCCCCTCCCCCATGGTCTTCTGTTAAGTTTCTCAAGATCCACATATGAATGAAAACATATGGTATCTGTCTTTCTCTGACTGACTTATTTCACTCAGCATACTACCTTCCAGTTCCATCCACATTGCTGCCAATGGCATGATTTCATTTTTTCTCATTGCCAAGTAGTATTCTGTTGTAATATAAACCACATCTTCTTTATCCATTCATCAATTGATGGACATTTAGGCTCTTTCCATAATTTGAATATTGTTGAAAGCGCTGCTGTAAACATTGGGGTACATGTGCCCCTATGCATCAGCACTCCTGTATCCCTTGGGTAAATTCCTAGCATTGCTATTGCTGGATCATAGGGTAGTTCTATTTTTAATTTTTTGAGGAACCTCCACACTGTTTTCCAGAGCAGCTGCAGGTTTAATATTCTCAATAGTGTTAGAGGAATAAGGAAATCCTGTTTCTCTCTCCAAACCTATAGAAACTGGAACTCAAGTTAAAAACCCAAGGTTTATAAAATGGCAGCAGAATCACTTGGTAGCAAGTTGTTTGCAGAATAAAGGATGAAATGTATTTTGAGGAAGCCAGCACAAAATACTTATTGGGGTGGCCGGTGAGAGGACCACAGTCTGAAAATCCTGTGGATAGGCAGAAGATGGCAATGGCAGATCACTGGTTCATCATTCGTAGCCACCATATTTTATGCTGTGCTATAACCCAGACTCTAACATTTACACGTTGCGGCAGTCTGGTGGTGGCCGATAAGATGCACTTGGCAGAAGCATATGGCCATTGCTGTTGAGAACCTGGCTATGCTGAAGCCAGGTTTATCTTTCTCGTGGGCAGGTGGTAATGTGACCCCATATTCCTCTCACCAGCTTAACAAATATTAAACAGCTTTTCATTGTCTTCTGGATAAAGACGTAAAGTAAAGATAAAAATAAAGTCTTACGGTATTTTAGTGCTTCATATAGACTATAAGGCTATTCCCAGTCTGGGCACCATCACCTAACATCTGTTTCCTTACCTGCATTTGACCTCTGTCACTTGCACAGCCATCTTTCTTTTAATTAATGTAGTATTTGTTTACCAGAGAATACAGATCACATGCATGTAAGTCATCAAACATATTAAAAAATGAAAAAAACCACATTAAACTATCATCCTATTTAAGAATTAGAACATTCCTAGTCCCTTCATTGCCTGGCCAGCCAATAATCACCTTAACACTCCAAGAATCTGAAGTCCTCGGGTTGGGTCCCTTTCCTGCTTCCAGCAGCACCTACATGTATCTCTATCATGGCCCTTGTCTCTTTTTTCTAAGTTACTCATTACTAGTCAGTATCCCTCACTTGTCTATATGAAGTCTCACAGTGCAAGCTCCTTTGGGACAGGGCTGAGGGTTTCACTTCAGTGCTTGGCACAGCGTTGATAGAGACTCTAGGATGAGCAATCACTCTATTCTACTTCCCCTTTTTGTAAAGTGTGCAATTCAGTGGTTTTTTAATATATTCACAGTTGTGCAACTATCACCACAATCAATTTTAGAACATTTTATCACCCCAGAAAGAAACCCTAAACCCATTAGCAATCACTTTCCGCTTTCCCCCAAACTTTACACATACACATACTCCTCTCCCCCGCCACCATTTTAATGTTAATACTATCAGGTGGAATCCTAAATTCAGGAAGATGAGCTATTATTCCTTTGCTGTTTCCAACTCCAGATCCAATCTGGAACTTGAACTAGTTGTCCCTATGACTAGGTCCTTGTTTTTTAAGGAAGTAGAAGAGAACTTCATTTCTGAGAATAAAACAGGCAAAGAGTAAAGGAAGGCACAGGGAATGAACTTGAATGGGTTCAGATCCTAACACTCCCATTTATTAGTTGTACGCTTTGTATTAACCTCCCAAAGACTCTATTCCCAATAAAAATGGAGATGAAAAATGTTGCAGCAATTTCACAGGGTAATTTATGGGAAAATGTTCCAGAGATGGTAATGCACTATCCAGTCAGTGTAAGGGATTTTTGTTGTATTGGTCATATGTCCCATGAGTAAATGAGAACTAATTAAAGATGAATGATAGCATGCCCATGTGGGGAGAAATTTTAAAAAGCTATAGTCCCATACCCTCAATTCTTGAAAGGGAAAATTGAGGTTCACAGAGGTTAAGACTCATTAGTAACTGAACCAGGATAGGAAGCTATCAAGTCCTGGCCCCTGATCTTATGTTGTTTCCACTATGCCCTCCTGCCTCACTCTTCTACATACATGTACTGGCTTTTGAGGGAGGGAATCCAAGATTTAGTGTAAATCTATAGCTTAAAAAATCTAAATAGGGATGATTAATTGTGTACATCTGCCACCCTTAAGTCTTGCTTTGGTGAAGATCCTAACTGTCCAGTTTCATACATAGCCCCTAACTCCTAGTGTTTAAGTTCCAAAGAACGTTGGTGCAGACAGCCATGTTCTGGTGACTAGACAGAAGTATCACCATAAAATAAGCTTTTAGGCCTTATTAGGATAATTCTTTTTTTTTTTAGCTTTATTTATTTATTTTCAGTAAGAAAGAGAGACAGCGTGAGTGTGGGAGAGACAGAAAGGGAAAGAGAGCATCTTAGGCAGGTTCCATGCCCAGCGTTGAGCCCAACGTGTGGCTCAATGCAGGGCTCGATCTCACGACCGTGAGCTCATGACCTAAGCCAGAATCAAGAGTCGGACACTTTACTGCCTGAGCCACCCAGGCACCCGAGACCTATTAGGATAATTCTATTACCTCTACAACCTGCCTCTGTAGCCACAGATTTGTTAAACCCAAGATTTGGAAGCAAAGGCATATCTCTGCAATTAAAAAGAGATTTTATGGGGCGCCTGGTGGCTTAGTTGGTTAAGCGTCCGACTTCGGCTCAGGTCACGATCTCACAGTTCATGGGTTCCAGCCCCACACTGGGCTCTGTGCTGACAGGTTAAAGCCTAATGCCTGCTTCGGATTCTGTGTCTCCCGTCTCTCTGCCCTTCCTCCTCTCTCTCTCTCTCTCTCTCTCTCTCTCTCTCTCTCTCTCAAAAATAAATAAAGATTTTAAAAAATTCAAAAAAAGATTTTACAATCACAACAGAATGACCGAAGGGCAGGATTAAACTCAATCTTTTGAATTTTTGAGCCTAAAATGTTTATTTTATCAGTAATTTTAGCTGCCTTCCCTTGCCCCTTTGCATTACCCAAGTGAAGCGCATTATCAGGTTTGATTTTGAGTGGTATGTGTCTTCTTGTGCCGATGCTAAACAACCAGCAGAGAACAGGTGATCCCATTGACCTAGATGGCTCCTCGAAGTGCATTGTGAGGCCTTTGAGTCAAGACCTTTTGGTTCTAATGTTATCATGCATAAAATTCATTAAAAGGTCGTTAGCAGTTCTTCAGTGTAGCAGAACCATGGAATGCATAATGTAAAACCACAGGTAAGCCAAAAAGCAACTCTACTTGGCTTTAGGACAAATTTAAGTTCCCACGTAGGCTCTCTGATCAAATTCCTAGCCCTTCAGAATAACAAAGCTGTAGGGTGAAGACTGTGAGCCTTGGAGGTAACGGAAAACGTGGTCCCTGTGCTGCATTTAACTTTTCAATCCCCCTTGTAACACTAAGCACCAGCCTCATTGTAAGCTTTCTTCCTAGGTAATGAGTATAACACAGTGAGAGTTCTCTAAAAGAACTTATCTAGGGGAGCCTAGGTGGCTGCGTCAGTTAAGCGTCCGACTCTTGATTTTGGCTCAGGTCTCCATCTCATGGTTCCTGATTTAGAGCCTCATGTCCGGCTCTGCACAACAGCGTGGAGCCCACTTGGGATGCTCTCTCTGTCCCTTCCCAACTCACGCACACTCAGTCTCTCCCTCTCTCTCAAAATAAATAAATAAACTTAAAAAATTGTTTAAATAAAAGCCTTGGGGTTCCTGGGTGGCTCAGTCAGTTAAGCATCCGACTCTGGATTTCGGCTCGGGTCATGATCTCACAGGTTCATGGGATCCAGCCTCACGCCAGGCTCTGCAGCACAGAGCCTGCTTGGGATTCTCTCTCTCCCTCTCCCTCTCTCAAAAACAAATTAAAAAGCATTTAAAAAATTAAAGAGCCTATCAAATAAATAAAATAGCCTATCTAGTGTGATCTTGAAATTCGGGTATCTTCTTTTTCAAGCGCCGAGCTGTGGTGTCAACCCAACGCTTGGCAGCTAACAGGTCCCCAAGATTTATCAAAGTAAATCTGAATGATTTGGACAATCAACTACTAATGAGCCTCCTTTGGTCCCTGGCTCCTTGAGAACTTGATGACGTTCAATTATCTCATTACCCTACCTTTGGTTCCCATCCTCCCCGCCCCCCATGCCCTGTTCCAGCTGGGCCTTATAAAGCGTGTTTTCTCTCTCAGGTGGCTGGGGAGCGATACGTCTATAAATTTGTCTGTGACCCGGATGCCCTTTTCTCCATGGCCTTCCCTGACAACCAGCGTCCGTTCCTGAAGGCAGAGTCTGAGTGTCACCTCAACGAGGAGGATACCCTGCCACTGACCCACTTTGAAGACAACCCGGCTTACCTCCTGGACGTGGATCGCTGCAGCAGCCTCCCCTATGCCGAGGGCTTTGCTTACTAAGTTTCTGAGCGGCTAAGCGGCCAAACCCTAGAGCTAGCAGTTCCCATTCAGGCAAATGAGGGCAGTGGTTTTGTTTGTGTTTTTGGCTGTTCCTAAAGCTTGCCCTTTGAGTATTATCTGGAGAACTCAAGCTGTCTCTGGATTGGCACCCTTAAAGACCGATACCTTGGCTGGGGAGTGGGGACAGGGAGGGGCGGAGAAACCACCAAAAGGCTGGTGCCTCAGCTCTGACCCTGACAAGGTTTCTGGGAAGAGATTGAAATGGAGCCTCCTTCCCATGGACAATATATGCAAAGCAATACCTTGTTCAGGTTAGTGCCCACAAACCAGGACGGAGTGTGTGACAATCTGCATTGATCACGGACTACTAATTGCCTTTACGTAGAAGGGCTCTGATTTGCACAATTTATTGAACAAGGAATGACAAACCTGTAGAAGAGTAGGTAGGCTACGAAGTCGGGGAGGCTCAAACCATGAAGGGTTAAAAATGGATCTTAAAATCTGGAGAGTTCTTCTAGCTCAATCTGAAATGTTTCCCCCTTGGTCTAGAAAGAAGGATGGGGGCGGGGGGGAAGTCAGAACAGCTGTTACCCACTCCATGGTTCTCAAATAATAAACCATTGCTACTCTTGGGAACCTTCTAGCCATGTGGTCACCAAGTAGAACAAGCCCCCTTTCTCTTCCCAGTCACACGGCCGTGTGTGGATGGCTTTCATTTCAGAAGGGTGATTTACACTTTTGACAGTATTTTGTTTTGCTTTGATTCGGGGGATTGTTTTGTTTTGGTGGTTGTTTTGGAAAAACAGTTTATAAACTGATTTTTGTAGTTTTGGTATTTAAAGCAAAAAAAAAAAACAAACCTTTTGGTAACTGCGCACTGCGTCCTTTAGCAGGGCGGTGCCGACCGATGAAGACGCTGCAGCTTGAAAGGGGCTTTGCTGGGGGCTTGCCCTTAGCAGTGTCCAAGCCCACTTTATTGCCTGCTTTGTGCTTTCTGCACCAGACAGCCTGACAGAACATTTGCACCTGAGTTGTACATTTTTGAGGTGTGCAGGGCAGCCTGGACACCCCGCTGAGATTCTATGTGTATAGTTCCCCGCGTTCTCTAACACGCCCTCTCTGGAAAGCATATGTACATAATACATATCATGTCCATTTGAAACCTGGCCACCTGGTGGGAACCCTGGGGGTTTCTCCCTGGGCGTGACTGATGACAATTTCCATTTCATTCGTCTGTTTTGTTTCCTTCTTTTTTTTTTTTTCCTTTAATCCTTGGACTTTAAACCCTGCATATGATTCGATAGGGTTTCAGATGTACGTGTGACACTGACAGGTAAAAACAGTGCTAGCGTTTTAGTTTCTTGCCACCTTCAAAAAAAAAAAAAAAAAGCTATTCTGATTGCTGTATTATATTGGAAAAGTTTTAAACAACCCAGCTAAAGCTATGTGAAAGTTGGCCTCGAAGTAGAGGAAAAGTTCTTAGGAGGTGGTGGTACCTTGCTACCTGCCCTGCTGGTAGGATTCCGTGCTCCCCACGGCACTCAGCACGTCAGGAACGACTGCTGTTCTTCATACGGGGAAGACCGTGCCGACATGGTGAGCGGAAGAAACAGGCTTTGATTTGTTTTCCTACGAATGGGGTGCACTACCGTCTCAAACAGTCCCCCTTAAGACCAGCAGCATGTCTGTGAAGAGGGTCCTAGGGATAAAGGGGTGCGTTTTACAGCTCTGAAAACAGGAGGTTTTCCTCTATTGGAAGCTAATTAGCCCACAAAGGTATTGAACCTCTAGCTTGGGCCTTAATTAGCATTGTACTCTCATCAAAGGACTCTTTCCAAACCATATTTATAGCTCTCTAACCTCCACATAGTCTATATATAGATGCATATTTTACCCCCAGCTGGCTAGAGATTTATTTGTTGTAAATGCTGTATAGGATTTGTTTTTTCTTTCTTTACTTATCCTGGTTTGGGTTTTCTTTTTTTGATGAATTTACGCTGTCTTAGCAAGTATGAAAATAACCCTCTGTAGCCCGAGCTCCCCTCTCCCCAGCTGTAACTGCGTGGCCTGTGCTGTCACGGGACCTAGGATGGCGGCATCACCGTTGCATTCCCATCGGACTCATGCACCTCCCGGATGGTTTTGGTTTTTTTATTTGTTTTGTTGTTTTATTTTTGCTTCTTTTCCAGAGTGTGGAAAGTCTACAGTGCAGAAAGGCTTTAACCTGCCAGTTGATTTGAAATACTTTCCCCTGCGCAGGGCCGTATGCATCCTGCCAAGCTGCGTTATATTCTGTACTGTGTACAATAAAGAAGTTTGCTTTCAGTTTACCGGGTGCCTGAAACCTGCCTCTTTCTTGCCCTCGGTGGTCTAATTTTTTTTTTTAAGTTCATTTATTTATTTTGAGAGAGTTCAGTGAAGGCGTAGAGAGAAGGGGAGAGAGAGAATCCCAAGCAGGCTCCACACCAGCAGCACTGAGCCTGACACAGGACTCAAACACGAGAACTGGGAGATCATGACCTGAGCCAAAACCAAGAGTTGGATTCTAAACCGACTGGGCGACCCAGGTGCCCTTCAGTGTTCTAGTTTTAAAGCAAGCAGAAGCCACCTGGCTTCCTCTCTCTCTCTCTCTCTCTCTCTCCCTCCCCCCCCCCCATCCATTACCCCCCCCCTCAGATATTTAGAGAGGAATTAAAGGAACAGTCACCTGGAACTAGTGCACAGTGCTCTTTGGCCTCACCTCCCCTCTTAAACTGTGGCTAAAAATTCGAGCTGAAGGAGTAGGAGGTAGAGAAGTCCTCTTCCCAGCCAGTGGTGAGCTGAGACCACCCCACCCCCTCAAGCCCACCTACCTGCCAACTCTTAGTAACAATTTTTTTTAATGTTTATTTACTTTTGAGAGCGAGAGACAGACCGAGTGTGACCGGAAGAGGGGCAGAGAGAGAGGGAGACACAGAATCCGAAGCAGGCGCCAGGCTCCGAGCTGTCAGCACAGAGCCTGCACGAGGCTTGAACCCACAAACCATGAGGTCATGACCTGAGCCCAAGTCGGACGCTTAACTGACTGAGCCACCCAGGCACCCCTCTTAGTAACAATTTTTTAAAGTGTAGCTCATGTTTGGACCCTGGGTTGTGTGAAAGATTACTAACCAGGCTAGGACTAGGGGTTCCAGAGTGATTCTAGCTCAGCCCCTTGGATACATACTTCAAAAAACAGTAAGAACCTAAGAAATTCTTACATACTAATTTTCCCCCAACAAGCTTTGATCTTAAGAAGTGAAATTGTTCCTAATTTTAAAATCAGGCTGTTCCCTTGGAAATTACAACAAAAACTTAGGAAGTTTTTTTTTAGCCTGGTTTTTTTTTTTTTTTTTTTTCTGTTATTGTTGTTTGTTTTTAGCCGTGCAGCAGTAAGAATTTTTCTTCCAAGTTTGTCTCCTTCTTGTGGGCATATATCGCTTGGGGAAAGTGTGGAAGAAAAATACAGTCTGCAGACTGTGTGCAGTGCTAGGCCCCGTGGTGTTCTTGTTTCACTCTCTTTTCTGTACCTTCATGGGGCTTTTCAAGACTCCTGTTACCGTAGAGGAATAAGTAGAGCCTTTTTCCAGGCCTATAACAGAAGCCTTTCTGTAAGTTTATCTGCTATCTTTCTTCCACTGTTTTACAAGCCCTTAAGTGGAGAAACATCTGAGACTGAATCGGTGCACAGCCGCTTGAATCGGAGCTTGTGAGGAATGAATGCCTGCCACATAAACCCATTAGCTTCGACAGATTAAGAAAAGATGCTTGGGGAGAAGGCAGGGGAACCCAGGACAAAGGGAGCTCTGCCTCTCCGCTTCACCAAGATAAGGCTCTGACAATCAGCTCCCCGTTATTCACGGGCTCATTATCCAGCCTGGGCCCAGACCCAGATCGTTAACCTAATGTGGGAGGTCACCAAACACTGGGCCGCCCTTCCAGTGTCGGGCGCGAGGATAAGGAAGCCCAGAAAATGTGAAGTTTACTCTTCGTCGAGGTCCCCTTTCATGAGCCAAGCCAGGCAAACAATGCTCACTCAGTCGTTAGATGACAAAGAGGTAGTGTGAGGGCAAAAGAATGTGGTTATGGGAGCCAGAGTATGTGCAGAATCTAAATTCTAATGCAGCTGGGACAAATGTAAACTAATGTGGAGGAAAAACACTCATGTACCCAGACGGTTGGAAACCTTAGACAATCCGTTGCCCAGTGGTGCAGGTGGCTGGAGCTCAGTGTGCAGCCTCTGAAACACAAGCAAAAGGGAAAAAAAGCCATAAAAATCATCAGTTTTAATAATACATATATATGGAAGCATTGGTTTTATTTAGCCTAAGCGCACCGTACTTAAAATAGGCGGTGGGGGTGGGTGTGGCATACAGACAAGCCACTGTGTCCCCGTCCCAGCAGATACACTCCTGTCCCATACACTGGTCAGTGAGCAACCGACCAGCCTTTCTTTAGCTCCTCCAGTTTAAAACCTGGCTCTACACCCAGGCCTTGGTTTATTGACCTTGGCAGTGAACCTCAGATAGCTAACCTTTGAATGGCACTTTACAGTTTACAGAGCACTCTTTCATCCCCATTATCTTTTTGGCAGGCTTTCTTAAATGGTAACACTTTGTTGAAATTGAATCTGAAAATACGGCTGTTAGCCTCCCCAAGTACTTTCTTGGATTGTCCACAGTGGCTACTGTGGGAAAAGGGCTACACACAGGGGTTCTGGCCCAAGCTCTGGGATTGACTGGATTAACCAGATGATCTCAGGGGCGTCCTGGCCTAACTTCCCAGGTCAGGGAGGGCACTGATGAGCTGCTACTTCCAGAGCTCTTAGGAGATATGGGAGAAGGAGTTCCTTTGGGAATTCAAGGCCAAAGGATGCCTGGGAAACACAGGTGCACAGGTTTAACAGTTAAAGACATTCTCCAGTCATTCGGGAAGCTCTGAAGACTGCTGAGTCCACCGTTAAAGGTATATGTTTGTTCATTTCCCAGGCATCCACTGAATACCTACTAGATGCCAGGCACTGCTGGATACTAAAAATAAATGACTGAAGGTGGCATTTTGATATAAAGCCCTGTTCTTGACAACGATGATACATGCAATGACTCCTTAAATGCCCTACTCACCAGCTCACAGCTGCTCATACTTAAACACAACTGACACCATCTTATTCTGACCACATTGACCAGAGGCTGAGGTTGGGCCTTTATCTACTGCCACTGCTGGTGGAGGGTTGTTCCCAGGGATGTTAAGTCCTTGGTGTACCTCCTACCAGGAAGAGAAGAGGGTAAGCCCAGATGTCAATGAGCTGGGAGCTGTTTGCAGATGCAGTAATGCAGGTGGGCTGCGGGGACCTGAAGCAGGTGTCGTGATGGTTGCTATACCTATCTTCCACATTAGCAGGACTCTCCTGGATGACCTTGTTTCTTTGTCTCCATACTGAAGGTGAGTGATTCTTTGCTTCCATCATTCCGTTAACAAGCATATATCAAGCATCTTTTTTGTATACTGCAATAGACGCTTTGAGGTGGGGGTGGGGGTCCCACAGTGAAACCCACCCTCCCCTTAAACGGCTCACAGGCAAATGGGGAAAACATTTTTCTGCATGAAACTAGAATACAAGTTATAAGTTACTATTACTCATCCAATAAATAGTGCCTATTCTATGCCAGGCATCACTCTGGGACTAGTGGAAGGAAAAAAATAGGGACAAGTCTCTGCTCTCAGGGATCTTACATGTGGGGAAGAGGGTAAAAACAAATGAAGCAAGTAAGTGATGACATGCATTAGACAGTGGTAAGTACTATGGAAAAAAATAAAGCGTGAGAGGGAAATAGTGAATGGTAAGGTGCATGGGTTGCACTCACAGAGATATCAGGGAAGACCTCACAGTTGAGCAAAGACTTGAGAAGAGTAAAGTAGCCAGATGCATATCTGAAGCAAAAGCTTGTAGACAGAGGGAAGAGCACGTGAAAGGACTTGAAACTTGAATATACGTGGAATATTTATGGAAAATAGCAAGGCCTGTGACTCCAGATCAGAGTCACAGTGATGGGGTGTGTAGTAAGAAACAAAGGCAGCAAGGGGCACCTGGGTGGCTCAGTCGGTTAAGTGGCCGACTTTGGCTCAGGTCATGATCTCACGGTCCGTGAGTTCGAGCCCCGCGTCGGGCTGTGTGCTGACAGCTCAGATCCTGGAGCCTGTTTCAGATTCTGTGTCTTCCTCTCTCTGACCCTCCCCCATTCATGCTCTGTCTCTCTCTGTCTCAAAAATAAATAAACGTTAAAAAAAAAAAGAAACAAAGGCAGCAAGAATAAATTGTGGTTGTATTATCAAGGGCCATGTAGGCTTTTTAAGGACTCTGACATTTGCTCTATTCGTGTTTAGCTGTTAGAGGTTTTGAGCAGAGTCTTGACATAATCGGACTCCTGTTTTAAAGGCTCGCTCTGGCTGCTGAGTTGAAAATAGATGGTAGGAGAACAGGGGAGGAAGAACAGCCACGTAGTAGGCTAGACAGTAATCCAGATGAGGTGACATGGTGATTTGGTCCAGGGCACAAAGAGGCCATAGTCTAGATATATTTTGCACGTAGAGCCAATAGGTTTTAGATGTATAGAGTGGGAGAAAAAGAGGAGTCGGTTATGGCTTCAAAGTTTCTTGGTCCGAGCATTAAGGAAGTGTGAGATTGCCATTTACAGCTATTTATTGAGATAGAGGAGGAGAAATCGGGGGTTGGAGTGCGGGGAAGAACAGGTATCCTGTTTTGAACATATTAACTTTGAGGTGCCTATTAGAAATCCAGATGGGAGCATTGGTTTGGATATACGAGTCTAAAGTTCAGAAGAGAGATCCAAACTAGAGAAAGAAGTCATCAGTGTGTAAGAGAGTATATAAAGCTGAGCTGATGAGATCACTAAGGGAATATACCTAGATTAAAAGAAAAAGAAAAATTCACAAGAAAAGTTCAGGATGAAGAGGCTGAGGCGATGAAAAAGAACCATCAGAGGAGAAGGGAAAAAAGTGATTAGTCAAATAGTGATGATCAGAACGGTATTTCCAGGAGAAAAAAGAAATTAACATGGCTGATGCTTCTGATGTGTCAGTAGGGTGAGGACGGGGACTGAATTGGCAACCTGGAGGTCATAGGTTACTTGTGCATTTCCGCAGAGTGAAAGAAAGAGACAGAACTGAATAATACAATAATACAAGGGGGGTTAAGTTTATTCTCAGTTGGAGGCAGAGATCAGAGAAGTCTCCATGGATTCAGAATCCTGGGCTTGAGTTCAGCTCAGCCTCTCTCCCCAGTCTTTCTTTCCATTCGTTGACTCTCAAAGTCTGAAAGAGCCCTGGGTGGGCATCCCTCTCAGGTGTCTTGACCAGAAGGTACTGGGTGAGCCATTCAAGGATAAAGGAGGAAAGATTACTATGCCGTTACCACCATTTTTGGCATCCCTATGGGACCCTATTCTTGTTTTGTGCTCTTAAATTTCTTTTTTTGAAATGTTAACTGTTTTTAAATAACCTTTTTTTCATATTACACAATTAGCATATGTTCTTTGTAGAAAAACAGAAAAAAAAGACCTTAGCCCAAATTTAAAACTATTCTGAGAACTCCACCTAGAAATCACAGTTAAAACTTTATTGTACATCTTTCCACATGGCTTTTCTCGGTACTGTTATTTAATTATAAAAATAAGGTCATGCTATACAGTGAACACAGTTTTGTCACTTATTTTTCCACACTGTAGTTTGAACATCTTTCCAAATCTGGGAGTATTTAATCATTTTTAATGCCTGCATGGTGTTCCATAGTACATAAGTATTACAGCATTTTTGAGCAGTCCCCTTTGCTGGGAATTAAGGTACCATAAACATACATCCGAAACCAATCCAAGTGTTCTCCATCCTCAAAAATCAAACAAACAAACAAACAAACAAAAAATAAGAATTGGGGCTTTTTCTTGTGTTCCCAATTAATAACTAAGTACTAATTTTACCTTCTAGATATCTCTCAAATCCAGCTCTGTCACCTGTCATAACTCATCCGCAATCACCACTCACAGACTATTACCATCACCAACTAACACATCTCACCACGTCCATGCTTACCTCCTCCGACCCTTCTCCTTACTCTAGTCAGAGTGATGATTTGTAAGCCCAAGCCATTCCTTCACTTAAGCCTTTTCAATGACACCTACTAGAACACCTAAAATTTAAAAAGGCTACCACCACCAAATGTTGGCAAGAATACACTGCAGAGCGTGTGTAAAATGGTATGACTTCTTCGGAAAACTGGTGGTTTCTTATAAAGGTAAACATACATCCACTTTGTGATCTAGCAATTTTAGTCTTAGGTATTTACTCAAGAGAGATATAGACATGTATTCATAAAAAGACCTCTGTGAGAACATTTAGAGAAGCTTTATTCGCAACAGCCACCAAAAGCAACACAAATGTCCATGAAGAGAAGATGGGAAAAACAGGTTGTGGACTTTTCCAAAGAAGACATCCAGATGGCCAACAGACGCATGAAGAGAAGCTCAACATGACTCATTATCAGGGAAATACAAATCAAAACCACAATGAGATACCACGTCACACTGATTAGAATGGCTAAAATTAATAACTCATTTAATACTTTCTATTATATTATGAAAGGTTGAAAAGGATATAATCTCTAATTTATTGTAAATTCTTACATTTTATAATATGATTATTCCAATTTAACAATGGATTCTATATATGCTAGCAATTTAATTACCACCATCACTAAATTTTCATCATTCATTATCACCAAATTACACAATCTCTTCTTTCACAGACTTTTATGTCATTCTTTTATTTGTTTGTTTATTTACTCATATAAATTTTTTAATGTTTACTTATTTTTGAGAGAGAGAGAAAGACAGAGAGTGAGCAGGGGAGGGGCAGAGAGAGGGAGGCACAGAATCCAAAGTAGGCTCCAGGCTCTGAGCTGTCAGCACAGAGCCCTATGTGGGCTCGAACTCATGAACCACAAAATCATGACCTGAGCTGAAGTCCGAGGCTTAACCAACTAAGCCACCCAGGCATCCCATGTCATTCTTTTTTATCCTTAAATCCATATTTCCATGTACACCCCCCAAAAGAATTTTATCCTGATACAATATATTTTTATGTTTGGAAGTTGTTGTTGTTGTTTTTTTAATGTTTGTTTATTTCTTGAGAGAGAGACAGAGTGTGAGTGGGGGAGGGGCAGAGAGAGGGAGAGGAAGACACAGAATCTGAAGCAGGCTCCAGGCTCTGAGCTGTCAGCACAGGGCCCGACGTGGGGCTCGAACCCACAAGCTGTGAGATCATGACCTGAACCGAAGTCAGACACTTAACTGACTGAGTCACCCAGGTGCCCCTATGCTTGGAAGTTTTTACCCGCCTTTTAATCTTACTCTATCATACCTATTACAACAAATTGTTTTAAATAATTTCCTTTGGCAACAAGTCTTTAGATGTTAAAAATTATTCTGTATTGAGTGATTACTAAATTAATAGTTCACAATTTATCAAAACAACATAAATATATGTCCAAATCTGACAATAGATTTAAAGATGATTCAAACATAATCAAAGTTTCTTTTTTTTAGATTTTATTTATTTATTTATTTATTAAAAAATTTTTAAAGCATTTATTTATTTTTGAGAGAGAGAGAGGAGAGAGAGAGAGAGAGAGACGAAGCACAAGCAGGGGAGGGACAGAGAAAGAGAGGGAGGCACAGAATCCAAAGCAGGCTCCAGGCTCTGGGCTGTCAGCACAGAGCCCAATGCGGGGCTCAGACCCACAAACCATGAGATCGTGACCTAAGCCAAAGTCAGACGCCTAACTGACTGAGCCACTTAGGTGTCCCAAAGCTTAGGGGACTTTTAAAACTTGTCTAAACTCACACTGGTTATGTTTGAACCATGTTTAAATCTATTTGTAACAGCAGCTTAACTTACCCTAACTAATATGCCTTGTTCATTTAAACAAGTACTTAGGAATGGAATAAGCTGAGAATGCTTTTGTTTCTTTGTTTTTAATGTTTATTTATTTATATTGAAGGGCACCTGGGTGGCTCAGTCACTTAAGCATCTGACTTTGGCTTAAGTCATGATCTCACGGGTTCGTGGGTTCAAGCCCCACATCCAGGCCCATGCTGACAGCTCAGAGCCTGGAGCCTGCTTTGGATTCTGTGTCTCCCTCTCTCTCTGCCCCTCCCCCTCGCATGCTCTGTCTGCCTGTCTCTCTCTTTCTCTCTCAAATATAAAATATTTAAATTTTTTTTTCAACGTTTTTATTTATTTATGGGACAGACAGAGACAGAGCATGAACGGGGCAGGGGCAGAGAGAGAGGGAGACACAGAATCGGAAACAGGCTCCAGGCTCCGAGCCATCAGCCCAGAGCCTGACGCGGGGCCCGAACTCACGGACCGTGAGATCGTGACCTGGCTGAAGTCGGACGCTCAACCGACTGCGCCACCCAGGCGCCCCGTCAAATATAAAATATTTAAAAATTTTTATTTATTGTGAGAGTGAGAGAGATCGTGCACATGCAAGCATGAGTGGGGGACGGGTGGGGCGCAGAGAGATCAGGAGAGAGAGAATCCCAAGCAGGTTCCACACTGTCAGCGCAGAGCCTGATGTGGGTCTCAATCCCATGAACTATGAGACCACAACCTCAGCCAAACTGAAGAGTCAGATGCTTAAGTGACTGAGCCACCTAGAAGTCCAAGCTGTGTGTGTTTTTAGTAGAAATATCACTCCATTATTAGAAGTCCTCCCATGTTACATGCCAAAATTTCACATACTGTTATTCATCAGAAATTATTTTAAATGACCTACCAATTGACAATTCTATTAGGTCTTCCTTCAACTTCATTGACAACAAAAGATTAGAATCAATTTAACTTATAAAACCAGAAGTTACCAGTCACTAGAATCTAATCATTTCCTCAATTTCTGATAAGTACACCAAAAAAGTTCTTAACAAGACTTAGCTACCAAATGCTTCTACATCAGTTGTTCTCCAAGTGTGGATTCCCGACAAGTGCATCAGTATCATCTGGCAACTGGTTAGAAATGCATATTTTAGGCCCCACCCAGACCTACTGACTCAGAAATTCTGGGGATGAAACCAGTAGTCTGTGTTTTACCAAACAAGCTCTCTCAGCGATTCTGTTGCTGAAGTTTAAGAATCCCTACCATATGCTATACCTGTAATTCTTTCTCCTGGACTTGTATGTAATCTGATAGTTTCCAAAAGCATTCAAATATTGAAATATTCATTTTAACATATCTTTGCCACTTGTATTAGTTATCTGTTAGTGCATAACGATGTTACCACAAACTTGGTGGCTTCAAACAACACCTATTTATTGTCTCCCAATTTCTGTAGTTCAGGAGTCCAGGCATGACTTAACTGGGTCCCCTCCTTCAGCGTCTCATATGGCTGCAAAGTGCCAGCTGGGACGGCAGTCTCATCAGAGGCACAGCTGGGATAGGATCTACCTCTGAATTCACATCATCGTTGGAGCAGTTCTCTTCTGTCTACCAGCTAGAGACCACCCTCAGCTCCTTGCCACTTTGAGGTCTTCCTAATATGGCCATTTGCCTTACAAAGCCAGCAAGGCAGTCTCTCCTAACAAAACTGGAGTCACACTTTCATGTAACAAAATCATATAAACATCCCATCACCTTTGCCCTATTCTCTTACTTAAAAGCAAATTCTAGGTTGCACCCACACTGAAGGGGAGGATATTACATGGAGGAAAGAATACCAGGAAGTAGGGATCGCCTGTCTGCTACATCACTCAGTACTTTTTGTTTAAGTGCCTTTGTTTCATCACATGCTTTAACTCTATTTTACCAAACTTCTGAGGTACCATTTAGGTCATTCAATAATAAACATTCTGAAAAATATTGACTAGAATAATCTTTGCAAAGCTGGGCCTCATGGTCAATCCAATCAGCCAAACCTGACTATGACTTACTTTCTGTCAGAAAAGGTCAGGTGTCATTTTTCAGTTCAAATAAGTGTGTTAATCTGAAATTTAAGAAGTAACATAACAACTTGGAATAATACATTCTATAGCACATATGGTAAGATAGATTACTAAAAGCAGTCACGTCAAAATTAAATGGATGCATATCCAATATAATTGATCACATCTAAGTTACCAGAACAAGATGATAAGGGTAGTACTCATTATTTTATAATTATTCAATATGATATGTGACTAAAGCTACCAGTTATTATTAATGTGATGAGTATTGCTGAAGGCAAGGTACTCCTTCAGTAAGTGTATATCCATGTGGGTACTGAACCCTGGTGGACAGCTTCTGGGGATAATGCAATAAAATGATGCATTATAAAGGCCAAAATAGCTCCATTAATTTCATTAGACATTATGATTAAATTTCACATGTATTTAATGAAAAAGAAAGGTATATATTGCTAAAACTAATTGGTCCAGCAGCTAGCATATAATCTTATTTTTTGTTAATAAGAGCTGGAAAATCTCATTATAAGCTGAAATAAGATGAGTATTGGCTATAATTGCAATGCACATTTCATAATATGATTTGACAAAATAGGTTTGAACTATTTTATTGAACGAGGCATAGCAAATTCGAAACACATAAGATTTTTATATAGCACCTATTTTGTGCGCTTGCATGAAGGATACTTTGTTTGCAAATTTCCTTTTTTTATCTCAAACCTATGCAAAGTGGGAAGAATAATACAATAAACACTGGTAAACATTTCAATTAAATTCATCTAACCTTCTACCTTTTCATAAAGGTATATAAAATGAAAGCTCCTGAGCTGCAAGGACTATACCAAGCCTATTGTCTAGGAAAATGTGTCACAAGCTGGATTCGTCTGACATTTTCTCATAATTAGATTCAGATTAGACATTCTTGGCAGGAATACTACTTAAGTGTTAGTGTACTGCCTGTCACATCACCTCGAGAGGCACATGATGTCAGTTTGCCCTGATAATACTGATGCTGAGTCTGATCGCTTGATTAAGGTGATGATGCCAGTTCTTTCTATTATAAAATTACTCTTTCCCCATGTGATTAACAAGTAGCCCATTCCCCAATTAAATTTTGCCTGATGATTTTATCATCCTCTGATGATCTTGCCTGAGTAAATAAATATACACATTGGATGTTGTCCAATGTCAATTTCCTGGTATATCTTGAAAGGTGAGTAGACCTCTTGGCTCATATCACAGAAAAATCCAGGGGTAACACATAGTTGAATCCAGAAGCTCAGATCATTTCCCCAGTACCTAGTTTCTTTCTACCACACAAGGCTCTGCTTTTCATTTTGTTGGTTTCATTCATGGATTACACATGATGGTGGTCCCTGAAAACCCAGGCTTACACTTTACAGCTTCAAGTCCAATAGAAAAAGGCTACCTCTTCTGAAATAATACCAATAAAAGTCTTAGAGCGAAGTCTTCTTGACTCTGATTGTCTTAGCTTGGGTCATGCCCCATCTCTGAGCCAATGCCTGTGGCCAGGGTGATGACACCATTTGATTTACATACCCAGTCCTGGAGCAGGAGCTAGTGTCTCAGTTCCAAAGAGACCATATGGACTGAGAGGTGGTTCCCCAAGGAAAACAGAGGGGCTGTTATTAAAGGGAGAGGCAAAGGGTGCTGGGCAAGAGGCAGAAACAACAGATGTCTCCTATAACTGATTATTCAATAAAGATGTTTAGACATCTGATAAGCCATCTGAAAAGACCAACATTGGGGAATAGGGAGTAAAGCAAGGCACCTATTCACTCTTCACATCAAAACAAATTCCAGATGATTTTAAAATTATTTATGTAAAAAACAAAACCACAAAAGGACTGGAAGAAAGCATGACTGAATAATTTTAAATGTTGGGAATAAAGATAGACTGTTTAGGCATGACACAAAACACAGAAATCAAAAAGGATAATATTGATAAAAGTTGAGTACATAAAGCCTTAAAAGCTTTTGTACATCAGAAATACCACACTGAGTGAGGTAAGGAAGATCTGCAATGAAGATATAATAGTTTGAAAATCTATACACCAAGAAATGTAATAATGACCATCATGTAGCATAAGTTAGAAAAGATACAAGAAGAAATAAACACAAATACATTAGAAGGAGACTTTAATACACCTCCCTTAGTCCATGACAGGTCAAGTGGATAAATGATAGATGAGCAATGATAGATAAGACCTTAGTCTTATCTATATATAATTATTAGTAAAGAAGTTCTGATAGATAAAATTTCAACTCTGTACCCTGAAAATAAAGAATACATTCCCCTTCCCCCAAGGGTCCATGAAACATTCATGAAACTTGATCAGGTATTGGACCATCAGAAAGCATTCTCAGACCGATGTAAAAAAATACCAGGAATAATACAGTCAGAAGATAAAAAGACTCTTCCACCTTCAGAAATTTTTTTAAATGTTAAAATTCTGTCTTACACATTTCTTGGGCTTAAGGGAAAATGACAACTGAAGTTCTAGTCTATCTAGAAGCAGCAATAATGAAAACAACATACCAGAACCTATGGGCTAGATTTAAAGCAGTGTTCAGTGAAAATTCCATAACTTTGTTTATACTGATAAAGAAGACAGAAAAAAAACAATTGAGGGGCGCCTGGGTGGCGCAGTCGGTTGAGCGTCCGACTTCAGCCAGGTCACGATCTCGCGGTCCGTGAGTTCGAGCCCCGCGTCGGGCTCTGGGCTGATGGCTCAGAGCCTGGAGCCTGTTTCCAATTCTGTGTCTCCCTCTCTCTCTGCCCCTCCCCCGTTCATGCTCTGTCTCTCTCTGTCCCAAAAATAAAAATAAAAACGTTGAAAAAAAAATTAAAAAAAAAAACACAACAATTGAGCATCTGATTTCAAAATTAGAAAAAGAACAACAGAAACTATGGGAAACTAGAAAGAAAAAGAAATCAATGTTGGAAAAGAGAAAAAATAATAGAAATAAGAATAAATTAAGACATAATGAATAAATTAAGGGGAAAATAATAAAATAGATTAAATTTGCCAATCTATTAAGTAAAAAAGCAGGTACGGTAGGCAGAATAATGGCCCAACCAAAGATGTCTACACTCTAATCCCCAGGACCTATGAATATTTTACTTTACATGGCAAAAGGGACTTTGCAGATGTGACTAAGGTGAAAGACGTTGAGATGGAAGGAGTATCCTGGATTATCCAAGTGGGTTCAACCTAATCCTATGAGCCCTTAAAATCAGAGAACCTTTCCCTGTTGAGATCAGAGATGTAACAATGGGTGAAGGGTCAGAGAGATGTATGAGAGAATTTGGTATGCTATTGCTGGCTTGAAGATGGAAATAGGAGACCATAAGCCAAGGAATGCAGGTGGTCTACGGAAACTGGAAAAGGCAGAGAAAGGGCTTCTCTCCTAGAGCCTCCAGAAAGGAACAAAGCCCTGTCAACAACCTCATTTTAACCTGGTGGTACCCAAGTCAGACTTCCTACCTACTGAAATGTGAGATAATAGGCCACTATGCTTGTGGTAATTTGTTACAGCAACAAAAGAAAACTAAAAAACAATGAGGAAGTTCAACTTCACAAACAAAAACTGACAGGGCAGAACTATACCTTAGAATTAGAGGACATTTAAAAATCAGGAGGCTAATTTGCTAAATCAATGCAAATAACTTTGAAACCTGAATGAAATTGATAAACTTGTAGGAAAATATAATTCCCTAAAATCAACCCCAGAACAGGTAGAAAAGAAAAGTAGACCAATTTCCATAAAAGGAGGTGAGAAATGTATCAGAGAGCTACTCCCTCCAAAAGCAGCAAACTCAGAGAATTTCACAGGGAGTCCCCCCCACCGCCCACCCACACACCCCCACAGGGAATTTTTTTACCAGACTTCTTGAGAGTTGACAATGCCAATGTTATCTAAACTGTTCCACAGCTTCAGAAAAAATTAAAACCTTATAAATGTTTTTTTATAGTGAGAATTAACACCAATACAAATAAATAACAGAGATTACATACACAAAAGCTACAGGTCAATCAAGTTTATAAATATAGATACAAAAATCCTAAGTGAAATATTAACAGACCACAACAGAATTAAAAAAAAAAAAGACTACATGAGACTAGACTATGAATGCATGGATGGTTCAATACTAGCAAATCAACCAGTATAATTCATATTACCAGATCTAGGAAGAAAAAGAATATGACCATTCCCACAGACACTGAAAAGGCATTTGACAAAATTTAAAGAGCATGCATTTAAATCACTAATAAATATACAAGGAGTCAAGGAATTAGAAACTCATAATTCAGCAACCATTACAATAATATAATTGATGCAAGCTAAGAACCATCGGTGGATGCTAAAATTAGTAGGTGAAAAGTTTGAGGACTAACAGGATATTTGCATAGTCTCAGAGTATCTCCCCAAAGATATTTATTAATTGCAATGGAAAACATAGTAACCTTACAGAGGAAAAACCATCTGTTAACAGATGGTTAACACTGTCAAGCAGTGAAAGTTAATGTCACCAATAACAAGACAAATCAGCACCCCGTGATATGACACAATGAAAAAACACAGCATCCCTTCAGTAGTATTCCTTCACAGCAGTAGAATCTTATCCTAATCATGAGGAAACATCAGACAAACTTAAACTAAGGGACTTTCTACTAAAAAAACAGTCTCTATTCTTTAAAAACATCAGTATCGTGAAACAGAAAGAAAAAGCTGAGGAAGTATGTTCAGATAAACAACAACAACAACCTAAAAAAACATAACAAATGAATCCAAAACGATCCAAAATTTTCCTTTGCTATAAAGGACATTATTGGGACAATGGATAGATCTGAATAAGATCTAATAGATCAGATAACATATTAATGTTAACTTCCTGATTTTTATCATTGACTTACGTTTATACAAAATATATACTGAAGTATATAGGGGTAAAGTAGCATCCTGTGTGCAGCGGTTCAGGAAAAAATGTATAAGAATAAATCAATGTGTTAGAAAACAGAAAAATAGTAGAATTAAGAATAAATCAAATAGGGGTGCCTGGGTGGCTCAGTCAAACATCTGACTCTTGGTTTCAGCTCAGGTCATGATCTCAAGGTTTGTGAGTTCAAGCCCCGCATTGGACTCTGTGCTGACAGCACGGGGCCTGCTTAGGATCGTCTCTCTCTGCCCCTCCACTACTCTCTCTCTCTCTCTCATTCTTAAAACAAATAAACTTAAAAAAAAAAGAATAAATCAAAGCATAATGAATAAATTAAGGGAAAATAATAAAATATATAAATATAAACATATATTTATTTGTTTAAATGAAATTAGATTGAGAGGGAGAAAGCAAAGGTGGTAAGCTGGAAACATTTGGGAAATCTTGGCAAAACCTATGTGGGAATTCTTTGTATTGCTTCTTAAACAGCCTTGATTATGATAAGGAAGGAGAGAGAAGTTGGTCAAACGTCTGGAGGGTTTGGGGTATTCTTGTAAGACTTTTTAAAATTTTAAGTAAGCTCTACACCGAACATGAGCCTTGAACTCACAACCCCGAGATCAAGAGTCATCATGCTCCACAGATTGAGGCAGCCAGGTGCCCCTGGGGTATTTTTAATGAGAGAAACTTGAGCATACTTAAATAAAGATAGCAGTAGTGGGGAGCACATGGTAAACGGGGAGAGAGTGTCCATGAGAGAGAGGAAGAGCAAACGAGTGAGAGAACAGAAGATGAGGAAATGCTTGAGACTATAAAAAAGAATAAATATTCAAAGCTGAAAATGTGGTAAACATGGAAAGGTATGTATAAAAGAATACAAATCACCCATCATAACAAGACCTAACACGAAGTCTCACTGATGGACTTGTTTTGGCACAGGCAGGCCAGAAGGAGGCACAGGTCTCTCATTTCATAGATGCGGGAACTAAGGCTCAGAGACACAAATTATCTCCTTTAGATTACGGAACTGGTTGAGGGCAAACATCACTTTCGAATTCCCCACCCAGTGCTCTTTCCACTTTAGAGGAAAGCCCCCAGTAGTTGTCAGCCAGGGGAGGCTCTGCCCCCAGAAGCAATGGCAGATGTGGGAGATCCTTTTTGATCATCGTAAGACGAGGGAATACTACCGCCATTTAGTGGATGGGGAGCTGAAATGTTAAACTTGTTACAGTGATCCAAGAAGTCCTACACAACGAAGATGGTACTATCCAAAATACCACTGCACCTTTGTCAGAAAAACTGTGCCTAAAAATCAGTCTTCTGGGGTCTACAGTCAACCAGCCCACCATTACTGAGCCATGTGACTGGGCAAGGCACCAATTCTTCTCATTCATCTTGAAAATGAGCATTTCGTTCCAAATGGGAACTCACATCCTTCAGCCTCTGACATGCCCAGATTCTGTCATCACATTGGGTGGGCCCCTCAGAGGAGACCGACAGCCCCTCAGAGGAGACTAGGCTGATTCTGCCAATGATACACAGGTGTCGGCCGAGTAAATCCCCAAAGCCTCCACTTTGTAACCTCCTTGGGCTGGGCTGGTTCACAGACTTCCTAAGCTAGACATCTGGAATTTAGATGATAACTGTGCTTTCTGTAAAACTCTACAGTTACAAAGTATTTTCACCTGGATTATTTCATTCAGTCATTCCATTAGCCCAGGGAAGAAGTTATTACAGCTCCAATTTTATAAAGGAGAGAAATTAGATTCAGAGTAAAAATGACTTCCCTAGATAACGGGTCAGTAAGTGAAAGATGGAGCAGGGATGAAATCCTGTCTTCTGAGGCCAAGTTCGGACCCCCTCCTTCCCACCCCTACTCCCTCCATTGCCCTCGGGACAAATGCCAGTCTTCTGGTCCCTTTGATCGAAGCTGGGCAATAATCTCCTCTCTCCCCCACCCTCCTGTTTTAGGCCATTCTTTTTGCTAGGATCAGAAATCAACCAAAGAGCAGGAAAGATAACCCCAGACTTGCTCTCAGCTTCCTGAGGAAACAACTTCCTAACACCAACAATAGACGGCCAACTGGTCTGAAAGGTAGTGAGCTCTCTGTCACTAGGGGTGTTTAAGAAGACACTGAATGACTACCTGGCAAAGATGTAGTAGAGGAGATTCCTAATGTGCAAGTTAAAAAGATCTCTGAGGTCCCTTCCAAATTTGAGAGCAGAGGACTCCGTGCTTAGGAAGACAGCATGGTTCGGAAGCCGGCTGGGCAGAGGCCCAGGCTGTGGAATAGAGACAAGTCTGAAGAAGGAAAGAAAGAGAAAAAAAATCTGAAAGCAATTGTGAAAACGAAAGCGGACTCTTCTCTTCCAAGAAAGAAACTGGAGCCCCAACAGGGATGGGGAGACAAACTGGGTTGATGCCTAAAGAGAAAGTCAGAGGAAATGTCAGTATTTCTCAAATAGCCTTGCCCAGAAAATGTGTCAACAAACACGCAGCCAAACTTCACCGACTACCACTCAGGCGACACAGACAAGAAAAAGAGGAGCAGTCTCTTGAGAGAGAAGCACTTGAATTGAGTTAAAAATATATTGAATTCACAATCAATCAAAAATGCTAAAGGCCCAGAGAATGCCTCTGGACTAGACTTCTTCCATTTCCCTGAAAGTAAGTGGTGTGAGATTCTTTTTAAAGTATTATCTGAATCAACGTTTGAGGGCGGAGAGTGGGAAATCTGCATTTCATCTTTTAGCCAGAGCGGGATTTTAAATGCAATTGCAGAGAGCATTCTGGGGACTCCTGCTCTTCTTACAATGGAAAACCAGGTCCAGAATGTTCCCTTGCGACCTGGTAGCCTGAAGTAAGAAAAGCTTCAGATGAAAGAAGGATCCACGTTTACAGTATCTGACAGAACCACTTTTCCCCAAAATCCATTAGAAATCTCGTTCAACATCTCTTTCAACGAAGGGTACAAAGACTTTAATAAGTTTAGAAAAAGGGTTCTAAAATAACTCCTTTTCTTACACGTGTAAAACATTGAGAAAATGCAGATGCACTAAAAGAAGGAAATAAACATGGCATGTTTCTCCACCACCCAAAATAAGCATTTTGGTATGTCTACTCAATTTTTTTAACGTGATTTTTAGTTTTTTGAATGGTTCAAAACAAAGTGGTATTGAAAAGATATTCCTTGAGAGTGTTGTCCCCACCCCACCTCCATCTATCTGTTTCCCACCCACTCCCATCCTGTTAGGTGAAATCTTTTTGGTTGTTTGTGTATCCTTGTAGCACTCCTTAATGCAAATTACAAGTACAAACAAAACTTCATGTTTGACACCTTCCTTACCCAGCATGGGGCTCAAACTACAAGAGGCAGCCTACACATATAGTGCATCTAACTTTTTGCTCTTGATAATATATCATTGTTCAGATTTTTTCCTGTGTTTATGCAAACATTTACTAAAATGGGATCACACTTTTGTAAGTGGCTTCATCACTCAAGAATGTTTTACGGACCTGTTTGTATATGATCAAAGAGTCTATGGTATGGTTTTTAATTTTTTTTATGTTTATTTATTTTTGAGAGCGAGAGAGACAGCGTGAGTGGGGGAGGGGCAGAGAGATCAGGAGACACGGAAGCAGGCTCCAGGTTTTGAGCTGTCAGCACAGAGCCCAAGGGGGGCCTGAACCCATAAACGCAAGATCATGACGTGAGCCTATGTCAGACACTTAACTGACTGAGCCACCAAGGTGCCCGTCTATGGTATGATATTTAAATTTTTTTTTTAATGTTTATTCATTTTTGAGAGACAGAGAGAGACAGAGCCCGAGCAGGGAAGGAGCAGAGAGAGAGAGGGAGACACAGAATCCAAAACAGGTTCCAGGCTCTGAGCTGTCAGCACACAGCTGGACGTGGGGCTCAAACTCATGAACCAGGAGATCATGACCTGAGCTGAAGACAGACGCTCAACCGACCAAGCTACCCAGGCGCCCCTCTGGTATGATTTTTTTTTTTAATTTTTTTTTTTAACGTTTATTTATTTTTTTGGGACAGAGAGAGACAGAGCATGAATGGGGGAGGGGCAGAGAGAGAGGGAGACACAGAATCAGAAACAGGCTCCAGGCTCTGAGCCATCAGCCCAGAGCCCGACGCGGGGCTCGAACTCACGGACCGCGAGATCGTGACCTGGCTGAAGTCGGACGCTTAACCGACTGCGCCACCCAGGCGCCCCTGGTATGATTTTTAAAGGGTATTGATGTCAGGAAAAAGCTCTAGGGTACTAATATGCCTAGGTTTTGTCCCTCTCCCAATCAGATAATGTCTGGACAAGGAAAGAAGAATGCTTTGGCCCCTGGCGTCAAAAGGCCTATGAATGAGTTTCAACTCAGCCAGTTTGTTACCAGCTATGTGCCCGCAGGCAGGACTTAGGCTGTGAGAGTCAGTTTGAAATATTTACATCTTCTCACCCACAGTAATGCCAACCTGGCCTCTCTAACCCAGGACTGCAGTAAAGATCAAATGAGACAGTGGTTAGGAAAAGACCATTCATTGTGGGGCAACAAGGTGTTCAAATATTGATACAGCTACACCATGTATACAAGCATCCATCCATCCATGCACACACAGGTATTTGCATTTTTTTAATGTTTATTTATTTTTGAGAGAGAGCAAGCGAGCAGGGGAGGGACAGAGACAGAAGGAGACAGAGAACCCAAAGCAGGGTCTGCCCTGACAGCAGAGAGCCCAGTGCAAGGATCGAACCACGAAACATAAGGTTGTGACCTGAGCTGAAGTCCCACGGGGGAAATTGAAATAATCTATAATTTGCAAAACTCCTTGCCCAGCTTTCATATTATACACATATATGTGTGTCGACGCACGTGCACACACATATACACACACATATAATTTACAAAACTGGGTTCATATTGTTTATTTTGTTTTTGTAATCTCCTATTCCCACTCAACAATATAGTATAAATCCTGTTGCATATTCATAAATATTATCTTTATTGTTATTAATGGTTATATAGAATTTTATTGCATTAGTGAATATACCATACTTGGTCTAGCCAATCCACTTTTGTTGGAAATCTGAGTTCTTTTGAGATTTTTAATATTATATATAATGCTATACTGGACATCTTTATAGCCAAATACTCACATACATTAGAGAAGTCAATTTTGAACGAATGCTGTATGTTTTCTTTTATGCATTCAACAACTGCTCTTGAGCACCTACACTTCACCATGAACCATCTAGGTGTTAGAGTTATAAAGATGCATCTAGGGGCACCTGGGTAGCTCAGTCAGTGAAGCGTCTGACTCTTGGATTCAGCTCAGGTCATCATCTCACGGTTCGTGGGTTCGAGCCCTGTGTTGCAGAGCCTGCTTAGGATACTCTCTGTCTCGCTGCCCTCTGTCTCTCAAAAATAAATAAATATTTTAATTAATTAGTTAATTAAATCTTTAAAAAATTATCTAAAAAACCCAACAACAACAAAGATGAATCTGGTGCAGGAACTGTCAATCTAGGAAAGGATACTAAAAGAATCATTCATTACCCCTTGGGCTCACTAGACTCCCTAAGGTTCCTAGTGTGCCTGGCAGGCCCTTCCACAGCCCTAAGTCTTATTTGTGCAGCTACCCTACTCCCTAACCTGAAATGACCCTTTCTTTGCCTGGCAAACTTCCATCTATTAGTCAAGACCCAATCCAAATATCCCTTGCTCTATGGAGCCTTCCCTAGCCCCTCAAGATAGAATAAGTCTCTCCTGGAGAATTTCATGGCACCTGTCACACTGCATTTGTAATTATTCATATTCCTTCCATCTTTTCTCTTTCTCTGCACTGTCCATTGGAGTTGGAGACTTTGTCTTATCATTATCTCCAACTAAGCCCAGAAAGATGCCTAACACATAGACGTTCTCACTGAGCACTTACTGAATGAGTCACCGGTACCATGTGCTTAGTAAAATAACAACTGAAGTTACATTACTGGCAAAGAAGTGCTCTTAGCAAAGGCCCAAAGTCAACAACCAGTTTAAAGGAGCCTCAGCTGGCCTGGCCCATGGGCTGGGCCAGTTTTTCCCATGTTCCTATTCTGTCATTCTCTCTCTTGACCCTGACTATTGAAGAATTAGACTTCATTCCCAAATGTCTTGGCTCACTTGAACAAGCAAGGGGCATAAAGGGCTCACTAGGGCCTAAAACTTTTATAATTGAAGGGACTTTTTAAAGAAAAATCTGGAGCACTGGGGTGGCTCAGTTGGTGAAGCGTCCAACTTGGGCTCAGGTCATGATCTCACAGCTCGTGAGTTCGAGTGAGCCCCATGTCAGGCTCTGTGCTGACAGCTTGGAGCCTGGAGCCTACTTCAGATTCTGTGCCTCCCTCTGTCTCTGCCCCTCCCCCACTTGCACTATCTCTCTCTCTCTCTCTCTCTCTCTGTCTCTCAAATATAAATAAACATTAAAAAAATTATTTTAAAGAAAAACAAAATCATGAATACTGAATTAGGTATAAAAAAATATTAATTTTGACCAAGAAAAAGAAATCATAGCAAATTACAACATTTAAAAGCTGACCAACGTTGTAAAATCCCTCACAGCCTGACACACTTGTCTAATATTTTTAAAATTTTTCAATTCTGATAAAAATATACATTAGTCTCGGGGCGCCTGGGTGGCTCAGTCGGTTGAGTGTCCAACTTCGGCTCAGGTCATGGTCTTGCAGTTGGTGAGTTCAAGCCCCACATTGGGCTCTGTGCTAACAAACAGCTCAGAGCCTGGAGCCTGCTTCGGATTCTGTGTCTCCCTCTTTCTCCCCCTCCTCTGCTCATGCTCTGTGTCTCTCTGTCTTTCAAAAATAAGTAAATGCTAAAAAAATTTTTTTCTTTAAATATACATTTGTCTGAAATTAACGAGTACACAGAATAATATTAATACATTTTTAAATGGCTATATTCTAGGGCAGGATATATGCACGATGAGCCTGTAGCATGTTGTAGTGCCAGAAAGTAAGGAAGTCTTGAAAAAAAAAAAACAACTGATGGTCATATGTCAGAGGGACACTACAGCCAACTGAAAGAGCTCCCAATGGCCAAAGCTGGAACATTTTGAGACACAAAATTTAAAAAGTATTTCATTATAATCCAGAATATAAAGTAAATATCCAGAATCTACACTGATATAGATAAATGATTGAATAAATAAAAAGAAAGGAAGCATGAAAAGAAAAAGAGAAATCTCCCAAGTAGAATTCCCAATAATTTATGTAGATACTGCCCCCTCAAGGAGGGTTACGTAACTCCCCACCCCTCAAGTGTGGGCTGCACAAAATGATTTCCTTCCAAAGAAAACAGTGGAGAAAGGGCAGGGATAGGAAGAATAATTAAGTGGAGAAGCTGGACAAACACCATGTCAGCCAGGTGATGGAGGTCAACATCAACAGTGATAAGTCATGTTGAGAGTATGTACCCTTGATATGATGAAATGAGAATGGCACTCTACCTCTGAGGCCTTCCTCCCCTAAACCTATAATCCCAATGTAACCATGAGGAAAACAGACAAATCCCAATAGAGGGCCACTCTAAAAAACCCGACCAGCATTGGTCCTCAAACCGGTCAGAATCTCCCAAAACTGGAAAATTTGAGAAATTGTCACAACTGAGACAAAGTGTAAGGAGGCACAATAACTAAGTGCAGGGTGGTATCCTGGATGGGATCCTGAAACAGATAAAGGACGTTGGTAAATACCAAGGAAATCAGAATAAAGTATGAACCTTAGTTAATGATAATGTATCAATGTTTGTTCATTAATTGTAACAAATGTACATTACTAACATAAGATATTAGTAGTAAGGGAAAACTGGGTACAGGGTGTATGGGAACTCTCTACTGTCTCCACAACTTTTCTGTAAATCTAAAACTGTTCTAAAACTTCAAGTCTGTTAGGAAAAATGGGTATAAGTTTGTATTGAACTCCACAAATGTGTTCTTAAATTATTCCTAAATTACAAAACTTGTTAATGAACATGGATTGCAGTTTTATCATGAGAACACTTGTTCTTAGGCCATCTTGTTGCATCAGGAAAAATTTTCCCTGTTCTTTTATCTAGAACAATCAGACTTTATCAGTAAATGAAGGGTTTCCATGTCTTACCTGGAAGTATATACCAAAAAATGAACAGATAAATGTGAGGGGTCCAGTTGAAGTAAGGATGGAGGCCTGGAGCCCAACAGACTGTCCTTCCTCTCCCCAATACTCTGGGGCATCCAAGAAACTGCCCACAGCTCTGAGGAATATGTTTCATTCATTCATTCATTCAACAAATATTTGTGCTGGTAGAATGCAAGAGAGACAAGATCTCTGCTTTCAGAAAGAGGTGGTTGGAAAACCCTGGACTGGCTCTCAATCCTGGCTGGACTTTGGAATCACCTGAGAAGCATTTTATTATTGTTTTTTTTAAGATTTTACTTTTAAGTAATCTTTACACCCAAAGTAGGGCTGGAACCCACAATCCCAAGATCAAGAGTCACAGGCTCCACCAACAGAGCCAACCAGGTGCCCCATCATCTGAGAAGCTTTGTAAAAAAATACCAGTATCTGGGCTTCTTCTCAGAATCTCTGAGGGTGGGACCCAGGAATCTGTATGCTTTAAAATCTCCACCAAGAGATTCTAAAGAGAAGCCAGGATTGAGAAACAGAGGCTACATGATCAAAGAGCAGCTTGCTCTAAAATCCCTGTTCCGTGATCTTTGCCATCAAGGGGAAAGAGGAGAAAAGGGCTGAAGTCCAGACCCCGGAGAGTGCCCCCTCTCCCTGAGGGAGTCTGGGGAGAAAGGAGCGGAGGTGGCAGAGGTTCCTCCGCGGAGGGCAAGGCGGGCGTCGCAGAAGTGGGGGCGAGGGGCGGGTGCTGAGGAGCAGTGGTGCGTAGCAACCCACGCACTTGCTAGTTTTAGAACAAATCAGCTCTTCTCCGACATATGTACTGAAGAAGCCTCCTCCTGGAATTTTCCAGACAGAGCTGAGGACTACTCCCAGCATAAAAGCATCAAGCCTAGATTCTGCTTCTCTTGATACAAAGAATCCTAAGACTGGAAGGTCCACCCCCTTCCCCGCCCCCCAACATTTCAATCGTGTTAGTGCCACACGCTGTATGTTTCAGAGCAAGTTTTCATGGTGCGTCTGAACATTCCATGCAGATATTTGGGCTGCCTTTTGGCATGTTTTGCAAACACAACCAAGAACTCTGTTTAAGGAAAAGCCTAGAAAACATGGAAGAGGTCCAAAGAAAGGGAGAAGGGATGACCTGGTGGCGTAGAGTTGAACAACCCCTCACCCCCTTCCAACCTGATAGAGAAGACAGGACCCTCCCAACTTTACAGAGCTTAGAGTCAAATATCTTCTCTAGGCTCATTTAGCTAGCACAGGGCAGAGTGAGAATTTACTTCACCTTCACAACTCTATGAGGTAGCTTTATCGTCCTCCTTCCCCAGTGAGGAAACTGAGGCAAGCAGGAAGATAGTGGGTGGCAGAGTGAGGCTTTCACGGTGGTCTCCTCCACCAAAGTCAGGGCTCTCTCCTAAGTATCACAGCTGCCTATTGTGTCACAGGCACTGTCTGCTGCCCCCACCCCCATCCACACCAGGAAAGTCTCTGGCAAACTCTCTGAACTGTCTTTGCAACTTTTCTGCACATGCAAAATTATTCCAAGGTAAGTTTATTTAAACATGGCAAATATTCAGTACCATTGCTCTCTTAGACGAAACTCTTTGCAAACAATAAATAAGCTTAAATTATTTTTTAAATGTTAGCTTTTTCATCTTTGTACATTTTTCAATATCTGTTTCTGTGTATGTTTTGGAATGTGCATAATATACCAATACAGGAGCCTATGAACAAATTATATTCATTTCTTAGGGCTATAGCGACAAAGTACCACTTACTGCATGGCTTAAAAATCACAGAAATCGATTGTCTCACAGTTCTGAAGGTTGGAAGTCTGAGGGCAAGGTGTGGGCAAGATCTCTCTTTACAAAGGCTCTGGGGGAGAATCGGTTCCACCGCCGTTGTCTTGGCTTCTGGTATTAATGGCAGTCCTTGAAGTTACTTTCTCTGCCCCTTGCCATGTGGCCTTCTCCCTGTGTCTCTCTATGTGCATATTCCCTTCTTATCAGGACACCAAACATAATTGGATTATGGGCCCACCCTGCTCCAACATAACTTTATCTTAACTTACATCTTAACGACATCTGCAATGACCCTATTTCCAAATAAGGTCAGATTCTGTGGTTCCAGGGAAGGACATGAATTCGGGGGGACACTAGCCAACCTAATATAGTCTGCCCTCTGACCCCCCAAAATTCACATCTGTCCCATGTACAAAATATATTCACCTGAGCCCAACATCCCCAAAAGTTTTAAGTTATTCCAGCATCAGCTCTACATCCAAAATCTCATCTAAATATCATCAACTCCAGGGGCACCTGGTTGGCTCAGTTGGTTGAGTGTCCAACAATTGATTTCAGATCAGATCATGATCCCAAGGCTGTGGAATCAAGCCCCATCTCTGCGCTGTCATCACAGAGCCTACTTGGAATTCTCTCTCTCTCTCTCTCTCTCTCTCTCTCTCTCTCTCTCTCAAATAAAAAGTAAAGCACATCTTCTTTATCCATTCACCAGAGAAACTTAACAGAAGACCATGAGGGAGGGGAAGGGGGAAAAAAAGTTACAGAGAGGGAGGGAAGCAAACCATAAGAGACTCTTGGATACTGAGAATAAACTGAGGGTTGATAGGGGGTGGGGGAGAGGGGAAAGTGGGTGATGGGCATTGAGGGGGCACTTGTAGGGATGAGCACTAGGTGTTGTATGGAAACCAATTTGATAATAATTTATATTTAAAAATTAAAAAAATAATAATGAAATTTAAAATAAATAAATAAATATCATCAACTCCAAAAGGCCCAAATTTCATTATCTAAGTCATTTTATGGGGTGAGATTTGAGATATGGTACATCCTGACACAAAATTCTGCTCTATGTGAGGACCTGTGAAACTGGAAAACAATTTATCTGTTTCCAAAATACAATGGTAGGACATGCATGGGGTAGGTAGTCCCAGTCCAAAAGGGAAAAAGAGGAAGGCAAAAAGGGGCCATGGGTCCCAAGCAAGTCTGAAATCCAGTGCACAATCTAGGTGATAGTCTAGCTTTATTCGTCTAGTCTTGCTGTTTTTATATTTACTTAAATTTTTCCAAAATTAAAGAAAAGGAAAAATAGCTCCCTTTTCCATAATACAAGAACTGCAGGCTTAGTGCAGAAAAAATACAAACAAGCAATAACTATCACTCCTAATTCCATGACACAGAAGTAACCCACTGTTCACATTTGGTGCATATCCACATATACCTCATTTTATTTTTTTATATTCTATCACTTTTTTACGTTTATCTTATAAATATTAAAAAGGAAAATAATGTATATTATATATAAATATAAATGTATATTTATATATAATAATATACTTACATGATTCTAACTACTTTGTGTCCTCAGTCTCTCATACCACATACCCATACCCATACCTCCCATACCACATACTAATTGTAAAATTAGCCATATTACAAATAGCTATGTTGGAAGAAGCCATTGCAATTTGAGGTGATAGCCAGCCACCAGCCACCAATTACCACAGAGATCCACTGGAATGGGGAAGTTTTCTTAGAATGAAAAGTTACCTTTTCAGATGAAAGTCCTGGGGTTTTTAGGCTTTCTGTACAGTGACTTGCATTCTTTCTTTTCTTCTTTAGCGGACTAAAGGAGGCTCTAAGGAAATCACACTCTGAAATATATTATCATAATAGATTGTAAAGAAAGATAATCCCAAAAATAATTATTTGAGCTAAGATATCTGTAGCTGTCAGAATCTGTAGCATTATTTATTTTTTTAATGTTTATTTATTTTCGAGAGAGAGACAGAGACAGAGTGTGAGCAGGGGAGGGGCAAAAAGACAAGGAGACACAGAATCCAAAGCAGGTTCCAGGCTCTGAGCTGTCAGCACAGAGCCCGAGGTGGGGCTTGAACTCACGAACCAAGAGATGATGACCTGAGCCGAAGTTGGAAGTTTAATGGACTAAACCACCCAGTGCCTCTGTTTATTTTAATTTTTAAATATAGACTAAAATTCCGGAGCTACACATCAATTCTGGAAGGGATATTATTCCAACAAATGAATTAAATGTAAATTTAAAAGAAATATCCCTTCTTATGACTAGAAACAAACTAGGATTGGATTAAAGTGGTTGATCATGCAATGTTGAAAATTATTCAAGATAACTCATAAAATCTCATCTACGTATTTATATCTCCAAACACTTGCTCAGTAAATTCACGTTTTTGAGTTAAGTTTTGGTAACAGTGTTTAAGTTCAACTATTTAATAAAGTGTTTATTTTTTTATTTAAAAATAAATAAAATTCCTGTGAAATGCAACAATCCCCGCAACCTAGCATCAATCAGCTTCCCTTCCATCAGACCACGCATCCTTCGCCCACAAGTGTTTTTATTAACTGGGACACCGTCCATCTCTGTGCAACTTTATGAAATGTGTTTTGGCTTGGAGCACAGAAAATCCATTTAGACATTAATAGTCTAGTTGCGAGTTATGTTATTCATTCACAAAAGTAACAACAGTATGCTGTGATTTTTTTTCCAGCATTTTCCCTTAATTTTACTGGCTAATAAAATCCAAACACTGGAACCTTTTGCCCAGAAAGTGGCGCCAAAGGAAAGCAGCTGCCCACCCGGACCCCCCAGGGACTCTCCAAGCAAGACCTGAGTCTTGGGTGAGGCCCCAGGGGAGAGAGGAAGACCTGCTCTCCAACCACTAGCCCTCCCCACAGGGTCAGCCAGCGTTTTCCTTTCATCTTCCTGACCAAAGGAAGAAAACCCGGGTCTCCTTGTAGTTCTAGAAATTCAAAATGGTAGTATCACTGCAAAGCATTCCCCATTTACTTCTTTCAATCAAGTGTTCTTTTTCTTCCAAACCCAACAAGTAATTTTGAGCAACTATTTATTATGTGCCAGATTCTATGTACGGTGGGCATATAGAAAGGAACTTGTGGCTCACTAGGAGAGAGAGAGATGTAAACCAATAATTGTAGCACAACCTGATGAGACAGAAACAAAGGACATGTAAGCCCGGGATGTATTTGGCACAAAATCAATAAAACTAAGATTTAAAAAGTATAACTATTTGTAAAAATAATTATCAAAGAGCTATTATTTATCCATATAAAAGCGGGTAAAGGGGAGCCTCGGTAGCTCAGTTGGTTGAGCATCCAACTCTTGATCTCAGCTCAGGTCTTGATCTCAGGGTTGTGAGTTCAGGCCCCAAGCTGGGTTCCACACTGGGCATTGAAGCCTACTTTAAAAAAGAGAGAGAGAGAGAGAGAGAGAGAGAGAGAGAGGGAGAGAGGGAGAGAGAGAGAAAGTGGGAAAAATATATACAAGAACGTCACCTCAATCCCATTAGACAAATGGTGAGGGACATGGAGTATGAGTACAAGAAGAAAGAATAACAAACAAGAGGTTTTCAAAGATCCTCTATTTTACTGGTCTTCAAAGACACAAAAGTTAAAACAATGAAAACAAAAATTTATAAAATCAAATCCCCAGGAGTCTACAGAAAAAAAAAACAACCCTCTTAATCCATTAGTAATGTAAATTTATACAAGCCTCTAGGAAGACAATTGGGCAATATGACACAATTAAAAGCACTAGTTATCTTTCTAAACCCAAGATCCCAATTCCACAGAATCTATCCTAAGGAAATAATTACAATGAAGAAAAAACCAAATGTATAAAGATATTTGTCACTGTTATTTATATTATTATTATATATGACTGTCACTGTTATTTATATTAGTGATAAATTGATTGTGACATACATACCTAACACAAAGGGATGTTTCAGTAGATTACAAAAATAATTAGAAAGTCTGTGTAGCAATATGAGAAATGATTTATTTCTTTTTTTTTTTTTCAACGTTTTTTATTTATTTTTGGGACAGAGAGAGACAGAGCATGAACGGGGGAGGGGCAGAGAGAGAGGGAGACACAGAATCGGAAACAGGCTCCAGGATCCGAGCCATCAGCCCAGAGCCTGACGCGGGGCTCGAACTCACGGACCGCGAGATCATGACCTGGCTGAAGTCGGACGCTTAACCGACTGCACCACCCAGGCGCCCCATGATTTACTTCTTAATATAAAATTTAATAAGAGGAAAACACAAAACTGTACATAATAATACATATAATTCTAGTCCCTGGATCCAGGTGGGACTTCAGCATCAGAAACCTTCAGCTAGAGCAGGTTTCAGAGTAATTTGGCAAACGTTAGGCTAGATAATTCCATAGGCAGAGTTAATCAGCTCTTCTCCTTTATGCTTCCTTCTCCCTAGCCACCTCCCAACCTTGCCATCCTTTGCTTTATTTATTCTATCTTAAGATTTTTTTTTACCTCTTTATCTCCCTTCCTTTGAGGTAGAAATTACGTCCTACTCATTTTTGTAATCACCTACCCTCTTTACCAGCCACTCACAAACTCAATAAAGTCATGATTCTTTAATTTACTTGACAATGTACAAGTATGTGATGAGAGGGAATACAGGGAAATGACAATAATCGTAGTAGGCTGCTGAAACTGAGAGTACATTTTTTTTTATGTTTTTCTTTTATGTTTTGTTTTACAATTTTTTTTTTAAGGTTGAATCTTAAATGCCCAGACAGGATTTCACTGTGCTATCTGAAATCAGGCTTTGGGTATTTATGTCCCATATGAGTAAGCAAGTTTATCTGGAAAAGTAATTTATAAAAATAAATTTATAGACAAGCCAAGACGTTTTTGGAAAAAAGTAAGAAAGAGGGCCTTATTCTATAGATATTATAACTTCTTTTAAATCTATATGTGAGTGAGAGAGAAGCCAACAACCCACACCCTTAACTGAGTGTGACTGTGTTATTATTACTGGAATAGGTCTGGCTTTAAAACACACACAGAGCAGGTACTTCCAAGTATTTAATAATGCTGGTCTCCCACACATTTTTCATTGTGAGCTATGATGCATCTGAAGGACCACACTTGGCAGAACAGCATAGGGCCTACCTTGGACATGACTCAAGTTCAGAGTGAGGGATCCTTTATTTCCTTCCTCCTCTTGTCAGTAATTCTCCAAAATGTTCGTTTTATGATATGACTCTTAAAGGAATTAAACTCGAATAGCACAAAATTGTATAATTATGTTATAATTCAGTTGCAATTATTAACAGATACAAGTCTCCTTCATCATTATTAGGTAAGAAAAGATGATGATGATAATGATAGCATCCGTTTACCATGTGCCAGTTACAGTGCTAAACAGATAGAAAGATGATCAGGCCTACTACCTACTAGACCGCTACTTCACGTGGGCTAGTTATTTAGCATCAAAAATTCTAAGAATTTCAGGTGGCCACAGTCTGAAGGCAAATGAGTCACATTTTGCTTCCAGGGTGCATATTGGATGCACAGGCCCTAGAGGAGTGTCCACATCACCACTTGGCAACTATGGGCAGGAAATGAATTTCTGAGGTTCTCTTTAGATAAGGCATGCACTTCCTGCTTCCCCACAATCCTCTCTGCTCCCTATCGGACTTACATCCAGCCTTCTTCATAGCTTGCTTGTCTCCTATACACCTGAATTTTCAACCCCTCCACCTAGAACCATGACTGTAAGTCAGGCATCTGCCACTAAGTGGTACAATGCCAATAGGTAGACCTAAATCTAAAACTGGCAATCATGTAGACCGATAGTTTTTCCCAACTTTTTATAGCAGTGGAGTATTTCCTCTAATGAAATCTTACACAAGGCCTGATCTCTAAATACAAAGAGAACCTGATCTGGCTGAGAGTGGGGAAAACCCCAAGAAGTACTCAATCTTCTACTCTCTATCCTCCTCCCTTACCCCCTCTGTGAGACCCCTCGACACTTCAGGGGTGCTGGCAACAGTCCAATCTTCTAATTCCACAGCAGAAGGCATCTGTCCTCAATCACACAGCTGGTTAGTGGTGGGGAACCCAGGTCTCTGATAAATGATAAATGTTTGGCAGCTTCTTCCATTAAAAAGTTGTTGAATTTGTAGAACGGAAAAGAAAAATTTTGAGTAAGAATAATGATTCTCTATCTGTGTCTTTTTTCAAGCTCTCGTCATTCCATGTTACATACCTTTATTAGAAAAGTTTTCAATTTTGTTGTACTAAATAGGCAGGCATAGAATTATCAAATCACATGGTCTTAGAGCAGAAAGGAATATCTGAAGTTTTTTCATCCCACCCCTTCATTTTAACAGGCCAGGAAAACTAGGAATTACTTAACCAATTTCCCTTCATAGGTGTTCCCAGTTACTGTCCCATTCAATACATCAAGTACTGTTACATCTTGATGTCAGAAACAAGAGCTTTCTATTTTAACCAGTTTCTCCATGAAAATCATGAGTTTGGGGCGCTTGGGTGGCTCAGTGGGTTAAGCATCCAACTCTTGATTTTGGCTCAGGTTATGATCTCACAGTTCTTGAGTTCCAGCCCAGAGTCAGACTCCATGCTGGCAGCATGCTACCAGCAAGCGGGCTTGCTTGGTATTCTCTCCCTCCCTCTCTCTCTGCCCCTCTCCTGCTCAGGCACACACATGTGTTGTCTCTCTCTCTCTCTCTCTGTCTCAAAATAAATAAATAAAAATTTTAAAGAAAAGAAACTCATGAAGTTAAGATATAAAGTAAAGTTGTGGTTTCTTTCTCTTTGCGATTTTCTTCAATCTTTGAAATACACTTTCCCTGTGGGACATTCAAACATCTCTTTACTCCAGAAAGTGTATTTCCACACTTATGGGAAGATTGTTTCAGACTAAACTTTGCAGGAGAATTCAAGTCAAACCATCTGTGGTCAAGGGCTTTTATTTTAAAATTTCTAACAGGGCACCTGGGTGGCTCAGTAGGTTAAGCGTCTGACTTCAGCTCAGGTCATGATCTCACAGTTTGTGAGTTTGAGCCCCGCATTGGGTTCTCTGCTGTCAGCACAGAGCCCACTTGGGATCTTCTGTCCCCCTCTCTCTCGGCCCCTCCCCCACTCTCTCTCTCTCTCAAAAAGAAACATTACAAAAAATTAAAATTTCGAACTAATCTTATGAGAGACCAATAATTTATAAAATACAATAAAATCCAATCGAATTTTTAAAAGACTCACAAAATACAACTATTTTGTTATTATTAGATTCTAAACATAAAATTACTCTATCAAATTGCTATAACAGTTGTTAACTACCTATTTTCTGTTCCTGTCCTCACCCCATTGTGAGCCAGCAACACACTTCATGAACAAATCGTGGGGCTACTTTGAGAAGCTCAAGATAAAGCACAATCCAGGTGGTTGGTCTAGATACAGGGTATGAGAGTGAGTCTGCTCATATGAACCAGGTAATGCTTCCCACCTTTTGTTCCCAGTCCAGCCAGCCATTTTGGGAATGTGGCTGTGGTCCTTAAAAGTCTGGGGCATGATCTCTGCACAGCTCAGCAGGAAAAAGATGTAGACCACCTTCTAACTGCACCACTTGGAAAAGAGTAGGGCAGGGTCCAGATCATGGAGGCCATGCAAATGAACTAAGAAATATTGGGAAGTAATGGGACGTTGTTAATCCTGAAAGTAATGGGAAGTCGTTAAACTTGACTTGAGTTGTATTTGGATATGAGAACAATGTGTTTGCCTGCAATGTGGAGTATGGTCGAGAGGGGAAAAAGACTCATTGGGAGGCTTCCTCAAGAATTTTGGAAAGAGATGATATGGTTTGAACTCACATAGTAGCAGTAGGGTTTCAGAGAAATTTAGAGCACTTGGTTATTGATCGAATGTATGTGATGAAGAGCAAGGAGAAGTCACCAATGACACCAGGCTTTGGCTAGAATGACTACATGGCTAGTGGTACCAGTTACTAAGATGGGGAGCTCAGAAGGAGGAGGGTGCTGAAAACAATGAGTCCAATTCCTGATAGGCTGTATTTGAACTTCCTGACTCTGCATTACAGCTCATGGTGGTCTCTAAACTGGAATGCCCACCACTCATCAAATCTAAGCCATAAAAAAGACATTGCAACCATAAAAGTGCATATTAAGAACACTAAAACAACATGGAAAAATATTTATTAAGTAATGTTAGGTAAAGTAATAAAAATGCAAATTAAAACAAGGTAAAGCTCTTCCCCTGTTAAATTGGCAAAAAAAAATTTTTTTTAATTAAAATGCCCAAACTGCCAAGGATATGGGAAAACTGGCACTGTCACACGTTGCTGGTGGCAATGTAAATTGGTACAAACCTTTTTGGAAGAAGTTTGGCAAGACACATCAAGAACCATAAAAGAGTTTGTTCCTGTGACCCTGTAATTCCACTTCTGGAAATCTATTCTAAGGAAATAACTCAAAATGTGGAAGGAAGCATTTCATACACAAAGATGTTTATCACAGCAGAAGCTGGAAACAGCCAGAATGTTCAATAGTAGGAGATGGGTTGAATAAGTCATGAGACATTGATTTGCTGGCCTCTTGCGCAGAATGGAGCTGCTCAGTAATGAAGAACGCTTGTGCTGGAGTGTGAAGTGTCTGTGGAGAACACATCTCTGCTTTCATCCCGCTTGGGTAAGCAATGGCTACAGAAGAAAGACAAGAAGGAAATGGTTGTGATGATTGGGTTACAGTGATGAGTCCATAGATCATTTCTAAAGGTTTTTTTTTTTTTTTAAGTTCATTTATTTATTTTGAGAGAGAGAAAGAGAGCCAGCTTGAGCAGGGGAGGGGCAGAGAGGGAGAGAAAGAATCCCAAGCAGGCTCTGTGCTGTCAGTGCAGAGCTCCATGTGGGGCTCCATCTCATGAACCATGAGATCATGATCTGAGCAGAAATCAAGAGTCGGATGCTTAACCAACTGAGCCACCCAGGTGCCCCCTTCTTTTTTTTTTTTATTATTGAAGTATAATTGGCATGAAATGCTATATTAGTTTCATGCATACAGCATAGTAATTTGGCTATTCTGTACATTACAGTGCTCACCACAATAAGTATAGGCACCATCTGTCACCATACAATGTTATTACAATATTATTGACCATATTCCCTACACTGTTAACTATATATTGACTACATTTCCTATTCCTGATCTCATCTCTGTGACTTGTTTATTTTATAATTGGAAATTTGTACCTCTTAATCCCCTTCATCTAAATTGCCCATCCCCCCACCCACTTTCTCTCTGGCAACCACCAGTTTGTTCTCTGTATTTATGAGTCTGTTTCTGCTTTTTTTTTTTTGCTTGTTTGCTTCTTTTGTTTTTTAGATTCCACATATAAATGAAATCATATAATACTTTCTCTCTCTGTCTACTATATTTCACTTAGCATAATACCTTCTTGGTTCATCCATGTTGTCACAGATGGTCAGATTTCCTTATTTTCTATGGCTGAGTAATATTCCGTTGTACATATAAACCACCTCTTCTTTATCCATTTATCTATTGATGGACACTTAGTTTGCTCCCATATCTTGGTCAATGTAACTAATGCTACAATAAACATAGGGGTACATTTATCTTTTTGAATTTGTGTTTTCATTTTCTTTTTTTTTTTTTTAATGTTTATTTTTGAGAGAGAGAGAGAGAGTGGGGAAGGGGCAGAGAGGGAGGAAGACACAAAATCTGAAGCAGGCTCCAGGCTCTGAGCTGTCAGCACAGAGCCCGATGCAGGGCTAAAACCCACGAACTGTGAGATCATGACCTGAGCCAAAGTCGGTTGCTTAACCAACTGAGCCACCCAAATGCCCCAAGACACTGCATTCCCACCAATAGTGCACAAGCGTTTCCTTTTCTCCACATTTTCATCAACACTTGTTATTTCTTGAAAGACTTCTTCTCTTAGGGCTTTCCTCATCTTCTGATCAAACATTATTGCTTCTTCTTTGAGCCACCATGGCATTTCTTTTTCATTCTTGTATGAATGTGGCCCAGTAGTTCCCAAACTTCATTGTGCATCAGAACACCTGGTGGTCATTACTGGGTCTCACCCTCAGGGTTTCTGATTCAGGAGATCTGGGGTGGGGTCTAAAAATGTGCATTTCTGGCAATTTTCCTGGGATGCATATACTGCTAGTCTGGGGACCACACTTTGAAAACCATCATAGGAGTAGATGCAGACATAGTAGGATCCCACCCCCACCCCCACCCCCAGAGAACGTCTGCCAGTTGGAGCACCTCTTCAGAGACAGACACATTCTCAGGGAGCAGTTACCCGTGGCAAACGAGGAGGCATTTACCCAGTGTGCTGCACTTCTCTGGAGATTAGGGAAGGCGGAATCAGTGAGCCCGACCCAGCCAAAAACCCAGTCTACTGCTCTGGCTCCTCCCTAGCATCATGGGAGTTTGTCCCATCAGCTTTCAAAGGTTCAAATAAAGTAAGATACTCTGGGCAAGGCACCAGGTGGGAATGGGGAAGACAAAATAAAGCTTAGTCCTGTCCCCAACGTCACCAGTGGCACACACAAACAAATGCAGGACACGGTCCCATGGAGCAGAAATGAGGTGGCATCAGCTTTGCCTGGAGGAGGGGAGGAAGTCTTCTCAGAATGAACCATATTTGGACTAGGTCCTCGAGGATAAGGAGAAATCCCACCGGCAAAGTTGGGAACCAGGTGAGAGCAATCCAGGTAGAAGGACCAGCCTGGGCAAAGGCTCACAGACCAGGCATACCGTCCCACCTGTGTGATAGCACGTACCTACCTGGAGGTGTGCGAGGTTGATGGAGAGGAAGGGAGGGAGGAGGTGCGGATAGATGGTAGTTTAGGGTCACCTGAACACTGTACTAAAGGTGAGGCTTTTATCTGATAAGTACTGGGGAGCCTTGGGTGTTTTTAAGCAGAGGAATAAAAACTGACAGCAGCTTTTAGGAAGAACAAGAGGGACAGGAAGGCATATCAGAAAGTATCGCTGTCATTGGTGAGGATGACGAGGACCAGGACAGGGGGTTGTACTAGGGAAGGACAGGAAGGGACGGCTTGAGAGATGTTGTGGGGGTGGAATCCCAAGAAGCCAAGCCTGTTCAGCGTTGTGAATCCTTCCAAATCCCTTTTACACACACCTACCCCCACAGCCCCCCAGCTCCCCGGCTTCCTAGCATATCCTTCTTCCCTCCTTGGCTGTTACATTCTAAGGCAAGGAGATTCCAAATGCTGACTACATCTTCCTTGGCCCATCTCAGCTTTTGGCAAATAAATTGGTGCCGTTCCCCAGAAAGCTTTTCTTGAACTTCATAAAGTTAGCAAAGAGAAGAAGTGTTAACAGTATGATCTGTTGAGTCTCAAATTCTAATCCCAGCCCTCACACTAACCCAGCTTTTTCACTCCCTGAAGCTCTGCCAAAATCAAAAGAGAAGGTCTGTGCCAGACGCAAGTAATTCCAGCTGAACAAGCACTCCGAGCGCCACAGAGTGCTGCTGTGCTCACAAAATGTCCTGCCGCCGTGGAACAGGCCATGGGCGGCTGGTGGTGGGGTCCACGGTGTCACACGGTCAAAAGGAGCATGAAAAGTACTTTTCTTTGGTAAGTAAATGTTCCACTGTTGATGCCGAGTTACAGCAGAGGCTCTAACAAGACAGGTGTGATTCATTTATTAAAAGAATGGAGGCAGAGAAGGCACGATTCTAGATGACCTTCTCAGGAGAAACAAAAAAGATTCATCCCCGGCCGCTTGAGAAAAAAGTCAAGGTTTGGGAGGCATCCAGTGCACATTCTGTGTGTCTATTATGCACATAATCCTTTAGAAATACTATGACGTTTAATCCCCACAAATCGCTCTACATGGCAGATGGTTTTATGCCCATTTCACAGATGACAGTGCTGAGGTTTAGAAAGATAGAGTTGTGTGCACAAGGCAGTGTGTAAGCAAACTCCATCATGGTCAAGTACGGACTGTAAAGAAATGTTCTGACTTTGGGAAACAAAAGGGGAAAAATGATGTTGACTCCCTTACCTTTGGGTACCACTCCAGGGTTAGCAGAGTGTACTCACATACGTTGTTCTCATGTCACGCTCGGCAAGACCCTGTGAGGAGGACAGTGATATTCCCATTGTAGAGATGGGGGAACTGAGGGTCAGGGAGAAGGTCAGTTGAACAGAGTTGAACACAGAACTGAGTCCAGACCCAGTTCCTCTTCCAAAGAGGGAGGCTCTGTAAAAGACCTAGGGTGTGATAAGAAGGAGAAGAGCATTCCCAAGAGAGAGAGGACGGGGGGGGGGGGGGATGGCCCTCGGGAAGCCTTTATGGTGTCTGATATGGAGTCTAAGGTCCACATCAGCCATTACACTGATGTTCACTGGTGTTGGGGTCCTATGTGTCAGGCCTGGAGCCACACCACCAGGATTTGAACACAGATCCTGCCATTTAGCCCCCCTGCCTCAGTTTCCTCATCTGTCAGTGCTGACAGTAACAGTCCATCCTTCATAGAGAATGTTGTGAAGAGTGACCAGGAGAGAAGCACTGAGTAGAGGGCCTGGGGCATGTATAATCTTAATGCAGTTTTGCTATTACTGCCACTGTTATCGTTATTACCACTACTACTACCATGGGTGAGTCCTGGGGATGAGCCTGGCCTGAAGAGGGAAAGGTTGGAATCTCAGGTGGCAAAGTTCGAACCTCGTCTTAGCCTGTTCAGGCAGCTATAACAAGGCAGCACGGACTGAGTGGCTTATAAACAACAGAAATGTACTCCTCACGCTTCTGGAGACTAGAAGTCTGGGATCAGGGTGCTGGCACGGTCGGGTTCTGGTGAGGATCATCTTCTGGGTTGCAGACTGCTGACTTCTCATTGTGTTCTCACATGGCAGAAAGAGGGTGAGAGAGCTGTCTGGGTACCTTCTACAAGGGCACTAATCCCATGCCTGAGGGCTCCACCCCCATGACCTCATCACCTCTCAAAAGCTCCCACCACCTAATAACATCACGTTAGGGTTTAGGGTTTCAACATAAGGCTTTTGGTGGAACACATTCAGCTCATTGCAAATCTGAAGAAGCAAAAGTAATAAATAGGAGGGCGATCTTAGTTAAAACAGGATAAAAGCATTGTTGGATGATGATGCGTCTGGCCCGCATACACAGGCGTCCCCTGTCACTTTTCCCCATCTGGACCAGGACCCCACCTGCAGGCTTCCTAAGCTGCCTGTGCTCCTTCCATCACCCCCATTCACCCCAAGGCACTGTAAGTGCCCGATCATTGCCTGCCTCCCCAACTGGACCATGCTGGTCTTCCTCACTGGTGCATCTGGTGCCTAGTACATCGTCTGGCACCTACCGGGTACTCAGTGAATACCCTTCTGATGAACAAATAATAAATGGATGGAGTGGAACGACGGTTTGGAGAGGAAAGAATCTATATGGAGACCAGCCAAGAAGCAGGTGCAAGAGGCAGATGCAAGACTGGGTTAGGATGGGAGAGGGAGTTAGAAAAGAAATAAGAAACGCAAGAGGCATGCGAAAGAAAGCACAGATAGGTCTTTGTGAGTGATGGACTATGGGAGTTCATGGGAAAAGGAAGATCAAAGGTGACTCCAGCCCCAAGGTCCTGGACACTGTCAATGACCCTTCAAAAATGGGAAGGAAGAAGGAGGCGTTGGCTTGTGAGAGAAGATCTGGCCATAACTTTGCCTTTGTTGAGCTTCATAGACGTTGCTGGTGATGCAAATGGAGTAATATAGGGCAGTGTGGGATAAGAGGTACTGGCTGGGGATGGGGGTTGGGAAGAACCTGTTCAGTAATCTTCAATGAGTGCCTCTTCTTCTAGGAAAGGGACAGCAGCAGGAGTGGGTAGGGACTGCCAAGTCTAAAGAGGCTAGAGCAGAGAGGAAACAGGCAGATGACAAGGAAAATTGGATGGAACGATAGGACCATCATTTGCAGCCTGTATTGCCTCATTTTTGCCTCAGACACCCCCAATCCACCTGGTGGAGCTGGCTTTAAAGCCAACCCTTGGCCCTGCCCAGACATCCTATTTCACTCTACCTCCTCACCCTGGCCTTCTCCACTCTTCCCTTCCCTCCAGCAGTCACCCCATCTTTTCTCTGATTTGCTAAGAAAAAGCATAAAATACAGGCAAGAGGAAGGCACATTCACCAAGTGTCCTAAATAAAGGCAGTGCTTAGCTCTTGCGACCACTTACTCCCCTCTTTCTTTTCTCCTCCATCCACACTTGCCCAAGACCCTGCCGATGGAAGAACTGAATCAGAAAGGAAGGCCATCTATATCGGAAAAACAATTTAGCTTCAAGTAAGTACAGAAAGAATTTCACTTTTGTTCTGTTTTCTTGAAACATTGTATTCTAACCGTGGCTGCTGTGAACCCACAACTTCTCATTTCTTTATTTCTGCAGGAAAACTGCAGTGCTGTGGCCTCAGGAGAGAGAAAGCACAGAGCCATTTCTGCACGTTTCTGCCTCCCCGTGGTAGGTGGAAAATCCAAGTAAAGAAAGCTAATGCTTGCCCGCACTATGGGACAATCGGGGAAAAAACGGACTCTGGAATCAAATATTCTCAGGTATGCTCTGTCACTGGTGGGCTGACTCATCTTTCAAACTGCGGGTTCCTCACTGATCAAACACAGCAAGAATGACTCTGCCCTCTGGAGAGGATATGATCGTGGCACAACGTGGTCAGGTCCTTTTCCCGGCACAGGGGCTCCCGGAACACTGGCCCCGTGGTCCCTGCTGCTTCTCACACGAACCTCCTAGGCTCTGCTATCTGCCAGCTGCCCGTGGAGCCACATAGGAGGCACAAGCTTAGGGGCACACTCTTCTACCGGGTGGTTTCCAAGAATTGTCACTTTATGACACATTTTTTTCAGACTTCATCCTAATTTGACTAAAATATAAAGAGACCTCACAAATTTGGGGTAGCTAGAGCAGCACGCTTCCTAAGCTTCTCGCACTCTGCAGGCCCAAGTTTGACACCACCTCCAAAGAAAACATCTATTTCTGGCCAAAAGAAGGCCCTAGAAAGCCTGAACTATCTACTTCATCGAGTGGTGCACTTGCTTGGAAGGGGTCCAAATGTGTTGGAGTCCTGGCCAGCCAAAAGCACCCAAGCCACTTTTGGACAGGGCAGGCGGAAGTGAGGGCTCTGATTTTCATGTTAAATCCCCATTTGGCCTTGGAAATGTTAAAAATAAACTTTCACCTGCATCTGATTTTCCTCTTTGTGATTGCAACCATTGTCTGTTTGAACAAAGAGGTAGCAAGAGCCTCTTTGAGCAGTTCACAGAGTTCAAGCGAGAGCCCAAATTGGAGGGACACAGATGTTAATGAACAAGGGGACCAAGCAAGAGTGCCACTGGGAATCAAAAACCTTCCCCAGGATTATCAGGCCACACTCTGCGCCATCAGCGGCCCCTCCCGGCTCTCAGGAGAAAGACACGGGAGCTGCCTGTGCACTTCCCCCTCTGCAACTACATAATAGAGGGAGGTGGAGATTCAGCCCTCCCCCAGCCCCTGTTTTGCTTCCCACTTGCTTGCATTTTGGAGGCACCCATCAAATTTGGGGGTGGGTGGGTGGGTTAAAACAGAATGAGAAATCACAAATTAGGCATTACAGAATTTACCGGTTACCTTGGAAGCAGTATGATTGTTATAGAAAGAGCCTGGGCTTGGGAGCTGGCTAAACCTGGGTTCAAATTCATTTAGTTTCAGTTGTGTGACCTTGAGCCTCAGTTTGCCTCAATTTGCCTCAGTTTGAGCCTCTCTCTGAGCCTCAGTTTGCCTCTCAATAACATGGGTCTAAAAACACCATATTGGTTAAAGCAATGCTAGCTGCTGTAATAAACACACACCAAAAAAAGTTAATTGGCTCTAACGTTGTGGAAGTTCATTTCTGATTCGCATAAAGTCCAGAACAGGTGTCTCTAATCTGCTGGCTGCCCTCCTCCAAGAGGGGAGTTACATGCTGGGTCCTTTCTCTGTCTGGCTTTGCCATTTTCTAAACATGGCTCCCAAGGTCATCAGGCTTATAGATGTCAATCCAACAGTAGGAGGAAGGTGATGGAGGACTGTGGTAAGTGGAAAAGTTTTCTACTAAGCCTAGAAATATCACACAGCACTTCCATTCACGGGCTAGGGTCTGTATCACAGGCGTGAGGCTGCAATTAATTGCAAAGAACACTTAGAACTAAGGTCCAGGTGTGTGCCCAGGAAGATGAGGAAACATGTTTGGTAAACATCTACCTAGTCTTTGCCACATACACCAACTTTTCAGGGCAATAACAGGGTGAAGTGAAATAATGACTATGAAACAGTGCAGCTTTCAAGACATGTTGTTTTCTTCCCTCTTTCTCTTTCCCCATGGCCAAACTTTTGCTAGAAGCAATGAGAGAATGCTTCATTTGTAATGACGCACAAATAGGAGCAGCTGCTGTCAACAGGCTCAGGACCCCCACCGCCCCCGTCTGATATTCCCCATTGCCAAAGCAGGGGACCCTGAAATCTTGTTCTTGCTCCTTCCCCTCATTTTCAAGCCCAGTCCTTACAGCTTCAGCAGGTCCCTACCCTTCCACAAAATCTGAAATTTCGGCAGTTAAACTCAGGGTCAGAAAGCCATCTCTTAAGGAACAGTTGAGGTAAGTTACGTTTAGCGTTACTGGGTTTCTGTTAAATTTTATTAACGCCTGTAGGTAGGTCACACAGTCTCTCCTTGCCGTGGTCCCCACTATTTCCTGTGGATTACAACCGGCCGGCTTCATGCATTTACCTCTGTGGTTCTTGGAAACGTTTGGATTTGATACCCTCCCCCCAAAACCTCCTAGGGGCTCCCTAGGTCTCCTTGCGGGGCTTCCACCCTCAACCCCAGCACCCTTTTCTTGGAAGCATTGCCAGTCAGCCATTCAGACCTCGTGGGTTTTGCCTGTACCCTGAGTCACTCCTTGGCTCTGCTTTCTCTTTCTGTACCCATACGTGGCTTCGGGGATGCCCTCCTTTTGACCTCCCCAAGTACTGCCTTGTCCTCCTTAGCATTGGTTTCATTATTTTCCTGGGTGTGCATCTGGGCGAAAGCGTTAGGAGATAGTCTTGTTTAGAGTGTTGGTACAAACATTTAATGAAAATATGTATACATAGCTCAGAGCATAGTGACAATACAAGTAAACACTCATAAATAGCAATTTATTACAGTTTGCCATAACGTAAGGAAGAATTAGGTTGATCAATGCTGTTCATTACATTTAATCGTTTACTCATTTTTTATTAAAGTATAATTGACATACAATGTTCTATTAGTTTTAGGTGTGCAACATAGTGATTTGACATTTCTACGTCTTACAAAATGATCCCCCACGATAAGTGTAATTACCATCTGTCACCGTACGTAGTCATTATGACGCCACTGACTGTGATCCCTATGCTGCACTTTGCATCCCTGTCACTTATTTAGTTTATAACTCGAAGTTTGTACTTCTTGATCCCTTTCACCTATTTCACCAATTCCCACCCCCACCCTTACCCCACCCCAGCAACCACCAATGCTGTGTATTTATGAGTCTCTTTCTGTTTTGTTTTGCTTGCGCGTTTGTTTTGTTTTTTAGATTGTTAAAATTTTAAAGTAAACTTTTTTTTTACATAAAATCTTAACATATAATTAACATATTTTTGCCATGGAAAACTAGGGGAAAGGAGAAACTTAAAGAGGAGAAAATAGAAATCAACCGAAATTGCACTATTCAATGAAAACCACTATTATACCATCTTGGTGATTTTTCCTCTCAGTATTTTACTATGTCCATGTTTTACATCGTTGGAATTCAGCTAAGTATAATGTGATTTCGCATCCAACATTTTCCACTTAACACATAATAAGCTTTTTGTCAGTAAAAGTTCTTCACGAATGCCAGTTTTAAAGAATTTTAAATTCAAGGACATTTTTTCACGATTCAATAATTTATTTACCCATTCCTTTCGTGCTGAACATTCAGATGATTTCCACTTTTTTTTTTACTGTCATGAACAACACCTCCCTATAAAATCCTACAAACTTTATTTTTGTCTATATTGGTGTTTATTTACTTAAAACAGCTTCCTAGCAATAATACTGCCAAGTCAAAGGATTGCACATTTCTAATCCTCTTGCAAGAGCCAGCTGAGCATTTCCTTCAGAAATTCTATTACAACTTATTCTCTGGAGTGTTTTAAAATTCATACTGTTGCTGTTCTATTCACTTCTGCACCGAGCCCAGGAGTTGACTCTATTGCCAGGGGACAGTTACTTTGGAGAGTACATGGTGTTTGGGGTCTGCCTGGCAAGCACTTCCTTTTCCTAACAATGCCCTGAATTCCATTGGGGGAAGTGTCTCTGCTCCTTGTACGGTTTTGGTAGGACTTCAGAGCTGGAAGTGTCCTGTGGGCAGGAGACAGAATAACACTGAGGCCAGCTCCAGGAGCACCCATACCCGGGCTCTGCCCCCTCACTACTGGGCTGGAGAGCAGTGCTCCATGCTCCTGGGGCAGGGGCCTCAGGGCCCTCTATCCATGGTAGGTTCCCCCTCCACCCAAGAGCCTCTCTCCGTGGTGGGTCAGGCCAGTGCGGGAGCCTTCAGATAATACCCTGGCTCTTCCTTTCCTTAATCCTAAACTGGGCACAGAGAAGGCACTTAATCCCACAGCGCCAGGTGCAGAGACAGTATCCAGCACATGTTTGTTGAAATGACCTTGGAGGGGGACTGAGAGAGCCTAACAGAGAGAGACCGAAGGGCTGTCATACACACCATATAACTGTCCACTGGAGCCTTGCCCTCAGAGAAAGCCCCTGAAGGAATTCATGTGGGGCAAGGCTGGTGTCACCCTTTCTAAACAGAGGACTCATCCTGCCATCTAGTGGTGGGCAAAGGGAGCTGGGCAGGGACAAGACCCCCGTAGACGGCAATTGGGTACAATGAACCTGCAATCTGGGAGCAGCCCACCAGTAGGTGGGGAGACCCAGAGCACCCCGTGGGCACCAACAGAACTCAGGGTGCCATAGGAAGGAGGCAAGGGCAGGAATTATTCCCAAAAATATTTACAGCTACTGTTTATTGAGCACTTACTGTCTGCCAAAGACTGTCCAAGTGCTCTTTGTGCTTTCAATCTTTTGGTCCTCCCAGTGGGCCCTTGTGAGGATGGGAACTAAAGCCCAGAGAAGTCAAGTGACTTGCCCAACTTCCCACACTCGTCAGTGCCACAGGCAGGAATTAAATACACCATCATCTGACTTGATAGTTCGGGTTTCTAGGGACCTTTCTAAAATCACAGAGAGATCTCCTGCCCGCCTTCTGTTTCATCACCCCCAGCCCCACCCTCACCCAACCCACTCCCTGGACAACCGAGGATGGTTTTGTTCACTGTGGTACATAGCCCCGCTTCCACCTTCCATGCCTCTCTTGGGTCCCCATGTCTCTACTCTGAGCAGCTCCAAAGGGAAGCTATCCTCTCCCTAAGCCTGGAGATTGTTGAGGGGGAGGACAAGGTGGTAGTGGACTCCCGTGCCTACTGTCAACAAATATTAAAATATTGTAGACTTTCTGTCACAGTCCCTTACTGGTTATGGGAGACGAAGACACAAACTAGCCCTTAAAGGAACAGTCCCATTTCAGATGAGCCTCTGTAAAGTTTGCTTCAAAGCCCAAAAAGGGCTTCATGTGCCTTCTAAGAACAATGGCGGGGCTGTCCCAGGGCTACCTTTGTCCCACGGCCTGAAAGGACCCACCTGCCACCCCAGTGAATACACAAGGCGGCCAGGGAATACACCAGCCTGCAGACACTCCCCATGTAGGGGATGTTGAGGTTTATTTAGGAAAGAACAGCCATTTTTCCTGCCCGGCCCACCCAGATGAGTAATAAACTGCCTATTTTTAGTTTAAGGTTTTGTTTTTCTTTTCCCTTTTTAGAAATTTATCCAGACCCATTTCCCAGGGTTGAGAGTTTGAGCTGCATTGAGTTTATTGCTCAGGGGATAAGGAAAGTGCCCTTTGAAAAGGAAAGTGGTCCTCAGATGCACTGTGACTTCCCCCCAAGAGCCAAAAGTGTCTGCAGTAACTTCAATATCATTCATTCATTGCAATAACTCCTGCATCATAATAAATACTTGCCACTTGATGCCTTAAGAGACAAAAACGGCTGCTGTTCAGCACTGCCCTGGCTCTTTCTCCTCCAGGTCAGATCCTAGGCCACTGCAGGCTCTCACACAGGCACTCATGCCATCCTGCCTCACCTCTCCCAGAAGTGGACAACTTCTCATCCACTAAGCACCACTTGCTGGTTCTTACCACTCTCCAAACTATGCACATGTTTATTTCCCTTTTCTTATAACGATGTCATCAATTACCTTTATTCACTCATTTAGTCAATCACTACTTATGGATCACCTAACACGTGTCAGACGCCGGGATAAAGATGAGTGCAAGTCTCTCACAGCCAAGAGGAAACTAGTAAGTAAGACAATTACAGCATGGCATAGGATATGCTAAGCCAGAAATATACTAAGATATTATGGAGTCCCTTCCCGCATCTTCTCTTTCCACTTTCCTACCTTTGCCCAGGCCCCACCTCAAGCTCCTTGCTTTCACCTACTACAGAGCTTCTAGGGTTCACTTTAGTTAAATGGTTCGATGGCACCCATTACCCTGGCATGACACAAACCCAACCACAAAGAGGAAAGGAGCAAGGGCAGCCTTTGGAGTGCACACCACCCCAATAGGAAAACACATAGGAGACGAGAGAAGTCCACAAATGTTTCATCAGTGCTGGCGCTAAAAATAAAGCTTGTGGATGCATAAATAAAGGGTAGATGAGTGAACAGATGAATAATTGAATGATGACTCAATAGATGATTTGATGAATGAATCAGAGAATGCACTTCCATCCTTGAAGCAAAACTGAACTTTAGAGTTTCCAACATTTGTATTTGCTCATTGAACACCATGTTCCTGAGAAAATTCTGTACAAAGATTTTTAATTTAAGAAATTAAGATTACTGGGGTACCTGGGTGGCTCAGTCAGTTAAGTGTCCAACTTCAGCTCAGGTCATGATCTTGCAGTTCACAAGTTTGAGCCCCACATCAGGCTCTGTGCTGACAGCTCAGAGCCTAGAACCTGCGTCGGATTCTGTGTCTCCCTCACTCTCTCTCTCTCTACCCCTCTTCTGCTCAGGCTCTGTCTCTCTCTTCCAAAAATAAACAAACATTAAAAACATTTTTTAGGAGAAATTAAAATTACTTAAAAGTCCATTGGGAATGTGACAATGCACTTGGAAACACTGGAGCTGCATGGAGGAGTTTCAAAACCAGGGTTCAGGGTCACTTATGCAGGCAAACAAGAATGCTGAATGGCCCCCAACTCATGTTAGGGAAGAAGCTTCAAATTCCTCAGGCTAGAGCCTTTTGAGGCAAATTTGACTACGAGGGAGGGAGACCTACAAAGGGTGTAGGTTTGGGGCTTCTCGCTTAACCAAACAGGGGTACCACCCTGAATGCTAGCTGGAAGGTTATGTGTGAGTCAAATTACTATGTCAGGTCACCACTGCAGTGTTCTAGTGAGAAGAGAGCATCAGGGGAACCTTTGGCCTTCCAACAATTGGTTCTAACACATCTGTTCTGTAAATGTGGATGTTGTGTGGTAAAGAGAACCAGGATCCGGAAGAAAGGGGGTTGTGTGGTCTGGGGCCTGTCTGAACAGTTTAAATGCCCCTCAAGGCTCCCTGGTTCTCCGAGATAAACTGGCTGAAGCTTTGGACTTATTTAATCGGTCAGTCAGCTTGACATCACAATCTGGCTTCATTTGATAGAAACGACACATGTTGGCCATTTCCTCAGATTCAGGAAACCCAAGCTTCCCTCAAGCTTCTGGGGTGATCTTTTAACAACAAGTTAAAAGACGGGGAATGCCATAGCCCACATTTAAAATAGTTTGAAAAGAAAGTATTCACTTAGTGATGATATAGGTCCAGAACTCTTTAACCTAACTTGAAAACTCAAGAAAGTCTGAATATTTTTTTATAAGCAACTTTGCAGCCCGCTGACTTCTCTGAGCTAATTTGGTGGCAAAACCTGATCTGAACTTATGTGAAGCTATTTATGGTGTTCAGTTATCTCATTTAATAGAAATAGTCACCTATTTTTCTGCGGAGATGTTGACGTGTTGATTACAGGTTCCTGCCCCAGCCCCTGCTGGTGATGTTACATAATACATGTAGACCATAACCTATCTAAAAGCAGGAAGATTCTGAAAGCTAAATCTTTTCTGGCCCCAGAGAAGGGGGGGGGCCCAAGGGGGACCAAGGTACTGGATAAGGTACTGTGGATCTGTACCCACCCGCCTTCACCTCCCCACCTTCCAGCTACATTTCCTCATGGCCTTCATCAGGCCGCCCTCTGCGGTATTCTACCCATTCATCTCTCCATGCAGCATCTAGGCTCTCTCACTCTGCCACTGGGCTCTCTATCCTTCCTTTCTGGCCGATGCTTCTTCCATCATCACTCCCCTTCTTGGTTATAAATGGGCATTTTGACCATCCCAGCCTCTGCCAAGACCAGGCCCAAACAAATGCTGCTGATCACACATTAACTGTCACCTTCCACAAAATCCACTCCCTGAGTCCCTTCTGACACTAACTAGACCAGTAGTTGCCCCATCTAAGTCACCAAAGACCATTTCTAGCTATTGGATCCAGTGTAATCTGTCTTTAGTCCCCAAAGATAAACTCTAACCTTGCAATTCCACTTGGCTTTTAAAAATGTGACCAACACAAGCAACTTCTTTGAAACAGTGATTGTCAAGTGCCATTTATAATAATGAAAAATCAAACACAAATTACGTGTCCAAAAACAAAGGAATGGTAAAATAAATTTTGATACATTTACTCTAAGAATATTGTGCAACTATTACAATTAATGTTTTTGAAGAAATGTAACAAAACAGAAAAATGCATACTTTTAGTGAAAAAGCCAGATACAGAATGGTACATATAGTGTTATTTTAATTTCATTACATAAACACCCTAAAAACAACATTAGAAGAAAATGTGCCAAATCTTAACAGTTACTATCTCTGAAAAATTGCATTACGTGATTGTTATTTTCTTTCTTATAATTTTCTGAGTTGTCTGCAGTAAAGCATTTGTTATTTTTGAAATCAGAAAAAAATTAAATTTTTAGTGAGTTTGGAAATAGAACACTACAAGAGAGGCATGAAAGATGACTTCTGTCTCCTCGGGTCATCCTCCCATCCTGCAATTTTGATTAACATCCTTCAGTCACATAAAAGATTATTTTCTGTAGATTTTTGAAGGAAAGAGATTTGTTCTCTTGTGTCTCACTTTCTGAGAGAACAATGTTTCTTTTGGGATTAGACCATTTCAGCCAGACCAGAGTTGCTGACGGGAGTTTACTTTGGAGCGTGCATTCACTGAAATTATGAAGCAAACAGCCTCCTTCCGACCCGACTGGGGGAAAGGCAGACTTCCAGGGCTGGAGCTCCACCTTGTGGCCACACGCATCCTTTCCCAGAGTAGCGTGGTGCAGAAGGGCTTCCCCACTCTAGCCAGACAGTGGAGAGTATCAAGTTCGACGTATAACTAAGAACGGCATTAACCACGCTGTAGAACTCACAGCCTCTAATGCCCTCAAACTTTTGGTATCAGGGAAGTTTCTGCTGCATTCTAAAACAACCTGATGTGCTAAGAATAGTCAGAAACCAGGTATACTATTGAAAGATGCTTGGAAGGTCCTGAGCCATCCAAAATAATGTCTAGCCAGTCCTCTGAGAATGAACACACACACACACACACACACACACACACACACATATACACACATGCTCACACTCCTTCACTTTTCTCCCCTTCTCCCTTGAGGAATTCAAACCCCACAAGACAAAATGAGTATAATACCCAAATGCAAATACCCTGGGAATGGGGTCAGTCACTGAGAAGCAAATTTGTACCCAGGTACAAATAAGTGACTTGGCAGATCTTCTCAGAAGTCCTTTTTTTTTTTTTTTTTTTTTTTTTTTGCATGGGTCAGGGAGTAACATATTTTCTCCACGAAACTGTGTGTGGTTTTTAGTGAGATTCCCAGACGCGGTTTTGTAGCTGGATTGACAGCTGTAATAGCTCCCCACCTCAAAAAAAAAAAAAAAAGTCTTGGTCTCCTTATATTTCCAGTACCTGAGGCAGAATTGGGAATATTGATACCCCCTCAAGACTCACTTGGACCAAGAGTTACAGATAAAAACAAAACCAACCTTCTATCCCCAACTCTAGGCAACATTCTACCACAGGGATCAGCAAGCTTTTTCTTAAAGGGCTAGATATAAATATTTTAGTCTTTGTGGGCCATATGGTCTCTAAATATTCAGCTCTGGCATTGTATCATGAACACAGCCACAGGCAATACATAAACAATGGGGTGTCTGTGTTCCAATAAATCAGTATTTACAAAAGCAGCCCTGAACTCTGTAAGGAAGAAGGGACCCCCTACTCTGGAGAGACCTTGGTGCTGGATAGGACCTTAGAAATCATGAGAAAACACTCTTTTCACAGCTGGGAGAACTGCAGCCAAGAGAGGCAAAGAGCGCATTAGTTAACGCCTGCCAGCTTGAGAGAAGTCATGGGCCCTCCTTTCAGCTCTGACAGACTCTGTGTGAGGCACACACAAACACACACTTCCTTCTGAGAAACTCTGTTCTCTTTCCCTTTCCTTGGAGAAATGGCTGGTGGTGCTTAATGTTATCAGCTCCTCTTGCTGGTCTGTAAAAGCTCTGTGCTAGCCACACCCTCGTCCAGGCCATTCCAGCCTGATCAGCTACTGAGGGCTCACTAAATGCCAGACCCAGTGCCAGGCACCTCCCATGGGTAGCTCATTTCATCCGTGCAACAGTCTCAGGAGAGGGATGTGACAACCTTTTTAAACATACGAATAAACTGAGGCTGGAGAGGTTACATAACTTGCCAGTATTCCACGGATAGATGAGGGGAGAACCAGGATTTCCTTACTTCCCCCAAAGAGCCTCTGGTTCATTCATGTTGATTCTAGATTTTAGCCAGACCAGCATGTCACTCCCTCTGGTTCATTCATGTTGATTCTAGATTATAGCCAGACCAGCATGTCACTCCCTCCACCCGTACACAGTCTTGCCCACCCTCAAGGACCACCTCAAGGCCACTTCTCCATGAAGCCTTCTACCCTTCTCTGGTCACCTGTAGCACAGATAGTGTGGGCAACACAACCGAGCACCCATGGCATCCTGTTTTGTATTGATCATGGTGACTTCATCTGCATTAGGATTTTTACTCCACCTCTGCTGTAAATTGCTCAAAGATCCCCCCAGGACATAATAGGGACATGATACATATTTATTGCATGCCAGACACTTTTCACCTTCTTCATTGCTACCACACTGGTCCAAGCCACCATTCTCTCTGACTTGAATTATTACAAAGTTGGTCTCCTTGTTTTCACTCTTGCCTTCCATAGTCTCTTTCCCACACAAAAGTCAGAATGATTCTGTAAAAACCGAAGTCAGCTCATGTCATATCTGTCCATGCTGGCAATGGTTCTCTGTGTCTCTCAGAAGAAAAACCAGTGGCTTATAGGACCAGACCCTCTGTTAGCTCTGTCCTCACCTCCTACTTCCCCCCACACTTGCTCTGTTCCAACGACACTGACTGTTCTCCTTGCCCTGAATATTCACAGAGCTCATTATTTACCTCCATCAGAAGGTGCTTAGATGCCACCTTTTTTTTTAATGTTTTTTAATGTTTATTTATTTTTGAGAGAGAGAGAGACACAGAGACAGAGACAGAGTGTGAGTGGGGGAGGGGCAGAGAGAGAGAGGGAGACACAGAATCTGAAGCAGGCTCCAGGCTCTGAGCTGTCAGCACAGAGCCCATTGCAGGGCTCGAACCCACAAACTGTGAGATCATGACCTGAGCTGAAGTCGGACGCTTAACCGACTGAGCCACCCAGGCACCCCTTAGATGTCACCTTCTTGAGGAGGCTTGCCAGTCGTCTTTAAATCTCACATCCCGTCCTTACTGCTCTCTCTCCACAGATACTTTCCCCGCCCTGGTTTTTCTATAGCACTATCACCTTCTAACGTACAATATATTTTACTTACCTGTTTTATGTTTATTATCTGTCTCCACCAGAATATGAGCTTCATGAGGGCAGCGCTTTGTCTGTCTTGAACTCTTTATTGCTGATTCCCTAATGAGTGATTAGCGAATAGGCCCTCAAATATTTATTGAATGAATGAATGAATGAATGAACGAACAGACAAACATATTGGCTGTTTTAATCCTCAAGACAACCTTGAAACACAGGAATATTAGGTACTTACCTGAGGTTACTCAGCCAGCAAGCAGCAGCAGGAGATTCACACCCTCATCTGTCACTCCAAAGCCTGTGCCCTGCTTCTGGGGTGATATGGTTTCTCATAGATTCCCAGAATCCCAGGCCAGAACCCAGTGTAGACGTGACCTAACGCCAGCATGCTTATTTTTTAAATGAAGAAACTAAATCTATTAACTTGCCCAGTGCCTCACAGCCAGAAGGCAGCCGGCTCAGGCAAGAATCAAGGCCTCCGAATGTCATTCCAGCGTAAAAGTGACTTCAGGCTTAGTGGCCAGGGACTAAATACCGTATTTTGTCTTTTGTAACAAAATTAGCTTCCTGACTGAATATCTTATAGGCAAAACGTCTGCTTGTTCCTTAGATTAAATTAAATTTTCTATTTGTAAAGCCTCTCTATTTGAGGCACTCAGAGTCAAGTCTGTTCTGACTTTGAGGTTTGTTTTTACTTCAGAGTTGATGTTCTTGGGCTGAGTTTAAAAGCAGCTGTGGGACAGTGGTAAATAATATGGCTCTGGCCTGGATGGCTCAGTTCATTAAGCATCTGACTCTTGATTTCCACTTGGGTCATGATCTCATGGTTCCTGAGTTCAAGCCCCAGGTGGGGCTCTGCAATGACAGCGCAGAGCCTGCTTGGGATTCTCTCTCTCCCTCTTTCTCTGCCTCTCTCTCTCTGCCCTTCCCCCACTTTCTCTCACTTGCTCTCTCTCTCTCTCAAAAATAAACAAACTTTAATAAAAATAAAAGCAGCTATATTTACAGTGGTAAAGAATATGGCTCTGGAGCCAAAGTGCCTGGGTTCAGGTCCTGGTTCTGCCTTAGTCCTGGTTCTTGGGGAAGTTACTTAGTGTATCTGTCCCTCAGTTTCCTCATCTGTAAAATGGAGGCAATTAGCACAGCGTCAGGCACCTAGTAAGTGTCATTACATTTACATTAGTAAATGTCAGTTATTCCTATAGTGGAAGATGAGATTTAGGGATACCTGAGGCTGTGTTTTACAGACTTTGGGGCCCCCAATGGGACTGGGTACCATCAGAAGTTAAAGGCATCATCTTTTCACCGAGGCTCGATCTGGGAAGTGTTGCGTAAGCTGGGTTCTGAAAGCTGGTAGAGGAGGCATGGGAAGAAATGGAGGTGAAGGGATGGGCCACATTTACACATTTATCTAGTCATTTGTTGAACTATCACCTGAGTTGTCTATGGTTCAGGGAGGTGCTCCTGGCTCTAGCTCCAGTCTACTTTGCCTGCTGCTAGTTATGCCTCTGAAGTGTCCCCAGCATGTGACAAGAAAGAAAGACTGTGTTGCTGCACTGATACTACAGTGTGGTATTCTCTCTGTGCCAGAGCCACTTAGGACTGTGGACAAAGAAAATGTCTCCCAAAGGGTGGGGGGATGCTGGTCAGTCACTGGCAGCACCGGAATTACCAGGAGTCCTCATTAAACTACAGTCTTTGGGGCCCCAGCCCAGATGGATTGAATCAGGCTCTGGAGGCAGGACTGGGAACCTGTCCCTGAGGAGTCAGCATCCCTTGAGGGATTCTGACCATGGGACCCAGGTCAAGAGGAGAATGTGTTCCCTGCTGCCACAGAAGGTCAGGTGGATGAGCTAGGAGGAGAAGTCATCTTGTCCAACTTTCCCATTAGACATGGAAGATCTAAGGCTTGAGGTCACAAAGTTGACTACTTATATAAGAAGCATCAGTAAGAAGTGTAACCCCTTGTGTTTCCAGTCCAAGATCCCGTTCTCTGTGAAGCCCAGGACAACCTGGTGTCCCTCTGAAATTCACATAGAGCTAAGCACATGGAAGGCATTCAAATGACATGTGTCCACTGAAGAGAGGAAGCCGGGGAAAGAGGGAGGAGAGAAGGGGTAACTTACACTACAACCTTCCATTTGCCCAAGGTGTAGTAATCATGGGCTTCCACGTGGTGAGAAAGTTTTCAAAGAGGCTGCATGCAGATGCTGGTCGTGGGGACCAGTGTCATGGGGACACCAATGGACCAGAAATACTCCTCTACCTTTCCCTTCCCATCAATGTGTGGTATCTCCAACCTGCCACATACTCAGGCAGTTGACCATCTCCAGGCCACCGTACCACATGCTTCAGACCCAGGCATTTGGCAGCCTCTGCCATCAGCTTTCCCTAAGGGACAAAGGTAAATTTTTTATATAGAGTTGCATAGAGACAAGAGGATGGGTGCTGGGTCCTCTCCACCCCCTCTTTTTCTTACTGTTCTCCTTGGACAGGACGCTCTCCCAGCATCAAAATATATTTAAGGTGTCATATGAGAGGCCACCAATATTAGCAAGCAGAAGCTCCACCATGTCAAAATACCGAAGCCCTCAGCCTGCTCTCACTAGGGCCATAGACTTTGGGACACTGGGAAGTGGCAGGGAGTAGAAGAAGAAAGAGGGGAAGGGGCAGAGAAGAAAGGATTCCAGGGATCCATGAGAAGCTGAGAGGCAACCTGGTGGGAATAGTCAGGAAAAACTGGCCCCTCCCCCTGGGCTTTCAGTGTCTTTGTGGTACTGCCACATTTGCATATACACTGGGGTACCTGGGTGGCTCAGCTGGTTGAGTGGTTGAGCGTCCAACTTCGGCTCAGGTCATGAGCTCACAGTTCGTGGGTTTGAGCCCCACCTCGGGCTCTGTGCTGACAGCTTGGGGCCTGGAGCCTGCTTCGGAGCCCTCTCTCTTTCTGCCCTTTCCCCACTCATGCTCTGTCTCTCAGAAATAAATAAACATTTAAAAAGAGAGAGAGAAAAGGAATGCCTAGCATATGATTCAGTTTATATAAAATGCAAAAGAAAAAACTAATCTATGGTGATAGGCATCAGAATAGTGGTTGCTTTTGGGGATAGTGATTGAAAGAAGGTTAAAAGGGGCTTCTGCAGGGCTGACAATGTTCATCGTGTGAAAATTTATCAAGCTATACACTTAAGATTTGTGTACCATGTACCTTTCTGTATATATCTTATACTTCACTAGAAAGTTTACTTTAAAAATACGTTTTAAGGAAAAATAAGTTTAGAGTGACTGAACAGGAAAAGCCAAAATGGGCAGATACCAGCCTATAAACATTTATGCTGGCTGGAAACAAAAACCTGTGGCTTTGTAACTAAGCTAATCCCCGCCAGGGCAAGTAGTGACCCATTAAGAAGACTATGTGTGGGGTACCCGGGTGGCTCAGTTGGTTAAGCATTCGACTCTTGGTTTTGGCTCAGGTCATGACCTCACATCTTCCAAGGTTTGGGCCCTGCATTAGGCTCTGCGATGGCAGCTTGGAGCCTGCTTGAGATTTTCTCTCTCTCTCTCTCTCTCCCTCTCTCTCTCTCTCTCTCTCTCTCTCTCTCTCTGCCCCGCCCCTGCTCGCTCTCTCTCTCTCAAAATAAAACTTAAAAAAGAAAAGACTATGTTCTCATGGAGAGTAGTCAATGATGCCTTTTTCTTGTGGTTTGAAGGCATCCTGAGCTGATGTCAAAGCATTTATTTAGGGTTCCCTTGATGAAAGGAGCCTGGGTTTGGTTTTTTTTTTTTTTTTTTTTTTTTTTTTTTTTTTTGTCCACCCAGTGAAGAGAATGGGCAGAGTTCTCTGTTCCTAATGTTCAGCTCTACACTCTCTTGCCTATGTTTGTCTCTTACTTGCAAGTGTAATTAACTGAACCCAGTCAACTGTCAGCTAGAAGGTTCCATAACGTGATTAAAGCTGGGGACTATGACTAGGTTTAACACCCAATTCTACCCCTTCTTAACTGTGTGAGCTTAGGCAAGTTTCAAAATTCCTCTATGCATTGGGGCGCCTATGTGGCTCAGTCGATTAAGATCCAACTATAACTCAGGTCATGATCTCACAGGTTCGTGGGTTTGAGCCCCACATCAGGCTCTGTGCTGACAGCTCAGAGCCTGGAGCCTGCTTTGGATTCTTTTTTTTTTTTTTTTTTTTTTTTTTTTTTTTTTTTTT
>NW_024412400.1:77751360-77893898 GCF_014898765.1 Herpailurus yagouaroundi | reverse complement strand
TTTTTTTTTTTTTTTTTTTTTTTTTTTTTTTTTTTTTTTTTTTTTTGAAGTATCTTGATCCTTTATTTGTAAACTGTATGACTTTAGGCAAGTTGTTTAATTTTTCTGAGCTTTGAAGTCCTCATTTGTAAAGTGGGATTCTGTGTCTCCTTCTCTCTCTGCTCCTCCCCTGCTTGCTCTCTCTCTGTCTCTCTCTTTCTCTCTAAAAATAAAAAAAAATGATAAATATCTTCATCCTGGAGTTTTGGCAATCCCTTAAATTTTGTACCGAGGTGAGTACCTCACTTGCCTCACCCTAGTCAAGACACCCTCTCCAGAACCCCAAGCTTCTGTTTCCTTGGATGGTGTTATTAAGACTTGAGGAAAAGGGTAGAGTCCAGTCTGCCCTCAGACTTCCAGAGAAACTGCGGTGGGGAGTGGGGAAATGGAGCCCCCAGACTGGGCTAACCGCTCAATCTTTTCCATTGGGATTGGAATGTGCTTCATACCTTTCCACCCCCAGGCAGACGTATTTCCATACTTTCCTTTTTGATAAGCCAATTGCTGCTCTTTGAGTGCGTATCCGTTTAGTGCAGTGAGGAAGGTGAACTGCAGTAGGGAGCAGGTAGTGGGGAAGCAACTATCCTGATGGTGAGACACCAGTTGAGAGATAAACACAGTTAATTTCTTCTGACTGTACTGCATAGATTAAGCAGCTTGATTTCATTTAATTCTCACGACACCTATATATGGCAGACACTATTATAACCCCCATTTGATAAAGGAGGACATTGAAGCTTAGGGGAATTTAAAAATTTTTTTCTAATTAAAAAACTTTTTTTTTTAATATTTAAAATGCACAAGTGGGGAAAGGGGCAGACAGAGAGGGAAAGAGAATCTTAGGCAGGCTCCGTGCTCAGTGTGGAGCCCAACATGGGGCTCGATCCCATGAACCATGAGATTACAACCTGAGCTGAAATCAAGAGTTGGACACTCAATAGACTGAGCCATCTACATGCCCCAAAGATAGATACTTTAAAAAAAAAAAATCCCCCAAATCCATGATGAAAATATATCAAAACTTTCAATAAAGACAGGATCCAATAAGGCCAGGATTAGGGTGAGGCAAGTGAGGCCAAGTCTCCTTAGCAAGTATAGGATGCCAGAGCATCTTAAATTCTCACATTTTACACAAGGCAGCCACTGCTCTCTAGTAAAAAACACGTTTGTGTCATTTTCTTTTAAACTAGTTGATTCCCTTTGTGTAGGAGCCTGGCCTAGGATCCTTCATTCTGCAGGTTCCCTTTGGAGCAGACTAGCCTCGGTGTCCTGCATTTCCCAGACCGGCCTCTAGTGTGTGTGTGCATGTGTGTATGTGTGTGCGCACGCACGCACGTGTGTGTGTGTGTGTGTGTGTGTGTGTGTGTCTGTTCTCACCCCTGACAATGGGGACAAATTCTCAGGGGAGAGAATCTGATTGGCCTAACTTGGGTAAGTATCTACTTACAGTCTACACAGCTGAGACTGTAGACATCTTTATTCAGTGTTGTCACAGATTGTATACCTACTCCATCTCAGTCACTATGTTAGGTATTAACAAAATATCTGCCCCTTACACTAGCCCTGTAATTTAGGTATTACTGCCTTCACTTTTCAGATGAGGAAAGTGAGTTTACAAAGACATTCCAGGGATTCGTCTAAATCCACAGAACTAGTAATTGGCAGAGCCAAGATTAGAATTCAGTTCTTCTTTCTGTCTAGCTGCAAAGCCCGCGCTCTTTTCAATAAATACACTGCCTCCCTTTCTATATAGGAAGGACATGATAGGGGCACCTGGGTGGTTCAGTTGGTTAAGCGTCCGACTTCGGCTCAGGTCATGATCTCGCGGTCCATGAGTTCGAGCCCCGCATCGGGCTCTGTGCTGATGGCTCAGAGCCTGGAGCCTGCTTCAGATTCTGTATCTCCCTCTCTCTCTGCCCCTCCCCTGCTCTTACTCTCTCTCTCTCTCTCTCTCTCTCTCTCTCAAAAGTAAATAAAATATATGTTTTTTAAAAGCAGGACATGATAACTGTTCAAGAATTTCTCAATATTACAGTAAATTTAAGCTAAATTGCTGGACTTTTCAAAAGGGAAAAAATTACTTATCACTTGGCGAGAAGCTGGTTAAAGGGAAAAAACAAGGGAAATACTTATGAAAGGCATGGTATGCTAGTTTAGATAGGAATTAGGACTGCAGAACTGGCTACAAAAGATACTCCTGCTAAAAGAAAAAGCTTTACAAGCCCATGACTACTTTAAGCATGAAAAAGTTTAGATGAAGCTCTTTGCTTTTGTTTTTGTTTCTCAGATTTTAATGTTTTTTTTTTCCTGTTTATCAAATAATGCATTCCCCTGAAGAGGATTTGGATAATTCTAGTAAGTATAAATTAGGAACACTTTCCCCCAACTATCACTACCTTCCTTGAGGGAGCCACATTTGACATATTTGGTCCCATATCTTTTATTCATTTTCTTCTCTATATAGTTGAGATAATTCTTTACACACAGTTTGACAGCTATTAAGGAGTAAAATAAAGATGAACAAAAATAAAGATGAATAAAATCTAATAAAAACATGTTAGTATATTCAGGATTTTATTCGTCAGGACTCTCATTTGCAAACCATAGACACTGATTATGGAAACTATTCAAAAGATATCAGTCATGGGCATTGAGGAGGGCACCTGTTGGGATGAGCACTGGGTGTTGTATGGAAACCAATTTGACAATAAATTATATTTAATAAAAAATAAAAATAAAAGATATCTGAATTTTAGACTCTTCAGACACTCTGAGAACAAACTCAGAAGCTGAATGGTCAGAACATGCCTCAAAATGATGCTATAGAACTGGCAAAGATACAAGGGCTACTGTCCCTGAGCACAGCCACCATAGCTTAGAGCCACCCATACTGCTGACCCTGGATGGGGGACAATGGCAGCTCCAAGATAAAACTGTATACAAATGGGAACTTAATTTACAATGGAAGCACCACATAAGAAAGGGCACATTATTTAATGTGCTTCCCCCAGTATTGGGGAAGCAGGAGGTACCTATATGGGCAAAAGTAAAATGATCTATGTCTCACACCATACACAAAAGTAGACTCTACATGGAATTTAACCTAAATGTGATAAATGAAAACAGTAAATAGAACAAAGTATAGAATATCTTTATAATTTATGATCAAGGAAAGGCTTCATAAATAAAATTTCTCAGTACACTGGTAGCCAGTTTAAGACTATAACAGGGATCATATCAAATGAAAGCTATAGCACCAGAATCTCCATCAGATGCTGAGGGACAAGCCATGCAGCCTAAATCAGAGCCCTGAATACCCATGGTCCTGGATAGGAGTGGTAGAGAAATGCCACAAGGAGGAAGCAAGTGACAGACACCCTCTTAGGGCCTTCTTGGACTAAATCAGGAGTGACTGGGGATGGAAGGGAAGGTTCCAGAGATTTAGCTGGAGATTTATAGTGTGTTGTAACTGATCACTCGACCTCTCACCATGCCATGCTGATGTGGTCTGGGAAGATTTGTGTTAAATTTTTTAAAAAACTCTATCTGCTCAATTTTAATGGTATTGGCCCTATAAATATTCTGATGAGGGCGTTATTAACATTAAGACACTCATCTTCTCCACAGCAAATCAGCAAAAGAGAATCTCTCATATCAGATTTGTCTAATAGACAAACATCAGAAGACAAAGAGAGTTTTAACCCTCTCTCTCACTTCTGTCATGTTCAGAAAATTTTTCCTGCGTGCCACGCCCTGTTTTCTATATTTCATCATATGTTTTCATTTTTTTAAGGTTTATTTATTTATTAAATAAATAATATTTAGAGGGGCGGGAAGGGGCAGAGAAAGAGAATCCCAAGCAGGCTCTGTGCTGTCAGCACAAAGGATAAGATTATGACCTGAGCCAAAATCAAGATCAAACGCTTAATGTACTGAGCCACCCAGGTACCCCTCCTCCTGTGTTTTCATAAGAAAACTACAACTGCTGTCAAATGTTTAACAGAAACCATGAGAAGAAAAACCTAGAGGGACATGTAAGGGTACATTTATCTTAGGGTGAGAAAGAATTTTCTCAGCTTAAATATAATTAAAAAAAATTCCCAACAAAGAAAATGTGTAGCTCTGATTACATGAAAATTTAGAATTTCTTGTGGTCCACGCACATGGAGATAGCTGCTGAGCTAACAGTGATTTCCTATTGACCATGTTTGTTCCATTATTTCTTTTTCCAGTAACAGAGCTGCATCCCGGGAAAGGGACAGGCACATGACCCAAGCTAGCCAATCATAGCACCTCTCTCCTCTCACTTCCTATTCATTTTTTTCTCCATTCATTCCATAACCATTAATTGAGTGGGGATTCAGTAATGAGCAAAATATTCCTGTCTTCTTGAAGCTTAGCATTTTAGTCAACGCATTGATAAACTGCCTCCACTAATATATAATTACAAACAGAAATAAGTTCTCTGAAGGAGAGGAACTTGAGTCTGAGAACATAGTTCAAAGAAAATAGACATATATTAGCAGCAAGAAGGAGGAGGAGGTCAGTCACTGGGAGGCGTAGTAGGGTGGAGGGAAGAACTGGGTAGGAATTAACCAGGTGAAAGGGACGGTGGGGCGGAGAAAGCACTGTAGGCCAGGAGAACCACAGCCATCAGTCAGTGGTAAAAGCAACAGATTAGGGGCACCTGGGTGGCCCAGTGGGTTGAGCGTCCTACTTTGGTAATGATCTCACAGTTCATTAATGCAAGCCCCACATGGGGCTCTCTGCTGTCAGTGCAGAGCCTGCTTTAGATCCTCTGTCCCCCCACTCTCTGCCCCTCCCCGACTTGCACTCGCTCAAAAATAAAACGTGGGAAAAAAAAAAAAGCAACAGATTAGCAGAGATAATTTCTATCACTGGTTGTTAAAGAAATGCAAATTAAATTAAATGGCTTCCAGATGTCCTGTTTCACTTATTAGATTAACAGAGTTCTTCATTGGGGTTGCAATGGTATGGTGAACATTTGTAGATTGGAACTAGGAATGTAAACCAATTCAACTCTGGAAAGCAAGTTGACATTAAGTTTCAAAAGTCCTGGAAAAGGGATCTAATGTAGAGTAAATGAATATAGACAATGATACTGTACTATTCAAAAAAAAAAAAAGTCCTAAAAAGATCATACTTGTTGATAAAGTATTTCTCCTCCTAGGACTCTATCTTAAGCAAGCAAAAGAAAAAAATTTAAAACTCAGATGTAGATTTATTAACAAAACTATTCACTGAAGAATTATTTGAAATGTTGAAAAATTACGGGAAAAACATAGAAAGTTGTTCAAAAAATTATATACAGTATAGCCATACTGTAGAATATTATACAGCCAGTAGGTATATGTGCAAGCTGTAACATCACTTTTATAATCAGAGAAAAGAATCCAATTAAAATGTTCCAACTGCCAACAAGATATTTTAGTATTCAGTGCATAATTTGTTGTTTACTTACAACTTGCATAAAAATTCCTGATTGAAAACAAATATGATTTATAAATACCAGATGTATTATAAGATTTTAATGTGTGTCCAATTTGTACTATATGCAACTGCCTACTTGACAGGCTTCCACTTTGTTGCATAGCATCTCTAACATACTCAGTTCAAAATTCAACCCTTATCCCTTCTCTTCACCCCCTTTAAACTCCTTGTCTCCCAGGTTTCCTCCTCTGTCTGGAGGACCACCACCCTTCTTGAGTCCTTCTTGACATCCCTATCCCCATACCTTCCAAGGCAACTCAATTCTGTCTCCAAAATAGATCTAAAATCTGTCCATTTCTCCCATCTCCTTTGTTACCACCCTATTACAATGGTCTCTCTCCTGGACCAGCATGACAGGTCCCTAACTGGTCTAGTTTTCCCCCCCTTCTATCCCATTCTCCACCCAACAGGGAATGGGATCTTATAAAAATAAAAATTGAGTCAAGCCATTCCCCTGCAGGGTTCCACACTGCATATAAATAACATCTGACATCCTTTCTATGACCTACATAATACTTGCTAACTTACGGACTAGACAGTTGTTCTAAATGTTTTATATTTACTAACTCATGGAATCCTAACAACAAGTCTGTGAGGTAGGTATCCTTATAATTCCTAATTTATAGATGAAGCAAATGAAGTACAGAGGTTAAACTTGTCCAGGGTCTCTCAGTCAGTCATGAAGGAGACAGGATTCTACTTCATGTGGTAGATCTGCTCTGGGCACCAAGCCTTCTTCGTACTCTGATGTACTCACTGACATCCCATGGTCTGGTCTCTAGGCTCCTAGAACCTGCCAAACATTCTCACCTCAATGCCTCTGTGCCCTGGCTGATTCCTTCCTAGGAACACTGCTTTCTTGCCCCACCCCCCACCTTTTTCTTAATATTTATTTATTTATTTATTTATTTATTTATTTATTTATTTAGAGAGAAAGACAGAGACAGAAGGAGAGAGAGAATCCCAAGTATGATCTGTGCTGCCAGTGCAGAGCCTGATGTGGATGTGGGGCTCAATCTCACTGATGTGAGATCACAACCTGAGCTGAAATAAAAAATTGGATGCATAACCAAGTTTCTTGCTCTTTAAAACAGCTGGCTTCTTGGGATCCCATGGTGGCTCAGTTGGTTAAGCATCCATCTTGCCCTTGATTTCTCCCCAGGTCATGATCTCGTGGCTATGGAACTGAGCCCTGCATCTGGCTCCATGCTGAGTGTGAAGTCTACTTAAGATTCTCTCTCTCTCCCTCTGTCTCTCTTCCCTATGTGCTCTCTTTCTGTCTCTATAAAATAAAAAAAAATAAAAACTAAAAATAAACAGCTGGCTTCTCATCTTTATAAAAAGAGCATGGTATAAAGATCATGGCATATATTTACAATGGAATACCATGCAACTGTTTTTAAAATATGAGCTAAATGGGGCGCCTGGGTGGCGCAGTCGGTTAAGCGTCCGACTTCAGCCAGGTCACGATCTCGCGGTCCGTGAGTTCGAGCCCCGCGTCAGGCTCTGGGCTGATGGCTCAGAGCCTGGAGCCTGTTTCCGATTCTGTGTCTCCCTCTCTCTCTGCCCCTCCCCCATTCATGCTCTGTCTCTCTCTGTCCCAAAAATAAATAAACGTTGAAAAAAAATTTAAGAAAATAAAATATGAGCTAAATCTAAATTTACCAATATGGAAAAATATTCAGCGTATTTTAGATTGCTAAGTGAAAAAAAGCAAGTTGCAGAATATCATGTTAAAAGAATATGGATAGCATGATTCCATGTGTTTTGTAAAAAAAAAAATTATCAAAGGTCTAAATGTTTATATGCTAAATTTTTAAGTGGGAGAGAGTGAGGCGTGAAACTGGGAAAGAAAGGGGAAGGGGAAACCGGAATTTTCACTTTTTACATTGCACACTTATGATTTGAGGGTTTTTTTTTTTTTAATCTTCAACCTGTATTGTTTTTCTTTAAACATTTTTTTTCAACGTTTATTTATTTTTAAGACAGAGAGAGACAGCATGAATGGGGGAGGGGTAGAGAGAGAGGGAGACACAGAATCGGAAGCAGGCTCCAGGCTCCGAGCCATCAGCCCAGAGCCTGACGCGGGGCTTGAACTCACGGACCGCGAGATCGTGACCTGGCTGAAGTCGGACGCTTAACCGACTGCGCCACCCAGGCGCCCCCAACCTGTATTGTTTATATAATAAGAATTCTAAGACAGAGGCGCCTGCATGGTTCAGTCAGTTAAGCATCCAACTTCCACTCAGGTCATGATCTCATGGTTCATGAGTTCGAGCTTGGGATTCTCTCTCTCCCTCTCCTTCTGTCCCTCCACTACTCACACACGTGTGCTCTCTTACTCTCTCTCAAAAATAAAAAATACACATTAAAAAAAAGAATTTTAATACAAACATTTTCTTTGTATGTTAAATGCCTGAGTTCTAAATTTTGTTACTTTGGTATTCTAATTTTTGCTACCTTTATTTCTTTCCCAGATTTCTCTAGATAGCTGGAGAAGGTCTCTAATTATTTTATTTTTTAAGCTGAGTTTTTCTTTAGTGCTCAGGACACTCCAAAGTGATTGGTTACTTCACCACAGTTATTTATATTATACAGCCATAGTCATCACAGTAAGTGTTTCGTAATTACGAAACACTCAGTTCTAAACTGGTTCATGAAAATCTGCCTTAACGAAGTCTCCAAGTTTTGACTTGCACATTCATGTTTCTAAGCAACAGACAGGCGTTGAGTCATTTAATCTACTATTAGTTCTCTGAGGACATCCCCACATCACTCCTTTAAGGATCTTGCTTATTCAATGTAAGGTTTCTGTGACCATCGCTATACTGGTAATTCCAGGTCTGTATATTCTACCCAGATCTCCTCTGAGTCCCAGGTTGCTATAACCAGCACTCACTGGGCATCTTTGTTTGGATGTCCCAGCAACACCTCATTTTCTACATGTCTCAAACTGAACTCATCATTCTGCCCACTTGACCTTATTTTCCTTCCTAATGACACCATTTGTCCTTCCACCTTGTCACCCAAGCTAAACCAAGAAGTTGGTGTAGCTTTTCTCTTGCCTTCACTTCCACGCCCCAGCAGAATTTTAGGGGACCACTCCTGGGAGCACTTCTGAATCAGTCAGGGTCTAATGAGGAGATATAAACCACATAGTAACATGAACAGGGAATTTTTTGTTTGTGTGTGGTTCTCAAACAACTTTTAATGACCAGAGGCACTCTCTAGTAGGTGTTCATTTCCTAGAAGGACAGGCTTCGTCCAGCAATACAGCCAGGATATCCATCTGGCTACATCTGACCTTCTTCCTGACGCAAGAATAAGGCAATTTCAAATATTTCCCATGGAATTGTATGCTGTGTTTTTCTTCTTTATAGGGAATTTATCTTTTCTGATTATAAAAGCTTTTGGGTTTTGTAAACTTCCCAGTTTCAGATACATGCAAGTGAGACCAGTAAGAATTCCTGAGTCACACTCCAGGGCAGACTTTCCAGAGTTTGTGCCCCTGAGTCACGCCGAGCCCTGAATCCATGGGGTTTGAGGTAGGAAAGCAGCAAGCCTGACTGTGCCATTCTACCCATCACTGAATTCTCCAGCAGCCACTTCCTATTTGAACTTTCTATTTGTTCGGGAAGATTCTTTTCCAGTTCTAGAGGCCACTCACATTCCTTGGCTTATGGCCCCTTCCTCCATCTACAAAGCCAGCAGGATGACATCTTCTGACACCATTTCACTCTGATCTCAAACTTTTAATATAAATAATTATTAACTATAACTGGGGATAGAGGCAATGAGAAAATAACTAGTAAGAAGTAAAGGGATCTCTGAAGAACATAGGAATAGCAGATATAAGGAGAAGCCTTACCCCTAGGTCTGTCAGAGTCCCCTCAAAAGACCCTCTTCTCCCTTAAGAGTTGAAGTCCAGACTGTTTCATAGAGAGCACAGCTGTGGCTCACTGGATGTCAGAGAAGTTGCTGAGGTGCCATCCTGGCAGAACTTAACAGAAATTTGCCCTCTAGAATTTTTCAGAAATTGGCTCTTTGATGCCAGGGAAAGCTGTTCAGGGGACAGTGTCTCACCCACAAAACCACCTGACTGTGGTGCCAGGGCAAGCCACCAGCTTCTGGAAGCCTCTGGGTGCTGCTGTGTGCTATGTACTATGGAGGCAGGGCACTGGAGAAGCTGCAAATGCTGCAGGAGCCAGAGGCCTCTGCTACAAGACCTGCTTAGGGGTGGGAGTGGGTGCTTGCAAGGAAGCTGCTGGCTGCTATGAGCTGCTTAAAGCCATGCACTGCAGGAGCTGGGATCTGGAGACGCTGCCAACACACTGCAGAAACTCAGGGCTGAAGAGAGCTGAAAGTCTGTAGGAGCTGGTCACCAGAGAAGCTTCATGTACTGCAGGAGCCTGTGGAACACTCTAGAACATAGTAAACCCTTTCCTCCTATAATACCTGCATAATGCCTTCTACTGACAAAGCTTCAGTGCCAGCTGGCAAAAAGAATATATATATTTAAAGGGCCCATATCTATTTTCACGGGAGCAGGCAAGAAGGATGAATTTGGGGCAACTAGTACAGGAAGGCATGTCCATTCATTCTTCTCTAACACCATTGCCACCGCTTTGGTTCAGGCTTACTCACTCGCTCACTCTTTTTATTCCTTGTCTGGAACATGGGAAGAGTCTAGAAACTGGTCTCCTGGCTTGGCTGTCACTGGCCAAATGATGATGTTGTGTGAATTTGCAAAAGTAGGGCCTTCCTTTGGGTGTACGAAGCACACTGCCTGGGTCTCAGCTTTCACAGACCCTTGCTAGGTATGCCCTGCACAGCTGACAACAGAGATCTTGTTCCTCATCTGTCCCTAGACTCCAGTCTTTCTTGGCCACATCACTCCTCAAATCCATGCTCCAAACCGCCAACATTTTTCTAGAACCTAAACATGACAATATAACTCACCTTTTAACACTTCAATACTTCCCTATTCCCTACTAAATAAAATCTAAACTCCTTAAAAAGGCATACAAGGTCCTGTGTGATCTGCCCCTTGCTTTCTTCTCTAGTTTACTGAATGACTAAACGAATAAAAACAAAACAATAAATCAAAGAAAGAATGAATGCATGAATTCCAGGACAGAAGTTGAATATCAACAACAACCAAAAAATATGTTGAGGAAGAGGGTCTAGTCTCTAAGGAGAAACAATCATCAAACTTGGGGGCAGCTTCTTGCTTTTCTCTATGCTATGAGATTAAGCCTTGGTTAAGAGGGCACCCCCAAGCAGGCACGTTATTTCCTCTTGCATGTACTTCCCCTACCGAGACAAAGTTTTTATGGTCATTTTCCCCATCTCTTTGTCTTTTATCCACATATTCCCATCATCAAGACCAGTCAGGTCTACCGTCTCAGTCTACTCACTTACTGTTTCCTCTCTGCTCTTTCTGTCACTGGAGTCCAGTCCTCTCCACCTTGTATTTGCAGTACAGGAAACACATCCCACAGGGCCCCTCATTCAACAGCCTGGCCCTTTACTAGATGCTGGAGATATAGACATGAATGGCACATAAGCCCTCCATTGACTGACCGCAATGTCTTTGCCAGGACAATATTCCCCCCTTTCAGTAAGTCAGTCCCATGCTCAGGGACCTAAAAAGATACTCGTTGCCTTCCCAATCATTTCTAAATTCACACTTTGCTGTCTTTCATTCACTCAACAGGGTTACTAAAGGCTTACTACATGCCAAGTGCTGGTACTAGGTATAAAGCAGGGGATAATATAGGCATAGGCCTCCTCCTCAAGGAATCTAGTCTAATGAAGAAGAGATATAAAAGCCAAAATCACAAAAGTAATTATATAATTATTGTTTAATTGCAACTGCTCTGAATGATATGAGGGGTGCTTATAAGGGTATGTAAACAAGAGATCTAATCTAATCTAAACCAGGAAGCAAGGCAAGGTCTGAGATCTGAGTAGGAGCCCAGCTTTAGGTGAGTGTTGGGAGAAAGAGCTGTTGTTGAATGTCCCAGGAAGGACATTCAAAGGTCTAAGATTGAGAATACAAAGAGTGTAAGAAACTGTGTCTACAGCATAGCAAACAAGGGGGAGAGTGGCAGATAAGGAACAGATCTTGAGAGAATTGCAACTTGTATTAAGGTTTTTGGAAGTTAAGAGAATCCATTGATAGTTCCAGAACATGTGGTTACCATGACCTGACTTACTTTTTTTCCCTCAACATTTTATTATGAAAATGTTCAAACATAGTGAAGAGAATTGTACAATGAACACTTACAACATTTTGCTCCTGACCTAATTTTTAAGTCACATCACAGTGACAAGTATCTAGGTGTTAAAAAAGGGAGAAAGAAACTTAACCTCTTCCTCCCAGGGAGGATACAGGAAGTTTAGAAATGGTATAGGCTAGCCAATAAAATGACTAGAAATTAATAACTGCACAAAAACACAAGGGCTATCTGCAAAATTTGAAATAATTATTGGGGGAAAATGTACTAGAATTTTTTTCTCAGGTACACCCTATATCATTTCACATTTGTGAACTATGACTCCAGCTCCAAGGTAATGGTTGGAATCTTTTTGTAACTCTTTTCTCTTATTAGAACTAGAAATAAAGTGTTTAAAGCTGTGAAAACGCCCAAACGCTAACTCACTTTTAAGATAATTAGAAATTCTCTGGGCACTTGAGTGGCTCATTTGGTTGGGCGTCTGACTTCGGCTCAAGTCATGATCTCACGGTCTGTGAGTTTGAGCCCCGCGTCAGTCTCTGTGCTGACAGCTCAGAGCCTGGAGCCTGTTTCAGATTCTGTGTCTCCCTCTCTCTCTGCCCCTCCCCTACTCACGCTCTGTCTCTGTCTCTCTTAAAAATAAATAAACATTTAAAAAAATTAAAAAAAAAAAACAAATTCTCTAGCTAACTGAGTTGATGAGGCCCTGATAAATGGTGGCAAGGGACCTGGAGAAGAAAAGAAAATTTTTTAAATTATACAGGAAGTAGAATTGACAAACTATGTTAACTAAATAAGGAGGGGAAGAGAGAAGAAAGTTTTAGCAGGGACATTTAGATGGCAGAGGAGGAACAGATTATTAAAATGATTCGTTTTGGGCATGGTAATTTTTATAAGCTTCTGAAATATCCAGGTAAAAATTCAAGCAGGCAACAAGAATTTAAGCCCAAGACTGAGGAGGGCGTTCAAAGGTGTAAATTTAAAATCGGAAACCATCAGCATGTAGGTCGCCAATTGAAACTATGAAAGCAGATGAGGGTGGCCCTGGAGATTATGTAAAAAGAGGACAATTGTCACCTCGAGTCATCACCAAACCCCTGGGTCTCAGGTGCCTTAAATACTGATGCTGTACCAAGCAAGAATCAAATTGCCAATTCTTACAACTCAATAATAAAAATATTAATAATCCAACTAAAAAAACGGGCAAGGTATATGAATAGACATTTCTCCAGAGAAGATCTACACATGATTGATAAACACATGAAAAGATGCTTAACATCATTATTAGGGAAATGCGAATCAAAACCATAAAGAGATACCATTTCACACTCATTAGAGTGGCTAGAATTAAATGGCATCTTCCTCTCCACCCTCCTCCTGCATCCCTCCCAGCTCTAAGGAATCTGAAATCTACTTTGTCTCTATACTTTTGCTTATTCTGGACACTTCATATAAATAGAACCATATAATATGAAGTCTTTTGTGAGTGGCTTCCTTAACTTAGTGTAATGTTTTCAAGGTTCATCCATGTTGTAGCTCAAAAAGTTAAACACAGAGTTACCATACAACCTAGCAATTCCACCCCTAGGTGTATTCCCCAAATAATTGAAAATTATGTTCGGACAAAACTTGTACATGAATATTCATAGCAGCAGCTATTACTATTCACAATGGCTAAAAAGTGGAAAAGTGCACTTTTGGGTGCAAAAGTCTATCAAATAATGAATGGATAAAAAAACATGATTATGTCTATATAATAAAATATTATTCACTAATAAAAAGGAATGAAATACTGATATGCTACAACATGGATGAACCTTGAAAACATTACACTAAGTTAAGGAAGCCAGTCACAAAGGACTTCATATTATATGGTTCTGTTTATATGAAATGTCCAGATAAACAAAAGTATAGAGACAAAATAGATTTCAGATTCCTTAGAGCTGGGAGGGATGCAGGAGGAGGGTGGAGAGGAAGATGTGCAATGACTATTAGTGAGTACAGGTTTTCTTTCCAGGGGTGATGAAACTGTTCTAAAATTGTGGTGATGATTGCACAGTTCTGTAAATACAATAAAAAACATTTGAATTGTGCACAGGTCTTACAGGTATCAAAATGCATCACCATCCAGGTACCATACTTCTTCTTTTTTTCTTTTTTTTTTTTTAATTTTTTTTTTTACGTTTATTTATTTTTGGGACAGAGAGAGACAGAGCATGAACGGGGGAGGGGCAGAGAGAGAGGGAGACACAGACTCGGAAACAGGCTCCAGGCTCTGAGCCATCAGCCCAGAGCCCGACGCGGGGCTCGAACTCACGGACCGCGAGATCGTGACCTGGCTGAAGTCGGATGCTTAACCGACTGCGCCACCCAGGCGCCCCCATACTTCTTTTTTAATGGGTGGGGAAATGACAGGTGCACTGGGTAAGGTCTGGACAGTACAGTACTGTTTATATTTATATTTCTACTTATTTATATTTATATGCACTTGGGTGGCTCACTTAAGCGTTGGACCATAGCTCAGGTGATGATCTCATGGTTCATGGGTTCCAGCCCTGCTTAGGGCTCTGTGCTGACAGCTCAGAGCCTGGAGCCTGCTCTGGATTCTGTCTCTCTCTCTCTCTCTCTCTCTCTCTGCCCCTCCCCTGTTCATGCTCTGTCTCTCTCTCTCTCTCTCTCAAAAAAGAATATTTAAAAAAATTAAAAAACAAAATCCCAGTTATGAGTGCACCCGAGCAGTTCAAACCCATGTTGTTCAAGAATTAACTGTAGGAATTAGCTGAGCACCGGGTGGCTCAGTCAGTTAATCCTAGGTCTCTTGGTCTCAACTCAGGTCATGGTCTCATGGTTTGAGAATTCAAGGCCCACATCTGACTCTTCACTAGCAGCACAGAGCCTGCTTGGGATTCTCTGTCTCTCTCTCTGCCCCTCCTCTGCTCCCTCTCTCTCAAAACAAACTTAGGGGTTTTTTTTTTTTTAAAGTTTATTCATTTTGAGACAGAGAGAGCAAGTGGGGGAGGGGCAGAGAGAGAATCCCAAGCAGGCTCCACACTGTCAGCATGGAGCTCAATGCCTGCTGGAACTCATGAAACATGAGCTCATGACCTGAGCTGAAACCAAGAGTCACTGAAACCATTGAGCCACCCAGGCACCCTAAGACGAATAAACTTAAAAAAAAAAAAAAAAATCAACAGTAGATAATGCTGTTGGGGGGTAGCAGAATTAATCTTCCTTCCTGTTACATCACTATAGCAGTACATGCTTCTAGCACTTAAAATCATAGTTTACAAACGTGTTTAACGGTTCTCCCTCACTAGAGCACTAACTTCTGCAGAATAGAGATTGTGCCTGATTTCATCACATCAAGATCTGATAACGTTCTTTGGCATTTAATAGGTGCTCAAATGAAAGTTTACTCAGGAAGAAAACATCTACAATTGAAGCTAAATAAATGCAAAGTAAAGCAAGGAACCTAGCATACGGATATCCACCCTCTCCAACCAAAGGAAGGCAGAATAAAAGACAAAAACTCATAAAGCAGAAGAAAGGACTCAAGGATGGGCGAAAAGGAGGGCATCTCCTCCCTCCCACCGCCACGACAGTTTCCCTGGTAGGTTCCAGCACATTCAGGCGTGGCTGGTGTCACTGCGCCCCTTGGCGACCACCTCTCGGTCAGGCCATCCAGCGCGCTCACTTTCCCGCCTCATTGAGACCCAAAGATAGGGGTAGGGCCGCGCGAGGTGCGGGACTTACGTCACGTCCGGTTCCGGACGCGGCACGCTAGAAAGAGGAGCCAGAGCGCGGAGGGGCGGAGCCAAGAAAGCGCGCGTTCTGAAAGGGGGAGGGGCCGGGTTAAGGAGCGCCGCGTCACGTCCGGCAGACTTAGAGCCCGTGCGGAGGCGGTGCGGAGCGCTTCGGTACTCAGCGGCTCGGGAACTTGTGCGTTCTACGAGGCTGCGGCGGAGCCTCTATATAGAAGGCGCAAGAGGTTGGCAGCTTCGATTGAAGCACGTCGAGCGGCGATAGCAGCTAGGAGTCATGAGCGACAGCGGCGAGCAGAATTACGGCGAGCGGGTACGTAGAGATGGTGCAGGGGGCGGCTGTGTGGTCCCAGCTTGCTTCTCTTCCAGGCCCGTCGGCCTCAGACCTGGAGACAGAGGCGATTTAGGCTCCGAAGTCCGAGGCTGGGAAGGAAGGGAGTTGGGTCTAAAAAACCCTTGCGGAGAGTGTCTTTAGTCGTGAAGGAGGCCCCCGTGGGGGGTTATGTAGTTCCCTACCCAAGACGGCGGTTTTTTTCCGTTACGAGAGGGGGAAAGCTTAAAAATGGCCGCTGCGTCCCCTCGGTGTTGGGGGAGGGGAGCGGTATCTCATTTCGCCGTTGCTCTCCTGCGAAGCCTCGCTGCCGCCATCTTGGGCTGGCGGGCCGGGCGGGCTGCCAGAGGCACAAAATGGCGGAGAAGCCGCGCGCCCAGCGCCGGCCCCCCCCCCCCCCCGCCCCCCCCCCCCCCCCCCGAGAAAGAGAGGCAACCTACTCAGAGGGTTTTCGCTCGGCGTTTAGGTTAAGAAAGGATCGTCTGTGGACCCCGAAGTGATGGAATCTAGGAAGTTCTTGGGACCTCTCTTACGGTGGGGGAAACTAATCCGAGGTAGTCAAGTTCTGGGCCCGGTAGAGGTGGTTTCGCGCGCGCTTTGTGTTCGGCCTAAATGGAGTGTTTCTCTTTGATACCGAAAGTGCTTTCAAACGAAAAGTCATTATCGGGGTATCCGAGTAGACTAGACCCCGAGGCCGCTGAGATTTTCTTCTTTCATGGAGTAGGTATTTTTCACGGGATTGTGTAGCAGGAACTGGCGGGCAACTTGTGGCGCCGTTATTTCCTTTTGTTTTGAGGCATTCTAAATCTGTGAACCACTACTCTGTTGGTACACCTTTTTTCTTTTCTTTTCTTTTCTTTTTTTTTAAAGCCTCCGCCTCTCATGTGGAGTTGGGTGAATGTTAACTGGAGGAGTAAGACCGTTTCCGGGCTTAAAAAACGTGATGTAAAGCTGGTTGCGAGGCTGTGGGTACTAACAATGATGCAAAAATAGAAAACTTGCCAGAATCTTAACATTCGAGGTTGTGGAGAACTTTATTGAAGAAGGAAGTTGATTTTTTACTTGGTAGGAATACGTGGGGGTGCTTTTACAGTTTGGTAGATTTTCCTTTTCTTCTAGGGCCATCGTAAGATCTCCGTTAACAGTCGTCAGGTAAATCTATTCAAGTATCTTAGCAAACTCTTATAAAAAGATTTGGGGCCTTTCATTAGAAAGGCATTTTTAGAAACCTCTATCATAGCTCCTGGAACATTGTCGAAATTACTGTTTAACTTGGGAGCTAAATCTGATTGATTTTGGTCTGAGATAATCAGGCTTGACCCCCTGTTCAGAGGAATATTAGCTTTTTTCATTTTTCCCTAAGCTTTTGATCCCAACATTACCAAAACGTGTACGATTATTTTTATACCTTTGCTTTCTTATGGTTAGAAAGTTTGGAGTGAGCGCACAAATGGTTAAAGCTGTGATTTCTGATTTCTGCCGGTTGACTACACTGTTGAACTGTATTTGGATTGGAAAGCAAATGATAACTTTATTAAGTCTTTTGTTTTCTGAACAATTATTGGGTACTGTTTGCACTATTGAGAGGATGCAAAATGGCCGGTTTCTGAGAAAAGCTCTCAGTTGAACATACCTTAATGTTACTTGTAATCGTGTGCTTGTGAAGACGAAACTTGCCCCAAAATAATATTTGGGCCTATTTTACATATGGGAGGAAACAATTGTTGGAAGTAGGTTCCTGGCTTGAGACCGTTCAAGAGAGGTTGTCATCCAAATAATTTGACATTTTTGAACATCTGCTTTCTTCCATAATCTTGTTTATGTAGATTTATTCACCAAAATCTTATGGAAGGAAAGTTACAAAATAATTTCAAGCTGTATATTAGAAATTGATGTATTTCTTACGTAAGAGTCTTGGATCCTGGAAAGGTTTCTAAACTTTCAAGTTGTGGCATACTTACGCGTTGTTTTGTTTGGCATTTATTTTGTGTGTAGATTGCTTTGCAATTGGTGAATTGGAAACTGAAGAGGTTAGACTAGGCCTAAAAAAAAGTTTGGATTCCTAAAGAGTGCCTGACAAAAACCCTGAAGCTTAATGGAACAGATTAGATATAATGCTGTAAAAATGATGATGTATATAATAGGTCTGACTGGCTATAAAAAAAAAAACACCAAAAACCTTCTTTTGACAGTGCCTGAGAGCAGTGAAAAAGTTGCATTCAGGGTAATAATCTTGGACATGTTTGGTATGAATAGCTTCTCTGAAGCCTGAAAAATTAATTCAGCTCTAGGCCCTCAAACATTTCAAACTGTTAATGTAAATCATTAAAACAAGCCTAATCTGTATTGTTAATGTAATCACTTAAAATACAAATCTCTTTAGTTTGGCTGGAACCCCACCCATCCCCAGCCTGTCCCTTCATTTGGCTATCCAGAATCCAGACACTCCCATATCCCAGCATAATTCTGGAAGTTTTTTTTCCCCCCAGTCCTTTAGACTTCAGAAGTTTCTTTCCTAAACAGACTGTAGGTGTGTGATAAATTGTCGTCCATCTGGTCACCCATAGGGTTTTACGTCTTGGGTGAACGAATATACGAACAGAACTGTTGGTTCAGTGTGTCCTTTTATCTTCTTTTAAATGTATAGTTAGGATAAGTTGCAGAATTTTTGTGGTTCATGTCACACTATTATAGCAGAGTGGCTTTTACCTTTATTGTGAGATTTTTTTCATGTGATCGATTTAACTCAAAGTCTGTTTCTATCTAGAGTTAACTTATTTGATGTAGGCAAACCCGTGCAAAATAAAATACTTTTCATCTCCCAAATTCACTTCTCTTCCAGTACTTTCCAAAAGTTGCTGGCAAATATTTTTGGGAAAAGGGTTGACCAGTCAGCCCCTTTGCAAAAAGTCTTAGCAGTTATGTCATAATATGGACAAATAAGAACATAAAAAGAGTCGTTGGTGGCTAGTTTGTAGGTGCATAGCAGTATTGAGGGGGGTAATCTTTAAGGCCTGGTAATGGTCATAGTATTCTATTTAGAGTATGCGATGTTTGTGTGTTTGGTCTTGACACTGGTTTAATGCTCTGCCTTTCTAATGAATGTAATTTCTTTAGTTTCTACAAATAAGTCTATACTCAGAGAATCCAGAAACTAAATAAGGAAACACTATTATATGAACAGGTGGTTTTAATTTCTGCCTTGCTGTCAAGATTACAATAGCAAGCAGTTCAAGAACATATTCTGGTAGAATATTGGCTATAGTTATTGTAGAAATAATGTTTGCACTGTAGGTACATTATCTAGTCTTACTCTTTATGGAGATGAGTAGTATCCGGATACCATCCCATCAAACTGCCTTTCAGCTTTCTGCAGTTTTTCTCTTCTGCTTAATCTTGGGTTGTCTTTCTGTAGTCTTTGTTTTTGGCCCCTAACTCTGAATTCTGATTTCCAAAAACTGAACCATCTGAATCTATTTCTTTCTAAAGAATTGCAGCCATTGCACCACATTCCTTTAATAAAGGATTGAATTAATGTCAAGTGAAAGGAAATAGTTTGCATTGTTTAACTGTGAGTCTGGTTAGGTATGAGTCTCTTGAAAAAACCAGGTTGAAGAATATTTTTCTTGGTTTTAACTAAGAATGTTTTAATGTTGTTTGGAACTAGAAGGTGGCATTTTCAAACTGAAATTACAAGTGATAACAAGGTAAGTACTACGGTTTTTTTAAAGAGGAATTCAGATGGTGAGATGTTGATTAATAGCATTCACCTTTCCCCTTTATCTCCAACAAAGCCCAGAACCTAATTGATAAATATTAACATTTTGCCCAAGAGAAGTATTTTTAGAGCCTTCGCATTCTGTGTTATGTTCAGTTTTCATACATAATTGTATTTAATTTTTTCTAGAAGGGATAGTGATTAGTGTTTAGGAATTTTAAGTGTTTTATCCAGTTTAGTTTTTTGGGTTATGGGTTACATCGAATTTTAGATCTTGTTTTCATTTAGTCTTGTTTTTAAGCAAGCCAAAAAAAGTTCACTAGAATAGCAAATATGAGTTTCTAAATTCTCAAAAATCTTTTTGGATTGGGTGTGGAGGTTATTTTCAGATTGCTACTCTGATTAATATAGACTGCCCAATACTGCAGAATGCATGAGCCCCTTCTTAGAGTCAATATTATTGATGCAAGAGATGGGCTTAAAACTGATAGGTAAGTCAGATTTTTTTTCCCCCCCTTCCAGAAAATATTCTGTCTTTGGAGTATTTTTCTCCACCCAACCTTCTGGTAGAGTTTACAGAAAAATAAAAACAGTCCATTAGTATGAGCATTAACCTTTATATAGCAGGATCAACCAATTTTTCTTTCTCATCCCAATTTTTAAAATATTACCTTGTTAGCAACCTACTGAATTTGTACATGTTTTTAATGTTATTTGAATTCAGTTCTAGTCCCTAGAGTCGTTCTAACAAAGAATTATGTTGATGGAAGTTTCTGCTTATTTCTTCACCAAATGGGCAATAACATTAAGCCCAGTAGTTGGTCGTCTGGTTTCATTAAAGTGGCCACTTGAGCTCAGTAGTTGAGTTAAAATAAACCTAATATTTACATTATCTAGCAACATGTTTTTTGGTCTTTGAATATAAAAGGAGGAAGATGGTTTGGAAGAGGTAATAAAATATAAAAGCAGGAAGGCATCCATATTGAAAAGTTCCAATACATAGAGCTTTGGCCTCCATTCCAGTATTTCGTGCATCTAAAGCCCTGTTTCTGTATGTTATCTTTAGGAGGCCCCAAGAGGAAACCTGCTTGGGCATTCTGATTCCACGATTACCTTTGTGCTGCCAGCAAACATATCCCATTACATTTTAGTGATGGATATTAAAAGGAAATCAATTACTGTGATTCCCTTAAAAAGCTATTTAAAATTTTTCCTGGGTTAAACAATAATTGACTTTCAGCGACAAAAAAACAAGACTGAAAATTATGCTTACTTTCTCAGGAAAGGCATCACAACACTTGCCACTATAGCCATGGTTGTTTTCATGCCCACATAAGTTATAAAGACTTTGTTTTCTCTCTCTCTCTCTCTCTTTTTTTTTTAAAGGAAGCTTTAGCCCCAATCACCCCCAAAGAAAATAAACTAGTAAATTGTTGACAAGTGAGGTACAGGATAACAGGGAGAACTAGAATGTTTTGTGAGGCAGTATTTATTTTGTTTAGGGTGTTGAACAGACACTATTACATTTTATTGATCTGTTAAGTGATGATTGAGTTTTGGTTTTTGGGTTTTGTTTTTTTTTTTTTTTAATAATTTTAGGAGGTGAGCTATAATTTTTTCCCAATATTGCCACCTTAAAAAGTAGGATTTCTCCTTTGGACTGCATAAGATTTTAATACGTTTGTTCATTGAGGGGGAATTTACAAAAAATTCTTTGAAAACCTCACTGTTGGATTCAAGTTCGTTTGCTTTCTTTCATAACTACTTGGATATAGTAGTTGGTTGATCTGATTTTGTCTTTTTATGGTTCTAGTGCTAAATTTAGTAGTCGGACCATTCATATTTAAAATTTCACTAGAGCAGCTTTCTAGGGGTGGGTTTTGAGCACTTTAGTCCAAATTTTCTGATTCCCTGACATTGTCTTCTACGGAGCTCTTTAAATATGCAGTACAAAAATGTGTGACATTACATATCTTTACCTTATCTATTATCTAGACAAGTCACAATTTGTAAACCTGTCCAGCCCCGAGATTTGTCATCATTGTACAAATGAATTGTCCGTGCTTTCCTTTCTTGCACTTTTGTATTAATGTGTCACTTTTTGACTAGAGTTGTGCTTTTGACACTTAACATTTTCTTGATGAATACAATAAGTAAGAAGTGTGAAATGTAATTAAAGTTCTTAAATGTTAGATGAACAGCAAATGTTCAGTTGCGCACTTCGCATTCAACTTAAGCATGATAAATCTATTTGAAGTAGACAATGAGAATGAGGTTGGTTACCTAGTATATTTTAGAACCAACAGGAAGCTAGTTTCAGTTTTTTGAGCTGCATATTCTAGGGTTTTTTTTGTTTTTTTTTTTAATCCAAAAAGAGGGATTTTTTTTTTTCTAGTTTCAGTTTTGGCACTGGATTTTATCCTGGAGTTTTAAAATATTCTTCATCCTGTTCTTTTTCTATTAAGGTTAATGTTGAAGAAGGAAAATGCGGAAGTCGTCATTTGACAAGTTTTATAAATGAGTATTTGAAGCTCAGGAATAAGTGAAGCTGAAATTTGAAAAAATAAAAGAAAGAATGCATGCTAATTATCAGACCAGAAGTCCCACTTGTAGAATATTGAGCAATTTGTGTGAAGTGGGGAAGATGAAAGAAGTCAGAATTTGAAACGGAAGAATGAAGAAAAGAAATAAAAATGAAGTTAAGATAAGAAGTAATCTGGAATCAGAAAGCACTACGCTAAGTAATTACTAGTCTGTTTATGTGTCCCTGTATATTTTGCTAAACATGCATGCATTATTTGTTTAATAGAAGAAAATATATACAGGGCAAAGAAGTGCCTTCCAGGGGAAACGTTTAAATTAGGTAATTCTAATTTTAACTTCTTAGTCAAATGATTGAAATGCAATTTTAAAAAATAACCCTTTGTAGTCAAATATGAGGCAGGAATGAGCTCTCCAGCATGGGTAACAGTTGGCTTCATGTTGTCTCTCTAGATTTTTTTGTATAATGCTGCTGGTCCTGGGCCATGAGTGAGTACCTCCAGAGTTGGGATTGGTGGTCTGTGCCACCTCCATGGACTCTTAAGATTCATTGACCCCTATCTTTTAGTACTGAGCAATATATAGTAGAATGTTTTCTAAGTTTGTCGTAGTTTTCCCAAAGAATGTCACCAGGATGGTTATAGAAGCAAACCAGTGAAGAGGATAGTTCCTTTTGGCATTTATGAAAATTCTTTCTAGATGGCATAGGGGAAACCTATGACCAATTAGGCCCTAACTTTAAGATACAGGTTCTAAATTCACAAGGATGATTCTTTTGTTCTGTTTAATGCCTGTTCCAGTTGAATGACTAGGATTACTGCTGAAAATATATTAGCTTCCCTTACAATGAGGTGGGTCACATAAGTGAACAGGATCTCTAACTCAAAGTGGCAATAGTGGTAGTTGTTCAGAAAACTGCTCTATTCCCTTTTTCTCATTTGCTGCTGTTAAAATTTAACTGTTACAATGACGTGAGAGGTATAGATTATAAAGTAACTTAGTTTTGGTTCCTCACTCCGACCACTTACTGTGAAAAATAAACCCTAAAGGTCTGTCCTTTCCCCTTCCGCGTGTTTTGTTTTAGTTGAATAAAAGAATACGATGGTTAGCGAAATGTTACTTTCTGTTGGATAGGACAAGTGAACTGTCAAAATAATACCCAGTGGTAGCTAACCAGTAGTTGTTCTCTGTTGGGAAAGCCAAGGGTATCACTTCTTCCTGAAATGAAGACAACCTAAAAAAAGAGTTGTCAGGTCTTCTAGCTCTTGGAAAAAGTGGTTTAAATTACATATCTAAAAGGATCTATCTTCTAGCATTTTAGGGCCAGTTGTCAATATGAAATTTGTGCTTTTTATAATTATTTCTGCCTTGCAAGGAGAAGAAAATTATTCTCAATTCATAGTAGTTTCCAGCATTTGCCCCAATTACTAGTTTGTAAATTTTGCCACGTATAAACTAATAACGTTAATTTTGCGCTCTGAATTACTTACAGATTAGGCAGAGAGCTGAGGTAAAAAAAAAAAAAAGAGGTGAATTGATACTTTCTGTTCAAGTCCATGAATTCCTGAAAGGCCCTTGGGGTCTAAAAGAGGAAAAACCTATTAATCCTCTAAATGGAAAGAAAGCACTTTGGAATTTGATTATATGGCCTAAGCTTGGATAGATGTATAGCAAAAATAAACGCTGATGCCCATAGACCATTGCATCCATTCAGGGTTTTCTTCTCTTCCCACCCCACCCCTCCCCCCCTTGACCAAGGCATCTTTGAGTCTGACAGTGCCTCCTCTCAGCCCTGCTCTGCCTATTGGGGAAGTAAGAGGGAGACAGGCCTCTTGTCCTGGGGCAGGTGGAGCAGAGAAAACTAGAGAAACAAGGTTCCACGAAGATACTTTCACCAAGAAAAATCAGTAGGTAGGAAGCCTAAAATTTCTGAAATTGAGTAAATCAATGAGACTTAGTTAGCATTATAAACATGTATGGTGCTTTTAACAAACGTAGAAGATGAACTCCAGAGTTATTAGAATAAGCTCTAGTTTAGGGACTTGTATTTTTAAATGCTGTGTAGGTTTACTGTATACCTCTAAGAGCCACTGTTCAAAATCTAATTTACTGCATCCAGTTTCTAATACAGGAGAAACCTAATGATTTGATGGTTCCAGATCTTTTGGTTTCCTTCATCTCTTTCAAAAGGTTTTTCTAAGATACTGTCATGCTCAGAATAGGAAGATGCAGAAAAAGGTATTTTGTTGAAAGGCTGAGTTAGTTTTTGTGACATGTTTGTTCCCTTTAAGTTGTATATTAGAATATGACTAAGATCCAGTCTATAGAAATGATTCCCTGAGCAGAAATTCAGGGAATTTTTTGGCTTTGTTATTTATGCTAATTATAAGTTCATGATCCTTTTTCTTGAGGTATTGATGTCCAGAGAAGTGTTTTTGGTACGGTTTTAATGTGCTGACACTTAAAACTTTTTAGCCCTAAGAGTGGACTTCAAGTTTTCCTTGTGTGGAGGTTTTCCCAGCTGGGTTTGCAGATTTGCCTGTGGATTAAGGTTTAAAGTTAACTTTGTTTTTAGATTTGGCTAATAATTTTAGGTCTCATTTTTTTTTTCTCGAGCTAAATTTCCTTGAATGTGTATTTCCAAAATAGCTGATGGCTAACATAACCATAAAGGGGTTTAAATTCTTTAAGAAATATTCCTGACCAGAAAGGGAGGAGGAGGCATTATTTAGGTGTTAGCCTAACCAAATGTGTAGAAGGGGAAATTTTTGCATTCTGGCTGGTGTTTCCCCTATTCCTGGTCTAAGAAACGATTGCTTACAAAATATGTCTGCAGATAGTTAATTTTAGAGGTTGAGAGAAAAAGCTCATAATTTCGTAAATACTGTATCTTTGACCCTAGAGATAGAAATTCATGAGAAGCTTCATAAGGCTTATGACCTAGGCTAAAAGTGCTGTCTCTTCTCTCAGTGGACGGACTGGTAACGCAGGTTAGAATAAGGCTTTTCTGCTTAATGAAGCCAGAGGCTTAAGAAGATCTTGACTTTCTACCCTTTTTTCCTTTGTATTTTGATTCCTAGGCTGATGGATTTAACTACTTGATTGATAATCTTTTAACTGTTATGTGAGTTATTTGAGCACTCTGCTCTCCTTTCCAGGGTAAATTGTTTTCTTTTGGTTTCCACTAAAAGCTATATAATCATTCCATGAAGTAATTTTTCTAGCATTGAGATAAACAAAGACAGTTAATTTAGGGGGTCTCAATTTATCTCTTTGCTTCTAGGTTAGTTTTTGCCTGTGGTAAAGATGTCAGAAACCACACCATTAATTTTGAGAACTTTGTCCAAGAAGAGGAGGGAAGTGGAGTGTGCTTTTAAATGTCTCTGTGCAGAGTATTAAATGTCTCTCTGCCGGAGAACCCCAAGAGATTAATTGGGGTCCCCTAAGATGGAGTATACCCTTTAACCATTCCTTGTTAAAGGCAGCTGTTCTCATTAATAACAGTATCCTCTTTTTCCTTGAATCTCTTTATAGTCACTCCAGGGGAAGGAGAGGAGGCTGTCACATTCTATGTCCCTTCCATGTTTTATAATGACTAAAATCTTACTGGGGAAGTTTCTAGAGTTGTTTCAGGCCTAACGACCAGAACTCCTTTTACTGGCAGAGTTACCTCTCTTTCCTGTTCTAAACTTCAAACTCAGTTTCTTCTGTATTGCATATAAATTTTTTCCCATTATGCTGTAGACCACATATGTGGAATATGTTCTATATTCCAAAAAGGTTTGATGAACTGTAATTTAAAATAATCCTATTCTATCCTTTCAAGAATGGCCAGAATATTCTGAAAGTCTACCACACAGGGAGGTCTCCTGTGATCATTTTTATCCAGTAGCTTTGACATAGATTATTACCCCTATAGTAATGTTGGGTCCTCTTGAATCTGGCCATTTCTGCTGTCTTGGGTGGAAAGACTCACCAGACTTTATGCTTTTAATTTGCATTAAATTGGATAACCTAAAATGAGGGTTGTCTTGCTAGCTGCTGATACCTTAGTTAGCTATCAGACTGAGTGGCTTTGTTCTCTCTCCTCTGAATCCACTGGGGTTTTTTTGTCTGTTTTGGTGCGTTGGCAGAACATCTCCTTGGTTCAGTTACTTTAAATGTATGCTTTTTATACTGATAAGTTGGCTGTGCTTTTGCTCATTGATGAGCTAGTCAACCCTTTTTATCCATTCTCTTTGCTGGTTTCTTTAGAGATCTTCCTTACTGTGTCACTTAACTATCAGCTAGTCTAGTTTTGATTGGGTACACTATGGCTATACAGTATATACTTACTTAGACTTTGGTTTTTTCACATACAATTCTGAACTCTCCCTTCCTTAGCCTAGATAGGAGCCCCTGATTTAATCTGTTAACTTTCCTAGCTACTTACTCCCTAATCCCCATCAGTTTGCCATGGTTCATCTCCATTTAGCTGAGGAGGCTCTAGATCTCTGGCACTGTCTACTCTTCCTTCTGCACAGTTCACTGCCTTTTCAGCTGTGGCTCCATCTGGTTGCTTTATTTGAGCTTCTTAAGGGCATCCTACCATGGTTAGGTGGAATTAGGGTCTAGTATCCTTCAAGCTGGTCCTTTCTACTAGGTTTCTACCTTTTGCTAGGACTTGAAACTGATCATCCTTGCCTCTTTTCCCACTCAATAAATATAACTTGAGAAGTGAGGTCTTCTGAAAAAAATCAAAAGCATTTTAAAGTAAGTTTTATGATTTTCATAGGGTTTTGTTTTATTGATGGCAACTTGATTGAAAATAGGTATAAGATATAGGTGTCATAGTTAATAAGGTTCTTTCTTACCCTAGTCTTTATGGAGTAACAGTCCCAAAACACAATCCTTGGACAGTTCCCTTAACTGCTTGGCTTTGGCACCCCTTTCTGAGGAGAGTGGGGTCAGTTAATTCTTATCCCTGCTCCAGGAAAGGTGGAAGTTCAAATAAATTGGCTTATGTCAGTTGGAGCAATGTAAATATATGAGGTATATTCAGTTCCTGCCCTTACCTATGTTTTCTTATCTTGGAAGGGGATTGCTTTCCCTCACCATTTATCTCACAGCAGCTTATTTGTTTTTAAAGTTGCCCAGAAAGTATACAAATTAAACTTTTGACATCTACGTGTAGGAATCCCGTTCTGCTTCCAGAAGTGGAAGTGCTCATGGATCTGGGAAATCTGCAAGGCATACCCCTGCAAGGTCTCGCTCCAAGGAAGATTCCAGGCGTTCCAGATCAAAGTCCAGGTCCAGATCTGAATCTAGGTAAGAAAGACTGTCTTGGGATTTTCTTCTGTTACTCTTAGCTTTGAAATTGGTGTGTGCTTTGTAAATTAGGAAGATAGAGAGGGTTGGATCATTTGTTGGCTTATTTAATATTGGTACTAGTAATGAACTTAATCATAAGTTCTGGGATAGAAGACTAAGTGGTTAAGAACCTGGGCTTTTGGCGTTAGGGTTCAAATCTTACCTCTATTTTTTCTGGCTTGGGCAGATTACTTAACCTTTTTCCACCTTAGCTTCCTTATCTTTAAAAGGCAAGTTAGTAATACTAGTTCTTGAGAATTGTGAGGATTCACTAGGAGTTTAAGTATGACAGACTGCAGGACATTGGCTTTCATAACTAATTCTTGATAAGTAGGTGTAGTCTAATATTATATACATGTGTATAAAAAAAAATACCTTAATACAGCGCACTTTTTTTTTTTTAATGTTGGTCAAGAGTAGGCGATACATCCTTGTTTGCCCAGGACAGCCCCAGTTTATGCCTATTGTCAGGCATAATTAACTGCACCTCTTTTCTCTCTTACAATGTGTCCTGTCTGGTTTAGATGACAGTTCATATGATCACTCCAGTTAGGAGCAATTGTTTGGTTTTAAAACACTGCTGGAGAAAACTTACGGTGATGGTGATTTTATCTTAAGTGAATGGTGGGCATAAGTGGGAGAAGCTGAAAAAAAACAGGGTGGTATTCTGAGGGGGGAGGTGGGCACAAATTAAGCTAGTGTGAAGTGCTGCATGTTTTATGATTATCAAGGGTTTTTTTGAGTATGTTAATTGATCTTGAGTATGTAATTTTGATCTCCTTTATCTTAATTATTTTAAGAAATGGAAGAGAGCAAGTAGTGGTTTTGGAGCTCTTCCTAGTAGAGTGGAGATGACTGTAGATACAGCAGAAAAGTCTTGATCACATGTCTGGATTATGTTTCGCCTTTTGGACTTTAACCCTAGAATAGATTATTAGAAGAATTGGAAACTGTATCTTATTGTCAGCTAATTAGTTATACTCTTGAAACCTTTGTCTTAACAGGTCTAGATCCAGAAGAAGTTCACGAAGGCATTACACAAGATCAAGATCTCGGTCCCGCTCCCATAGAAGATCCCGTAGCAGGTCTTATAGTCGAGATTATCGAAGACGGCATAGCCACAGTCACTCTCCCATGTCTACTCGCAGGCGTCATGTTGGGAATCGGGTAAGATGACAAAATTGTTGTTAAAGCAGTGGACTTTGTCTCTTCTGTTTTGAAATCAGAGCTGATTATATTTGACACTGGACTTTTAGCAGTGAACACGAGTTCCTTAGAGGTCTCCTTGTGTTCTGAGTAATGTCTTTTTAAAAGGTATTTTCTATGTTAGGGCTGTCAGTCACATGTAAGCAAAATATTGGGACGGTGTAACTCACCTCATGAAAACACTCTCTTGGTTATTCCCATTTAATTTTAGGTGAGTTTATTTCGGGTACTAAGGCTGATCTTCCCTGACTTTTTTTTCCTCTGGCTTATAGAGATAATGCTATTTTAATTATTCTTATGTGTAGAATAAATCTTAGGTGACTCCCTTGGGCTACTTGCCCTTTAATATTCCCTCACAAAACTGCCAGTTTGGTATTCACAAGTAGAAGTCACTATTCCCGTCCCCCCTTGTTTAATTCTGAGGTTGAAGTTGTTTTTGGAGTCTTTTTCTGCCCATTCTTAATGCTTGTGGCTATTGCTATAATATACTAGTTATTAATTTCAATTACTTATTCCCTACTTTCACTGTTGGTGACATTTCTTAGCTTCGGTTTATGATAAGTTTTAAAGTTTAAAATTCATCTTTCCATTTCTAGGCAAATCCTGATCCCAACTGTTGTCTTGGAGTGTTTGGATTGAGCTTGTACACTACAGAAAGAGATCTAAGAGAAGTGTTCTCGAAATATGGCCCCATTGCAGATGTGTCTATTGTATATGACCAACAGTCTAGACGGTCAAGAGGATTTGCCTTTGTGTATTTTGAAAATGTAGATGATGCCAAGGAAGTAAGTAAAAATTTACCTGTATCCTTGTAAAATAAGTCCTGTTGTTAACTTCCAACTACCAATGAACTTGAATAAGGATAATTTTTGCTTTTACGTTGTAAATAGGGTATATTTATAATTCTTTATAAATCTTATTTCTCATAAAAGTATATCTTACTGTTATTGGACAGTTTGTGGCTTTGTCCAGGGTGTATATAATAACTTTCAATATATCTTTCGAAGGCAAAGGAGCGTGCCAATGGAATGGAGCTTGATGGACGTAGAATCAGAGTTGATTTCTCTATAACAAAAAGACCACATACCCCAACACCAGGAATTTACATGGGAAGACCTACCTAGTAAGTTTAAGATTGATAGCTGAGTTCGTTTCCTCTAACAACTACATGTACTGGGGGGAATCTTTGGCATTTCATCCAGTCCTGACACAGTATAAATCATTTTCCCTGTGTTTTTAAGTTTATATCTTGAGAGAGTGGGGGGAGAGAGAATCCCAAGCAGCCTCCATGCTGTCAGCACAGAGCCTGCCCCACAAATGGTGAAATCATGACCTGAGCCAAAAGCAGCATATGCTTAACTGAGTCACCCAGGCACCCCATCTTGTGTGTTTTGTTTTGTTTTAACTAGCTAAAAGTGTATTCAATAGAACATATTCAGTGGGAACATTGTATTTGTGCTGCAGACTCAGAGAGGACATCCCACCATATCATACAGAAATGCCATATATCTGGCTTTGCTTGGTAATTAATGTTCTTGATTAGACCATTTTTCCCATAAGGAAATCTTAAGTATTCTATTCAAGTCAGGTATGGAACAAATCCTACTCAAGTGCATTTTTTAGCTTTGTTAAACAGTGGAAAACAGGGGACTTCAGTTTATGCATTGGACTATGATAGGGTGCTTCTCTCTTGTCCTCCTCGGTGTTTAACTTGACAAAAATCTGTGTTGGTCTCCCCCCCCCCCTTTATTTATTTTAAATTTACCCCTCAAATCACATTCTCCAAGTAATGATTTTACTTTCCCTTCCTCTAGGGAAATATATGGGCTTTATTAGCAAATGACTTTTAGTTGGATGCAAGTTAGCAGAATGTGTATTCCTTAATCAAAAGATTTTTAAAATACATTTATGTATATTGTAAGGGCAGAGAAAGGACAGTGTTTATCCAATATCCGTGAAAATTTAAACAGGAATAATGCTACTTGCCTAGTTAACTTCTCTGTTAGAAAAGGCCTGTCTGTGAATTAATAATTAGGGAATGAGTAGATACCTTCATTTTTGCCCAATAGACGAGAGTAAAGAGGTTATAACTCGAAGCATTTGCCCAGTTATGTCCTTAGAGCTCAGCTGTGTGGCTCACAAGACCCAAATAAGCCATGCTGCTGCTATTGTCTGAACAGTTTAAACAATAAAAGTCATATGTACGAAGATAAGACCACATGGTATTTTATGAAGCTATATCATTTATTCATAGTGGAAGTTCACGCCGTCGGGATTACTATGACCGAGGATACGATCGAGGCTATGATGACCGAGACTACTATAGCAGATCATACAGGTAAGTTTACCACAATACGAGGTTTAAGTTGTTAAAATTTTGAAGGAAATACGTAGTCTCTCCTCTCCTGAATCAGTTGCAACATAATTTAAGGCAGCACTATATGTAAATTTTAGTCTTTGATAAAATCACTTTTTATACTAAGAAATCTAGGACTAGAGTTTAAACTAGATTTTAAGGTTACGTGTCTTGTTAATTTAACTTAACATGTATATTTCTTTTTAAACGTCAAGTTGTAAACCAACAGAAATCCCTGGTTTGAACATGACAATAGAATCAAAACTTTAGACCATATTTTAGATTTTCCACTTTTGTGTACTTGTTTTGTTTTTAAGACAAGTTCCATATGCTACATTTTTTTTTTTTTAATGTTTTATTTATTTTTGAGACAGAGACAGAGCATGAACAGGGGAGGGGCAGAGAGAGAGGGAAACCCAGAATCCGAAGCAGGCTCCAGGCTCTGAGCTGTCAGCACAGAGCCCGATGCGGGGCTCAAACTCACAAACCGTAAGATCATGACCTGAGCCGAAGTCGGACGCTTTAACCGACTGAGCCACCCATGCGCCCCCATATGCTACATTTTTAAAGTTACTGCTTTAGAAAGTGGTTTTTTTCTTTGGGTTTTTGTTTTTTTTTGTTTGTTTGGTTTTTTTGGTGTCTGCAATGTGTGATGCACTAGGGAGACAGGGAAAACTAAGTCTTAGAAGAATCCAAAGAAGTAACTACTGAAGGACAATAGTGTAACAATGGTTGGTGTGTGTAAGTTTTGTTTATTTTGAGAGAGCCTGCACAAACTAGGGAGAGGTAGAGGAGGGATTCTCTGATAGTATGGAGCCTGACGCAGAGCTCAAACTCAAAAACTGAGATCATGATGACCTTAGTGGAAACCAAGATGCTTAACTGACTGAGCCACCCAGGCACCCCTAGATAGGTGGTGGTGGGTTTTGTTTTTAAGTTTGAGAGTGAGTGAGCACAAGGAGAGGAGAGGCAGAAAGAAAATCCCAAGCAGGCTCTGCACTGTCAGCCCAGAGTCCAGTGTGGGGCTCGATCCCAGGAATGGTGAGATCCCAACCTGAGCTAAGATCAGGGAATCACATGCATAACTGAGCCACACAGGAACCCCCCTGGAGTTTATTATTAAATATTGGTGACTTTTTTTAGGGGGTTAGGGAAATACCTATCATACTGAGAATACTTTTGAGGATAAAAATGAAGTAAAATTCTTCAGTTTAGCAGCACCAGGTAATTTAGACCCTGTATTGCTTGTGAAAATGGAAATTGTGCAATAAGTATTGACCACAGCAGCTAACCATGATTCCTTAACCTTATTTTGGGGTGTGGTATTAAGATGTAAATGTCTTTTTTTTTTTTTTTTTTTTTTTTTGTATGCTGTTTGGAATATTTAAAGAAGTTGAATGTGGAAGTGAGTCCTAAAGCATGCAATTGTCTGGCATTTTATCCCTGGCAAAATCTCTTGGAAAGAACATATTTTTAGTTTATTTTGAGAGAGCGCGCAAGGCAAGGAGGGGCAGAGAGAGTCTCAAGCATGCTCCACATTGTCAGTGCAGTACCAGACACGGGGCTGGAACCCACAAAATGAGCTCATCACCTGAGCCAAAGTCCAACGCTTAACTGACTCGGCCACCTAGGCGCCCAATTATATGGGACTTTAAGAGATTGATTGCAGAGGATGGGAAGATTAAGGTCTTAGGTTTGATTTTTTTTTTTTTTTTTTTTATTCAGATGAGCATTTACTTTAGAAATGTTGTTTGTTCCGATACTCAGTTTAGCCACCAGAGAGAGCTCTATGTTAGTTTGTTAAAAGGGTGGCAAATGTAGTCCCTTAATTACTTCCAGAAAACTACCTTTCACTTCTCTGTGGGAGTTCTAACTTTACTACATTAGTAATACATTGTTTTTAAAACTTAAAAAATGAGTATGTGTTACTTTTCTGCCTTCACAGAGGAGGAGGTGGAGGAGGAGGAGGATGGAGAGCTGCTCAAGACAGGGATCAGATTTACAGGTATGGCAGGAGAGGATTTTAAATCTACACAACAGTAAGATGGCTCACATTAGTTACAAGTATTTTGATGGTTAATTATAAGTTGCATCACACAAATTAGATTGTATGAAATACAAAAATACTGTAACTGAAACCAGTGACTGTGTATATGACTCCATGTGTGTGTTTACAGATGTGAATTAGGCTTACACTAGGTAATGAACTCAGTGGTACCTTTTTGTACCTTATTGAGAGCTTAAATTACGGTCACTTACAAGGGTCCATAGTATCTTTCATCTCTCTTTATTACTGTATCTTCTTGTACTGTTGAGGTTTTGTTAGCTTTTAATGACCATCTCAGGATAAGCAAGTGAATATTCAAGTCACTCTGTCTTTGACAAAACAAAACCACTTTGAAGTACTAGTAAAATTTATTTGGGTGTTGGTTCATGATGGTGTGGTTAGGAATAGTGGTTTTGAAATACCATGACTGTTGAAAGTTGTATATGTCATCTAGTCTTTGTGGAGTGAGTCTTAGACGGTCTTGACATTTGTTTACAGAAGGCGGTCACCTTCTCCTTACTATAGTCGTGGAGGATACAGATCACGTTCTAGGTCTCGATCATACTCACCTCGTAAGTATTTAACTTGATTTTTTATCAAACCGCAGCAGATAATGGGTTAATTCAAGTAGTTTTATCTGTATATATAGTCTCTACTACCCCTCAGTTGTGTGAGGGTTCAAGAAAGTATATGCAAACAATCCTTGGAATCTCTCATTCTTGTTACTAATTGAAATATAAACATATATTCTGGTCACCATTTGTAGCTTTTCTTTCTAGGAGTGCTTGCAAGTTTTGTATAGCGAGGAAAATTTGAGTGACTTTAAAACCTTAGCTCTTGAGTTAGACTTCCCAGCTATTTCTATTTAACATTTGTTCTTTGATTTCTAATGTAACCCTTGTGTGAAAGGGGTCTTTCTCTAATTTCCCTGTAGAGAATCTGGTGCACAGAATTTTCTAATGGTAGAATAGTCTAAAAGTCTCAACATTAAAATATGTTTGATAAATGTACTTCATTACTGAAACACTATTATTTCTTTCTAGGTCGCTATTAAAGCATGAAGTTGAAGACTTTCTGAAATTTACCCTAGAGTTGGGATATTGTTTGTGGACAATATTTTTATTGTCTCCTGTTTAAAAAGTGAACAGTGCCTAGTGAAGTTAGGTGACTTTTACACCTTTTATGATGACTACTTTTGGTGGAGTTGAAATGCTGTTTTCATTCTGCATTTGTGTAGTTCGGTGCTTTGTTCAAAGTTAAGTGTTTTCAGAAAAGTATGTTTTGCATGTATTTTTTTACAGTCTAAATTTTGACTGCTGAGAAGTTTCTATTGTACAAAACTTCATTTAAAAGGTTTTTCTACTGAATCCAGGGTATTCTGAAGATCGAAGCCTGTGTGTAAAATGCTACCATATGGTAAAAAGCAACAATAAAGTTTGGTTTTTACTTTTCTTTCTAACATTAATGCTTAGCAGAACTGTTCAGATTAGGTTGTCAGTAGCAAATTTCAAGACAAAAATACCCATTTTCCTCCAATCCATGAAACATACTATACTTAATATACCTGCAACTAAGTGTTAAAAATTATGCTCTGTAACCCTGTACTGCTAGTATTAGAACTAAGGAACTTTCAATACAGCAAATGCTTAATGCTTATATAAATGTGGATTTGTCAGCCTTTATGTAATCTGTATTATATAAAGCAGGGAATAAGAAAAGAGGTACATAATGTATGCCTTTAAAAGGCTATTTCTTAAAGCTGTTACAAGGGGATAATGGTATTTCAACTAGTTATCAGCAAGTGACAATACATTCCACCACAAATGTACTCTTGTTCTTCTAGCTTTTAGACTATGGAAAAAACTGAGTGCTTCAGAGTTCTGGAAAAGAGAAGGGAACACTACACCTGTGTTGTGGATGAACTGAAGACTGCCTGTTCATTTTTTAAATATTATTTTCAGGTCCTTTGCTTACCAAAGGAAGTCCAATTTCACTCAAATGTTTTGAGAACTGTGTTTAAATAAATGCAAATGAAAAGAGTAAAAGGCTGGTACAACTCAGTTTACAGAAAAGATTTTATTTTAACCTTGTTACTTATAGAGGGTTTTTTTAAAGAATAATTTTTAGTCCCTTGTACAGTATCCCTTGGGCTAAAATGTATTCTTCACTGTTTTTTTTGATTTTTTTGGTTTTTTTTTTTAATAGTTGTACATTTCCTGGGAAACCAGTTTAAGAGGGGAGTAGGTACATGAGTGGTCATCTTCATTTGGATGGTGTTTATATTAGTCTAGTCTCCATACTTAACCCTGAGGGTGACAAATTCAAGGGAAATTGTTACAGGTAATTTATTGAAATTAGTATGTCCCAGGTACTTTGTAAAGCACTTTACATATATCAGTTCCTTTAGTCTGTAGCAGTCATCAGATAAAACTTAACAGCTATTAAAATGGCAATGCCAAGAACTGAATGTGGGCAGATTGCAATCCTCAGTCTGTACTCAGTCATGATGCCATTCTGCTGCCAGCTGGGGTAACCAGATGATTCAAGATACTGGTAATGGTGATAAGGGTGCCTGGCTGGCTCAGTTGGTAGAACATGTGACTCAATCTCAGGGTTGTAAGTTCAAGCTCCATGTTGGGCATGGAGCCTGCTTAAAAACTATAGCTAATGTGCACAGGCAGTGTTTGCAGGCCTTAATTTGTTACACAGGGTGCTGTCACACCTGCATGCCTCTCTCATACTTTGGAAACTGTCAAATGCATAGAATATTACTCCTGCATGTTTGTGGGGTTTTTGTCAGTGGGTTTTTTGTGGGTTTTTGTGTGTGTGTGTGTGTGTGTGTGTGTGTGGTTTTTTTGAGAGAGGACAGTGTGTGAGCAGGGAAGGGGCAGAGAGCGAGGGAGACACAAAATCTGAAGCAAGCTCCAGCCTCCGAGCTGACAGCACAGAGCCCAGTGTGGGGCTTAAACTCGAACCCCACAAGATCATGACCCTGAGCTGAAGTCGGATGCTACCAGCTGAGCCACCAAAGCACCCTCCATGCTTGTGTTTCTCATAAGCATCTGGCACTTTGTACCTCCTACATTGTTTCAAATCTATTCTCAACCAGTTTTAGACTAACAGTTGGTCCCTGAGATGTAGAATGTGGTCCAGAAAGGGTTGGATTATATAGTTTTGTAGTGATAGAATGTATATGAAGGAACATGCATAGTACCACTTCCAGCTGTCTTCCTAGGTGGAAGGGTAGGTAGGCCAGCACCAAAACGGTGTGAATATAGTGGGTATCTAGTGCAGGGCTCACTGACTGAGCTGCCCTACTCAAACTCTTAAGTCTTGTACTCTTACCTCTTGTTACAGAATGTGGGGTAAGAAATAAAAAGGTTTCCCAGCTCTCTAGCCCCAGGTCTAGAGCAACTTTGGAATGCAACCAGGCCTAATTGATGCATCCCAGAAGGTGTTGCCTTGCAATTAATTCATCTAAACCACCCATTATCCTGCCAATAAGGTGTTTTTTTAAACCTAGTGATCAGTTGGACCTTTGGATCTGGAAGCATTTTGACTATAATAAATTGCTACCAGCAGGCAGCAGAACTTGAAAATTTAGAACTTACCAGGTTTGATGGGCTAAAGAGTGGAGACTCCTTTTGTATTCTGGGATACAAAACACATCTGTTCATCATGTGCTGTGATGGTGGTCATCTGGTCAGTCCTTTGGGTTAACTGTTGTCATACACCAATTTAAAGACCAAACCTAGAACCATAGGAGAGACATTGGATAATTTAGGGATAGGATAAGTCAATGTCTTGAAATTCTTGCCTTTAAGCAAAAATAACCCAGGTTTTTATATGCCAGTACTAATAAAATATTGTTTACAGCTGTAGGCCTGAGATGATTGAAACCAAATGTAAAGTCAATTTGGAGGACTGCTGAATTAAAACAGTTAAAGTTCATAATCCTGCTAGGGTCTTGTGAAAGCAAACATTACTCAGGAAGTAAGTCAGATCCCAACGATTGGCATAAGTTTTTGGGTTTTGTTGTGTTTATTTGGAGGCCTTTGAGAACCTCCAAGCCCTCTAAAATGTTAAGTTGATTCCCTTACATAAGGAAAGTATGCCTCAGGGGGTGCCTGGGCTTCTCAATTAAGCCTCCCAGCTTTGGCCCAGGTCAGGATCTTGCTATTTGTGAGTTCAAGCCCTGCATCAGGCTCTGTGCTGACATTTCTAAGCCTGGAGCCTGCTTTGGATTCTGTGTCTCCCTCACGGTCTCTGCCCCTTCCCCCCGCTCACGTTCTCTCTCTCTCAAAATAAACATTAAAAAACTTTTTTGAGTATGCTTCAGGATTAAACTAACAATTCTCAACCTTCATTTTCTGCTGAGTATTTCAACTCTGCAGAGGCTCAAGGGGAGAAACTGAATTAGACTAGGAAAAAAATTTTCACCCAGGATTTTATTTACAGTATCAGGATTTGACAAATTTTACAGAGATTGTTTGCTATAAGAGTATGCACACTAGCAGTTTTGCTTCAGACAACAGACTTGAGGTCTTAGGTAAGACACTAAACTCTTTGAAGAAGAGGCCAGAAATCTGAAATAACCACCTGTGCATATGAACCTTCTCAGTTTGGCCAAGGGGTTGTACAATCTTTTGTACACTGTACTGGAAAAAAACCAAACTTACCAGAAATATTGGATACTGGTTTGCAGTTAAACTACTTGGGAACCAAGGATAGACACTATTGTGATCAAAAGTCAAAACTGGGGCTTGCAGCTAGGTGAGGAATAGGATTCTGTTTGTTTTTGTGGGGATTTACTAGGAGGGATCCTCTTTGGGATAAAGGCCAAATGGAAGCCATTTAGGACTGCATAATAAAAGTCATACCTGTCTCAGGATTGCAGAGGAGTAGTTGCTCTGGAAATAGAGAATGCAGACATGATTTTCTTTCACTTACTCAATTCTGCCAGTGTGGAGACATGAGCATGTTAAGTGGTGGTTTTAAACACGCATGCTAATTAGGCACTTTGTACCTGAAATTTAAAAAGGTTTTATTATTACAGTGAACATTTTTGAAGCAATCTTCCTATGCGTGCATCTTAACAGTTTTTGAATTCCTAAAGGTAGGCAAGCTACACCACCTCTGGACTAAATCCAGCCAGTGTCCTATTTCTAGTTTTTACAGCGTTGACCATTCATTTACGTATCGTATAGGACTGCCTTCCTATTTTAATAGCAGCATCAAGTATTTGTGACAGACTACATGACCCACAAAATTTACAAATAATTACTGAGCTCTTCGAAGAAAAGCTTGCTGATAACTAATTTTAGCCCACAGGTACCCCCCCATCCTACTGAGCCTGGTTTGTAGAGGTGGCTCCCTCACTTCTATACCAGAATCAGACTAATATTCAGGACCCACTCAGGTGACTCTGAACAGCAGTTTTCCCAGTGAGAACTAAGAGTAGTGTGTATCTCGACTGTGTTGGTCTAAAACAGTTTGTGGGTGACTGCTTGCTTGGCAGTAGTGGAATAGGAGGGTTAGTAATAAAGCAAATGCTTTATCAAATTATCACATTTGAGTATTCATGTAGGCTAAACACACTTCACTTCCAAGAGCCTGTCTTGCCGGTAATAATCCAGCTCGGCTCCAATGTGAATAACTTGGAGAAGAAAAGAGTCCTTTGTACCTTTTTAATTCTTTCACTGCCTCCAAGGACAAGTGACATTGGGAATAGAGCACAAGGGTCTTCCATTATTCATTCCATTCGTTGCTGCTTAATTCCCCACTATGAGATGTGATGATGGCATTACACCCTAAATCTTGGTGTTTCGTAGGAAAACGATTGTTGGGCTAGAATGAGTTTAGAGCCCTAAGCAGTGATCACAGGTGCCATCTTTTTTAACCTTATATTCAGTTTATGTGTTCAATTTTATAAAGGTCAGGGAAGACCACATTTAATATGACATTTGAGTAGAGAGATGAAAGTCATGGATGTTTGGGGAAGGAATATTGGTGGACTAGTAAGTTCCTTGGCTTGTTCAAATCTAACACCAGGGAGGCCAGTGTGGATAAAAAAAGGAATAAGATCATGTGGATAAGCAAAGAACCATATCAATGATTTTTGTAGACAATGAGGAAAATTTGGCTTTTACTTGTGATGGCATGGCGAAACATTAGGTGTTCACTGGAAGAGTGAGATGTTCACAAAAGCTCAACTATGGAGTGCCAAGCAATGTGTAATGAATAAAATGAGCTCTGCATTTGGAAGGACCAGCATATGTAGAGGTGATTTTCATTATAAAATGGAAGAACTGTTAGATAGACTTGGGGTGCTATTGAAATCCTAGTAGAGGGGCCCTGGGCAAGACTTGGGTCAAATGACCACAGTACTTGGGGGTTAATGATCATGTTTGCAAAAGTGCTTTATAAGCCATAGAACCATATAAACGAAGATAATTTTGAAGACCATCCATACATATGGAGGCTGAATGGTCACTCAGCAGACTTTAGTACAGACAGGTCTCTTAACTAACCCACAATCTCTAACATTTCTTGTTCCCATAATTAAAGCTTTTTTATTTGCCAACCTTTTCAACCTTATAGAGCTCCTCCAGATACTTCCAAGGGAAATTGGTCAACTCATAAAAACTCAGAGGCATACAGTAAGTATTTAGCTGCTGATGTCAACTAGGCTCGCATCTGCAGGACAGGTGGTGTCTTAACCTAAGACTGCACTGGCAGACCAGTTAACTTCACACTGCAGGTGTGTGGGTCTGCTCTCCATGTCTCAGCCTCCTTGGAAGAGTGGTCAGGCCAGCACATGTTCTTTTATCATGGTGGCAGAAACACTCAATTGCCCAAGTACATTTCAAGCTTCTGCTTGTCTATTAACATTCCATAGGTAAAAGCAAGTCACGTGGCCAAGGGGAAAAAACACAGGGTGAGGAAATACACTACTTGTAGTTAGTTGGGGAGATCACAGATTACATGGCAAAGAGCATAGACACAGAGAAGGGTCAGTAAAATCAGTACCAGGTTTCCTACTGCTGGTACTGAATGTCATTTTCTCACCTTCCTAGTGTGCAGACCTGTCAGATACTCCCCAGTGAGTTTTGCTGGAGGCCTACCTAACACCAAAGATGGAGAAAACCCTAGATACTCTTTACCCCAGCCTCTTGATTCTAAAGCCTATGTGTGTGACCTAGGCTTGGTCAATCAGATGTATCCAAATTGCAAATCAGTAACCAATAGCCCCAAGAAGTAGGGACACCAGAAAATCTATTCAAGTGGGTAGGAGTTCCTCACAGAGGTGAGGAGGAGGAGGAGGAGTAGGAGGAGTGAAGCTGGGGGTGAGGTGCTTCTAGCTTTAATAGCCAGACTGCTTGTCAGCAGTGGGGCAAGCTGTAGTGACCAGGGTTTTGCAGTGGTGATGACCACACTTAACTAAATGGTCTAACTTTGCAAAGCTGTTAAACTTCCTTCCAAGACTGGTTCTCCCCTCTCCCTGCAGAGTCCACAAACTACCAAATGGTCTTATTTAAATATATATACACACACACACACACACACACACATATATATATATATATATATATATATATATATATATATAACCTTTTCTGCTTAATTCAACTGGCATTTTCTATTTTTTACAGCCAAGAATTTTTCACTGATAATACTCCATTGTGACACCTAATTGGTAGCCATCTCTAGTCTTCATTCCTGGCCCTTCGAATCTAATCCATTCTTCACTTAGCAGTGAAGATCTTAAAATATAAATCAGATCATAACACTCCTTTACTTTGAGACATGCTCCTCTCTCAAACCTTGTTACGAACTCAGTACATTGCCTGTCTAATGTAAAAAGAAAAAAAATAAAGAAAATCCTTTAATGGCTTCTGGTTGCATTTAGACATAAATCCAAATTCTTAGAAGCCTGCAAGAACATTATTTAGCCAACCCCCTAACCAACCAGGTCTCCAACCTCATCTTGCAACTGTCTTTTGAATACTAGAAGCCGAAACTTCTTCAGTTCTAGGAACATGGAGCCAAGCCACTTGGGAAGAGGAGAGAAAAATAAGGTAAGATGGAGACCTCTTGGAACTGGGTGCCTCACAATGGTACTTCGGCTTGAAACTATTACTTCCTAATGCTTATTTTGCTTACCACCTGCTTGGCCTTTGCAATTAACTTAATTTTCCCAAGCAGTAAAGGCCTATGGTCTTCTTGATTATGTTTACTTGTTTTTTAGAACACTAGCAGGGGAGATGGGCAGAGTGACAGAATCTTAAAAGCAGGCACCATGCTCCCTACAGAGAGCCCCATGCAGGGCTCAATCCCAGGACCTTGGGAGCATGGCCTGAGCCAAAATCAAGAGTTGGCTGCTCAACTGACTCAGCCACCCAGGCACCCCAAGGATTATCTTGTTTAAATTATTATCTCAATGTAGTGGATATATTTTCTATTAAATCCAAAATGTTAATGGACTCATAAATACTATCTTCTCCCTCCACCAAAGAACATCATCTCATTAAATAATATAAAGAGAATTGCAACAGTGTTTGTGTTGTTATGAAAATTCTCTGCTTTAGTCTGTGTGTTATTTGAATGAAAAGTTATCAAAGGACTTAGGGTTTCCAGACCAGGTATACAGGAGCTTGGAAGCCACCACTCCATCCTAACAAGTAAAAAGCTGAACAAACTGAAAAATTAGCCTATTTTAGATCCCTTAAGAGGTAAGGTCACAGGGCAAACCACTGCTCCCAAAATTGAGAACAGGCAAGCAGATACAGAGAATCACAACTTAGATGGAGAAGCCCACAAGTAGAAATCTCCAAAAGAGCCAGTGTCAGGGTAGGAAACCCTAGACTGTAAGTGCTGGATTGCTGGAGGCTTGATGCAAACAAAGTCTAAGATTCAAAAACTCTTAAGGGGACTGGACCATAGGGGAATCCTCACAGTTCTGTTGACTTTTGCCTCCAAAGGCTCAACTAGTTTTTTCACAGTGAATGTTAGAAGTCCCTTTGTGCTTCTGTCAGTGGGGAGGGGAAAAGAAACCACTATGAAGTTTGCCAGAGCATTCGGTACTTCTTAACAAGGTTTGCCCCCAGGAAAAACTAACCAGACCTTAACCTGCTGGGGTTTTATCAGAGCGTAATGACCTGGGTAAGGGAAATAACCCAACTCCAGCCCCCTCTAACCATCCTAGCCCACCCTAAAGGGTCTCAGGTAGTGGGGGAGAGGCTTGTGGGGAATGGGGACACAAGCATTTGTAAAACTTACGGTGCAGAGGCACAGACATGCTAAAAGACTGAAACCTGGTCACAGGACTAGAGACCACTTTTCCTCCACCCGCATCTTACCACCATATTACTAAAGGCCTACAGCAATCCTTTTACCCAGTACATCATGTCTATCAAGGAAAAATTACAAGGCCAAATGCACAGTGTAAAGAGATAGTAAGCATTAGAACCAGATTCAGATATGGCAGGTATGTAGAATGAACAGATTGAACTAAAACAATTATGATTAATATACTAAGAGCTATAATGGACAAAATAGATCGCATATAGGAAGAGATAGGCAATGTAAAGAGAGACGGAACTTCTAAGAATCAAAAAGAAATGCTAGATTCTTCACAGAGCCAGAACAAACAATCCTAAAATCTGTATGGAACCAGGAAAGACCCCAAATAGCTAAAGCAAGCCTGAAAAAGAAAACCAAAGCTGGAGGCATCACAATCCTGTACTTCAAGCTGTAATACAAAGCTGTAATCATCAAGACAGTATGGTACTGGCACAAAAACAGACACTTTAGATCGATGGAACAGAATAGAGAACCCAGAACTGGACCGACAGATGTATGGCCAACTAATCTTTCAAAGCAGAAAAGAATATGTAATGGAACAAAGACAGTCTTTTCAGCAAATGGTGTTGGGAAAACTGGACAGCGACATGCAGAAGATCGAACCTGGAGCACTTTCTTATACCATACACAAAAATAAACTCAAAAAAAGGGGCGCCTGGGTGGCGCAGTCGGTTAAGCGTCCGACTTCAGCCAGGTCACGATCTCACGGTCCGTGAGTTCGAGCCCCACGTCGGGCTCTGGGCTGATGGCTCAGAGCCTGGAGCCTGTTTCCGATTCTGTGTCTCCCTCTCTCTCTGCCCCTTCCCCGTTCATGCTCTGTCTCTCTCTGTCCCAAAAATAAATAAACGTTGAAAAAAAAAATTAAAATAAATAAATAAATAAAATAAACTCAAAATGGATGAAAGACCTAAACACAAGATAGGCAAGGCAAAGGAAACAAGCAAAACAACTATTGCGACCTCATCAAGACTCAAAGCTTCTGAACAGCAAAGGAAACAACAAAACTAAAAGGCAAATGACAGAATGGGAGAAGATATTTGCAAATCACGTATCAGATAAAGGGCTAGTATCCAAAAATAAAGAACTTAGCAAACTCAACACCCAAAAAAACCATAATCCAGTAAAGAAATGGGCATAGGACATGAACAGACACTTTTCCAAAAAGACATCCAGATGGCTAACAGACACATAAAAGATGCTCAACATCACTCATCAGGGAAATACAAATCAAAACCACAGTGATGTTAATGCAAGTTGGTGCAGCCACTCTGGAAAACAGTATGGAGGTTCCTCAAAAAACAAAATAGAACTACCCTACGACCCAGCAGTTGCACTACTAGGCATTTATCCTAGGGATACAGGTGTGCTGTTTCGAAGGGACACATGCACCCCCATGTTTATAGCATCACTATCAAGAATAGCCAAAGTATGGAAAGAGCCCAAATGTCCATCAATGGATGAATGGATAAAGAGGATGTGGTATGTATATATGCAGTATTACTCGGCAATCAAAAAGAATGAAATCTTGCCATTTGCAACTATGTGGATGGAACTGGAGGGTATTATGCTAAGTGAAATTAGAGAAAGACAAAAATCATGTGACTTCACTCATATGAGGACTTTAAGAAACAAAACAGATGAACATAAGGGAAGGGAAACAAAAATAATATAAAAACAGGGAGGGGGACAAAACAGAAGACACTCATAAATATGGAGAACAAACAGGGTTACAGGAGGCGGATGGGCTAAATGGGTAAGGGGCACAAAGGAATCTACTCCTGAAATCTTTGCTGCACTTTATGCTAATTTAGGTGTAAATTTAAAAAAATAAAAAAAAATTAAAAGTTAAAATTATTTTAAAAAACAGTGAGATACAACCTCACACCAGTCAGAATGGCTAAAATTAACTCAGGCAACAACAGAAGTTAACAAGGATGCAAAGAAAGAGGAACCCCTTTGCACTGCTGGTGGGAATGCAAACTGGTGCAGTCACTCTGGAAAACAGTATGGAGTTTCCTCAAAAAACAACTGCCCTATTACCCAGCAATTGCACTACTAGGTATTAATCCAAAGGATATAGCTGTGCTGTTTCAAAGGTGCACATGCACCCCAATGTTTATAGCAGCGTTATTGGCATTAAATAGCCAAATTATAGAAAAGACCGAAATGTCCATTCACAGATGAATGAATAAAGATGTGGTATATATACACAATGGAGTATTACTCGGCAATCAAAAGGAATGAAATCTTGCCATTTGTAACAACATGGATGGAACTAGAGTATTCTGCTAAGTGAAATTAGTCAGGAAAAGACAAATATATGACTTCACTCATATGTGGAGTTTCAGATAAAAAACATACATAAGGGAAAGCAAGCAAAAATAATATAAAAACAGGAAGTGGGACAAAACATGAGACTCTTAAATATAGAGAACAAAGTGAGGGTTGCTGGAGGGGTTGTGGGTGGGGGGTGGGCTAAATGGGCAAGGGGCATTAAGGGAGACACTTGTTGGGATGAGCACTGGGTGTTATATGTAGGGGCTGAGTCACTGGATTCTACTCCTGAAGTCATTATTGCACTTGGATGTAAATTTTTAAAAATTAAAAAAAAAATTTTTTTTAAGGAAAAAATGCTAGAGATCAAAAACACCAACAGAAATGAATTTCTTTAATGAACTTATTCATAGGACATAGCTGAGGAAAGAATCTCTGAGCTTAAGAAATGCTCAAGTCGGTGGAGATAAAAGAAGTAAAAACTAGTCAGGATGAAATAAAAAATGCTATAACTGAGCTGCAAACACGAATGGATGCCGCAACGGCAAGGATGGATGAGGCAGAACAGAGAATCAGCGATATAGAGGACAAACTTATAGAGGATAATGAAGTAGAAAAAAAAGAGGGAGATGAAGGCAAAAGAGCACGATATAAGAATTAGAGAAATCAGTGACTCATTAAAAAGGAACAACATCAAAATCTTAGGGGTCCCAGAAGAGGAAAAGAGAGAAATAGGGGTAGAAGGGTTATGTGAGCAAATCATAGCAGAAAACTTTCCTAACCTGGGGAAAGACACAGACATCAAAATCCAGGAAGCACAGAGGACTCCCATTAGATTCAACAAAACCCGACCATCAACAAGGCATATTATAGTCAAATTCACAAAATACTCAGGCAAGGAGAGAATCATGAAAGCAACAGGGAAAAAAGTCCTTAACCTACAAGGGAAGACAGATCAGATTTGCAGCAGACCTATCCACAGAAACTTGGCAGGACAGAAAGGAGTGGCAGGATATATTCAATGTGCTGAATCAGAAAAATATGCAGCCAAGAATTCTTTATCCAGCAAGGCTGTCATTCAAAATGGAGAGATAAAAAAAGTTTCCCAGACAAACAAAACTTAAAGGAGTTTGTGACCACTAAACCAGGCCTGCAAGAAATTTTAAGGGAGACTCTGTGAAGGGAGAAAAGATGAAAACATACATACATACATACATACATACATACATACATACATACATACCAAAAGCAACAAAGACCAGAAACTTCAACTCTACAAGCAACATAATGGCAATAAATTCATATCTTTCAGTACTCACTCTAAACGTCAATGGACTCAATGCTCCAATCAAAAGACATAGGGTAACAGAATGGATAAGAAAATAAGATCTATCTATATGCTGTTTACAAAAGACCCACGTTAGACCTAAAGACACTTTCAGATTGAAAGTAAGGGGATGGAGAACCATCTATCATGCTAATGGTCAACAAAAGAAAGCCGGAGTAGCCATACTTATATCAGACAATCTAGACTTTAATAAAGACTGTATTAAGAGATGCAGAAGGGCATTCTATCACAATTAAGGGGTCTATCCACCAAGAAAACTTAAAAATTGTAAATACTTATGCTCGAATTGTGGAAGCACCCAAATATATAACTCAATAAAAGAAACTCATTGATAATAATACCGTAAGAGTAGGGGACTTCAACACCCCACTTACAGCAATGGACAGATCATCTAAACAAAATCAATAAGGAAATAATGACTTTGGATGACACACTGGATCAGACGGACCTAACAGATATATTCAGAACATTTCATCCTAAAGCAGTGGATTATACATTCTTCTCCTGTGCACATGGAATGTTCTTCAGAAAAGATCACATACTGGGACACAAATCAGCCCTCAACAAATACAAAAAGATCAAGATCATATCATGCATATTTTCAGACCACAACACTATGAAACTCGAAATCAACCGCACGAAAAAATTTGGAAAGGTAACAAATACTTGGAGACTGAAGAACATCCTACTAAAGAATGAATGGGCTAACCAAGAAGTTAAAGAGGAAATTAAAAAGTATATGGAAGCCAATGAAAATGATAACACCACAATCCAAAACCTCTGGGACGCAGCAAAGGCGCTCATAAGAGTAAATTATATAGCAATCCAGGCCTTCCTAAAGAAGGAAGAAAGATCTCAGATACACAACCTAACCTTACGCCTTAAAGAGCTGGAAAAAGAACAGCAAATAAAACCCCAAACCAGCAGAAGACAGGAAATAACAAAGATTAGAGCCGAAATTAATGCTATTGAAACCAAAAAAACAGTAGAACAGATCAATGAAACCAGAAGTTGGTTCTTTGAAAGAATTAACAAAGTTGATAAACCACTAGCCAGTTTGATCAAAAAGAAAAAGGAAAGGACCCAAATAAATAAAATCAAGAATGAAAGAAGAGAGATGACAACTAACATAGTAGAAATAAAAACAATAATAAGAGAATATTATGAGCAATTATATGCCAACAAAATGGGCAATCTGGAAGAAATGGACAAATTCCTAGAAACATACACTACCAAAACCAAAACAGGAAGAAATAGATTTGAACAGACGCATAACCAGTAAGGAAATCGAATTAGTAATACAAAATCTCCCAAAAAACAAGAATCCAGGGTCAGATGACTTTCCAGGGGAATTCTACCAAACATTTAAGGAAGAGTTAACACCTAGTCTCTTGAAGTTGTTCCAAAAAATAGAAATGGAAGGAAAACTTCCAAACTCTTTCTATGAAGCCAGCATTACCTTGATTCCAAAACCAGAGACCCCACTAAAAAAGAGAACTATAGACAAATTTCCCTGATGAACATGGATGCAAAAATCCTCAACAAGATATTAGCCAACAATACATTAAAAAAATTATTCACCACGACCAAGAGGGATTTATACCTGAGACGCAAGGCTGGTTCAATATCCACAAAACAATCAATGTGATTCATCACATCAATAAAAGGACAAGAACCAAATGATCCTCTCAATAGTTGCAGAGAGGGGCGCCTGGGTGGCGCAGTCGGTTAAGCGTCCAACTTCAGCCAGGTCACGATCTCGCAGTCCGTGAGTTCGAGCCCCGCGTCGGGCTCTGGGCTGATGGCTTGGAGCCTGGAGCCTGTTTCCGATTCTGTGTCTCCCTCTCTCTCTGCCCCTCCCCCGTTCATGCTCTGTCTCTCTCTGTCCCAAAAATAAATAAAAGTTAAAAAAAAAATAGTTGCAGAGAAAGCATTTGACAAAATACAGCATCCTTTCTTGATAAAAACGCTCAAGAACATAGGGATAGACGGATCATACCTTGAGATCATAAAAACCATATAGGAAAGACCCAACGCCAATATCATCCTCAATAGGGAAAAACTGAGAGCTTTCCCCCTAAGGTCAGGAACAAGACAGGGATGTCCACTCTTGCCACTGTTATTCGACATAGTATTGGAAGTCTTAGCCTCAGCAATCAGACAACACAAAGAAATAAAAGGCATCCAAATAGTCCAGAAGGATGTCAAACTTTCACTCTTCACAGATGACATGATACTCTATATGGAAAACCCTAAAGATTCCACCAAAAAACTGCTAGAACTGATTCATGAATTCAACAAAGTTGTAGGATATAAAAACGCACAGAAATTGGTTGCATTCCTATACACCAACAATGAAGCAACAGAAAGAGAAATCAAAGAATCGATGCCATTTACAATTGCACCAAAACCATAAAACACCTGGGAATTAATCTCACCAAAGACGTGAAAAATCTATACACTGAAAACTACAGAAAGTTTATGAAAGAAATTGAAGAAGACACCAAAAAATGGAAAAAGATTCCATGCTCCTGGATAAGAACAAATATTGTTAAAATGTAGATACTACCCAAAGCAATCAACATATTCAATGCAATCCCTATCAAAATAACACCAGCATTCTTCAAAGAGCTAGAACAAATAATCCCAACATTTGTATGGAACCAGAAAAGATCCAAAATAGCCTAAGCAATCCTGCAAAAGAAAACCAAAGCAGGTGGCATCACAATCCCAGACTTCAAGCTATACTACAAAGCTGTAATCATTAAGACAGTATGATACTGGCACAAGAACAGACACTCAGAACAACGGAACAGAATAGAGAACCCAGAAATGGACCCACAAACATATGGCCAACTAATCTTTGACAAAGCAGGAAAGAATATCCAATGGAATAAGACAGTCTCTTCAGCAAGTGGTGCTGGGAAAACTGGACAGCGACATGGAGAAGAATGAACCTGGATCTCTTTCTTACACCATACACAAAAATTAACTCAAAATGGATGAAAGACCTAAATATAAGACAGGAAGCCATCAAAATCCTTGAGAAGAAAGCAGGCAAAAACCTCTTTGACCTTGGCCGCAGCAACTTCTTACTCAACATGTCTCCAGAGGCAAGGGAAACAAAAGCAAAAATGAACTATTGGAACCTCATCAAAATAAAAATCTTCTGCACAGTGAAGGAAACAATCAGCAAAATTAAAAGGCAACCAACAGAATGGGAGAAGATATTTGCAAATGACGTATCAGATAAAGGGTTAGTATCCAAAATCTATAAAGAACTTATCAAACAACACCCAAAAAAACCCAAATAATCCAGTGAAGAAATGGGCAAAAGACATGAATAGACACTTCTCCAAAGAAGACATTCAGATGGCCAACCGACACATGAAAAAATGCTCAACATCACTCATCATCGGAAACACAAATCAAAACCACAATGAGATATCACCTCACACCTGTCAGAATGGCTAACATTAACAACTCAGGCAGCAACAGATGTTGGCGAGGATGCGGAGAAAGAGGATCTCTTTAGCATTGTTGGTGGGAATGCAAGCTGGTGCAGCCACTCTGGAAAACAGTATGGAGTTTCCTCAAAAAATTAAAAATAGATCTACCCTACAACCCAGCAATTGCACTACTACTTATTTATCCAAGGGATACAGGTATGCTATTTCGAAGGGACACGTGCACCCCAATGTTTATAGCAGCACTATCAACAATAGCCAAAATATAGAAAGAGCCCAAATGTCCATCGATGGATGAATGGATAAAATATATAAATATCCATATATATCCATATATATAGATACATAGATATAGATATATAGAGAGAGATATAGACATAGATATAGATACACACACACACACACACACAATGGAGTATTACTTGGCAATCAAAAAGAATGAAATCTTGCCATTTGCAACTATGTGGATGGAACTAGAGGGTATTATGCTAAGCGAAATTAGTCAGAGAAAGACAAATATGACTTCACTCGTATGAGGACTTTAAGACAGAACAGATGAACATAAGGGAAGTAAAACAGGGTGGGGGACAAAACATAAAAGACTCTTAAATATGGAGAACAAACAAGGTTACTGGAGGGATTGTGGGAGGGGGGACAGGCTACATGGGTAAAGGGCATTAAGGAATCTACTCCTGAAATCATTGTTGCACTATATGCTAACTACTTTGGATGTAAATTTAAAAAATAAAATAAAAAAATAAAAATAGAATACAAAACTATAAAACCCCTAGAAGATAACATTGGAGAAAATCTAGATGATCTTAGATATGGTGATGATTATTTAGAATTAACACCCCAGGAGCAATCCATGACAAAACTAACTGATAAGGTAGATTTCATTATATTTAAAAGCTTCTACTTGATTAAAGACAATGTCAAGAGAATGAGAAGACAAGCTACAGACTGGGAGAAAATATTTGTAAAAGACATATGATAAAGGACTGCTATTCAAAATATACAAAGAGCTCCTTTTTAAAAATTATTTATTTATTTTTAGAGAGAAAGAGAGCGAGGGCAAGGAGAGGGACAGGGAAAGTCCTAGCAAGCCCAGCGCTGTCAGCGCAGAGCCCAATGCAGGGCTCACACTCAAGAACCATGAGATCATGACCTGACCCGAAACCAAGAGTCAGACGCTCAGCCGACTGAACCAGCCAAGTACCCCTGCAAAGAACTAGTAAAACTCAGCAATACAAAAATTAACAACCCAATTAAAACATGAGCCAAAGACTTCAGCAGACACTTTCACCAAAGAGATAAACAGCAGGTAAGTGGGTATATGAAAAAAAGGCATATGAAAAGATTTCCACATCATATGTCATCTGGATATGCAAATCGAAACAAAAATCTCAGGTAATCTCAGATTACCTATTAGACTGTGCAAAATCCAGAACACTGACAATATCAAAAACTGATGAGAATGTGAAGCAACAGAAAGTATCCTTCACTGCTGGTGATAATGAAAAATGGAACAGCCACTTTGTAAAACAGTTTGGCAGCTTCTTAGAAAAGTAGACATATTCCTACCATATGATCTAGCAATCACAATCCTTGGTCTTTATCCAAAGAAGGTGAAAACTTATGTCCACACAAAAGCCTGCACACAGATGTTTATGGCAGCTTTATTCATAATTGCCAAAACTTAGAATCAACCAAGATGTTCCTCATTGGGTGAATGGATAAACCAGGGTACATGCAGAAAATGGAATATTACTCAGCACTAAAATAGCCAAGGTATCAAGCCTTGAAAAGATATGAAAGAAACTTAAATGGATATTTCTAAGTGAAAGAAGCCAATTTGAAAAGGCTAGATACTGCACTATGTCAACTATATGACATTCTGGGAAAGGTAAACTGTGGAGACAGTAAAAATGTCAATGATTGTCAGGGTTTGGGGATGGGGGAGAGGGATGAATAGGCTGAGTACAGAGGAGTTTTAGGCCAGAGGAAGTATGCTATATGACAGATAATGAATACATGACTTTATACATTTTTCTAAACCTACAGAGTGTATAACACCAACAGTGAACCCTAATGTAAACTAAGGACTTTGGGTGATAATAATGTCTCAATGTAGATTTATCAATTGTAACAAATATACTACTCTGGTAGGTAAGGGATGTTAATAATGGGAGAGGCTATGCATGTGTGAAGACATCGTGTATATAGGAAATCTTGGTACTTTCCTCTCTATTTAGCTGTGAACCTAAAACTGCTCTTAAAAAAAAAAAAAGAAGAAGAAGAAGAAGAAGGTCTTGGGGCACCTGGATGGCTCAGTAGGTTGAGCATTCCACTCTTGATTTCAGCTCAGGCCATGCATGATCTTACGATTTGTGTGTTCAAGCCCTGCATCAGGCTCTGGGCTGACAGCGTGGAGCCTGCTTGGGATTCTCCTTCTCCCTCTCTGCCCCTGCCCCATTTATGATCTCTCTATCTCTGTCTCAAAGTATATAAATAAACATTTAAAAAATAAGGTCTTAAAATAAAAAGATAGAGTTATACAAAACCCAACAACTCCACTTCTATTTACCCAAGGTAACTGAAAACATAGATTTATACAAAAACTTATACATGAATGTTGACAGTAGCACTATCCAACAACCCAAATGACCCTTCAACTCTTGAATGGATAAATGTGATATTATTGTTCATATAACAGAATATTTTTGACAATAAAAAAGAATAAAATACTATCATATGCTACATATGTATAAACTTACTATACATTTTGCTAAGTGAAATAAGCCAGTCAAAAAAAGAACATATGTTGTACGATTTAATTTACATGAAATATGCAGGACAGGCAATTTTATATACAGAAAAAGTAGATCAGTGGTTGTCTAGGGCTGGGAGTTTGCAGAAGGAATCTGGTAATAGGTGTCCTTTGAGGATGATGAAAAAAATTCTAAAACTGATTGTGGCGATGGTTGTATAACTTTGTGAATATACTAAAGGTATTGAATTGCAATTTAAGTGGACAGATTTTATCTTAATAAAACTGTTAAATTCTAGTCACTAAAAGGCAGTATTAAGAGAGTGAAAAGGCAAGTCACTGTGACAGAGTTGCCACATCTGATAGAGAACTTCTAACCAGAATATGTAGAAAGGGCAGACAACCTGTGGAAGCCAGCTCCCCAAACAGTTCCCCTTTGGTCTTTGCATCAGGAAGCAAAACACCCTTGTTTAGTTTGTCCTCTTCCATATTGAACTAGAAAGAATGCTGCAAGCAGGAGTGTTACAGACATGACAAAATGTAGCCTCAAATGATAGGTCAAAAAAGACATGGAAGCTTCTGCCTTGATCTCACCTGGGTCACTTGCTCTGGGCAAGGTCAGCAACAATGTTGTGAGAAAATTCAAGCCATGCCATGAAGAGTCCACATGCCAAGGAACTGTGGTCTCCTGCCAACCGCCAGCACCAACTTGCCAGCCATGTAAGTAAGCCATCTTGGAAGTGGATCCTCCATACCTACTCAAGCCTGGAGATGACTGCAGCCCTAGTTAACCTCTTTGGCTTTTTAAAAAAATGTTTATTTTTGAGAGAGAGAGAGAGACAGCGAGCGCATGAGTGGGGGAGGGGCAAAGAGAGAGGGGGACAGAGGATCTGAAGTGGGCTCTGCACTGACAGCAGTGAGCCCAATGTAGGGCTCAAACTCATGAACCATAAGATCATGACCTGAGCCGAAGTTGGATGCTCAACTGACTGTGCCACCTAGGTGCCCAGTCCTAGTTAACCTCTTGACCACAACTTCTAAGAAACCCTAGCCAGAAGCATCCATCTAAGCTACTCCAGAATTCCTGACCCACAGAAACCAAGATAATAAATGTTCGCTGGGGTGTTTTTTTTTTTTAATTTTTTTTTCAACGTTTATTTATTTTTGGGACAGAGAGAGACAGAGCATGAATGGGGGAGGAGCAGAGAGAGAGGGAGACACAGAATCGGAAACAGGCTCCAGGTTCTGAGCCATCAGCCCAGAGCCCGATGCGGGGCTCGAACTCACAGACCGTGAGATCGTGACCTGGCTGAAGTCGGACGCTTAACCGACTGCGCCACTCAGGCGCCCCTTCGCTGGGGTTTTAAGCCAGTATGTCTTGAGGCAATTTATTACTCAGAATAGATAATATACAACACAATTTTCTAAAAAATGGACAAAACCTTGAACAGAAATTTCATGTAACAAAAAAAGATATGCAAATAGCTAATAAGCTTAGCAGGGAAATTCATATTAAAGCTTCAATGAAATATTACTATATACCCACAAGAATTCCTAACTTTTTAAAAAAAATTTTTTTAATGGTTGTTTATATTTGAGAGAGAGAGAGAGAGACAGAGCATGAGCGGGGGAGGGGCAGAGAAAGGGAGATGCAGAATCTGAAGCAGGCTCCAGGCTCTGAGCTGTCAGCACAGAGCTTGACGTGGGGCTCAAACTCACAAACTGCGAGATCATGACCTGAGCTGAAGTCAGATGCTTAACTGACTGAGTCACCCAGGCGCCCCTAGAATTCCTAACATTTTTAAGTTGACATTAACAAGTGTTGATGAGTATGTAGAACAACTGGAACTTTCATATATTGCAGGCAGAAGTTTACACTGGTACAGCCACTTTGAAAAACTATTTGGCAATGTATTTTAAAGCTAAATATTTTTAAACCTGATGACCTAAGAATTTCACTCCTGAACATATACCTCTGAGAACTGTATGCTTACATCTATAATAAACATGTACAAGAGGGATGCCTGGGTGACTCAGTTGGTGAAGCATCTGACTCTTGATCTCAGCTCAGATCTTGATCTCAGGGTTGTGAGGTTAGGGTCCACATTGGGCTCTACACTGGGCATTAAACCTACTTTTAAAAAAATGTACAGGAATATTCATAGTAGATTTATTCATAATAGACCCAAACTGGAAACAACTCAAAAGCCTTTCAAGAGTTAATAAATAAACTAATATAGTTATACAAAAATAAACCATACTGGTTATACAATGGAATACTTGGAATACTATACAGCAATAAAAAAATTAACAACTACTACATTGATTATGTGGATGATTCAAACAGGCTTAATGTTGTTGAATGAAATAACCCAGACACAGAAGAGCACATACTGGATGATTCTATTGATATGAAGAGGTTCCAGAACAAATAAAACAAACTGTTGTTGATAGAAATCAAAAGAGTGATTACTTCTTAGGGGGTTATATTGCCTGGGAAGAATCATGAGGGAGGATTTTGTGTTACTAGAATATTCTATATCTTGATCTGGGTATCATTACAGGAGTGTATTCATATGCAAAATTTGTCAAGCTGTATAATCAAATTTTATATACATTTCGGTAAGTTATACCTCAATTAAGAAGTTAAACTAGGGGCACCTGGGTGGCTCAGTCTGGTAAGCGTCTGACTTTAGCTCAGGTCATGATCTCACGGTTTGTGAGTTTGAGCCCTGCATCAGGGGCACCTGGAGGGGCTCCAGCATCTGGAGCCTGCTTTGGATTCTGTGTCTCCCTTTCTCTCTGACCCTCCCCCACTCACACTCTGTCTCTCTCTCTCAAATATAAACAAACATTAAGAAGAAAAAATTTAAACTAAAAGCGAGGATTTACATAAAAGATGAACCACACAGGGGACAGAAGAAAATATTTTAAAATTATCTTTAACATGTTAATGTTGTATTAAAGTATTACATATATGAATAAGAATTTTATACCTAAAACCAAGAACAATTAGACAACAAGACAAAACTCTTCAAAATTAAAAACATGATGGGTTGGGGGCACCTGGGTAGCTCAGCTGGTTGAGCATCCAGCTCTAGATTTCAGCTCAGGTCACCATCTCACGGTTTGTGGACTTGAACCTCATGTCAGGCTCAGTGCTGGCAGTGTGGAGTCTGCTTGGGATTCTCTCTCTCTCTCTCTCTCTCTCTCTCTCTCTCTCTCCCTCTCTGCCCCTCCCCTGCTCACACATGCACTCTTTCTCTGTCTCTCAAAATAAATAAAATTTAAAAAATTTATATAAAAAACATGACAGGTGGAATAGTAAACAGTTCAATAAAAGGGTGAAAGGTAAAGATGAAGAAAATCCCCAGAAAGTATAATACAAAAACCAAAAGGTAGAAAGTATGAGCAAAAGAAATTAAGAGCATTCTAGGAGATGGGGAAAAATAGAATTTGCAGAAGACTAAAGAATATGGAGGGGAGAAAATTGCTTAAGATCGAGTACAGATACTTCTCTATATTGAAAATGTCTGCTAAGTACCCCGCATACAAATCCATGTCATGAAAGTTAAAGAATACTAAAGAAAATATCATAAAAAGCTTGGAGTGAGGCAGGAGATGGAAGGAGAGAAGCAGAGGGGGAAGGGACAGAGACAGAAATAGAGAAAACACAGGTCTCATTCAATGAACCAGATAACAGGGGTGCCTCACTGCTTAATTGGTAGAGCACGTGATTTTTTTTTTTTTAAATAATTTATTGACAAGTTAGCTAACATACAGTGTATATGGTGTGTTCTTGGCTTTGGGAGTAGGTTCCCATGATTCATCTCTTACATAAAACACCCAGTGCTCATCCCAACAAGTGCCCTCCTCATTGCCCATCACAAATTTTCCCCACTCCTTTCCACCCTCAGTTTGTTCTCTGTATTTAAAAGTCTCTTATGGTTTGGCCCCCTCCCCCCCCCCCCGCCAGAGGATGTGACTTTTGATCATGGGGTCTTGAGTTTGACCCATGTTGGGTGTAGAGATTATTTAAAAATAATTGAAAAGCCAAAAAACCCCAAACAACCAGATAACAGAATCAGAATAACATGGGTCTTTGCAAAAGTGACACTGGATGCTAGAAAAGAGTGAAGAAATACCTTTACTATTCTGAGGAAAAATTATTTTCAACCTAAAATTCTATACTCAAACTTAAATATGAGGATTGAATAAAAACATATTCAAGCATGCAAAGACTTTCCTTCTTTAAAAAATACATTTTTCCTACAGGATTTTTAAGGATTCTCCTAGAAGGTGTACTTCGGCAAAATTAGGCATAACTCAGGAAAGCAGAAGGAATAGGATCCAAGAGACTGAGAATCCCAGCCAGAAAAGCAGCCAAGGGAAGCCCAGTATGACAGTTGTGCCCTGTCTAGAGATGCCCAATGTCTAGAGACATTGGAGAGAAGTCTCTATAGGAAAAATGAAATGATGTTATTTACATTCAGAAAAATATTGAGTTTTAACAGATCTGTTATTTTCCCAAATAGTTGGAGGAAGTTTAATTATATGCACACGAAGACCTTAGAAAATGAAAAGATAAAATGATTTTCACCTTCATGATAAAAACCAAAATTTGCAAGAGATAAGAAAGCCATTCACCCATTCATCAAGAGGATGTAACAATTGCATATATATGCACCTAACATCGGAGCACCTAAATTAAGGACATATTAATAGAACTGAAGGGAGAATAAATACAATAATAGTAGGGGAGTTCAATTATCTATGTTTAACAGTGCATAGATCATCCAGACAGAAAATCAATAAATAAACATTGGACTTGAACCATACTTTAAACCAAATGAATATAACAGAACATTCCATGCAATAGCACCAGAATATATATTCTTCCTTTTTTTTATGTTTATTTTTGAGAGAGAGATATGGAATACAAGTGGGGGAGGGGCAGAGAGAGAGAGGGAGACACAGAATCTGAAGCAGGCTCCAGGCTCTGAGCTGTCAGCACAGAGCCCTAAGCAGGGCTCAAACTCACAAACTGTGACATCATGACTGGGGCTGAAGTTGGACACTTAACCAACGGAGCCACTAGGTGCCCCAGAATATATATTCCTCTAAAGTACACATGAAATATTCTCCAGTACAGATCATATGCTAGGAAACAAAACAAATCTTTTTTTTTAAGTTTATTTATTTATTTTGAGAGAGAGAGAGAGAGAGAGAGAGAGAGAGAGAAAGCAAATGGGGGAGGGGCAGAGACAGTGGGAGAATCTCAAGCAGGCTCAGCACTGTCAGTGCAGAGCCTATGTGCGGCTCAAACTCATGAAACCATGAGATCATGATGTAGGCTGAAATCAAGAGTCCAATGCTTAACTGACTGAGTCACCTAGGCCCCCTGGACACAAAACACATCCTGACAAATTTTGCTTCCTTATTTATTAATTTATTTGAAGATTTTATTTTATTTTTATTTTAAGTGTATTTGTTTATTTTGAGAAAAGAGGGGGAGAGCAAGGAAGGGGCAGAGAGAGGGAGACAGAAAGAATCCCAAGCAGGCTTCATACCAGCAGCACTGAGCCCAATGCAGGGGTTGAACTCATGAACTGTGAGATCATGACCTGAGCTGAAACCAAGAGTTGGATGCTCAACTGACTGAGCAACTGAGGCACCCCTAAAGATTTTAAGTAATCTCTACACTCAGTGTGGGGCTCAAACTTACAATGCTGAGATTCGAGAGTTGCATGTTCTACTAACTGAGCTAGCCAGGCACCCCAAGTCTTGACAAAATTTAAAAGACTGAAATGCATATCAAGTGTCTTTCTAAACACAACTGGTATGAAACTAAAAATCAGTAACTGGAGGAAAAGTGGACATTTTAAAAATATGTAAAAATTAGGGTCCCCTGAGTGGCTCAGTTGGCTGAGCATCTGACTCTTGATTTTAGCTCAGGTCATGATCCCAGGGTCGGGGAATTGAGCCCCGCATGGGGCTCCATGCTGAGCATGGAGCCTGCTTAAGATTCTCTCTCTACCACCTATACCTGCCAAAATGGCTAGAATTAACAACTCAGGAAGCAACAGATGTTGGGAGGATGTGAAGAAAGGGGAACACTTTTGCTCTGTTGGGAAGAATGCAAACTGGTACAGCCACTCTGGAAAACAGTATGGGGGTTCCTCAAAAGGTTAAAAGTAGAACTACCCTATAACTCAGCAATTGCACTACTAGGTATTTTTTAGAGAGTTCTTTAGAGAATACCAAAATGCTGATTTTAAGGAGCACATGTACCCCAACGTTTATAGCAGCACTGTCAACAACAGTCAAATTATGAGAAGAGCTCAAATGCCCATTGACTGATGAATGGATAAAGAAGATGTGGTATATATATACAATGGAATATTACTGGGTGATTAATAAGAATGAAATCTTGCCATTTGTAACAACCTGAATGGAACTAGAGTATATTATGCTAAGTGAAATAATTCAATCAGGGAAAGACAAATATCATATGATTTCACTCATATGTGGAATTTAAGAAACAAAACAGATGAACATAGGGGAAGGGAAGGAGAAATAAAATAAGGTAAAAACACAGAGGGAGGCAAACCATAAGAGGCTGTTAAAAATAGAGAACAAACAGCATTGATAGAGAGGGAGGTGGGCTGGGGAATGGGTTAAATGAGTGATGGGTATTAAGGAGGGCACTTGTTGGGTAGCACTGGGTATTATATGTAAGTGATGAATCACTAAATTCTACTTCTGAAACCAAACTACACTGTATATTAAGTAACTTTAATCTAAATTAAAAAAAAATTCTATCCCTCTGCCCCTATCCCCCACTCACACACTATCTCTCTAAAATAATTTTTTTTTAAAGCAGAAATTAAACAGCACACTCCTAAACAGCCTGTGGTCAAATAAGAAATCACAAAAAAATAAAATAAAAAATATCTCAAAACAAAAATGGAAACACAATATATCAAAATGGGATATGGGATGCAGAAAAATTAGTTCTAAGATGGAATTTTTAGCAATAAACACCTACATTAAGAAAGAAGAAACAGGGGCGCCTGGGTGGCGCAGTCGGTTAAGCGTCCGACTTCAGCCAGGTCACGATCTTGCGGTCCGTGAGTTCGAGCCCCGCGTCAGGCTCTAGACTGATGGCTCAGAGCCTGGAGCCTGTTTCCGATTCTGTGTCTCCCTCTCTCTCTGCCCCTCGCCCGTTCATGCTCTGTCTCTCTCTGTCCCAAAAATGAATAAACGTTGAAAAAAAAATTTAAAAAAAAAAAAAAAAAAAGAAAGAAGAAACATCTCAAATATATAATGTAACTTTACATCTCAAAGAATTAGAAAAGAAGAACAAACTAACCCAAAGTAAACAAAAGGAAGGAAATAACAAAGGCCAGAGCAGAAATAAATGAAATAGGGACCACAAAAACAATAGAAAAGATTGATAAAACCAAGAGGATGGCTTTTGGAAAAGATAAAATTGGCAAACCTTTACCTAGACTAAGGGAAAAAAAAAAGAGAGTGAAGACTTAAATAAATGAAATCAGAAATGAAAGATGAGACACTACAACTGATACCACATAAATCCAAAGGATAAGAAACTACTAGGCCAACAAATTGGATAGCCTAGAAGAAATGAATACATTCCTAGAAACATACAACCTACCAAGACTGAACCATGAATAAATAGAAAATCTGAACAGACCAATAATGAATAAAGAGACTGGATCAGGAAACAAAAACCTCCCCCCAAAAGAAAAGCCCAGGAACATATGGTTTCACTGGTGAATTATAACAAACATTTAAAGAATTAAAGTTAATCTTTCTCAAACCCCTCCAAAAAACTGAAGAGGAGGAAACACTGCCAAACTGACTTCATGAAGCCACAATTACTTTAACAGCAAAGCCAGATAAGGACACTAGAAGAAAAGGAAACTACAGGAAATATTCCTAATGAATAGAGATGCAAAAATTCTCAACAAAATATTAGCAAACAGAATTCAACAATACACTGAAATGATTATACACTATGATGAAATGAGATTTATCCCTGGGATGCAAAAATGGCTCAACATATGCACATCAATAAATATGATACACCATAGTAATAGGATGAATGATAAAAATCATATGATTATCAGGTGTGTCGGGCTGGCTCAGTGAGTTAGGCATCAGACTTTGGCTCAGGTCATGATCTTGCAGTTTGCGAGTTCGAGCTCTACGTGGGGCTCTGTGTTGACAGCTCAGAGCCTGGAGCCTGCTTTGGATTCTCTGTCTCCCTCTCTCTCTGGCCCTCCCCTGCTCATGCTCTCTGTCTCTCTCTTTCTCTCTCAAAAATAAACATTTTAAACAATCATAAAACTATCCAATAAATGCAGAAAAGGCATTTGATGAAACATCTTTTCATGATAAAAAAATCAACAAATTGGGTATAAAAGGAATATACTTCAGCATAATAAAGGCCACATACAACAAATCTACAGTTAATATTACACTAAAAAATGAAAAATTGAAAGTTTCCCTTCTAAGATCAGGAACAAAACAAAGATGCCCACTGTCATCACTTGTACTCAACATCATATTGTTAGTCCTAGCCAGAACAGTTAGGCAAATAAAAGAAATAAAAGGTATTTAAATAAAAACCAAAAACATAAAAGTGTTGTTATTTGTAGATGACATGATTTTATGTATAGAAATCCTAGGGGTCCCTGGCTGGCTCAGTTGGGTCTCAGAGTCATGAGTTCAAGCCCCACATTAGGTGTAGAGATTACTTAAACAAACAAACAAACAAACAAATTAAAAAAAAAATCCCAAAGACTCAACCAAAAAACTACTAGAAGTAATCAAGGAATTCAGTGAAGTTGCAGGATATAAAATCAACATATAAATATCAGTTGTATTTCTATACACTAACAATAACAATAAACTATCTGGAAAAGAAATAGGAAAACTGTCTCATTCATAATAGCATCAAAAAGAAAATAAAATACTTGGGAATACACTTAACCAAATAATGGAAAGATGAGTATAATGAAAACTACAAGACCTTGAGGAAAGAAACTGAAGAAGATACAAATAAATGAAAAAATGTCCCATGTTCACAAATTGGAAAAATTAACACTGATAAAATATACTATCTGAAGCTAACTATAGATTCAACACAATCTCTGCCAAAATTCCAATGGCATTTTTCACAGAAATATAAAAAACGATCCTCAAATTTGTATGGAACCATAAAAGACTTAAATAGCCAAAGCAACAATAAGAAAGAAGAACAAAGTGGAGGGTATCATACTTCTTGATTTCAAAATATGCTACAAAGCTACAGTAATTAGGGGCGCTTGGTTGGCTCAGTTGGTTAAGCATTCAACTCTTGATCTCAGCTCATGTCTTGATCTCAGAATAAACCCCAGCATATATGGTTCGTTGATATTTGACAAGAACACCCATTGGGGAAAGAATAGCTTCTCCAACAAATGATGCTGGTAAAAGAGGATAGCTAACATTCAAAAACTTGGAAAGATTGGAACTCAATCTTATACCACTGAAACAAATTAACTCAAAATAAAGACTTAACTATAAGACCTGATACCATGAAATTCCTAGAAGAAAACACTAGTCTGGGCAATAATTTTTTGGATATTACTCCAAAAGCACAAGCAACAAAAGCAAAAATCAATAAATGGGACTACATCAAAGTAAAAAGCTTCTGCACAGCAAAGGAAACAATAAAAAAATGAAAAGGCACATTGTGGTAGGGGAAGATATGTGGAAACCACCTATGTGATAAGGAGATAACATCCAAAATATAGAAAGAACTCCTATAACTCAATAACAAACAAAAAAATCTAATTTTAAAATAGACGGGGGGATTAATAGACATTTTCCCAAAAGGAAGACATCTAAAAGGCCAACTATACATGAAAAGATGCTCAAGTATTCATCAGGGAAATGCAAACCACAGTGAGAGATCATCTCATATCTGTTGGAATGGTTATCATCAAGAAGATAACAGATAAGAAATTCTGGCAAGGATGTGGAGAAAAGGGAACCCTCATTTACTACTGGTGGGAATGTAAATTGGTTTAGCCACTATGGAAAGCAATACGGAGTTTTCTCAAAAAATTAAAACTAGAACTACCACCTGATCCAGGAATCCTACTTCTGGGTATATACCCAAAGGAAACAAAACAGGATATTAAAGCGATATATGCACTCCCATGTATATTAAAACAGTATTCACAATGTGCAACATATGGAAACAACCTAAGCTTCTGTCAACAGATGAATGAATAAACAGAATATCATGTAAAAATATACAATGGAATGTTATTCAGCCATGAAAAAGAAGGACATCCTGCCATTTGCAACAACATGGATGAAACTTGAAAACACTATGCTAAGTGAGATAAATCAGAGAAATACAAATATTGCATAGTATCATTTATATGTAGAATCTAAAAGAGCTAAACTCCTAAAAACAAACAGTAGACCAGTGGTTACCAGGGTTGCAGGGTGGGGAAACTTGGGGATATATTGTTTAAGGGTACAAACTTGCAACTATTGGATAAATAAGTTCTGGAGAGCTAATGTATAGCATAGTGATTATAGATAGCAATACTGTATCATAAACTTCAAAGTTTCTAAGAGAGCAGATCTTAATTCTTCTCATCACAAAAAAGAAATAATTATGTGACATGATAAAGGGATTAGCTAATGCTATGGTGGTTATCACATTGCAATATATAAATGTATCAAATGAATGCATTGTACATCTTAAATTCACACAATATTATGTGTCAATTATATCTTAATTTTTTTAAAGTCACAATTTGGGGGCACCTGAGTGGCTCAGTTGGTTGAGTGTCCGACTTTGGCTCAGGTTATGATCTCATGGTTTGTGAGTTTGAGCCCCGCGTCGGGCTCTGGGCTGATAGCTCAGAGCCTGGAGCCCAGTTCGGATTCTGTGTCTCCCTCTGTCTGCCCCTCCACTGCTTGCACTCTGTCTCTCACATTGTCTCAAAAATAAATAAACATTAAAAAAAATTAAAAAAAATAAAGTCACATTTGAAAACCTAGCAAAAGAAATCATGATCATTTCAATAGATGCAAAAATGCAAGACAAGCGTACCCACTCTCTCTGTTCCTATTTAATATACTAGACATCCTAACCAAAAAAATTAGGCAAGAAAAAGAAATAAATGTGTCCAAATCAGAAAGGAAGAAGTATACCATCTAGTGTTTGCAGGTGATGTGGCATTCTACAGAAAATTCTCAAGACTTCACCAAAAATGTGTTACAACTAATAAATGAATTCAGTAAAGTTGCAGGATATAAAATCAACATACAAAATTCTGTTGTGTTTCTATCCACTAATAAGGAACTATGTAAAAAAAAAAAAGAAAAAGAAAGAAAGAAAGAAAGAAAGAAAGAAAGAAAGAAAGAAAGAAAAGAAAAGAAAAGAAAAGAAAAGAAAAGAAAAGAAAAGAAAAGAAAAGAAAAGAAAAGAAAAGCATCCTATTCATAATAGCATCAAAATCAATAAATCCTTGAAAACAAGTTTATCCATGGGGTGCCTGGGTGGCTCAGACGGTTAAGCATCTGACTTAGGCTCAGATCATAATCTCACAGTTTGTGAGTTCAAGCCCCATGTGGGACTCTGTGCTGACAGCTTGGAGCCTAGAGACTCCTTTGGATTCTGTGTCTCCCTCTCTCTGTCCCTCTCCTGCTCGCACTCTGTCTCTCTGTCTCTCTCAAAAATAAACAAACATTAAAAAAACACAAGTTTGGCAAACCATAAGAGACTCTTAAATGCTGAGAACTGAGAGTTGATGGGGGTGGGGGAGAGGGGAAAGTGGGTGATGGGCATTGAGGAGGGCACCTGTTGGGATGAGCACTGGGTGTTGCATGGAAACCAATTTGACAATAAATTATATTTAATAAAAAACATTTAAAAAAAAGTTTATCCAGGGATGTGAATGCTTTGTTTTTGTTTTTGTTTTTCAACGTTTATTTACTTTTGGGACAGAGAGAGACAGAGCATGAACGGGGGAGGGGCAGAGAGAGAGGGAGACACACAATCGGAAACAGGCTCCAGGCTCTGAGCCATCAGCCCAGAGCCTGACGTGGGACTCGAACTCACGGACCGCGAGATCATGACCTGGCTGAAGTCTGACGCTTAACCGACTGCGCCACCCAGGCGCCCCGGGATGTGAATGCTTTGTATGCTGAAAACTGTAACACAGTGATGAAAGAAATTGAAAAAGACACAAATGTAAAGATATCATGTGTTCATGGATCAAAAGAATTAATATTGTTAAAATGTCCATACTACCCAAATTACTACCAAGTGGTCGACAGATTTCAAGCAATTTCTACACCAAGATTCTAATGGCATTTTCTATTGAAATAGAAAAAACAAAACCTAAGCTTCATATGAAACCACAAAGGATCCCAAATAGCGAAAACAATCTTGACCAAGAACAAAGCTGGAAGCATCATACTTCTTGATTTAAAACATATTACAAGGGGCGCCTGGGTGGCGCAGTCGGTTAAGCGTCCGACTTCAGCCAGGTCACGATCTCGCGGTCCGTGAGTTCGAGCCCCGCGTCGGGTTCTGGGCTGATGGCTCAGAGCCTGGAGCCTGTTTCCGATTCGTGTCTCCCTCTCTCTCTGCCCCTCCCCCGTTCATGCTCTGTCTCTCTCTGTCCCAAAAATAAAATAAACGTTGAAAAAAAAATAAAATAAAACATATTACAAAATGACAGTAACCAAAACAATATGGTACTGGTATAAAACCAGAAGTATGTGCCAATGGAACAGAACAAAAAGTCCAGAAATAAGCCCACACATATACAGTCAACTAATCTTGGTGCCAAGAATACACAACAATACCAAGTCAACTAAGAATAGTGCCAAGAATGCACAACGGAGAAAGAATGGTCTCTTCAAAAAATGGTGCTGGGAAAACTGGATATGCGCATGCAGAAAAATGAAATTGGACCCTCAGTTTACACCATACACCAAAACCAACTCAAAATGAATTAAAGGCTTAATTAAACATAAGACCTGAGACCATATCACTCCTGGGGGTGGAAGGATTTATGACATTGGTCTTGGCAATGATTTTTCGATTTGACACCAAAAGCACAAGCAACAAAAGCAAAAACCAACAAGTGGGAAGACATCAAACTAAAAAGTTTATGCATAGCAAAGGAAACAATCAACAAAATGAAAAGACAATCTACAGAATAGGTTAAAATATTTGCAAACTATATATCCAATAAGGGGTTAATAATCAAAATATATAAAGAACTCATACAACTTAATTGCAAAAAAGTCAAATAACCCAATTAAAAAACGGGCAAAAGATCTGAAAAGGTGTTTTTTCCAAAGATGATGTTTAAATGGTCAATATGTATATGAAAACATACGTAACATCACACTAAGCAGCAGCAGCATGCAAATCACAATGAGATATCACCTCTCTTCTGTCAGGAGAGCTGTTATGGAAAAGTCCAGAAATAACAAGTTTTGGTGAGGATGTTGAGAAAAGGGAACACTTGTACACTGCTGTTAATAATGTAAATTGGTGCAGCCACTATGGAAAACAGTATAAAAGTTTCTCAAAACAAGTAAAAATAGAACTACCATCTGATCCAGCAATGCTATCTTTGGGTATATATCCAAAGGACATGAAATCACTATCTCAAAGAGATATCTGCACTTCCATGTTCACTGAAACATTATTAATAGTAGCCAAAATACAGAAATAATCTAAATGTCCAACACATGAAAGATTTTTTAAAATGTGGTGTATACATGTATACACACACACACACACACACACACACACACACACACACACATATATATTTAAAATATTTAAGTATATTTATTTAGTTTGAGAGAGAAAGAACCAGCAGGGAAGGGGCAGATATATTAAGTAGGCCTCATACCCAGCATGGAGCCCAATGTGGAACTTGAACTCATGAATGACCCTGAGATGAGATCAAGAGTCAGATGCTTCACCAACTGAGCCACCCAGGCATCCCATAATGGAATATGATTCAGCCTTGAGAAAGAAGGAAATCCTGCCATTTGTGACAACATGGACGAACCTGAATGACATTATGCTAAATGAAATAAGCTAGACACAAAAAGACATACCGCATGGTATCATTCCTGTGTGGAATCTTAAAATGTTAAGCTCATAGTAATGTAGTAATGGAGAGTGGAATGGTGGTTCCCAGGGGCTGGGGATGGGGGAAAGGGGAGATGCTGATCAAAGCGTACAAACATTCACTTACAAGATGAATAAGTTCTGGAGCATTGCCTGGGTGGCTCAGTCACTTAAGCATCCAACTCTCAATTTTAGTTCAGGTCAATGATCTCATGGTTTGTGAGAGGAAGTCCCACACCGGGCTCTGCACTGACAGCAAGGAGCCTGCTTGAGATTCTCTCTCTCTCTTTTTCTCTGCCCTTCCCCTGCTAGTGCTCTCTCTCTCTCTCTCAAAATAAATAAAATTAAATTTAAAAAAAGTTCTGGAGGGGCGCCTGGGTGGCTCAGTCAGTTAAATGTCCGACTTCAACTCAGGTCACCATCTCGCGGACTGTGAGTTCGAGCTCCGCATCGGGCTCTGGGCTGATGGCTCGGAGTCTGGAGCCTGCTTCAGATTCTGTGTCTCCCTCTCTCTCTGCCCCTCCCCCGTTCATGCTCTGTCTCTCTCTGTCTGAAAAATAAATAAACGTTAAAAAAAATTTTAAAAAAAAGTTCTGGAGACCTAACGTAGAGCATGATGACTATAGTTAATATTAATGTACTATATACTTGAAATTTTCTAAGAGGATAAATCTCAGTTGTTTTCATCACACAAAAGAAAGGTAAACTTTATGAGGCGCTGAATATACTAAATTAGCTTGACTGTGGTAATCATTTTACAATGAATACATATAACAAAACATCACATAGTGCATCTTAAACACATACAACGTTTGTCAGTTACGCCTCAGTAAAGCTGGGAAAAAAAAACAGGACAATATAAAAGCCATTCACAATATATTATAGTACTTGACTCAGAGGTGAACAATACTGACATCATTATAGTAAGGTAAATACTGCATATTAATATACTGAAAATTGTGATATGCCTGCATACTGAGAGGATGGGGAAGAAGAAAAGGATGGATGTACAAGCAAAGGGTGCTAAGATCTCAACTTCTGTAACAAGAAATGGATAATGTCTAAAACTGAGAAAGTAAGAAACAACAATATAAGCATAATATTTAGAAATAGAGGTAGATACTAGAAGAAATACTAGAACAAAAAGGCAAAATGGGTGTGGGTGGCTGTCTCTGAGAACAAGAACTGAGAGAGGAAGAAAGGGATAGAGTTTCCTGAATTTTTATTTATTAAATATGGTTTTTAAAATATTTTAGCAAAAATACCTTTCATAAAATAAATTATAAACAAGTCAATGCTCTTCCTCCCTTATTTACTTATTAATGGGAATTCCACACATTCCAACTGAAGAAACAGATTTCAGCAAATGATAAAGAATTGTATTGTGTTTGGCTTGAAGCAAAAAGAAAAGTAAATATGCAAAAGTGAGTGCCTGTGTATGTGTGGTAATGTGTGCATGTGTGCTAATGCAGACATGCTTTTCATCACTTTCCCTGATTAAAATTTTCCTTAACTGACAAAGAGGTTATTTAATGCTTCCAAATTTCATGTGGTCTGGGAACTTTGAAAACAGGCTCTTCTGTTTGATGTCCTTCTTGTTTCTGTTGAGAATTTTTGGCTCAGCTGTGTGGCATTTCAGGAAATTTAACTACCCTGCTAGTGATCAAAACTGACCTGTTGGGAAATCAAGAAATGGACAAAGGAGGGGCTTGTTATAGCTAGAAAGAACAATGAAAAAGAAAATGAAACTCTACTTAGAATAAGCAAAGGTTATGAGAAAATAAAACTTATTCTGGAGGATCTGGCTGTGTTTAGGAGCTGTGGTCTTGCTGGTGATTGCAGTGATTGGCTTCTCTTGAGGAGTTACATGAACCAAAAGTGTGGAATTACAGATTAAACTAGAGAATACAAATGTTATGCTGTAAACAGAGTCGTTTTGTGAGCGAAGGGTTTCTGTTGTTTTAAGTTTGGTATGATAAACTGAAACAAAATAGGAGTATCTGTTACAGTCAATCATTCATTTACTCAATAACCAGGTACTGTGTTATTAGATCTTTTACTAGGCACTGAGAGTGAGGGTAAGAGGCAGAGGCAAGTGAATGGATAGGATACAAAGAGAAACTGGCATATGTAGGTGTCCGGCTTTAATAGAGGAAACAAGACAGGTACTGAAAGAAATACGGCACATGTAGAAAATGATAAAAGAGGGACAGATAAAAGCTGAAAGTAGCAGCCATCATTTTGAATTAGGGGAATCAGACCTGGTATGAGGAAGGAGATGCCTTTTGAGCCTGTGCCTTGGAGAATGGGTAGTGCATGGGGGCTAGACCTCATAAAATAGAGTCACTTGGGGAGGGAATTACAGATACTTCTGACCCTTATTAAGGGATTAATAGTATTTACAGAGTTAATGTTCCAGCCTGGATCTGAGGGCTGGAATCAAAGTTTCTGAGACACTTACTTCCATTTAGCAGAAAGTAGGAGGGTGTCCAGCAAGTCACTCTCTGACCGGAAACTGCTGACACCAGGCACCAGCAGGCCTGCTGACTCAGGGCAATGGGAGCAGCCAACCCCTTGTCACCCCTGGGCGCATGAGTCTTTACTACAGCTGTTGGAACATGGCCAGGATTGCAAATTGCCTTTCATGCCACTTGCCAAGAGTGAGTGTTCACTAATTTTTTTCTCCCCACTCTGGGCAGAGGAATAAATGGTAGTGATTTCCTTGGCTTTCTCTCCTGAGAGAATGGCAGTTGTTTCAAAATGTATAGTCTGGTAAACTTTGTGTGTTTCAGACCCAAGTATAAACTTCAGACCTAAGGCTAGAAGTTATAAAAGTATAATTATGTTTGTGCATATGCCTATTTATTATCATAGCATTTAAAAATAGCTAGATGGATGAAACATTTATGTCAAATTTAAAAGTAGGAAAAACAAGATATTTTTCAAGATATACACATATAAAGTAAGATGATACATATCCATGTAGTAAGATGATAAAAACAAGCATTAGGGTAATAAACACAGAGTTCAGCATAGTGGTTAACTCTGCAAGGGAGGGAGGGATACCCAGGGAGCTTCTGGTTCTATCTGTATTATCTTATTTTGTAATCTGAGTGATAACCATAAGAGCATTTCCTATACTATTCTCTACACTTATTTGTGCCTGAAAAATCTAAAATATCACTTGATCTCAAAAGTCTTTATTTAGCCTTTTTATGAGCGTTATTGAGGTATAATTTACATACAATAAAGTTTTTCGTACACAATTGTGTACCAAAGGGTCAATGTGTTCTGACAAGTATATGGTTATGTATCAACCACTAAAATCGTAACTTAGAACATTTCTATCACCTCCCCAAATCAAGAATATAAATTCAGCCAAGAGGCAAAATCTTACGGTTTTAGCCATGAGAGAAATTGATATTCAACCAGTCTTCCCACTATAGCAATAAAAGTGGATAAAATACATGAAATAACTTCTCAGATGTTACATAATAGGTGATGTAGTACCATGATCCTTGAGAGAGGGGGAAAAAATGAGGTGAGCCTCATAGTCCCTGACTTTCTGTCTGGAGTCAATTTCTGAATGGTGGTTTAAGGAAGGCTAACCTAAAGAGAGCACAGCATTCTCCTTGATTTAACAAGATAGGAAGCAGAGTCTGAGGCTACTTAGTTATCTGGAATTTGCAGGCAAAGTAACAAAGATAAAGGAGCAGTACCAAGAAGCTACTCCAGACATGTACATATGGACCCTCTTGAATCTGGCCAAATATTAAACTGTATGTACAAGACAAGGCTCTGAGCTAATAACTACTGAATATCATACAGGGTAGGAAATGTTCAACTTTAAACTAGCCAGAGTGAAAATACTTTACAAAGATGATACCTCAGTAGAGGCTTCAGATAGATCACATGTTAGGAGAAAAACTAATCTAGACCAAAAGTAAATGTTTCTCTAGATCCACCCTAACAAATCTTAAAAACAAGTCTCAAGAGGTTGAGCTAATTGCCAAGTCAATAACTCTATGACAGAACAAAATCTCAATCTAGGTACTCATTGAGGTACATTCATAATGCCCAGCATATACAAAAAAAATTACTAGACAAAGCAGGAAAGTATAATTCATAACTGGGACAAAAATTAATCAATGTAAATATACCCACAACTGATGGAAATGATATTATTATCAACAAAAGCTTTAAAATAGACATTTTTCCAGGGCACCTGGTTGACTCAGGCAGAAAAGCATGCGACTCTTGATCTTGGGGTCATGAGTTCAAGTCCCATGTTGAATGTACAGGTTACTTAAAAATAAATAAATGAACTTCAAAAAAATAGACATTTTTCCAAGCAAGACATACAATTGGCCAATAAACACATGAAAAGGTGCTGAACGTAACTAAGCATCAGGGAAATGCAAATTAAAACCACAGTGAGATATTGCCTTACACCTGTCAGAATGGCTAAAAACAAAAACACAAGAAATAATAAGTGTTGACAAGGATGTAGATAGAAAGGAATCCCTGTGCACTGTTGGTGGAAATGTAAATTGATACAGCCACTGTGAAAAACAGTATAGAGGTTCCTCAAAAAATTAAAAATAGAAATACCCTATGATGAAATTACTGAGTTTTTACCCAAAGCAAACGAAAACACTGACTCAAAAAGATGTATGCATCTCTGTTTGTTTATTACAGTATTATTTACAGCAGCCAAGATAAGGAAGCAACCCAAGTGTCCATTGATAGATTAATGGATAAAGAAGAATGGCATACACATACACAATGGAATATTGCACAGCCATAAAATGATGAGATCTTTCATTTGCAACAACATGCATGGACCCAGAGGGTATTAAACTAAGTGAAATAAGTCAGACCAAAAAAAAGACAAATACCATATAATTTAACTTAAATGTGGAATCTAAAAAACAAAACAAACAAAAAAGCAGAATTCAACTTATAAATATAGAGAAGAAACTGGTGGTTGCCAGAGGGAAGAGGGGTGGAGGGATGGACAAAAAGGGGTGAAGTACTGAAATTACTGTAACATTGTTTACCAACTATACTCAAATTAAAAAAATTATAGAAACAGTATTATATACAGGTTCAACCATTTTGAGGCAAAAATAAACATAATGAAAAAACAATGAGGAAATCTTGATAGAAAATTGGAAAGTACGACAAAGAATCAAATAAAAATCCAGGAATCAAAAATAAAATATACGGATTAAAAATTCCATTGAGTAGGTTTAAAAGCAGACAGAGACACACAGAAAGATCAGTGAACTTAAAGATATCATAGAGACAATCCAAACTGAAGCACATTGAGGAAAACAAAGCCTAGAAATTGTTAGCAAAGTCTCAGGGATCAATTGTTGGACAATATATCAGGAGATCTACTATATGAGAAATTTAAGGACCAGAAGAAGAGGCAAGAGAAACTAAGACAGAAAAATATTTGTTGCAATATGGAACTTGAATAATGGTCAAACCTTTTTTTTCAAGGTTTCCAAAATAAAAACTCACAGATCGAAGAAGGTCAAAGAACTCTAAGAAGAATAAAAATTAATGAAAACACACTGAAGAACCATCATAATCAAATTTCTGGAAACCAATGAAAAAAAAGAATCTTTAAGAAAATTTTTTTAATGTTTATTTATTTTTGAGAGAGAGAGAGAGAGAGAACAAGCAGGGGAGGGGCAGAGAGAGAGGGAGACACAGAATCCGAAGCAGGCTCGAGGCTCCGAACTGTCAGCACAGAGCCCTACGTGGGGCGGAATTCATGAACCACGAGATCATGACCCAGCCAAAGTCAGACACTCAACCAACTGAGCCACCCAGGTGCCCCACAAAAAAAGAATCTTAAAAGCAGCCTGAGGGGGAAAAATGCATTACACAGAGGAATAATGATAAGAATTATGCCTGGCTTCTGAAGAGGAAAAAAAAAATGCAAGCCAGAGTACAGTGTAACAGCCATTTAAAGTGTTGTAAAAAAAAAATAAGCAAATAAAACCTGCCAACTAGCATCTACATCAAGCAAAAAAAATCCTTAAAAAATGAAGAGGAAATAAAGCTATTTCCACCAAATAAAGCTCAGAGAATTCACTGCCAGTAGATGTGCTCTATAAGAAATTTTAAATAGGTTCTCCAGGCTGAAAGAAAATGATGCCAGGTGAAAACATGAATTAATAAATGAAGGAATAAAGAACAAAGAGTACTAGAACTGGTAAATATGAAGGTTAAGTCTAAAAGACTGTTTCATTCATTTCTTAATTCATTTGAAAGATAACTACTTGAAGAAACAAGATAACAATGTACTGCAGGGTTTATGATGAAAGTAGAAGTAAAATGAGCGTAAACAACAACACAAAGGATGGAGGAAAATGAAAATGAACTATTATAATTTTCTTAAATTATATATGAATTTATATTTGAAGGTAGAGTATTATAAGTTAAAGATGAACATTGTAAATCATAGAATAATGACTAAAAATATAAAACAAAGACTATGGATAGCTAATAAGCCAATAGTAAAGATAAACTTGGATACTGGAAAATAAAGAATCTAAAAGTAGGTAGGGAAGAAAGAGGAAAAAAGCAAAGACCAAATGAAAAAAGTAGAAAATAAGTATCAAGATGGTAATTTAAGACTGGTAATATCAAAAATTACATTAAATGTAATTGATTAATATTCTAATTTAAAAAGAGAGGTTATCAAAATGGATTTTTTAAAAAAGCAAGAATCAGGGCACCTGGGTAGCTCAGTTGGTTGAGCATCCAACTTCGGCTCAGGTCATGATCTCATGGTTCATGGGTCCAAGACTTGCATCGGGCTCTCTGGTGACAGCTCAGAGCCTGGAGCCTGCTTCAGATTCTGTGTCTCCCTCTTTCTCTGTCCCTCCCCCGCTCATGCTCTATCTCTTCCAAAAATAAATAAATAAATAAACATTAAAAAAAAAAAAGCAAGAATCAAGTGTACGTTAAGAGATTCCCATTAAATAAGTGACCAAGAGAGATTAAAAATATAAAGATACAAAGAAGATATGCCACACAAACACCAATCTTATGAAAAGCTGTACAAACACTAATAATCTTATGCAAACACTTATTCTTTTTTTATGATTTTTTATTTTTAAGTAATCTCTACACCCAACGTGAGATTTAAACTTATAACTCTGAGATCAAGAGTCCCATGCTCCATTAACTGAGCCAGCCAGGCACAAACACCTATTCTTATGAAAGCTGGAATGGTAATCTTAATATCAGACAACAGACTTCAGGACAAGAGGATTACCAGAGATAAAGAGGGGCATTTTATAATGATGAAAGGATCATATCAACAAGAAAATACAGAATCATAATTCATATGTACTTAATAAGAGTTTCAAAATACATGAAACAAAACTTACAGAACCAAAAAAGAAGAAATAAAAACATAATTATACTTAAAGATGTCAACACTTCTGTGTCAAGAACTAATAGAAAAAATCAGAATATCAGTAAGACTACAAAAGACCTGAACAACACCATAAACTAACTTAACTTTTTGACATCTATAGAACACTATATTGAATGACTGCAGAATACACATTCTTTTTAAGTGTACATTAAACATTTATCACAAATGGGCCAAGGAATAAGACACAATAAATTTTAAAAGTTGAAATGCATGCCTGGGCAGCTCAGTCAATTGGGTGTAGGACTCTTGATATCTGCTCAGGTCATGACCTCACTGTACCTGTGTTCAAGCCTTGAAAGGGGCTCCATGTTGTGAGCACAGAACCTGCTTGGAATTCTCTCTCTCTTTCATGCTCTCTCTGCCTCTCCCTCTCTCTTGTGCTCTCTCAAAATTGGTAAACTTTTAAAAAAAAAGTTGAAATGATATAGACTTTGTTCTCTGAATGCAATTTCACAAAAACAGAATTCAATAACAGATATCTGGAAAATCTCCAAGTATTTGGAAATTAAACAGCATCCTTCAATTAACCCATGGATCAATAAAGAAACTGCAAGGGAAATTAGAAAATTGCAAATTCAATGATAATAAAGATATATCGTATCAAATTTTTCAGGATTCAGCTAAAGCAGTGATTAGGAGAAATTTTCTAAATTAAATGTTTTCTACTAAAAAAGAAGAAAGAATTAGAATCAATAATTTAAGCTTCCATGATTAAGAAGTTAGAAAAAAAAAAAGGGACACTTGGGTGGCTCAGTTGGTTAAACATCTAACTCTTGATTTTGGCTCAGGTTATGATCTCACTGTTTGTGAGACTGAGCCCCACATTGGGCTCTGTGCTGACAGTGCACAGAACCTGCTTGGGATTCTCTCTCTCCCTCTCTCTCTGGCCCTCCCTTGCTTGCTTGTGTGCTCACTTGCTCTCTCTCTCTCTCAAAATAAATAAATAAACATTTAAAAAGTTAGAAAAAAATGAGCAAACTAAACCCAAAGGAAAAAGGAAAGAAGGAAGGAAAAACTAAAGAGCTAAGATCAATGAAACAAAAATCAGATAATAGAGGGAAAAAATGAGATTAAAGTTTGGTTTTTGTAAAGAGTGGCAATATCGCTAAACTCTAGTTACATTGACCAAGAGGAAAAAAAGAGAGGATACATATTAATATTAGAAGTAAATGAGGAAACATCACTACAGAGCCTACAAACATTGAAAGGTTAATGAAAGAATGTTTTCAACAACTGTATGCCAACCAATTTGACTACCTGGATGACCAATTCTTTAAAAGACACTATTTTTAAAAATGAATTTGTAATTTAAAGTTTCTCCATTAAAAAAAAACCCACTTCAGACCTAGTTAGTGTTAGCACCACTAGTGAATTATATCAAACATCTAGGAGAGACACAATAAAAATTTTTTTAGTAAATAGAGAACACTTCTCTGCTCATTTTATAACAGCATCACCCTGATACCAAAACCAGATGAAGATATTGTAATAAAAGAAAACTGTACAGTAAATATTCCTTGTGAACATAAGTACAAGATCTATTCCAAAATAATGATAAATTTAATTCATCAATGTGTAAAAAGTATGCTGCATTACAACTAAATCAATTTTTCTGAAACATGTTAAGTTTGGATCATCATTCAAAAACCAATTTATGTTATTTGCCACATAAAGAGGGGAAAAAGGAAGAAAAGCTTAATGACCATCTCAATAGATGCAGCAAAGGTATTTGACAAAATTCAATACTCGTTCATAACAAAAACTCAACAAACTAGAAATAGAGGAAAATAATTCTTCAATCAGATAAAGGGCATGTATGACCACACTCAGTGGTTAAAGACCATATATTTTTCTCCTACCATCAAGATCAAGGCAAGGTTGTCCACTCACATCATTTCTTTTTTCTTTTCCTATAAGAAACTTTTTTAATGTTTACTTTTCAAAGAGAGAGAGAGCGCGCGCACACACAAGTGGGGGAGGGGCATAGAGAAAGGGAGACACAGAATCAGAAGCAGGCTCCAGGCTCAGAGCTGTCAGCACAGAGCCCAAAGCGGGGCTCAAACCCACAAACTGTGAGATCATGACCTGACACTTAACCAACTGAACCACCCAGGTGCCCTTTTTCTTTTTTTTAAATGTATATTCAAGTTAGTTAACATAGAGTGTAGTCTTGGCTTCAAGAGTAGAACCCAGTGATTCATCTTTTACATATGACTCCCAGTGCTCACCCCAAAAAGTGCCCTCCTTAATGCTCATCACCCATTTAACCCACCTCTCCATCCATAAACCCTCAGTTTGTTCTCTGTATTTAAGAGTCTCACATGGTTTGCCTCCCTCTCTGTTTTTAGCTTATCTTTCCTTCCCTTCCCCTAAGGTCATCTGTTGAGTTTCTCAAATTCCACATATGAGTGAAATCATATGATATCTGTCTTTCTCTGATATAATACCCTCCAGTTCCATCCACGTAGTTGCGTATGGCAAAATTTCATTCTTTTTCATCACCTAGTAGTATTCCATTGTATATAAGTACCACATCTTCTTTATCCATTCATCAATTGATGGACATTTGGGCTCTTTCCATAATTTGACTATTATTGATAGTGCTTCTATAAACACTGGGGTGCATGTGCGTCTTCAAATCAGCATTTTTGTATCCTCTGGGATACAATTATTTGGATAAGTTCCTAGCACTGCAATTGCTGGGCCATAGGGTAGTTCTATTTTTAATTTTTTGAGGAACCTCCATACTGTTTTCCAGAGTGGCTACACCAGTTTGAATTCCCACCAACAGTGCAAAAGGGTTCCTCATTCTCCACATCCTTGCCAACATCTATTGCTTCCTGAGTTGTTAATTTTAGCCATTCTGACCAGTGTGAGGTGGTATCTCATTGTGGTTTTTATTTGTATTTCTCTAATGATGAGTAATTTTGAACATCTTTTCATGTATCTGTTTGCCACCTGAATGTCCTCTTTGGGTGAGTGTCTATTCATGTCTTCTGCCCATTTCTTCACTGGATTATTTGTTTTTGTGTGTTGAGTTTGGTAAGTTCTTTATAGATTTTGGATACTAACTCTTTATCTGATATGTCATTTGCAAATATCTTCTCCCATTCCTTTGGTTGTCTTTTAGTTTTGTAAATTGTTTCCTTTGCTGTGCAGAAGCTTTTTTATTTTGATAAGGTTCCAATAGTTCATTTTTGCTTTTGTTTCCCTTGCCTCCGGAGACATATCAAGTAAGAAGTTGCTGCAGCCTAGGTCGAAAAAGCTGCCACCTGTTTTCTCCTGCAGGATTTTGATGGTTTCCTGTCTCACATTTAGGTCTTTCATCCATTTTGAATTTATTTTTGTATACGGTGTAAGAAAGTGGTCCAGGTTCATTCTTCTTGCATGTTACTGTCCAGTTCTCCCAGGACCATTTGCTAAAGAGACTGTCTTATTTCCATTGGATACTCTTTCCTGCTTTGTCAAACATTAGTTGGCCATATATTTGTGGGTCCATTTCTGGGTTCTCTATTCTATTCCACTGATCTATGTGTCTATTTTTGTGCCAGTACCATACTGTCTTGATGCTTACAGCTTTGTAATACAGGCTAAAATCTGGGATTGTGATGCCTTCAGCTTTGGTTTTCTTTTTCAACATTACTTTCACTATTTTCAGTCTTTTGTGGTTCCATACAAATTTTAGGATTGTTTGTTCTAGCTCTGTGAAGAATGCTGGTGTTATTTTGACAGGAATTGCACTGAATATACAGATTGCTTTGAGTAGTATCAACATTTTAACAATATTTGTTCTTCCAATCCATGAGCATGGAATGTTTTTCCACTTCTTTGTGTTTTCTTCAATTTCTTTCATAAGTTTTGATAGTTTTCAGTGTACAGATCTTTCACCTTTTTGGTTAGGTTTATGTCTAGGTATTTTATGGGTTTTGGTACAATTGTAAATGGTATTGATTCATTGATCATCTCTTTCTGTTGCTTCATTATTGGTGTATAAAAATGCAGCCAATTTCTATACATTGGTTTTACATCCTGCGACTTTGCTGAATTCGTGTATCAGCTCTAGCAGTTTTTTGGTGGAGTCTTTTGGGTTTTCCATGCATAGTATCATGTCATCTGCTAACACTGAAAGTTTGACTTCTTCTTTGCCAATCTGGATGCCTTTTATTTCACTTTGTTGTCTGATTGCTGAGGCTAGTACTTCCAATACTGTGTTGAACAATAGCACTCACATCATTTCTATTCAACATTATACTGGAAAGTCTAGCTAACACAATAAAAAAGGAAAAAGAAAGAAAGAAAAGCATACATATTGGAAAGGAAGAAGTAAAACTGTCTTTATTAAGAAGTTACATGATTGTATTAACAGAAAATCTTAAGGAATCTACAAAAAGCTATTATATTTAATAAATAAATTTAGCAAATTTCAGAATATAAGGTTAATACCTGAGAGTCAACCGTATTTCTATACAGTAGCAATGAAAATAAGAAAATTAAAATTTAAAAACATCATTTACAATAGCACCCAAGACATTAAAAATATTTAGGAAAAAACTTCACAGTGTGCAAGATTTTTACACTAATATCTACAAAACACTGCTGAGAAAAGTCAAAGAAGGCTTAAATAAATGGGAAGATATGTTCATGGATTGAAAAAAATCAAGGTAAGATATCAATTCTCCACAAGAAAGATTTTTTTTAGAAATTGAAAACCTGATTCTTAAATTTATATAGAAATATAAATGACTGAAAATAGTCAATACAACCTTGATTAAAAAGTACAAAGTTGGAGGACTTATATATACTTCCTGGTTTCAAGATATACTTCAAAGCTGCAGTAATCACTGATAATATGGCATTGACATAAAAGAAAAATATGTCAGTAGGAGAGAACATAACTAAAAATAGACCTACTCTTTGGTCAATTGGTTTTTTACCAAGGCACCAAAGGAATTTAATGAGGAAACAAAGTCTTTTCAACAAATGGTGCTGACACAATTGGTTACATATATGGAAAAAGTGAACCTTGACTTTAACCTTGTTTGATACAAAAATTATTTTAAGATGAATTACATAAATTTAAAAAGATAAAGTTATAAAGCTTCTAGAAGAAACCATAAAGTTAAGCATCTAGTTAAGATGAAGTAAGTACACTCTCTCAGCTCTCCCACTGAATGCAACTAACAACCCCAGAGAGAATGCATGGTGTGACTGAAGGCTCTGAAAAGTGAACAAAAGCAGACAAATTGGTGAAGAAAACCAAGACTCAAAGCACTACTAATTCAGCAATAAGTTTCCTTATTTTTCTTCTTCTATATCTACTGAACTCAAAGGCAGCCCAAATCACAGAACTGTGCATCAGGTGTAAATAGAGAGCACCAAGAGAATCCCTCTCTTTCTGGATCAAGGAATGGAATTACAACTTCTACAGGTCAAAGAGCATGGAGAAAATATCCTTCCGTTTTCTTTCTCTCTTTCCCAAACCCTCAGGCAATCAAGTCTTGGTTGCAATCCTGTGGTGGTAATTAGTGTAGGCAGTGGGAGTCAGGTAGACACCTAAAATCTGAGATAAGGAAATACCTCTCTCTGACTGGAGGAACTGTGGTCTGAAGAGAGAGAGTTCAGAAATTCCTGTTGCTTTTTTCTCTATATATCCCTCAAGTTCTTGGCCCCAGAGGCAAACCTAACTATGGGAAGCCCATGGCAAAGCAAGAAGAATAAAGCATCAACTTTATAGCCAGGGTGCCAAAAAGAGGGTTCCCTGAGAGCTGGAAAATGTGGACAGGGAGGAGAGGGGGGAGCTAAACAAAAGTTCTGAATGAACTCCTTGGCTTATACTCAAGCTGTGGATGCATGGATCTGACCTTAAATAGAATAGCAAGGCTTTGAGGGTCACCTGGGTGGCTCAGTCAGTTGAGCGTCTGACTTTGGCACAGGTCTTGATCTCACAGTTCATGAATTCGAGCCCTGCATGGGGCTTGGTGCTGTCAGCACAGATCCTCTGTCCCCCTCTCTCTCTGGCCCTCCCCTGCTCACACTCTTTCAAAAATAAACATTTTTTAAAAAGTTAAGAAAAAAAAAAAAGACAATCAAAGGTTTGAGAAGTGAACTATCGGGTAGACTACTGCTTAGGAACCAGGCTGGTACCTGGGTGGCTACATGTGAGGGATCCAAATGGCACCACAAAAAAATATGAACTTACATTCACATGACAGAAGGTGAGTTATAACTTACAGCCAGAACCTGACCAGGTGGATTCCTTGATAAACAACAATAATAATAATTGAAAAGTAAAAATTCTCCATAGGATTTAAACAAGACACAATCTTACAACATATTTTTCAAAATGTCTATGATACTATTCAAAATTATTCAACATAGAAGAGCCAGGAAAATCTCAACAATTTGCCAGGGAAAAGACAACTAACAGAAGCCAAATCTGAGATGACCCAGATATTATAAGTATCAAACAAATGCTTTCAAGGAACTATTGTAAGTAACCATACTCCAAGAAGTAGGGTGAACATTATTGAAATGGATGAAAACTCTCAGCAGAGAAATAGAAGCTGTAAAAATGAACCAAATAATACAGATGGTCAACAGACACATGAAAAGAGGCTCAACATCACTAATCATCAGAGAAATACAAATTAAAACCACAATGAGATGCCACTTTACACCCTTCAGAATGGCTGGTATCAAAAAGACAAGACATAACTAGTGTTGGTGAGGAGGTGGAGAAAGAAGAACCCTTGTGCACTGTTGATGGGAATATAAATTGGTGCAACCATTGTGCAAAACAGTACGGACTTTCTCAAAAATTAAAAATAGAAATACCTTATGACCCAGTAATGAACTTACTGGGTATTTACACCCCAAAAATATAAACACTATTTCAAAAAGATATATGCACCCCTCTGTTTTCTATAGTATTACAAATAGCCAAGATATGGAAGCAACCTAAGTGTCCATTGATAGATGAATGGATATACATATATATATGTATGTGTGTGTGTGTGTGTGTGTGTGTGTATGTGTGTATACACATATATATGTTATGGAATATTACACAGCCATAAAAAATGAATGAGATCTTGCCATTTGCAACAATACAGATGGACCTAGAGAGTATTATGCTAAGTGAAATAAGTCAGACAAAGACAAATACCATATGATTTAACGTATATGTGGAATCTAAAAAACAAAACAAAACAGAAACAGACCTATAAATACAGAGAATAAACTGATGGTTCCCATAGGGGAGGGGCACGGAGGGATGGGCAAAAAAAGGTAAAGAGGAGGGGGGAGGCACAGGCTCCTAGTTACAGAATGAGTAAGTCCTGGGGATGAAAAGTACAACATACAGAATATGGTCAATGGTGTTGTAATAGCATTGTATGGTGACAGATGGTAGCTACACTTGTAGTGAGCATAATATAACATATACAGTTGTCAAATCGCTATTTTATACACCTAAAACAAGGGCAAGATTTTGTGCCAACTATACTTCCATAAAATAAACAAACAATTGCAACAGCTATTTTAGAACAGAAAAATAACCAAAACTAAAAATTCATTAGATGGGTTCAGTATCAAAACAAAGATAACAGGGAAAAAGTGTCAATGAACTTGAAGATTGAGCATTAGAAATTAGGCAATCTGAAAAAAAAAAAAAAGAGAGAAACAAAACACTGGAGGGGGGGGGGGCAATGGAAATGAAGAGCCACAGCAAACCTATGGGACAATACAAAAACATCTAACATTTGCATCACTGGAGTCTCAGAACTCTCCTCTCAGAAGGAGAGGAGAAAGGGTGTATTGTAAAAGTTAAATTGAGGAAATAATGGCTGAAAGTTTCTCAAATTTGGTGAAAAGCATAAATGTACAGAATCAAGAATCCTCCACCAACACCAAAAGGTTAAACTCAAAAAAAATCTATGCCCAGACACATTATAATCAAACTACTGAAAACCAAACACAAATTTAAAATCTTGAAAGCTGCTGGGGAAAAACAATCCATTACATACAGGAGAATAATTATTTTTAAAACTTCATATTTCTTTTTAGAAACCACAGAGGTCAGAAGGCACTGGAACAAAGACTTCACTGTGGAAAGAAAAGAATTGTCAACCCAGAATTCTGTATCCAATGAAAATGTCCTTCAGGAAGCAAGGTGAAATAAACACATTCACTAGTAAAACAAAAAAACAAAAAAACAAACAAAAAAAAAAAACCTAAGAGAATTAGTTTCCAGCAGATTTTCTCTAAAAGAAATGTTAAAGGAATTTTTTAGGCATAAGGGGAAAGATACTAGATGGAAATTTCAAACTTCAGGAATGGGAGAAGAACAAATGAAATGGTAAGTCTAGGTAAACATAATACATTACTTTCTTCTCTTTTTTAAAGTATGTACGATAGGGGCGCCTGGGTGGCGCAGTCGGTTAAGCGTCCGACTTCAGCCAGGTCACGATCTCACGGTCCGTGAGTTCGAGCCCCGCGTCAGGCTCTGGGCTGATGGCTCGGAGCCTGGAGCCTGTTTCCGATTCTGTGTCTCCCTCTCTCTCTGCCCCTCCCCCGTTCATGCTCTGTCTCTCTCTGTCCCCAAAATAAATAAACGTTGAAAAAAAAATTAAAAAAAATAAAAAAAAATAAAGTATGTACGATAGTTGAAAGCAAAGATTACAATACTATCTGGTAGGGTTTTCAACGTATAAATGTATTATATGTGAAAACTACAACAAAGCGAGGAGGGTAAGAGACTTATATGGTGGTAAGGTTTCTCAATTCTGCTTAAAGGGGTAAATATTAATTCTAAGACTATTGTGAACATAAAGTATGTATTGTAATTCCTTGGGTAACTACTAAAAAAGAACTGTACAAAAAGATGTGGCAAAACCAAAGCAAAACAATGAATTTAATTAAAATGGGATCCTTAAAAAAAAAAAAAAATCAGGGGCACCTGGTGGCTCAGTCAGTTAGGCATCCAACTTCAGCTCAGGTCATGATCTCATGGTCCATGGTTTCGAGCCCTGCGTCAGGCTCTGTGCTGACAGCCCAGAGCCTGGAGCCTACTTCAGATTCTGTATCTCCCTCTCTCTCTGTTCCTCCCCTGCTCATGCTCTATCTCTCCCTCAAAAATAAATAAACATTAAAAAAAATTTTTTTAATCAAATAATCCAAAGAAAAAGCAGGAAAGATGGAAAAACAGAAGTCATAAATGGAAAGTAGAAGAATAGACCTAAATCAAAATATATCAGTAATTATACTATATGCAGATGGTCAAACACACTCATTAAAAGACAAAGATTGTTAGATTTAATAAAATAAGAAGACCCAACTACATGCTATCTACTAGAAACTTACTTTAAGTGAAATGATATGGGGTGGGCTAAAAGTAAAAGGATGGAAAAAGGTGTACCATGAAAACAAACAAAAGAAAGCTGGAATGCCTATATTACTATCAGACAAAAAAGGCTTCACAGCAAAGAAATTTACCAGGAATAAAGAGATATTACATAATGATAAAAGAGTTGATTCACCAAGAAGATGTAACATTCCTAAAGGTGTATATACTTAACAACAGAGCTTCAAAATAAAAGAAGCAAAAAACGATAGGATTGAAAGAATATGTGGGAAAATCCACGCTTATAGTTGGAGCTTCAACACTCTCAGTTATCAATAAAACAAAATAGACAGAAAATTGACAAGAACATATAACTTCAAAAGACTATTAACTACCTTAAAAAGAGCTGAAGTCATACTAAAGATGTTTTCTGACCATAACAGAACTAAAATAAAAACTGATAACAGTGGGGCACCTGGGTGCCTCAGTTTGTTAAGCATCTGACTCTTGATTTTGGCCCAGGTCATGATTTCACTGTTCTTGAGTTTGAGCCCCATGTCAGGCTCCACACTGATAGTGTGAAGCTTTCTTGAGGTTCTCTTTCACGTCCTCTGTCTCTGCCCCTCCCCCACTCACACACACATGCATGCTCTTTCTCAAAATAAATAAGCTTAAAAAAATCCATAACAGAAACATTACAAGATGCTAATGAAAGAAATCAAAGACAACCTAAAGAAAAAAACATGGTATGTTCATGGACTAGAAGGTTAAATATATTTAGAATGTCAATAATCTCCAAATGTCCTACTCCTTTCCTACAAATACAATCTCACCAACATCATGCACATCGAGTACTAAGCGCCCATTTGTGCACTATTAGTGTCTACCATCACTGTTCAATAAATGGCCTTACTTTGATTTTGGCTCTAGGTTTGGGGGATAAATATAAATGGTTTATGATCTTCTTAGTTACACAAAATGTGAATATACAAAACACATGAGAAAATAATGGCAACTCTAAAAAAGGCTACAGGTTATGGACCAATGTCAGAATTTGGGCAAGATGAGATCTGCTACCACAACCAGGAATATGAAGTAAAAACAGAGGCAAGCATGACCTGGAGGATGAGCCCAATTTGATAACCAGCATTTCTACTTTTATGTGTATATCCAAAATAATTAAAAATATATGTCTACATAAAATCTTTTACATGAGGTTTCACAGCAGCATTATTCACAATAGCCAAAAATAAAAAAACACCCAAATGTCCATCAACTGAGGAATGGATAAAGAAAATGTGGTATATCTTCACAATGGAATATTATTCAACAATAAAAAAGAATGAAGTCCTGATGCATGCTACAGCAACACATGGATGAACCTAGAAAACAGTACTTTAAGTGAAAGAAGACAGACAAAAAGTACCACAGCTTATATGGTTCCAAATGTCCAAAATAGACAAATCTATAAAGACAGAAGTAGATTAGTGGTTGCCTAGGGATGGGGGAGATGGAAGGAATGGGGGTTATGGATAAACAGTATGGAGTTTATTCCTGGGGTGATAAAAATATTCTAAAAATGACTGTGGCTATGGTTGCACAAGTTTGTGAATACAATAAAAACCACTTAATTGTACAGTGTAAAAGGGTGAACTGTATGCATGTCAATTATGTCCCAATAAAACTATTATTTAAAAAAAAAAAAAAGCAACAGAAAGGGAGAGTTACAGCCAAACTATTCTAAATATTTATACAGGGTCACTGTGTAAATGGTGCTCTGAGCCATGCCATGGCCAATATCAGGTCTCAGCAAATTCAACAGTGTATTGGCTAAGATTCTTGTTGCAACTAACCAAAACCTAACACTAGCTGGCTTAACCAAATATATTCGGAGTTTTTATAACTCTATAAGGACATCTCACATAACCCCGGGGCATTTACAAATAAGCTACAGTTCTGATTTGTTATGCGGTAATAGATAACCAAAACAGATGAATAAGTTGAGGATTCCTATGGGGCTTATTAGAATAAATTATGTAAGATAGGAATCCAAGCTAATTCTTTTCCACACAGTGACACCAGTGTCTCAATACTTGAATATTTCCTAAGACAGAAGGTTATGCTGCCTTATTTGTACTTTGTTCCAGCATAGAATATAATGATTAATATATAATAGTTACTAAAAAATGCTTACTGAATTGAATTTATATACTCACTTTGAAAATGTGTCATCTTTACTATATTGATCCTTTTCAAGCAAGATTTCTATATTCATGTTTGCCTTTATTAATCCCCTTAGGGTTGTGTTGTTTTCTTTAAATCTCTTTAAGTCAATAAAAAATTCTATTACTATTGTAAACAGAAGCTATTTATACCACACTTCTAGTTATACAAAAATAAAACAGCCAAATTTAAAGAATTTTTAACTGATATTGTGAAATTTTGTCTCAGTATGCATTTAAAATACCTCTAGTAACTTTGTATCAAAAGATACCATTAAGAAAATTAAAAAAAAAAAAAAAGCCACGGACTAGGAGAAAATATTTGCAAATCATATATCTGAGAAATAACTTGTATCCAGAACATATAAAGAGCTTTTACATTTCAATAATAAAAAGACTCTCAATTTTAAAAATGGGCAAAAAACTTGAATAAACATTTCACCAAAAAAGATAGGCAAATGGCTAATAAGCACTTGAAATATGGTCCATGCCATTTGTCATTAGGAAAATGCAAATTAAAACTACAGTGAAAAAAAACTACAATGAGATACCACTTCACATGCACTAGAATGTCTGTAATAAAGACAGAGAATAACAAGTGTTGGTGAGGAAGGGGAATAACTAGAACCCTAATCCATTTCTGGTAGAAATGTAAAGGGGTACAGCCACTTTGGAAAACAGTTCAACAATTCTGTAAAACAAAACAAAACAAAACAAAGAAAAAACTTTCTGGGGCACCTGGGTGGCTCAGTCAATTAAGCGTCTGACTTCGGCTGAGGTCATGATCTCATGGTTTGTGAGTTTGAGTCTGTGTCAGACTCTGCTGTCAGTGCAGAGCCTGCTTTGGATCCTCTGTCCACTGCCCCCCCCCCCCCCCCCCCCCGCCTCTTCCTCTCTCTCTCAAAAATAAGTAAACGTTAAAAAAAAAATCCATACAAGCCAGCAATTCCACTCATAGGAACCTACCCAAGAGAAATGAAAACATATCCATACACAAAAACACATGCGTGCAAATTGTTCCGAGCAGCATTCTTCATAATAACTCCAAACCAGAAGCTCCCTAAATATTCATCACATGATGAATGGAAAAACAAAATATGCTATATCCCTATAATCAAATGCTAATTGACAATAAAAAGGAATATATTTCTAATACATCCTTTAACATGGATGAACCTCAAAAACATGCTAAGTGAAAGAAGCCAGACACAGACACTATATATGATTCCATTTATATGAAATGTTCAGAAGAGGCAAATGTATGGAAACAGAAAGCCTGGTAGCCTGGGGTTGAGGATGATATGCTGGAGGTGGGAGGAGAGATTAACCACAAATAGGCATGAAGTTATTTTTTGATGTCATGGAAATATCTTAAAAGTGGAGTGTGGTGATAGTTGTACAATTCCATAAATTTCTTCTAAGTCATTGAATTATACTCTTAAAATGGCTCACTGTTATAGTTGTAAACTATACCTCAATAATGCTGTTTTTAGGGAGAAAAAAACACACAGATACCTAATTATGTTAGGGTTTTAATCAAGAAAGGATGCTAGATTGTAATCAGTGCTAGCAAGCACAGCAGAAATCGCCATTTAGTTAAAGGATATGACTTTTTTAAAGAGGGAAGCAATTGTCCCAGAGGAATCTATTCAGGAAATTCTGAGCCACCTTGTTAAAAAAGAATGTTCAACAATATATCATTGGTGCCAACTGTTTCTTTGGAAGCAATTTGGCTATTAACTCCATTCATCCATTCAGCAAAAGTCATAGACTGCTTACTTATTTGCCAAGTATTATTTGTCAAACAAGAGGGGGATAATAAAAAATGAAAGGCATGGCTTGGCCTTTAACCTGTCAACATTTCAAAACTTGTGGCTCCATTAGGAGTTTGGCTCTTCTTCCTTTTCTGACTGCTATCCTCTCTCCTTGACTTCAGAGCCAAGACTCTTATGGTTTCCATGTCCTCACCTCCCTACACACTGTGCTATTCCCTTTTAACAATATTTCAAACATAAAGAAAATTATAGAGGAAAAAATAAAATAAACATCCATGTGCCTGAATTAGCTCTTAATCTTTTTAGATCTTTTTTCAGGTTTTAATCTTGGGCCTTCAAAAAAACTAAAATATTACAGACTGAGTTGAACCTTGTTGACACTTTTTTTCACAGAGGTAACTGGAATCCTGAAACTGGATCCTGAAATCATTCCCACACATGTTTATATACTATTATTTTATTTGCATATGTATTCATAAATGTATGCCAATATTTTATAATTTATAACCTTTATATAAATGATGTGATACTTTATATTTTTCCTACATTTTGTGTTCTTCACTCAACATATGTTTCTCTAGGTTGATACATATTTTACTTCTGTTTAGTATTCCATTATATGAATAAACCAGAATTTATTTATCTATCCTGTTGGACATTTAGGTTGTTCCCATTTTTTTTTCTATTGCAAACAATACTGCAATAAACATTCTTGTACATATTTTCTAATGCAAATATGCAAGGTTTTTTATGGGCTTTACATGTAGGAAGGAAATTTCTGGGCCATTAGGTTTATGCTATTTTTTAAGTTCGGTAGAGATTTCCAAATTTCTCTTCAACAACTGTTCAATCTACACTCCCACTAGTAGGACCTGAGAATTCCCATTTGTCTACATCTTTGCTAACATATGGTTTTATCAGATTAAATTTTGCCTATATAAAAGATGTAAAATGGTATTTCATTGTGGTTTTAATTTACTTCTTCCTGATTACTAGGGAGGCTGAGTATTTTTCATGTTTGTTGACACTTTAGATTTCCTCCTAAGTTATTGTTATTCTTTAATCATTTTTTATTGGAATGTTTGTCTTTTTCTCATTGATTTGATGTGGTTCTTTAACCTTTGACTCTTACATGTATTTATCTTTTTTCAGTCTGTCTCTTTTTTGCGGTGATCTTTAGTAAAAAAAAACCAAAAAACCTGTTTTTAAATCTTAAATGTCAATAAACACATAAACTCTTCCTCTGTGATCTGTGCTTTTTATGTTTTGTTAAGATATCCTTCCATATATTATTTTTAATTTTGTTAGGTGTGCTAATGGTTTCATGTTATTTGGAAAAAAAGTCCTTATCAATTGTAAAAGAATACTGGATTATTTACAAGTGAAACTAAATGGTATCTGGGATTTGCTTTAAACTAGTTCATCAAAAAATGGTGGAGGTATGCAAAGGAAACAACACTGGAAAAATGTTAACAATTATTGAAGATGGGTAACAGGTACATGGAGGTTCATTACTCTGTCCTTTATTCTTGGTTTGAAATTTTCCAGAACTATAAATTTAGAACTATAAATTTAGAAACTATAAATTTAGAGATAAGTGCTCTGTTAATTCCAAGGCATAACAATATTCTAAATCACCCACTTTTCCAAGTTTTTATTTAAATTCCAGTTAGTTAATATACAGTGTTATACTAGTTTCAGGTGTACAATTTAGTGATTCAACACTTCCATACAACACTCATCACAAGGGCCTTCCTTAATACCCATCTCCTATTGAACCCATCTCCCACACCTCCCCTCCAGTAGCCATCAGTTTGTTCATCAGTAGTTAAATCTCTGTCCCTCCCTCCCTTCCTCCCTTCCTTCCTTTCTTCCTCCCTCCCTTCCTCCCTCTCTCTTTCCCATTCATTCATTCATTCATTCACATCCAAGTTAGTTAGCATATAGTGCTGTAATGAGTTCAGTAGATTCCAGTGATTCATTCCCTATGTATAATATCCAGTGCTCGTTCCAACAAGTATCCTCCGTAATGCCCCTTACCCATTTAGCTCATCCCCCCACCCACAACCCCTCCAGCAGCCCTCAGTTTGTTCTCTGTGTTTAAGAGTAAGAGTCTGTTTCTTGATTTGTCTCTTTCCCTCCCCGTGTTCTTTTGTTTTGTTTCTTAAATTCCACATATAAGTGAAATTATATGGTATTTGTCTTTCTCTAAGTTATTTCACTTAGCATAATACTCTCTAGCTCCATCCATGTCCTTGCAAATGGCAATAAATCACTGACTTCTTAACGTGCTGCAAACTCTCTTCTATCCTCACCATTCCATTGAAACTGCTCTGAAAAAGCCATCAAGGACCAAAATGAATGGAGTCTTCTTACTTTACATCTTATTTGACCTCTCTGTAGAATTTTAAAATGTTGGTAATTCCTTTTTTACTTTTAACTTTTTATAATGGGAAAGTGTAAATTTATATAAATGGAGACACAATAATATAATGCCATCCCAAGAGCTCATTACTATCTTTAACAATAATCAACTCAGGGCGCCTGGATGGCGCAGTCGGTTAAGCGTCCGACTTCAGCCAGGTCACGATCTCGCGGTCCGGGAGCTCGAGCCCCGCGTCGGGCTCTGGGCTGATGGCTCGGAGCCTGGAGCCTGTTTCCGATTCTGTGTCTCCCTCTCTCTCTGCCCCTCCCCCGTTCATGCTCTGTCTCTCTCTGTCCCCAAAATAAATAAACGTTGAAAAAAAAAATTAAAAAAAAAAAAACAATAATCAACTCATCTTATGTATGGAAAAATAAACAATTAACAAAATGAAAAGGCAACCTACTGAATGAGGTTTGCAACCCACATATTGAATAAGGGATTAATATCCAAAATATATAAAAACTCCTACAACTCAATAACAACAACAAATCCAATTTAAAAATGGGCAGAGGAACTAAATAGACATTTTTCTAAAGAAGATATCCAATGGCCAAGGTACATGAAGAGATGCTCAACATCACTGATCTTCAGAAAATGCAAATAAAAACACCTTGAGATATCATCTCATACCTGTTTGAATGGCTGTCATCAAGAAGACGAGAGATAAGTGTTGGTGAGGATATGGAGAAAAGGGTGCACAGTTGGTGGGAACGTAAATTGGTTCAGCTACTATAGAAAACATATGGAAGTTCCACAAAAATTAAAAATAATTTAAAATTTTTTAAAAATCAAAAAATTAAAAATATCTGGCAATTCTACTCTTGGGTATATACCTAAAGGAAATGAAAACAGGGCACTGAACAGATAAATGCACTCCCATATTTACTGCAGCATTATTCACAACAGCCTATATATGGAACCAATCTAAATGCCTATCAAGGGATGAATAAAGAAGATATAGTGTATATATACAATGGAATATTATTCAGCCATAAGAAAAAGAAATCCTTACATTTGCAACAATATAGGTGAACCTTGAGCAAATTATGCTAATGAGGTAAGTCAGAGAAAGATAAGTATTGTATGGTATGACTTATATGTAGAATCTACAAAAGCCAAACTTGGGGCACCTTGCTGGCTCAGGTGGAAGAGCATGCAATTCTTGATCTCGGATTGTGGGTTTGAGCCCCATGTTGGGTGCAGAGATTACTAAAAAATATAAATGAATAAAAAAATTTTTTTTAATAAAAAGAAAAAAAGCCAAACTCATAGAAATAGGAAGCAAAATGGTGGTTACCAAGGTATGGTGGCTAAGGGAGATAGGGTAGATGTTGTTTAAGGGTAGAAACTTACAGTGAATAATAAAAAGCCTAGAGATCTAATACACAGTATAGTGAATATAGACAACAATATTGTATTATAATGTTCAACCTTGCTAAGAGATCAGAACTTAATAATTCCAATCACTAAAAAGAGAGGATAATTATGTAGTGATACTGGTGCTAATTTTTGTTACAGTGGCAACCATACTATAATATATAAATGTCAAATTCACATATCGTACCCCTTAAATTTTCAAATGTTATATGTCAAATGTATTTCAATAAATACAACAAAATGTGTTATGAAAAACTTTCCACATGAAAAAAAGGAAGATTTTTTAGAAGCATTATTTCAGCTTTCTAAAATAAGCAAAATAGTCAATTCATAGCCATGCCTGTCATCTATTCTTCCATCTACTTGCTTCTTTTCATATTATTTTTTAAAAAACACAAATATTTTATAACTAATATGCATTTACTAAATTTTAAGGCTTGATTTAAATTTGTGAAAAAACAATGGTATATTTTTTAAAGTAAAAACCAATATCGGGGAGCCTGGGTGGCTCAGTAGGTTAAGCATCTGACTTTGGCTCAGGTCATGATCTCACAGCTTGTGAGTTTGAGCCCCATGTCAGTCTCTGTGCTTCTAGCTCAGAGCCAGGAGCCTGCTTCAGATTCTGTCTCCCTCGCTCTCTGCCCCTTCCCTGCTCACACGCTGTCAAAAATGAATAAATGTTAAAAAAATTTTTTTTAATTCTAAAAAACCCCCCACCAATATCTAGAAAAAGAAACAATTTCTTAATATCAAATATTCAGTGTTTAGTTTGCAATGGTCCCAAATGTTATAAATTTATGTCTACATTTTACAATTTGTTTGAATCATGATCAAAAAAAGATCTATACATTGTGATTTGTTGGTATATACCTTCTTTTTAATTTTTTTTGATGTTTATTTTTGAGAGAGAGACAGAGTGCAAGTGGGGGAGAGGCAGAGAGAGAGGGAGACAAAGAATCCAAAGCAGGCTCCAGGCTCTGAATTGTCAGCACAGTCCAACATGGGTCTCAAACACATGAGCTGTGAGATCATGACCTGAGCCGAAGTCGGAGGCTTAACCGGCTAAACCACCCAGGCACACCTATACCTTAATTCTTTCACTCTAGGATCCTCCTCCATTTCTCTTTTTTCCTCGAAATCTGTTCTTTTAATAAAATGGCTCATTTTTCCTGAAGAGTTCCCCACAATCTGTATTTTGCTAACTGAATGCCCATGGTGCCATTTAACATGTTTCTCTATCCTCTGATTTTTTCCTTGTAAATTGATAATTGTATGAAAACAGGAAATTTGGTTATTTCCTCATAAATTGGATGTAAAGGCCTGGTCACATACAGGTTCAAATTTTTTTGGTACAACTTCATGGAGTAGTATTATGGTCTTCATTAGTAGGCACATGATGTCTGTTTGTCTCTTTTTGTGATGTTAGCAGCTACTGAACATCAATGACTAGATCCACTAATTCATGAGGACTTACAAATGGTGATATGTAAATTCTATCATGACTTTTTCATTTGTTAGCTGGAATACTTTTATAAAGAAATCCTGTCATCTACTATTTGGTTACCCGGTTCCTTTACAGTTCATAAAGGAAAAATAGAATATGATAATTATTTCTTCTTATTTATCAGTTCTCAAAAAGATACACTGTTTATTTGTATCTTCCAACAGTGATCAATTAATTTGTAGTATTATTAGGAACAATGTTGACTTAAACAAATTGATATAATGCAAACATTACCCCATCTTTGGCTAGTGGAAGACTCTTAAAGTTGGCTTCTAAGTTCTTTTGATAAGACCTTAGTAGTCTTTGATAACTTTCTTGCTCCAGACATGGAATCAGCCATTTCTCCAAGGAATGCTAGTTCCTTTTAGTGGGAAAACTATTTTATGATCACAATTTGGTTACCAGCATGCTCATTTTTTTAAAAAGTTTATTTATTGAGACAGAGAGAGTGCATGAGAGGGGAAGGGGTAGAGAGAGAGAGGGAGAGAGAGAATCCCAAGCAGGCTCAGTGCTATCAGCACAGAGCCTGATGCGGGGCTTGAACTCATGAACCGTGAGATCACAACCTGAGCCAAAACCAAGAGTCAGACACTTAACAGACTGAGCCACCCAGGCACTCCCAGCATGCTCATTTTTACTTACTGGTTTCAGGCCTTTGAAATGGACTTCTTTTTCCTAAGATACATTCATCATGAGTTTATAATGACACTTCCAACTCAGAGTGCATACTTAACTTCTATCTTATATTTGTATTTTCTTTTTCCCAGGTTGAGAATGCTGGTTCTCAGTGACACTGGGAATGATGCTAGAGTATCACATAATTACTTATTTTCTTCATCCCACAATACACATTCAACAGTCTCAGAATAATGATGTCAAGACTAATATGAATACATGATTGCCACAAACAGTTTAAAATTCTTTAAGTAATTTTATCCTTAGGGTATATCCCACTGGGATAAGCAATCAAATTACTGTTTTACACTCACTTGAAATAGGTCCCTTCTGAGTGTCTTTGCCACTAACTTGATTTACAGTTTAGTTCATTTATTTTGCTTTTAATTTTTTAAAAAAAGTTTGTTTATTTATTTGTTTTTGAGAGAGAGTATGAGCAAGGCAGGGGTAGAGAGAGAGGATCTGAAGTGGGCTCTGCACTGACAGCCAAGAGCCCGACATGGGGCTCAAACTCACAAACCATGAGATCATGACCTGAGCTGAAAGCAGACACATAACTAACTGAGCCACCCAGGCGCCCCTTGCTTTCAATTTTTAAGAGGCTGTTTTTAAATCTTAATTTTGTTTTATAATTATATAAAGTGTTTACATAGCTGTTAAGTAAAATCCACAAACAACTGTACCTTCTATTTCTCCCCTCTTCACTCCATTCCTCCCTCCTACAGATAATCTTTCAAAAAATGTTATGGCTTATCTTTCCATATCTTTTGAAATATAAGCAGTTCTTTTACATAAATAATTTTTAATAGGAGATCCATTTTATTTGCTCTCTTCCTTTATTTTTCTCTCAAGATATTTTTTAGGATTCAGGAAGACACCCCCGCCTCTGCCACACACACACCCCCCAGACAATCCACCTTGAATCCCCCAACACAGAAAAAAGAATCTGACAGGGAGAAGAATCAGGCAAAATTCTTGGAAAATAAGGACTTCCTAGGCAAAAGGGATGTGTTTGGTATTAGAGGAGAAAGCAGTCCTACTCAGCTCCCAGCACCTTGTGTATGGCCAGTGAAGGTGGAAGGCTGGCTAGAGACACTTTTCTCACAAATGCCCCATCTTCCCCTGTCAGAAAGTTAACTGGAGGTTCTGCTAGATGGCCTGGTTTTGTGTTGTGTTTTGTTTTGCTTTCCTCTGAAGATCTGGCTATTTGCAAAAACAAAAGACCAGGTTTGTGGAGAAATCTGAGAAACAACAGTTTTGGTTTCCTAGTTGGTGGGGAGTAAGGAACACTGAGTCGTCCTCCTAAACCTGACCCACTACTGCCCAAGACTTACTTTGGCATCAATTTGTTCAGTGGTTCCACTGACTGTCAAGGAGCAGTCTCCATGTGTGGGTAGAAGAGTGATGGCCCACTACACTATTGTGTTTGCTTCTTGCTGGAAGCTAGAATGGACAGAAACCTAACTGTGTGGTCTCAGCTCTTGGAGGACCTCAAAGACTACTCTATAAATAGGCCAGACACTACAGATTACCTGAAGGACTATGACCCTAGATTCCAGCCCTTAAATCCATAATGCACAGTCACATTAACCTTCAGATTCTTATAGACCCCTCAGGGCATGTCTACTCCTATCTTCTCACCGTTCCTGCTCTGCCCAGCCCTTGAAGACACTCCGCCATGCTGTACTCAGAAACTGGCTCCACTGACCCAATACAGTGAATCTAAGTATTACATGAGTGAGGTACTAGATTCCTGATGATACCAATTCTACCACTTGGTCTCTTGTGAAGGGGACAGGCTGCAGGACAGCCAGGGGAACTGGACTACTGCCCTAAACCCTTTGCTATCTCTAGGAATTCTGAAAGTAACAGCCTCTCCAGGGTCAGCAAGGCCCTAGATTTCAAAATTTCAGAAATACAAAAAATAAAAAGCATGTCTAATATATCCAATGAGCCAATGCTCAGAACTCTGCTTCCGCATATACTTATCTATTGACGTGTCATCTTCTTCTGCTGGTCTATTAGAAAAAAATTTTTTAAGACATTTTTTTAATTTTTTAATGTATATTTATTTTTGAGAGAGAGTGAGAGCACAAGTGAGGGAGGGGCAGAGAGAGAGGGGGACAAAGGATCCAAAGCAGGCTCTGCACTGACAGCAGAAAGCCCTATGTGGGGCTCGAACTCATGAACCATGAGATCATGACCTGAGCCTAAGTCAGACACATAAATGACTGAGCCACCCAGGTGCCCTGAAAAAATTTTTTAAATATAATTAATTTGTATTAATATCTTTAGTACTTAGCACAATGCATTCTTGCCCATTATAAGCAGTCAGAACCACATAGTTAAGATTGAGGGAAGCAGAAGATGACAAGAAGGCAATAGGTCGTTCTGGGAGGATTCTCTTCCTTCTGTCCACGTGTACAAGTGAGGCCCTTCAGGGTTCTATCCTGGGCCATTTTCTCTTCTCACCATACACTGTCTCCTGACACAAGTTTAACTGTGACCATGGATCTCATTGTCTTAATAAGCAGATAACTAACTCCCTTCCCTGAATCCTCAACAAAGGTTCATATATCCAGGAAGCCATAAGACTTCTTTCCTTGGACATCTCGCTGGCATTTAAAGCTCAACATGTTCAAACTAAATGATACACTTCTTCTCCAAATCAGCTCCTCCTCCTACTCTGTATTTCAGTTTGTGTCACCCTCATTCTCCTCCATGTTTTACCTGGAGACCTAAAGAGCATCCTTGACTCTTTCTCTCCCCAACCCCCCTATCCCATCAATCATTCAAACTTACTGACTCTGTCTTCTAGATATAGAGGAATGGGTCTGTTCACCATCTCTCCTACTGGCCTGCACAAGGCAACGTCCCTTCTTATCTGCAACAACCTCCTAATTGGCTTGTTTTCAGTCTTCTCTATAATATAGACATACTTTCATTTAAATCACAGAGTCAGGGCTTATTTGAACTTGTATCAGTCTTAAATCTTTTAACAACTTTTTAAAAAATGTTTATTTTTGAAAGAGAGAGAGAGAGAACACTAGTGGACAAGGACAAAGAGAGAAAGAGAGACAGAGAATCTGAAGCAGGCTCTGTCTGACAGCAGAGAGCCCAAATTGGGGCTTGAACTCATCAACCGTGAAATCATGACCCAAGCTGAAGTTGGACACCCAACCAACTGAACCACCCAGGCATCCCAAAGTCTTATATTTTTTCAAAAAAAAAATTAATATTTTTAGGGTCACTTGGGTGGCTCAGTTGGTTAAGCGTCTGACTCTTGGTTTGGGCTCAGGTCATGATCTCAGGGTTTTGTGGGTTCGAGCCTCATGTCACATTCTGAGCTGGCAGCATGGAGTCTGCTTGGGATTTTCTCACTTTCCCTCTCTCTCTGCCCCTGCCCCACTCACACTGTCTCTGTCTCTCTCCAAATAAATAATTTTAAAAATATTAATATTTTTAGTAGTTTTAGAATGCTCAGTTATGAATACAGAAAAGTCTACAGTTGTGTTTTTCTTTATATAACTCTGTGTTTATTGACTTGTTTCAATGAGCATGTATTCTTATTGCATTTGAAAGGAAAATAGGATAAGCTTTAAATGGGGAAAGCTCATGTGAAAGAGAGACTGGAATCGAATTGCCAGAGAAGGAGAATGTTATTATGAAAGCCAAGGCAAGAGAGAGGTTCAAAGAAGAGGGGTGGTTACAATGCCAAGTGCTGCAGAGAGCATTCAAGTGGGATGACAACTCAAAAGCATAGAGTTTGCCAACTGTGAAGTCTTTGGTGGCGATGGCAAGTGCCATTAAGATGGAATGGTAGATGCCAAAGCAATTGCAGTGGTCTGTTGCAAAGAGGCAGAGACAATGAAATTTGTCTGTGATGGGCAAGAGAAAGATATGGTGGTAGCTAGTGAAGAATACCTTTGGCAGAGAATATTTTTAAGGGTAGGAGAGGTGAATGGTTTAATAAAGAGACTTGTAGCTCCCAGAATGCTGAAAGAAACAAATAGGCAAGACTGGTGTCTTACTGTCCCTTTATAAGGCTTTAAATCTTGTGAAAGAAGGACTTCCTCCACTTCACCAGCTACAAGGATGACAAAATGACATGGGTGACAAGAATACTGATGCCAAGAGGCTGCAACAGCCAGGCCATCAGAGCAGGGGATAGGAGAAGTGCACAAGACTATCAGGGTATCAAGCCTGGAGCCAGAGCAGAGAATGCTTCTTGAAGTGGGAAGGTGGGTGCCTCTAGCTTCAAGAAATCTGGGGTTGAGGAATTAAAAAACAAAAAACACCTTCAATTGTCAATACTTATGGTATTCTATCCTCTTTTGATTGTACACCTTTTGACTGTGACCAGAGTAAGTAATACATTTTCGCATTGTGATCTAATACAAATATACATAAGAAGCAAAAATTTCACAAACAAATATATATTCCTGCTACGTATAATAAAAGGTAGGGGCACCTGGGTGACTTAGTTGGTTAAGTGTCTGACTCTTGATCTCATGGTTTATGAAATCAAGCCCTGCATTGAGCTCTCTCTGTGCCTCTCTCCTGTGTGTGCATGCACACTCTTTCTCCCTCTCAAAATAAATAAATAAACTTTAAAAAATATAAAGAAAAAGTACTACAAAGTTTGTGTTAAATAAAATACAATATAGAAATGCACCAAATAAATAGTACAAAAACAAAACCTGGGAAAGACTGCAATTTGGAAAATGTGAATCTCGTTTCTAAGTTCATACAACCTGCTTAGTACTTTTCCTAAAGACAATCAACAAACTGGTTACAGGTAGCTCCAATATTTGAATAATTTTTTTTAACTTTTAAGTTTTATTTTGAGAGAGAGTGAGAGCAGGGGAGGGGCAGAGTCAGAGAGAGAAAGAGAGAATCTCAAGCAGGCTCCACATTGTCAGCACAGAGCTCGACATGGGACTCAAACTCACAAACCGTGAAATCATGACCTGAGTCGAAATAGAGTTGGATGCTCAGTCACCCCTGAATAAAATATTTTTAGCAATCCCTATCAAAATACACCATCATTCTTCACAGAGCTAGAACAAACAATCCTAAAATTTGTATGGAACTAGAAAAGACCCCAAATAGCCAAAGCAAGCCTGAAAAAGAAAACCAAAGCAGGAGGCATCACAATCCTGGACATCAAACTATATTACAAAACTGTAATTATCAAGACAGTATGGTACTGGCACAAAAACAGACACTCAGATAAATGGAACAGAATAGAGAACCCAGAAATAGACCCTTAAACGTATGCCCCAACTAATCTTTGACAAAGCAGGAAAGAATATCCAATGGAAAAAAGAGAGTCTCTTCAGCAAATGGTGCTGGGAAAACTGGGCAGTGACATACAGAAAAATGAACCTGGACCACTTTCTTTTTTTTTTTTTTAATTTTTTTTTCAACGTTTATTTATTTTTGGGATAGAGAGAGACAGAGCATGAACGGGGGAGGGGCAGAGAGAGAGGGAGACACAGAATCGGAAACAGGCTCCAGGCTCTGAGCCATCAGCCCAGAGCCTGACGCTGGGCTCAAACTCACGGACCGCGAGATCGTGACCTGGCTGAAGTCGGACGCTTAACCGACTGCGCCACCCAGGCGCCCCAAACCTGGACCACTTTCTTACACCAGACACAAAAATTAACTCAAAATGGATGAAAGACCTAAATATAAGACAGGAAGCCATCAAAATCCTTGAGGAGAAAGCAGGCAAAAACCTCTTTGACCTTGGCCACAGCAACTTCTTACTCAACATGTCTCCAGAGGCAAGGGAAACAAAAGCAAAAATGAACTATTGGAACCTCATCAAAATAAAAATCTGCTGCACAGTGAAGGAAACAATCAGCAACACTAAAAGGCAACTGACAGAATGGGAGAAGATATTTGCAAATGGCATATCAGATAAAGGGTTAGTATCCAAAATCTATAAAGAACTTATCAAACTCAACACCCAAAAAACAAATAATCCAGTGAAGAAATAGGCAAAAGACATGAATAGACACTTCTCCAAAGAAGACATCCAGATGGCCAACCGACACATGAAAAAATGCTCAACATCACTCATCATCACAATGAGATACCATCTCACACCTGTCAGAATGGCTAACATTAACAACTCAGACAACAACAGCTGTTGGCGAGGATGCGGAGAAAGAGGATCTCTTTTGCACTGCTGGTGGGAATGCAAGCTGGTGCAGCCACTCTAAGAATGGTATGGAGGTTCCTCAAAAAATTAAAAATAGAACTATCCTACAACCCAGCAATTGCACTACTAGGTATTTATCCAAGGGATACAGGTGTGCTGTTTGGGAGGGTCACATGCACCCCAATATTTATAGCAGTACTATCAACAATATCCACAGTTTTGAAAGAGCCCAGATGACAATCAATGGATGAATGGATAAAGAAAATGTGGTATATATATACAATGGAGTATTACTCAGCAATCAAAAACAATGAAACCTTGCCATTTGCAACTATGTGGATGGAACTAGAGGGTATTATGCTAAGCAAAATTAGTTGGTCAGAGAAAGACAAATATATGACTTCACTCACATGACGACTCTAAGATACAAAACAGATGAACATAAGGGAAGGGAAGCAAAAATAATATAAAAACAGGGAGGGAGACAAAAACATAAGAGACTCTTAAATATAGAGAACAAACAGAGGGTTGGGTGAGGGGTTGCAGGGAGGGCAAGAGGCTGAATGAATAAGGGGCATTAAGGAATCTACTCTTGAAATCATTGTTGCACTATATGCTAAGTAACTTGGATGTAAATTAAAAAAAAACTCCTCTCTGCAAAAAAAAAAAAAAAAAAAAACCAAAAAAATTTTAAAGGTCAGATTATTTATAATAACAAAAGAAATAACCCAAATATTCTTTTAGAAAGAAATGGTGATAATAACTATATATGAGATATATATATAACGGAATACCATGCAGAGTTACAAAAAAATGAGGACTACATTTATACACTACTATAGAGTGATACTCTGGACATACTAGTAAATGAAAAAAGCAACCAAAACAAGTGTGCATGTTACGCTAGAGGGATGGAAAGGCTAAAGAAAAAAGGGACAGAAACTAAAACTTTCTGAATATATCTTGTTTGATACATTTGATAATGGAACCATGTAAACATTTTACATAATTATAAGGTGTGTGGTTTTAAAAGGCAATCCCTAAAAATCAGAAGTAAAATGAAACAAATAAACCTAACTCTATATTGAATGAACAGGATAAACACAGAAATATGAATTATTTCAAATGGGTTTAAAATTCTATTTTGTGTGTTCTTGGTGGGATATACCTTACAAAAAACTGAAAAAAATCTTAAACTGTTTTTGGTAATCATAATGCTTGTGTTAGCGTCAGTACTGTTATTCTAAGACTGGTGTGTGTGTATGCGGGATAAAGCAAAAAAGTGATTATGTTGGTATTCCAGTGTGAGAAAAAAAGGAGAATTGGATTCAGATAGATGAGGTTAAGCCAAAATCCTATGGTCCTGGGGCGCCTGGGTGGTTCAGTCGGTTAAGCATCCGACTTCAGCTCAGGTCATGATCTCGCGGTCCGTGGGTTCAAGCCCCGTGTTGGGCTCTGTGCTGACAGCTCAGAGCCTGGAGCCTGCTTCAGATTCTGTGTCTCCCTCTCTCTCTGACCCTCCCCCCATTCATGCTCTCTTTCTCTCTGTCTCAAAAATAAATAAACATTAAAAACAAATAAAAGAAATAAAAGAAAAGAAAAGCAAGGGAGGGTATGTTAAAATGACCTAGGAACCAATTTTAAGAGGCATCCAGTGCCCCCAAATGGGACATTTGCTCAGTTGCCCAAATGTCCACAAAAATAATAAATTGGAGGCAGGGGGTGGGGAATGCCTGGCTGGCTCAGTCGGTAGAGCATGTGACTTGTGATCTCAGGGTTGTGAGCTCAAGCCTGCTTAAAAAAAAAAAAAGAAAAGAAAGAAAGAAGGGGCACCTGGGTGGCTCAGTTGGTTAAGCATCCAACTCTGGCTCAGGTCATGATCTCACAGTTCATGAGTTCAAGCTCTGCATTGTTCTTTCTGTTGTCAGCACAGAGCCCACTTTAGATCTTCTGTCCTTCCCCTGCTTGCGCAAATGCACTCTCTCAAAAACAAACATTAAAAAAAAAGAATGGAATTATTTGAAATACTTCAAATATGTTCATGAATTTGTAACAATCCTTTAAAAAACAACAACAAAACTTATTAGTCACCTTTGGAAGATGCTAGGGAATCAAAATATTCTTTTGAAATCTTGTATTTTATCTTGTTTTTCCTATACAAACTGTACCTGAGGGTAAACAAACAGTTGAAGAGAAATTTCTGTTTATATAAATATGGCAGATAATAAGTGAAGAATGAGATGGGGCACCTGGGTGGTTCAGGAGGTTGGGCATCTGACTTCGGCTTAGGTCATGATTTCACAGCCCGTGAGTTTGAGCGTCATGTCAGGCTCTGTGCTGACAGCTCAGAGCTTGGAGCTTGCTTTGGATTCTGTGTCTCCCTCTCTCTCTCTGCCCCTCCCCTGCTCATGCTCTGTCTCTGTCTCAAAAATAAATAAAAACATTAAAAAAAATAAGTGAAGAATGAGATAACATTGCCATTTCGCAAATAATAATGAAATGATGGGTCTTGGTATTGATCGTCAGTGATTACTAGTATCACACAAAGAGACGATGAGACATTATATACCTCCTGATAGAAAAATACACCTATTTATATCTTGCCTCCCACCCCCAAAACTGAACCTCAATCTGATGAAGCCTGCAGATCTAATTACCAATTTACAGGAAATTAATTGGACAGAGGACCATGGTAAGCAATACTACAGGGACACAATCAGCAAAATCCAAAATCCAGACTATGGAAAACTCTGCAGGATAAGTGAATTGCTAGGAAAAAAAGAAAAGAAACAGAGGAGAGCTATTGGATAGGGTTCAATCAGGAAATAACCTCTTTCGGTGATATAAAGGATTTATTATAAGACTTATACCCAACATAATTTGGGAACTAGTTGGGTAAGCAGTCAGTGTCAATCAGTTACCCCTGCATCTGGTGCTGGGCATGAAGTCAGGGAGGCTGACAGGGGGAGCAAGAACAAGCTGGGAACCCTATCTGTCTCTCATTAGAACCTGTGTTGGTCTCTCACCAACGCTAAGCTTCCAACTTTGATGATGTGGATGATCTACAGAAACACTAGTGTAATTCTTAATAGAGCTGCACATAATGCTGGACCATTAACAATTATGTTCGCCAGTTAAACTTGAACATGCCTCTATTTTTCACTTCATCATTTTTTACTCTTAAACAATAAATTTTATTCTTTAAATAATCAATTTTAAAGCATTTGGTACAAGTTCAGTTAAAATGCTACAATCATTACAAACTCAAAATATATTGCTTTGATAATAATGCCTTTTCTGAAAAACACAAAGTTCTTATCTAAAATCCATTAGAAAGTATAATTCTGCCAACAGCAAATAAAATCATACTAAACTTTGCTTCAAACTTAGCTGCAACTATACAACATTAACCCTTCCATTTTGATAGTCAAATTTATCACAATATACCAGGGAACAAAAGATCAAATGACCCAGTGCTAACGAGCTCATGAATTCATCACATCCCTCTCTCTAACCCCATTCATTGCAATTGGTGCAATATGGCATTTTTGCTAAGCAACCTTATGATGAAACTCTGGTGTTTTCTTTAAAAAAGTTTTTTTTTTTTTAATGTTCTGGTTTTTTTGAGAGAGATAGAGTGTGAGCAGGTGAGGGGCAGAGAGAGAGAGAGACAGACAGACAGACAGACAGAGTGCAGGTAGGGGAGGGGCAGAGAGAGAGGGAGACACAGAATCAGAAGCAGGCTCCAGGCTCTGAGCTGTCAGCACAGAGCCCGATACGGGGCTTGAAACTCCTGAACCACGAGATCATGACCTGAGCTGAAGTCAGATGCTTAAGTGACTGAACCACCCAGGCACCCCTGATGTTTTCTATTCCATTATGTTATAGTATATTATATTTAATTTAAAAATAAAAAAGCTGGTCAAGAGCTACTAACTTGATTTCATGACCTACTAATGGACTGTGACCTTGGCTGGGTTATATCTACAATATTAAAATTCCCCTTCTGTTAATGTTTAAATTCACTTAACTCTTTTGAGTCTCTGTATCTTTATTTTTATTCTCCACGTATGTGCTTTTTGATTTCCACTGTTCTTACTGTGATCTTTACAAGTCAGGGATATGATAGAAATTCTGAATGTGGGTGATTTTGTAAGTCATGCCATGGTTTCTTTCTGCCTTCAAACAGAAAAGTCAAACTTACTATACAATAACTCAGTTTTCTTAGATTTCTTCTTATCCAACATCGCAAGGACAGGTCTTAAAGTCACTCTTATCATAGGTTCCTAAAAGTTATTTCTCAGTTTCTATTTGCAACTCACAAAATTCTATCTTTTTAAAAAAATTTTAAACACCTGACAAAGAGGTATCTTGAAAAGGAATGAATGGATATTTTTCTGATTATTCTATTGCTATGTGACAGATCACCCCACACTTGATGCTGTAAAACTGTAATCATTTTATTATGCACAGCATTCTGTGGGTAAGTAATCCAGGGAGGGCACAGCAGAATGGGCTTATCTCTTCTCCACATGTCTGGGGCCTCATTGAGACTAATGGTTTCTTCACTCATATGTCTGGTGGCCTACCTGGGATGCCTTGAGGCTGGGCTCTGTGGAATCTGTCGACTGGAGCTCTTACTGTGGCCTCTCCCTCTGATGTGGGTTTGTTTTGCATCTTTTCGTATACATGCCCTGAGATTTAGGTTTCTAGGTTGGTGTGGATTCATCACTTATTTGTTCAGTGATATCTATTCAGATTTGTATTACTTTGCTTGATGTCTTTGGCTCATTTATTGACCCCCAAAATATTATGGGTCTGGTTGTTTCAGGCACAGTGCTGAGCACACAGATGCAGAGCTTAGACACAGCTTTTCCTTCAAGCACAAATGCACTTTAATGAATGAGCATAGACTCCAATATCAGGCAAACTGCACCTAGAATCACAGCTTCATCACTAACTAGTTGGAACCGTGCTTGAAAAATTACATAGGCCCTTGTCCTCTTTTTCCTCCTGAGGATTACTCGTTTAACTAAGACAGTGCCTGGAACTTGGTGGAAACTTAATATGTTTATTCCCTTTTAAAAAAAAGAACTCAGTGGAAAATTACTAATTATATCCATACATTCACAACAGCATGAAAGGGTTAATATAAAGGTGTATATATAAGATAATCTGTGTACAGGAAAGCGCCACCTAGCTTAGGCTGACATCTTGAGAAATTTCCCATAGAATAGTAATTCCCATCTGGTGTGGATCGGAGGAAGGAATATGGAAGCTGATGGGGAATCTTTGCATTGAAGGGCAAAGGCTCAAAAAAATGCATTCAATATTATAACATTATTTGATAAATGAGGAAGTGAAAAAGTATGGTTCTGACAAGGAAGACTACATAAAGTAAATACAAAATCACTCCAGATGATAGATATTCAGATGTAGAGGATATATTCTGCATATCAGCAATTCTCAAAGAGGAATAATCAGAGTCTCAGGGGAAGGCTGGTATGAAATGCAGACATACATACACATACATATATCCGCTAAGGGTATGGTTTAAAAATTTTTTTAACGTTTATTTATTTTTGAGAGAGAGAGAGAGAGAGAGAGCGAGCGCACATGAGCAGGGCTCCACCCAGGCTCCCCAAGGGTATTTTTTTTTAAAGATTAAGAAACTTCAGTAAAAAACGTAGTGACTAAGCCTTGAATAGCGAGTAGGAATTAGCTGGGTGGAAAAGAGAGGAAAAGAAAATTCAGGGTAATAAGACCAGCCTTCACAAGTGGACTGGGGTGTGACAGAGCTGGGCTAGTGGGAGGACTGCAGGTGGTGTTACATGGCTGTGAGTGAGGGGTAGATGAGCACAGAAAGGTCGGCAGATACCAAATCTTGAATCACTCGTATGCTCTACTGAGGGAAAACTGAAGGCAGTTGGGAGTCACTGAAGGATTCAGAGGGAGAAAGTAACAAAGGCAGATTTGCTTTTCTAATAGTACCCATAAATTTCCTTCTGCAGTCATGATTTCTTCTTTGAGCTCTCAGAAAGTAGTAAGTACAAGTTTATTGACCCCGGCCTTATTCTTAGCTGGGAATGCTGCTTCTGCCCTGGTAGATGTCCTCTTTTTTGTGCTTTCTCTTTCTGTCAGAGATTTCAATCCTTATGGATTGCACAGGTGGACGCAGACAGGTGTGCTGTTTTGAAGCGGATCTTACTAAATTGCTACTTTGAACTGTCACCATTTTGGCTTTTATTGTCTATTTTTAAAAAATTTTTGTTGAGTTTATCTAGGAAGTTTCCAGTGCCAAGTTTACTGGGAGATAGCAGGAGGAAGTGAAAAACATAGTAGGCTTATAGTTCAAGTACCTTGCCCTGCATGACTTTGAGTAAGTCACAACCTCTCTGAGCTTCAGTTTCTTCACTTGAAACATAGAATAATCATCTTGTAAAACTGGGGTGGGGAATAGAGACAATGTTCACCAAGTGCCCGAATCATAGGTGTTCAATGACAGTAACTTTTGCAGATGTTGTCAGTGCCCGCTCCCTGCCCTTAGCACTCATTGTTCCCATATAACTAACAGCTACTCACTTCAAGCACCTGTGACTGCCTGCAGGCTTTCTCTAGCCACAGAAGTGCGATCAGCCCTAGCTTGGGGTAGGCTACAAATGCCAAGGAATTAATGCCCCCAGAAGCAGCCCTTTTAACCAATGGGAGTCTTTAGATTAAAACTCCTTCTTTCTTGTTCTCTGAGTGAAACAAAGCGAAGCCAATTCTACATATTGTCCCAGAGGTCTCCAATGGATTGTTAGTCAATAGTCACCAGTCATACTTCTCATTAAAGAGCACTGTATTGGCTTCTTTCCCTTCCCAGTCTCACTTCTCTATGCCCTACCAGTGATCACCTCCCAAATATATTACTTGCACTCAAATCCTTGTCCCATGGTCTGCTTCTGGGGAAGCCAGCTGAGGACAGTAACTATTGTTCATTCATTCAATAGTTATTTTAGTACAGACAATGTGTCAGGCACTGTTTTTTTACTACTACTCCATCCTCCTGTACAATCTTACATCTGGGATTTCTGGTTTCTTACATTTAAAAAATTATATTATTAAAAAACTAAAGGAAAAATGTAAGGAAAACTCTTCTCCATAATCTCAGCAACTTAACACAAAAGTTACTTCTATGTCTTCCTATTCCCTTCTATTCTTTATCCATGCATGCACATATTTCACAGTTGCAGTTGTAGGTACAATCCAGTATTCCATGGGTTTTTTTTCCACTTAGTTTCCTACCATACTCATTCTCCCTAGCCTTTACAATTAGCACTTTAAGGCCTGTGTTATTCTATTACCCTACTGTAGGACATTGGGATGGTTAATTTTATGTGTCAACTTGACTGAGCCATGGAATACCCAGGTAATATTTGGTCAAACATTATTCTGAATGTTAATGTGCTTAGATGAGATTAACATTTCAATTGATAGAATAAGTAAAGCAGACTGCCCTTTCTAGTGTGGGTGGGCCTCATCTAATCTGTTGAAGGACTGCATAGAAAAAGGCTGACTGTACCCTAAGTAAGAAAATTCTTTCTGTCTGTCCACTTTTGAATTAGGACATCAGCTTTTTATTTCCTTAGACTCAAACTAAAATCAGTTCCTCCTGAGTCTCCAGCATGTCAAGTCACTGTGCAGATCTTAGGACTTAGGCCAGTCTCCATAACTGCATGAGCCAATTCCTTATAATAAATCTTTTTATACACATATACACACTATTGGCTTTGTTTCTCTGGAAAATCCTAATACAGACATGCAGGTTGTTTTTATTTATTCCAATTATGACTAGCACTACACATAAAGTCTTTACATTCACAATCTACTTGTTTTTAATTTTATTTATTTTTATTTTTTTAAATGTTTATTTTTGAGAGAGACAGAGCATGAGTGGGGGAGGGGCAGAGAGCGAGGGAGACACAGAATCCAAAGCAGGCTCCAGGCTCTGAGTTGTCAGCAGAGAGCCTAACACAGGGCTCAAACTCATGAACCATGAGATCATGACCTGAGTCGAAGTCAGACACTTAACTGACTGAGCCACCCAGGTGCCTCAAATCTTATTTATCTTAAAATAGCAGTACACGAACACTGTACAAATTGAAAATATTTTCCTTCCTCCACAATGAAGCTCACTATTACAAATTTCTTGTACATCCTTCAGGAAGTAGACTATACCTGTATCACACAACTGACAGCATGCTACTCATATCATCCTGTGCTTTTTCTATTCAATGATTCAACTTGGTTATCTTTCATGCCAACATGCACTGCCTCAGTGCTTCTGACAGGCTTGTTCCCTCAGCTCCCCTTGCTGCTAGTTTTTGTGACAGTACCTCCTCAGCATAGGGACTCCCTCTTAGGCAGAAAAATCACTATCCACCTTCTCTACTAATTCATTTAATCACTCTTTTAGTCACTTGACAAATGTTTACTGAATATTTACTATGAGCTGAGCACTTTGCAGGCCATGGCACAGAATGGTGAGCAGAAGAGGCCATACATATCCCTGCTCTTGTGAAGTTCAGTTTAGGGACACAGAATAATGAGCCAGAAATTTCAGAGAATCCAAGTGAGTGAAGTGATGAAGGGTGTGTGTGTGTGTGTGTGTGTGTGTGTGTGGCGGGGGGGGGGGTGGCAATGGATGACACAGAAAGGAAAACCTGGCCCAGAAGGGCTTTCTGAAATAAGTGTCACCTTGCTGAGATCTGAAGAATGAAGAGTAAGCCAAGGGAAAGGACTGTGGGAAAGATGTCCCTTGCAGGAGATGATAAGAGAGGAAGAAGACAGGAGAGGGAGAATGGAGGGAAGTAGAGACAACTTAATATGGGGAATGCTTAGTGGGCCAGAGAGATGAGGCCAGAAAAGTTGGCAGGAGCCAGGCCATGGAAGCCTCATGGACTTTGTCCTAGGGGCACTGAAGGGTCTGCTTTTTGTTAATTCCTTCAGTTTGATGTTTTCTGTCCTTTAAATATTTAAATACTTTTAACCTATTAATTTTTTCACTACATACTCTGCATTATTGTTTAGTGCTGTTCTAGGATTTACAGTAGGCATCCTTAACATATGCAGCTTAATTTAGAGTTTATATTGTATCCCTTTATGTAAAAGGTGGAACCTTAAAACTACATGGGTCCATTTACTTATCCACTCCCATCATCCTTTATGCAACACTTGCCATTTCTATTGCTTCTGTGTACCTTATAAATCCCACAAAATTGTTAAATTTTGTTTTAAATAGTCTTATCTTTAAACAATTAAAAGGGAGAAAATAGTCTTCTATATTTATCTAGATATTTACCATTTTTATGTTCTTCATTCCTTCCTAAAGATGAATATTCTTCATTCCTTCCTTCCATCTTAGGATCATTTCCCTTTTGCCCGAAAACTTCATTTAGCATTTCTTATTGGAGAGCCCCAGTAAAAGAATTAACTGATTTTTAATGTGCAAAAACTATCTTTTTATTTGCATTGTTGAAAGATATTTTTGCTGAGAATATAATTCTGGGTTGACAATATTCTCTAGCATTTAAAAAATGTTGTTACTGTGAGCAATTATACATCAACAAATTGGATAACCAAAAAGAAATGGATAAATTCCTAGACACATACAATCTTCCAAAAGTGAATCAGAAAGAAAGAAAATCTCAACAGACCAATTAATAGTAATGAAACTGAATTAGTAATCAAAAAATCCCCAACAAACAAAAGTCCAGGACCAGAGAGATTCATAGATGAATTCTACCAAACATTTAAGGAAGAGATAATATCTATTCTCCTCAAAGGATTCCAAAAAATAGAAGATGAAAGAAAGCTCCCAAATACATTCTATGAGGCTAGCACTACCCTGATACCAAAACCAGTCAAAGACACTACAAATAAAGGAAACTACAGGCCAGTATCCCTGATGAACATACAAACAAAAATCCTCAAAAAAATATCAGCAAATCACATTCAACAATACATTAAAAAGATCATTCACCACAATCAAGTGGGATTTATCCCTGGGGTGCAAGTATGATTCAACATTCATAAATCATTCACTGTGATGATATACCACTAACAAAATGAAAGGTTAAAATCATATGATCATCTCAACGGATGCAGAAAAAGCATTTGACAACATTCAACATCTGTTTATGACAAAACCTCTCAACAAAGTGAGTATACAGGGAACATACCTCACCATAATAAAGGGCATATATAACGAGCCCACAGCTAACATCTACTCAATGGTGGAAAACTGAAAACTCTTTCTGTAAGATCAGGAACAAAACAAGGATGTCCATTCTCACCATTTTCATTCAAGATAGTACTGGAGGTCCTAGCCACAGCAATTAGGCAAGAAAAAGAAATAGAAGTCATCTAAATTGGCAAGGAAGAAGTAAAATTTCCTATTTGCAGATGACATAATTCTATATATAGAAAATCCTAAAGATCCCACCCAAAACTGTTAGAATAAGTGGATTCAGCAAAGTTGCAGAATATAAAATCAATATACAAAAATACATTTCACTTCTATCAGAAAGAGAATTTTAAAAATCTGAATTACAGCTGGATCAAAAAGAATAAAATATCCAGAAATAAATATAATGAATAGGTGAAAACTGAAAAAAAAATATATCTATATTTCAGCATACTGAAAACTATAAGACACTGAAGAAAGAAATTGAAGACACAAATAAATGGAGAGATATTATGTGCTCATGGATTACAAGAACATTGTTAAAATGTACATAATATCCAAAGCAATTCCAATGGTACTTTTTACAAAAATAGAACAAACAATCCTAAAGTTTATAGGGGACAACAAAAGACCCAGAATAGCCATGGCAATCTTAAGAAAGAAGAACATAATTTGAATCATCACATTGCTGACAACTCTGTAGTAATCAAAACAGTATGGTATTGGCATAAAAACAGACACATATATCAGTGGAACAGAAGAGACTCAGAAATAGATCTATACATATATGATCAATTAATTTATCACAAAGGCACCAAGAATATACAATGGGGAAAGGATAGTCTCCTCAATAAAAGGTGTTGGAAAACCTGGACAGCCACATGCAAAACAGTGAAACTGAACCCCTATTTTACATCATATTCAAAAATCAACTAAAATGGATTAATTACACATAACACCTGAAAACACAAAACTAGAAGAAAACATGGGGGTAAACTCCTTAACAATGCTCTTGGTGATGATTTTTACAATTTGACACTAAAAGCAAATGCAACAAAGCAAAAAATAAACAAGTAGGACTATATCAAACTGAAAAGCTTCTGTAAAGATCAACAAAATGAAAGACAACCTACAGAATAGGAGAAACTATTTGCAAATCATATCTTTGATAAGGGGTCACTATCCAAAATATAGTTAAAAACTCATACAACTAAATAACAACTGCTGTACAACAAAAGATATGGAGACCATGCAGAGAACAGGCAAAAGTGATGAAAGCATGGTAAGGAAGGGAACTTCCCCCACCCCATCATGCTACGAACTGCAGAGGGGAGGGAGAGTACAGGGAGAACATGAGCAGATTCATCTGCCCTGGGGCATGGAAGAAAAGATGCAGTTTATTTTTATTATTTTATTTTATTTTGGAGAGAGAAAAAGTATGTGAGTGGGGAGAGAGGTGCAGGGAGAGAGCTAGAATCTCAAGCAGACTCCGCACTCAGTGTAGAGCCCAACGTAGGGCTCAATACCACGACCCTGGGATTGTGACCTGAGCAGAAATTGAGTTGGTTGCTCAACTGGCTGACACCCCCTAGTTGCCCTTTTAAACTGCCGCTTTTCTGGGATGCCTGGGTGGCTCATTCTGTTGAATGTCTGACTCTTGATTTCAGCTCAGGTCATGATCCCAGTGTTGTGGGATCAAGCCCCATGTTTGACCCCGTGTTGAATGTTGAGCCTGCTTGCGATTCTCTCTCTCTCTCTCTCTCTCTCTCTCTCTCTCTCTTTCTCTCTCTCCTCTGCTCCTCTCCCCCACTCATGCTGTCTCCCTCAAATTAAAAAAAAAAGGCAACTAGAATATAAAGGAAGCCCTAGAACCCTGTAAAACAGCAAGGAAGCTGCTGGAACTCTCTCCAGGTCAGAGGTGCTGGTGAATGCCACAGTTTACGCTCCCCCTCCACCATGATAGCACAGATGCAGAACTGTGCAGGTGCCATAGCATGCCTGTTGCCTCAGGGAGCACTGGGCCTATAGTTCACACCAGCCCTGGATGCTCTGGGGCACAGAAAAAAAAAAGCTGTGGGGAAAAAAAACAACTGGAATATAAAAGATCCAGCCCTAGAACCCTGCGAAGTGATGGGAAAGCTGCTGGAACTCTCTCAGGGTCAGAAGGGATGGTTAATGCCACAGTTGTGTTCCTTTTCCACTTAGATAGTATGGACAGGAGCAGGGTCCAGGTATCCCAGCCAGTGTCTCATCTCAGTGAGTCCTGGGTCCCTGGCCTAAACTAACCCCAGCCATCCCACTGAGGCCACCCCAGCATACAGCACACTGGGATACCTCCTGTTAGCTTTCACTACCGCCATCGTGACACAATGACACAGGCACAAATCACTTCAGAACACTCTAGGCCCATACAACTTTGACTTCAGATGGCTTGCTAGGGCACCCCTGGCACAGAGTGCTCTGAAAACCCTGGCTGATTCCTGCCTAGGCTCCAGCCACCCTACCAGGGCACCCTTTGTGCAGAGAGTCCTGGGAAGCCCTCACTTGTATCTACTTCAGCTTCAGCTGTCCTCCCAGGGCATCCTCTGTATAGAGCACCCTGGGACCTCCTGGCCCATGTCCCACTTTGACTCCAGCCACCCCATCAGGGAACCCCCCCCCCACACACACACATGGAGAGCCTCAGGACACCCTGGCTTGCCCCCATTTTAGCTTTAGCTGTCCTGCCAGAGTAACCTTTGCATAGAGAGCCAAGGGACTGCACCAGCCCAAACCTACTTCAGCCTTAGCTGTCCTGCTAGGGTGCCCTCTGTAGGGAGAACCTCAGGACCTCCTGACTTGCACCACTTCAGCTTCAGCTGTCCTGCCAAGGTACCCTCTGCACAGAGAGCCCTGGGACTGTCCCAGCCTATATCCACATCAGCTCTGGCCTTCCCAAAGGCAGCCTCAGCATGGAGGCTGAGGGCAGCCTCAGCATGGAGCACCCAAAGACTCCAGACAGACAGCCAGAATCACCAGGCATACATAGTCTACAGAGGGGACGACCATACTTCAAATTTAGGAGAAAGAGCTATTCCTTCAAGTTTAGGAAAAGCAGCTATTCTGCCTAATTCATAGAAACAAACATAAGAAAATCAAGCAAAATGAGACACTTTCCTTCAAGTTAGGAAAAGCAGCTATACTACCTAATTCATAGAAACAAACAGAAAGTCAAGCAAAATGATACAGAGGAATATGCTCCAAACAGAAGAGCAAGACAAAAACCTCAGAAAAAGAACTAAATAAAACAGAGAACAGTAATATGTCTGAATAAAGAGTTTAAAGTAATAATCATAAAGATGCTCACTGAACTAGAGAGAAGAGTGGAAGAGCTCAGTGAGAACGTCAACAAAGAGAGAGAAAACATAAAAAAGAACCTATCAGGGTTGAAGAATACAATAATTGAAATGAAAAACCCACTAGAAGGAATCAACAGTACATTAGCGATACAGAAGAATGGACCAGAGATCTGGAAGATAGGGTAATGGAAAGCATCCACACTGAACAATAAAAGGAAGAAATAACTTTAAACAATTATCTGTCGGACAACATCAAATGAACAAATATTTGCACTATAGGGGTCTCACAAGGAGGCGGCGGGGGAGCAGAAAACTTATTTAAAGAAATAATAGTTAACAAGTTCCCTAACCTGAGGAAGGAAATAGTAATCCTTGTTCAGGAAGCAAAGAGAATTGCAAACAAGATAAACCCAAAGATGTTAACACCATAACACATAATGATTAAAATATCAAAGGTTAAGGATAAAGAGAATTTTAAAGACAGTAAAAGAGAAGAAGTTACATACAAGGGAAACCCCATAAGGCTATCAGCTAATTTTTCAGCAGAAACTTGATAGGCCAAAAGGGAATGGCATGATATATTCAAAGTACTGAAAGAAAAAAAAAACTACAACCAAAAATACTCTACTTGGCAAAGTTATCATTCAGAATTGAAGGATAGATAAAGAGTTTTCCAGACAAACAAATTTAAAGAGGCTCATCACCACTAACAAGAAGCGTTCTTTCAGTGGAAAAGAAAAGGCCATAATTAGAAATAAAGAAGTTGTGAACAAAAAGATGTAAAATATGACAACATATAAGTAAGACATGGTGGACAGGGGAGTAAAAAAGCAGTTCTTTCAGAATGTGTTAAAACTTAAGTGACCACCAACATAATATAGACTGCTATATACTTAAAATGTTATATATGGATCTCATGGCAACCACAAGCCCAAAACCTACAACAGATACACACAAGGAGAAAGAAAAGCAAGCATAATACTACAGAAAGCCATCAATCACAAGGAAAGAGAGCAAGAAGGAACAAAGAACTATAAAAACAACAGAAAGTAACAAAATGGCAAGAAGTACATTCCTATCAATAATTATTTTAAATATAAATGATCTAAATGCTCTAATCAAAAGACATGGGGGTGGTGGAATGGATTTAAAAAACAACAATAATCTATATGCTTCCTACAAGAGACTCATTTCAGAGGTCACAGCTGTGACCCCTCCTCTGCTTGTGCTACCCCCACCACTATTGCTGGGAGGTCTGAGTGCCTGAGCTGCAAACCATGGCCTACTGCTGGCAGGAAGGGAAGGATCTAATTATATTTGTGACCAAAGAAGACCATGAAACTCCAGCAAAGCAGAGCTGGTGGCTGATGACCCCAATGATCTGTATGAAGAGTATGGATTGATCCTGCCAAATGGAGACATTAATTGGAACTGCCCATGTCTTGGGGGAATGGCCAGTGGCCCCTATGAAGAACAGTTCAAGTCAGCCTTTTCCTGCTTCTACCATAGCACAGAGGATGTCAAGGGGTCAGACTGTGTAGACCAGTTCTGGGTCATGCAAGAATGTATGCAGAAATACCCGATCTCTATTCCCAGGACGATGAGGAGGAGGTGGAGGAGGAAGAGGAAAAGTCAGCAGAACGTTTAGAAGAGACAGCTCCCACTGAGGCCACTGCAACCAAAGAAGAGGAGGGGTCAAACTAATAAAAGGACATAAGGCACTGGGCTCCAGTCCTTCTGCCTAGGAGTGATATGAACCTTTTGCAAAATGCCTTTTGGTCATTCTCTGAGAAACTGTCCTTCCCTCTGTTGTTCTGTGCATTATAATGTACAAAATAACTTATTTTGATGATCTTGATGGTCTTGGTCTTTTGACATATACACTGGAAAAACATGTATGTGTGTCTCACATAAACCTATCAGCAAATGTAGCTGTCACTTTTGAATTCTTAGATTATCCTGAATTTTGTCACTTTGAAATAATGTGCTGTGATCACCACATTATCTGGGAGTATCTTGTGAGTGAGCTGATTTATTCTTACTGATTATATTAGATTTCATACCCCTTTAGGAAGTGAAATAGAAACAAGAACATCTTTCTTTAAAAATGCTGGAGTGGGGCCATTCCTAATACAAGAGGCCAAACGATCAGATACTTCTTTCTCGAAAACCATCCTGACCTTGAATATATGAGGGAATACTATATTTCATTTCTGATGCATTTTGGTTTCCATTTTTACCTCAACTCCCAGTGTTTTCTGTGTTTGGAAACTGGAGCTTTGGACCCTCTGATTCACAATCCCTTCCTAGGTGAAAAGAAAGGCTATTTTTGTCGTTGTTGTTATTCCAAAAGCCCTAGTTTGGGGCCTGTGTTCACAATGGCTCTGTGTCAGCCTGCTGGGAAACAATGTTCTTGAGAGGTGGGGACCTAATTGTTACCAAAATAACAGCCAAGAGAAGAAACAATGTGAATTAAGTAGTCAATTAAAAGGAAAACATGATAAAAAAAAAAAAAGAGAGAGAGAGGTACTCACTTCAGATGTGAAGACACATATAGACCGAAAGTGAAGAATAAAAAAAGATACTCCATGTAAATGGAAGCAAAAAAAGAGCCAGGTAGCAATACTTACATCTGACAAAATAGACTCTAAAACAAAGACTGTATCAAGAGACAAAGAATGTCATTACATAATAATGGGATCAATCCAACAAGAGAATACAATTGTAAATATCTATGCACCCAAAAGGGGAACACCTAAATACATAAAGCAAACATTAATAAACATAAAGGGAGAAACTGATGCTAATACAATAATAGGGAAGTTTAACATCCCACCTACATCAATGAATAGGTGATACAGGCAGAAAATGAAGAAACAGTATCTTTGAACAACACATTAGACCAGATGGACTTTATAGATATACACAGAACATTCCATCCAAAAACAACAGAATGCACATTCTTTTCGAGTGCACATAAAACATTCTCCAGGATAGATCACATTAGGCCACAAAACAAGTCTCAGTAAATTTAAGAAGACTGAAATTATATCATGAATCTTTCCCAACCACAACAATATGAAATTAGAAATCAATCATAGGAAAAAAATTTTAAAAACACAAACGTGTGATGGCTAACCAGCATGCTACTAAACAACTAATGGGTAAATGAAGAATCAGAAGGAAATTTAAAAAATTCATGGAGGGGCACCTGGGTGGCGCAGTCGGTTAAGCGTCCGACTTCAGCCAGGTCACGATCTCGCGGTCCGTGAGTTCGAGCCCCGCGTCAGGCTCTGGGCTGATGGCTCAGAGCCTGGAGCCTGTTTCCGATTCTGTGTCTCCCTCTCTCTCTGCCCCTCCCTCATTCATGCTCTGTCTCTCTCTGTCCCAAAAATAAATAAACGTTGAAAAAAAAATTAAAAAAAAAAATTCATGGAGACAAATGAGAATGAGAATGAAAACACAGTGGTCCAAAATCTTTGAAACACTGTGAAAGTTGTTCTAAGAGAGAAATTTATGGTGATAAAGGCCTACTCCAAGAGACAAGAAAAATCTCAGATAAACACTCCAACTTTACACCTAAAGGAACTAGAAAAAAAATGAACAAAACCCATGGTTAGTAGAAGGGGGGAAAAAGATTAGAGCAGAAATAAATGAAATAGAGACTAACAAAATAGAAAAGATCAATGAAACCAAGAGCCAGTTCTTTGAAAAGGTAAACAAAATGAATAAACTTTTAGCCAGATTTATCAAGAAAAAAAAGAGGGAAGACCCAAATAAATAAAATCATAAATGAACAAGAAGACACAATAACTAACACTACAGAAATACAAAGGACTATAAGAGACCACTATGAAAAACAATATGCCAACAAATTGGGCAACCTAGAAAAAAATGGACAAATTCCTAGAAACATACAAATCTTCCAAAACTGAATCAAAAAGAAAGAGAAAATCTGAACAGACCAATTACTAGTAATGAAATTGAATCAGTAATAAAAACATTCCCAACAAACAAAAGTCCAGGACCAGATGGATTCACAGATGAATTCCAGCAAACATTTAAAGAAAAGCTAATATCTATTCTCCTCAAAGGATTCCAAAAAATAGATGAAAGAAAGCTCCCAAAATACATTCTATGAGGCTAGCATTACCCTGATACCGAAACCAAAGACATTACAATAAAAGGAAACTACAGGCCAATATCCCTATGAATATAGATATAAGAGTCCTCAACAAAGTATTAGCAAATCACATTCAACAATACATGAAAAGGATAATTTACCATGATCAAGTAGGATTTATTTCAGAGATGCAAGGATGGTTCAATATTTACAGATCAATGAATATGATACATTGCATCAATAAAATGAAAAATAAAAATCATATGACCATCTCAATAGATGAAGAAAAAGCACTAGACACAATTCAACATCTGCATGATAAAAACTCTCAACAAAGTGGGTTTAGATGGAACATATCTCAACATAATAAAGGCCACAACTAATATCATACTCAGTGGTGAAAAACTGAGAGTTTTTCTTCTAAGACCAGGAAGAAGGCAAAGGTGTTGACTTTCCCAACTTTTATTTAATATAGTACTAGAAGTCCTAGCCACAGCAATCAGACAAGAAACAAAATGCATCCAAATTGTAAAGAAAAAGTAAAACTGTCTCTATTTGCAAATGACATGATATATGTTGAAAACCCTTAGACCACACACACACATACACACACACACACACACACACACACACACACACACACAACCTATTAGAATAAATGAATTCAGTAAAGTTGCGGGATACAAAATATCAAAATCAGTTGCATTTCTATACACTACTAATGAAGTAGCAGAAAGGAAAATTAAAAAAACAATCTCACTTAAAATTGTACTGAAAAGAAAAAAATCTGTAGGAAAAACCTTAACTGAGGAGGTGAAAACTCTGAAAACTCTAAGATACTGATGAAAGAAACTGAAGACAACAATAAGAAATGGAAAGATACTCCATGCTCATGGACTGGAAGAATATTGTTAATAATAAGTTGGAGGTTTCACATTCCCAGATGTCAAGATATACTACAAAGCTGTAGTAATCAAAACAGTACAGTGCTGACACAAAAAGAGAGACACAGATCAATAGAACAAAACAGAGAGCACAGAAATAAACCCATGCTTGTGTGATCAATTAACTTATGTCACAGGAGGCAAGAATGAAAAAGACAGTGCGGGAATGGGCAAAATGGGTGAAGGGGAGTGGGATATATAGGCTTCCAGTTATGGAATAAGTCATGGGGATAAAAGGTAAAACATAAGTAATATAGTCAATGATATTATAATAGTGTTGTATGGTGACAGATGAAAGCTACACTTGTGGTGAGTACAGCATAATGTATAGACTACTTGAATCAATATGCTGCATACCTGAAACTGATGTAACAATGTGTATCAACTATACTTCAATAAAAAAGTAAAAGTTCCAAAACTAAATAAAAAAACAGGCAGAGGACCAAATAAAATCACTAATGAAAGAAGAGAAATAAGGGTGCTTGGGTGACTCAGTCGGTTGGGTGTCCAGCTTTGGCTCAGGTCATGATCTCACGGTTTGTAGGTTCAAGCCCCGTGTCAGGCTCTGTGCTGACAGCTAAAAGCCTGGATCCTGCTTTGGATTCTGTGTCTCCTCTCTCTGCCCCTCCCCGGTTTGCGCTGTCTCTATCTCTCAAAAATAAGTAAAAATGTTAAAAAAAAAAAAAAAAGAGGAGAAATAACAACTAATAACACAGACAATTACAGCAGAATGTTATGAAAACCTACATGCCAGCAATTGGACAACTTAGAAGAAATGGATAAATTTCTAGAAACCTATAACTTACCAAAACTAAAGCAGGAAGAAATAGAAAATTTGAACAGACTAATTATCAGCAATGAAACTGAATTAGTAATCAAAAAACTTCCCAACAGACAAAAGTCCAGGATCAAACAGCCACACAGATAAATTCTACAACATTTAAAGAAGAGTAAATACCTACTTTTCTCAAACTATTCCAAAACATAGAAGAAGGAAAGCTTCTAAATTCATTGTATGAGGCCAGTATCACCCTGATACCAAAACCAGAGTAAAACTACAAAAAAAGAACTACAGGGCAAGATTTCTCATGAATATAGATGCAAAAATCCTCAACAAAATATCAGCAATAAGAATCTAACAATATGTTAAAAAAATAATTTACCATGATCAAGTGGGACTTTATTCCTGGAGATGTAAGAGTGGTTCAACATTTGCAAAACAATCAAGGTAATACATCACATCAGTTAAGAGAAAGGATAAAAGCCATATGATCACTTCAACAGATGCAGAAAAAGCATTCAACAAAGTACAACATCCATTCATGATAAAAACTCTCAACAAAGTAGGTTTAGAGGGAACATACTCAAGATAATAAAGTTGTTATGTGAAAAACACACAGCCAACATCATACTCAAAAACTGAGAGCTTATCCCCTAATGTTTGGAGCAAGAGAAAGATGTCCACTCTCACCACTTTTATTCAACACAGTACTGGAAGTCCTAGCCACAACTATTATACAACACAAAGAAATAAAAAGGCATCCAGACTGGTAAGGAAGAAGTAAGATTCTCACTATTTGCAGATGACATAATACCATATATAGAAAATCCTAAATACTCTACCAAAAAACTATTGGAACTGATAAATGAATTCAGTAAAGTCACAGGATACAAAATCTATATACAGAAATCTGTTGTATTCCTATATACTAATAATGAAGCAGCAGAAAGTGAAATTAAGAAAACAATCACAGGAGTGCTCAGTGGCTCAGTCAGTTGAGCCTCCGACTTTGGCTCAGGTCATGATCTCGTGGTTGACCAGTTTGAGCCCCGCGTCGGGCTCTGGGCTGACAGCTCAGAGCCTGAAGCCAGCTTTGGATTCTGTGTCTCCCTCTCTCTCTGCCCCTCCCCCGCTCATGCTCTGTCTCTCTCTGTCTCAAAAATAAATAAACATTACAAAAAAATTTTTAAAAAAGGAAAACAATCACATTTACAATTGCACCCAAAGCAATAAAATATCTAGGAATAAACTCAACCAAAGAGGTAAAAGACTCGTACCCTGAAAACTATAAAACATGGATGAAAGAAATTCAAGACAATACAAAGAAATGCTCATGGGTTGAAAGAACAAATATTGTTAAAATGTCGATACTATCCTGGGCACCTGGCTAACTCAGTGGAGTATGCAACTCTTGATCTCAGAGTTTTAAGTTCAAGCCCCACATTGGCTGTAGAGATCACTTCAAAATATAATCTTTAAAAATAAAATAAAATGTCTATACTACCCAAAGCAATCTACAGATTTAATGCAATCCCTATAAAAATACCAACATCATTTTTCACAGAACTAGAACATTCCTAAAATTTGTATGGAACCACAAATGACCTCAAATAGGCAAAGCAATCTTGAAAAAAAAAAAACAACAACAAAAAAGGAGGTACCACAATTTCAGACTTCAAGTTATATTACAAAGCAGTACTTAAAACAGTATGGTACTGGCACAAAAATCCACACATAGATCAATGGAATAGGATAGAAAGCCCAGAAATAAACCCATAATTATATGGTCAATTAGTCTTCGACAAAGGAGAAATGAATATACCATGGGATAAAGACAGTCTCTTCAACAAATCATATTGAGAAAACTGGACAGCTACATGCAAAAGAATGAAACTGAACCACTTTCTTTCACAATACACAAAAATAACCCCAAAATAGATTAAAGACCTAAATGTGAGACCTGAAACCATAAAAACCCTTCAAGAGAGCACAAACAATAATTTCTTTGACATTGGCCGTAGCAACATTTTTTCTAAATATGTCTCCTGAGGCAAGGGAAATAAAAGCAAAAATAAACTATTGGGTCTACATCAAAATAAAGTTTCTGTACAATGAAGAAAACAAATGAGCAAAGGAAAAAAAACCAGAAAGACAAAGCAAGAAACAGACTCTTAACTGTAGAGAACAAACTGATAGTTACTAGATGGGAAATCGGTGGTGGGATGGCCGAAATATGTGATAGGGATTAAAGAGTACACTTACTATGATGAAGAAAAATAAAAGAGGAACTGAATAGACATTTTTCCAAAGAAGACATTAAATGGCCAACAGGTACATGAAAAGGTGCTCAGTATCACTAATCATGAGGGAAATGTAAATCAAAACCACAATGAGATATATCACACCTGTTATAATGACTGTTATCAAAAAAAAACAAGAAATAACAAGTGTTGACAAGGATATGGAGAAAAGGTAACCCTTGAGTACTATCGGTGGGGCTGTAAATTGGTGCACGTATTATGGAAAACAGTATGGAGGCCCTTCAAAAAATTAAAAATAGAGCTACCATATGACCTAGCAGTTCCACTACTGGGTTTTTATGTGAAGTAAAAGAAAACACTATCTCAAAATGTATCTACACCTCTATGCTCACTGCAGCATTATTTACAATAACCAAAATATGGAAGTAACCTATGTCCATTGGTGGATACAAAAAACGTGATATCTATATCTATATCTATATCTACATCTATGTATGTGTATAAAAAAGAAGGAAATCTTGCTGTTTGCTATAACATGGATAGACCTTAAGGGCATTATGCTAAGTGAAATGAGTCAGACAGAGTAAGAAAAATACTGCATGATCTCACTCTTACGTGGAATTAAAAACAAAAAAACCCCACAAGCTCACAGATGCAAAGAATATTGGTGGTTGCCAGAGGCAGAGGGTGGAAGGTGGGCAAAAGGGTGAGTGATCAAAAGGTACAAAAAAAAATGTTTTACTGTCTCCATGTTTTCACTAGAAGTCAGCAGTAAACTGAAGCATTGTCCCTCTGCATGCAATGTTTTCATGATTTTTCCCTTTATCATTTTTCAGCAGTTTGCCTATAGTGTTTGTAAGCATGGTTTCTTTATATTTCCCCTGCCTGGATTTCACTGACTTTAATTGGTAAATTCTACCTCTTACCAAATACAGGAAAATTTTATCTATTATTTACTAAAGTTTTTTTTTTTTTTTTTTTTAACCTCACTCTGACTTTCCTTTGATAACACATATCCTGAATTTTTTATATTGTCCCACAAGTCTTGCAGGCTTTTTCTTTCTTTTTCCACCTTTTTTCTTTGTTATTCAGATTGCATTATTTCGAGTTTACTGGATCTTTCCTCTGCCATCCAAAACCTGCTGCTAAATTCAGCCAGTTACTTTTTCATTTCAGATAGTGTATGCTTCAGTTTTAGAATTTCCACTTAGTACTTTTTTTTTATAGTCTGGATGCATCTCCTTATGTTTTCCTTCATCAGGAGCACATTTTTTCTTTACTCCTTTGAACATGGTTATAACAACTTTTTGTTGTTGTTGTTATAGTAACTTTTAAATCTGTATCTGCTAATTTCAACATTTGAGTCCTCTCACCATTGGTCTCTGCTGATTATCTTTTCTTTTGAGAATGGGTCACATTTTCCTGTATCTTCAAATATATCTTGGATCTCATAAATGCTATGTTGTAGAAATTCCAGATTTTGCTATACTTCTCCAAAGGATTTTTTAATCAACTAGCAGTTTTCTTGGACCTAAGCTGTAAACTCTACCTTTTGGAAGGTAGCTCAAATGTCAATTCAGTTCTTCTTAAACTCAAGTATCTCCAATGCATATGTGGTTCAGGGGTCAACCAGAGATTTGGATAGCTTATACACAGAATTTAGGGGCTTCTCTCCATGACTCTCCCCTTTCTGAGATTCCACCTTCCCCTTTCCAGTGCCTGGGATTTCCCTGAACTTTGTCCTGTGATGCTTTAGATCAGAAAGACAGAAAGAGTTCTGTTTTAGTCAGATCAGACAGAGCTGACTGTGGCTTGTCTTTAGGCAAAAAGCTCCAAAAGTGGGTAATTTTCTACGACATTCTTTCTCTGAGTATTTCCAGAATCTGCTTCCTTTTGATTACTCTCCAATGTCCTCAGGTTTTGTGCTTTTGTATTTTGTCCAATTTATAGTAGTGTGTGGGAAGACTGAGTCTGCCAGAAGCCACTGAGCCAAAAAACCAATGGTGTACTCTTGTTTTGAATCATATGCTTAGGATATATTTTCAGGATGGGGCGCCTGGGTGGCTCAGTTGGTTAAGTGTCCAACTTTGGCTCAGGTCATGATCTCACACCTCATGGGTTTGAGCACTGAGTCAGGCTCTGTGCTGACAGCTCAGAGCCTGGAGCCTGCTTTGGATTCTGTGTCTCCTTCTCTGCCCTTCCTCCACTCACGGTCCTTCTCTCTCTCTCTCTCTCTCTCTCTCTCTCTCAAAAAAAAAAAATTTTTTTTTAAAAATTTTAAGTGATATATTTTCAGGAGTGGGATTTGAAAAAAAAAGGTATAAAATCTTATGTTTTATAATTTGCTTGCTCATAGATATTTCTTATTAAATAATACTAAACATTTAGAGAAACTCTCATAATTTTATTGTTTTGATTGAAGTGTTTAAAAAAATGTGAATAGGGACCATAAATGTGGGACGAGTGATTAGACTTAAAGATTCACAGACTGAATCACAGTTCTCTAAAACTCACATAAGATGCCCACAGTGACTTGGTTTCAGGATCTTCCAACTCCAACCTCAAAGGCTACTGAACCTAGAACCTTATATCCTTTAGATTCATACACTTGCTGTGGCCTCATGAGCAGAATGTATTTCCATGACCTAAAAGAAAAGGACTTCCTGATGAACTCTGGAAACCAGCTTATTTCTTCTCTTTTTCTTACTGTTCATCCTTACTCTGGGCCTGGCCCACAACAACTGGCTTTCCCTACCCTAGAACTTGAGAGATTTGAGGTTTGTGCTCCTTTTCTCTCAGAATGCCATGCATTTCTATGTGAATTTTCCCCTCCTCACTGGAGACTAGCTCTCATACCAAGTAATGAGGCAGTCTGCATTAAATAAAAGGCCTTGCTATCCCTTTCCCAGATGGTAAGAACTTGTAGACCTTACATTTGTATGACCAAATTTGGACTTGTATTGCCATATCAAGAGATTCAGTTTTATTGCTTAACACGAACATCTTTATGATTCACATCTGCCATAATAATTCTATATAAAATATAACAATCCATAACTAACTTAAAACTATAATCATTTATTTTTTACTAAGTATCTTCAAGGGCACCTGGGTGGCTCAGTCAGTTAAGCGTCCGATTTCAGCTCAGGCCATGATTTCGTGGTTCGTCAGTTTGAGTCCTGCATCGGGTCTGCTGTCAGCACAGATCCCACTTTGAATCCTGTCTCCCTCTTTCTCTGCCTCTTCCTCGCTGTCTCTCTCAAAAATAAATATTAAAAAAATATTAAAAAAAACAAAACTGTGTACCTTCAGATTATCTGGGATTTAAGCTTTATGCTGCAGCCTGAGTCTATGTTTGCTCCATGTATTTCTCACTCCCTTTAGACCAGAGGTTGCTTGATTGTTCTCATGCCAAAAGGCAGGAGTACAAGAAATAAGGCTCAAATGTGCTAGTCCATTTGAAGCCTTCCTTTGCATTACTTCATCCTTAACCCACTGGCCAAAGCAAGTCACTTGGTCAAGCCTCATATCAAAATAAATAGAATCCATTCTATCTATCATGAGGCCACAACAAGGGTATGAATGTAAAACACTCTTACAGGGCGGTGAGTAATTGGGACTAATAATTCAATCTACCACACTTATGGCATCACAGTTGTATTTATTTTCCACATTTTTAAAATGTTTATTTTGAGATAGAGGGAGATCGAGAATCCTGAGCAGACTCCGTGCAGTTGGCACAGAGCCCATGCTCACCAACTGTGAGATCACTACCTGAGCCAAGAGCAAAAGTCAGAGGCTTAATTGACTGAGCTACCCAGGCACCCCTTCCACGTGGTTTTTAATTGTTTTTAAAGTTTATTTATTTTGAGAAAGAGAGGAGGGGAGTGGGGCAGAGAAAGAGAGAAAGAGAATCCCAAGAAGGCTCCACGCTGTCAGCGCTGAGCTGGATGCAAGGCTCGATCCCACAAACTGTGAGATCATGACCTGAGCCGAAATCAAGAGTTGGATGCTTAACCGACTGAGCCATCCAGGTGCCCCTCCACATGGTTTTTTAATTTAAGGAACATTCAGCAGACGTTAGAGCATGGACTTTATAGTCAGGTAGACTTGGGTTTGAATCTTTACTCCAGCATTTTGCTACCAATGAGAACTTGGGCAAATACCCTCACTTCTCTGAACCATGATTCTATTAATTTAAACCCTATAAATATTTTAGCATGTTTATTTTTTCTATGCATATGTTAATTTCCTCCACAAATATGTAATAATACAATATATTTAAAAATTTTTAACTTCAAAATAGCATTTCCCCAGACAGTAAAAATGTTGGGAAAGAACGATTTTTTTTTTCTGCTCTGCTCCCCAATTCTTATCAGAGTTAAGGTCCTAGTAGTGAGGGCGGGGGTGTGTCTCAGGCTGTGCTCATGACAGAATCATATGGAAACCTCCATAAAAATATGGACTCTGAAGGCCCCCAGACTTGCAAAGACAGAACTCCTGGAACTGGGCTACAGTTCCCCACTCCCACCTTTAGGATGGTCTGATTTTCATAGTCAGTGGAGGAAATTAAATTCCTAAAGGGACCCAAGCCACTCTTTTCCTTCCTGAAAATCCTGGATACTCTGAATGGTTATCCACATATTTTAAACTGCCTGCCAGGTTCATGGAAAAGCATAGTTTTTAACTGCCGCATAATTTTGATCATATGGATGTAAATTTATTTTCCTTTTGCTGGGCATTTGGGTTGCTTCCAGTCTGTCCCTATCTCAAGTAAATTATGTTGCAATAAACATATTATACATAATTCTTTGACCATATTTCTGATTATTTCCAGTGGAAAGATTCCTAGAAGTGTGATCACTGAACCAAAGGGTATAAACATTTTGAAGGCTCTTGTTAAGCACTATTTTGCCAAACTGCTTGACAAAAAGGTTATACCAATTCCCTCTTCACACTAGCATAATCTTTACATAGTGTTGTTAGTGCTTTAAGATGGAACTCTAAAGGGATTATTTTCACTTAGGGTGAGAATGTGAAACTGTCACAGAACAGAATCAAATGTGGCACATTTAAATATAAATTTCTTTTAACAACTGAAGTTGGAAGCAATAAAATCTGTGGATATAAAAATCTGAATGACAAATGGAAGAGAGGAGTAGGAAATAAACCAGAACCTCTGTCAATACACTTCTAAGAAAAAGAGGAAAAGAAACAAAACAACAAAATGAGGTCCAGCTAGAAAATAACTTCAGGACAACAGAGGGGGCTCAGAAACATGCTGAAGAGGAAAATGATGTAACGGGAAAACACCTTATGTTCTAATCAAATTACTGGTACACAGAGGTGATCAGAGGAATTCACACTGATGTGAGGAGAGGGGAAACACTGAAGATGAAGCCGGTAGTAGTATTCGGAGCGCAGCCTGCAGATTCCACATCATTAGGGCAATCCAAAGGTTCGCTGGGCTCTGCTCATGTCTAGATCAGGTGGGCCGGGGCCCCACTGTGCCCACCCAAGGTCCACAGCCCCACTAAGCCTTCTGCTGATTCACAAGGGTATATATTTTGGAGGGCCCCCTCTCCTCCCAGCTCTGGTTCTTCTGAGACCATCTCTGTTCTCCAACATGTCCATATGGTTCCCTGCTCCTCTTTCAGCAAGCTGCCACTCTCACAGAACATTAGTGTGTTTAAGTTTATGAAGACATGGAGGGTTTGGGGGAAGGGTCACGCTGCCCATTATGCCACAAAGCACTTAAAATGACATTTCAGGCTGTCTGGTTTATAAACGTCCTTTTGATCATTCCCTACTGGTTTCTCCCTAGGTTTTACTGCATGCAGGGCCCTTATTCCCACAATATCCAACTCCTCCCCTCTCTTCATTCCCCCATCCTGTAGGGAGCACCTTCTCCTCACCCTGACCCCCAAGAAAAATTAATTTCCTGCTTCTGTAAGTGCAGCCTTCTGGCCCTTTTTGGTTGCCTGAGCCCTAGCCAGCCCTTATGCCCTAGGGGCTTATCATGGTATTTCCTGAAACTAAGACAGCTACTTTCCCAAGAATTCTGCTAATAGATCTTACCGCTGAAGAACACTCCCAGAAGATGATTAGAGTCAGCACTCTGCCTTCTGCAGGTAACCGAGACTCAGATTAAATGAACTGTCCCAAATTCCTAAGAGTGAAGTGGTGAGGACTAGACTCCAGGTTTTCTGTTTCTAAAGCTGTGTCTTTTCCATGTCAAATTTATGTTTATCACGTGACGGTGGCCACTGTTTGGCTTCTGAGTTTAGTAAGTGTACTCTAAGAGCTTCAATCTCTCATCAAAAGCAGCATCCCTGCCATCAATCTTTGTGCCTTTTGTTTCTGGCAGGAGTAACTGAGTTGGACAATTCAAAATTCTTTACTGCTGGATTCAAAAAGTCTGACAACTGCTAAGTTGAATACGATCATAAAGCTTGTAGATACAGTAATCATCCACTTGTACCTCAACCTCTTCCCTTCTCTCTGAAAAGGCAGCCAGACCAGATGAAAAGCTTAGAGTTGGGCATAATGCTAGTGTTGAAATTTAATCATATTTCCCACTGACTTCCATTATCAATTTGATGATGCCTTATCACAGAAAAAAATGTTTTGCTTGTAAGAAAAACAATACTTAAGACCACAGTAAGATTTAATAAACTATTCTTTTAAAAAACAATCAAAGAGAACCACAATGCATAGTCAGTGGACTGAACCAAAAGCAAATCGATATTTTATAAAGTTGCAGAAACCCTCCTTCCTGACTGGAGCACAGTGAAAAGATGCTCACTGGTGTCTTGCCTGACTTTTACATTTAGTCTTTCAGTCTAGGGCAAGCCCAGGATACATTTCCTTAGAGGCAGGGGTTAGAGATTTGTTTGTTTCACTGACCTGGTGAGGGCTGCTGATAGGTCTATGTTAGGTGTTCTTCTTAATTTAGCAACAACCATAAAAAAATTGCCTATAAGCAGCTGCATGTGTGTTATTTGAAACTGTCCATATAAGCAATATTAAACTTCTGACAAAAACAACAATTTTCATTTTGGCATAGTACTTAGCTATTCTTTTTGCTGGTATTAGCTAATCAGATCATTTGCTCCTGAAGATCACTTCTGGGGTGATTGCTAAAAATGTCTTTCATATAAAGAAGGATTTTTTTTTTTTTAAGTTACCCGGGAGGGTATATATCCAATTTGTCTAAAATGGGAAAAAGTTTCAAAATAAATGTTTAAAACTCGAGTTACCTGGGATATAAAAATAGATACCTCCCGGGGCGCCTGGGTGGCTCAGTCGGTTAAGCGTCCGACTTCGGCTCAGGTCATGATCGCACAGTCCGTGAGTTTGAGCGCCACATCGGGCTCTGTGCTGACAGCTCAGAGGCTGGAGCCTGTTTCAGATTCTGTATCTCCCTCTCTCTCTGACCCTCCCCCGTTCATACTCTGCCTCTCTCTGTCTCAAATAAACATTAAAAAAAAATAAAAAAAAATAGATACCTCCCATTAAAACTAGAATTTAGGGGCACCTAGGTAGCTCAGGTCATGATCCCTAGAGTTGTGAGACCGCACTCTGCATCAGGTGCAAAGCCTGCTTGGGATTCCCTCTCTCCTTCTCTGTCTCTCCCTCTCCCCTTGCTTGTGCTCTCTCTCTCTCTCTGTCTCAAAATAGATAAACTTAAAAAAAAAAACAAAAAAAAACCTAGAGGGGTGCCTGGGTGGCTCAGTCAGTTAAGCATTCGGCTCAGGTCATGATCTCACACTTGGTGAGTTCAAGCCAGCTTCGGCTTCTCTGTGGTCAGCACAGAGCCCGCTTGGGATTCTCTCTCTCTCTCTCTCTCTCTCTCTCTCTCTCTCTGTCCCTCCCTGCACATGCACATACATGTACTCTTCCCCTCTCACTCTCAAAAATATAGAAACATTTAAAAAATTTTTTTAAAAAACTAGAATTTAGTCTACCCATTCTAATATCAATGGTATCTAATATCATTGGGTTTTAATATTTAGAAAAGAAAATCTCAAAAACCAATTATGAAACATGGTATGGAGGATTATTCAGTTGAATACAGTAATACATCCAGCCATGCTTCCTCCTTCCTCTTCTCAGAAACACTGAGAACCAGAGATAATTTCCCTGGCTTTGAACAAAATTATACCAGGCAGTACCATATTGTGTCTTCTCTATCAACATTACCAGAAAATGCCAACAATGCTGGACTTCTAGAAATTTTGCTTAGGTTTATTCTATTTTTTTTTTTTTAGAGAGAGTAAGCAAGCGAGGGGGGAGAGAGAAAGAATCCCAAGCAGTTTTCATGCTCAGCATGGAGCCTAACTCAGGGCTTGATCCCACGACCGTGGGATCATGACCTGACCCAAAATCAAGAGTTGGATGCTCAACCGACTGAGCCACCCAGGCGCCCCGCTTATGTTTATATTTAAAAAAATTTTTAACATTTATTTATTTATTTTGGGGAGTCAGAGAGAGACAGCAGGAGCAGGGTAGGGGCAGAGAGAGAGGAAGACACAGAATCTGAAGCAGGTTCCAGGCTCTGAGCTGTCAGCACAGAGCCCAATGCAGGGGTCAAACCCACGAACTGTGAGATCATGACCTGAGCCGAAGTCAGATGCTTAACTGACTGAGCCAAACAGGCGCCCCTGCTTAGGTTTATTTTAAAGTCATGTATAAGTCCAATACTTCATTTGGGCAAAACTGCTAATTAACAACTCTGGTTTGGGGACAAGTCTATTTCTTCCTTTGACATGTTCCTCTGTTTCCAACCCCCTTTCTTTTTAGGTGTATTTGTTAGAGAAAAAGTTAAAATTAAATCTATATTCACAAAAATTGCTGAGCACCATCTCTAACCTGGCACAGATGTTCCAAAAACACACAAGATAAATTGTAAGTGTCCGGTGAGGAGGGCCATAGCCAAGAGGGTTACGAATAATGGCAACCAATCCTATTGCCATAGGTTACCTGCTGGTTTTGTTTAGCTCAAGTTCTTGCCTTTCTAGGTCTAATGGCCATCCCTTGTCCCAGATCTGACTCACAGGTAGTCTCATTTCACCCTGCTGAAGCCAGATCACAGTAAGAATCAGGTTCAGTTCTAGGCATCACAGAATTGCATATGCAATGGTGGGTGATAGAGTGAAGAACAGACCCTCGTTCATGTGGGGGAAATTGAAGGATGGGGTATTTGAAAGAACTGGAGGCTATGATGACTGATAACACTAAAAGGCCTGGAGGAAGCTGTTCTTTGTAGCTCCACAAAGAGCAATGCCTTGCCTCACCTCCCTAAGTCTCGGATTCTTCCTTTATAACATAAGCCAGTGGGCTGGAAGATCTTGCTCTAAATGGCTTTGAGTCTATAATTGGCTGGGAAACTGATTTCAGCCCAACTCAAGGAAAATCTTTCTTCCAATCAACCAATCTTCCAGTAACAGGCAGCTCCAGGACATGGTGAGCTTCTAGTTCGTATGGGCAGAGTTGGGACAATCATCTATCAGAAAGCCTATGACAGGATCTCCTGCATCCTCTGGGAAGATGGACTAGGTTACTGTTAAAATCCTTTCCAACTTTGTCTAGAAACTTTTCCTGTTTCAAATAGTTGCCAGGAGAGAAACTCCCATTGTAGTGATGCTAAGGTGCTCAAAGTCAAGAACGTCAGGAGGAAGAGGGAAAGCAAAACAGTCTGTGTAGTAAGACCACAATATCCTCATCTGAGTGACAGGCCTGGTGCCAGATACTTGATAAATAGTAGTTCCATAGGTAGGTATTGTTCTCCTTTTACAAAATGGAATTGAGGCTCAGAGAGGCTACACAACTTTATTAAGGTCACACAGCTAGTAAGTGGAAGTTAGGGAATTCAACTCTAGGTCTATTGACTTTAAATTCAGCACTTTCCACAATGTTTCCCTATCTCGAAGGAGCAGTGTACAGTGGGAGGACGCAGAGAACATAGAGAAGGCGTAGAATACCAAGGAGGCCAAATGCAGTATAAATAAGAAACCATGAATTACAGACTAACTTCCATGGCCTGTAGGCAGGGAGAGGGTGTTTACTTACATGCTGAGTTTGAAAGGCCACTGTACCAATAATGAACATCCAATTATAAAACAAGAGGCTCCTGGTGTTTCTGCTGACATGACTGTTTTGGACTGAATGTTTGTCTCCCTTCCAGAAAATCTGCCAGATTCCCTCACTAGGACTATCCCCAATCTCTTCAGGCATTTACCACTTTTCCACCTTTATTATAATTACTTGACTCATGTTCCTTGAGACCATAGATTCATTGACTAAAGTTGTTTTGTTTTTTATTGTTATTTTATCATTTTATTATATGCTGTATATCTATATACTTAAATGCATCATACCACTGCTTGGATAGCTTCCATGTGCCCCTCCAAATCCACTCCTCACACTTCCTTGCCCTATTGTGTGCTGGAAGCTGCCTCTTACAAATGGCACTAATGGGATCCCTTGCACTCTGCCTTCTGCTTTGGTTCAGCCATTAGGGGGCACAGGCAGGAGTGGGAGAAGAGAAAGATGATACTTATTCCCTCAGCTTCCAACTTGTCAAGCTGCAGTGAGCAGTGACCATGTTCTACCCAAGTCTGAGGTTTCTACTAGGTAGTCTGCCTCTCCTGCAAATCTCTTGATTCCATTAAATTGTCCCTCCCTCCCATCACGCTTGAGGCTAAGCTCCCAGTTGCTGCTTGAGCAGGGCAGCTTTACCAGCCCTTGTTTATACCACCTAACCCCACCCAACACTTATAAATAGTGCTTTATCAGACTTTCAATCACTTGAGAGTGTCATGTTTCTTACCAGGATCCTAACTAACACTTGTACCAAAAGCCTAAGGAAGGAAGGAAGGAAGGAAGGAAGGAAGGAAGAAAGGAAGGCAGGAAGGAAGGAAGGAAAAGAGAAAGGAAGGACTCTCACTCTCATAGCTCTTACCTTTGGTAATTATCTATGTATTTGGAACTAATTTGCTTATATCCTTCCTTGATTTATCAATTTTGGCCATTATCTATCTATTAGATGGATTTCCCACTGAGGTCAATGACACTTAACCCTTCCACATCTCCCTCTTTCCAACACAGTTAGAAAGCAAGGTCTTTTGTTAGATGAGACTGGTTAATGAAAAGACAGCTTCTGTTCTTAGATAGGATGATTCAACATCAAAAAGACGTCTGTTATCCTTAAGTTAATTTATAACGCAATGCAATCTCAAAAAATACCAACTTTTTATGGAGCTTGACAAGCTAGTACTAAACTTCAAATAGAAAAAAACATGCAGGGGTGGGCTGGCTGGCTCAGTTGGGCATGTGACTGTTAATCTTAGGGTTGTGAGTTCAAGCCCTACATTGGGCATGGAGCCTACTTAAAATAAAAAGGAATAATTACAAAAAAAAGAAAAAAGAAAAACAAGCATGCAAAAGTAGCAGGAATATACTTAAAAACATTATTTTATTTAAAAAAATTTTTTTAATGTTTACTCATTTTTGAGAGAGAGAGCAAGCAAGCAGGGGAGGGGCAGAGAGAGAAGGGGACACAGAATCTGAAGCAGGCTCCAGACTCCAGAGCTGTCAGCACAAGGCCTGACGTGGGGCTCAAACTCATGAACCACGAGATCATGACCTGAGCCAGAGTTGGGCACTCAACTGACTGAGCCACCCAGGCGCCCCAGGAAAATACTTTTAAAAAGAAAAACAAATGAACAAAAGAACAAAACAAAAGAAAAAAAGCCACAAGGAGGATTAGGTACACTGGACATGAAAACGTACTATAATGCCTTTCTAACTAAACAGTGTGGTATGGGCAAATGAACAGACCAGTAGAAAAGAAAATCCAGACAAAGAACCAAGTATCTATGAAACTCTAGTATGTGATAAAGTTGGCATCTAAGAATACCCAGCTAAAAGGAATACCCAGCTAAAAGGGTTTTTTAATACATAGTACTGGAATAGCTAGTTAGCTATTTGGAAAAAAGGGTAAAATTAGATCCATACCTCATACCATACACAAGAACAAATTCTAAATGGATCTGAATATACAAATGAAGCCAAATAAATTTTATTTTAAAAAACGAGTGAATTCCTCTTAACCTGGGTGTAGAAGAAAATTCTGTTAACTATAACTCAAAATCAAATGGAATGAAAGAAAAGATTGATAGACTCCATAAAAGCAAAAATTGTACATGGGAAAAAACACCATCAACAAAGTCAAAGAATCGGGGAGAAAATATTTACAACATGTATCACAGATAAAGGGCTGCCATTTCTCACATTTAAGTAACTCATAAAAATTGAGGAGAGGGGCACCTGGGTGGCTCAGTTAAACATCTGACTCTTGATTTCAGCTCAGGTCATGATCTCCCTGTTTGTGGGATTGAGCCCTGAATCAGGCTCTGTGTTGACAGTGCAGAGTCTGTTTGGGATTCTCTCTCTGTCCCTACCCCACTGGCTCTCTCTCTTTCTCTCAAAAATAAAATAAACATTAAATAAAAAAAAGAAAAGAAAAAAATTGAGGAGAAACATAGATCAAAACCTAACAGAAGAATGGACAAAAGACATGAACAGAAAATATGCCCCCCAAAAAGGAAATAAAGGTGATTCTTAAAACATATGAAAAGAAGTTCCTTCTCACTCATAATAAGAGAAATACAAATTAAAACCACACTGAGATACCATTTCTCACCTATTAGACTGGCAAAAATTAAAAGGTATAATCACACACCTTATTGGCAGGCTGTAGGGGAATGGGCACTTTTATACACTGCTGATGAGAATGTATATTGGTATAACCTTTATAGAGGGGAATTTCACAACATATGTTTAAAACACTCATATGCATATCATTTTTTGACCTAGTAATCCCACTAAGAATTTACCTTGAAGATAAACATCCAACAACACAAAAATGTAAAGGTTATTATTCATAGCATCAATGTTTGTAAAATTAAAAAATACTGGAAACCACTGACATGCACATATATATGGCATACAAGTACTAAGCAGGTATTAAATAAAAAAGAATGAGAGAGATCTCTATGAACTCGTATGGAGTGACTTCCAGGATAAATTAAGTGAAGAAATCAAAGTGCAAACCAGTATCTGCAGTATGCGATCTTTTTTATGGGAAAAAAAGGGAATAAAAAAACCATACATGTGTATGTTCATTTGTGCACTAAAAAGCCACAGGAAAGACAATCCAGAGGTATTAAGATTGGTTCTTCTCAAGAAACAAGACTCTTAACTATAGAGATCTGATGGTTACCAGTAAGGGGTGGGTGAAGGGTTAAATAGGTGATGGGGGATTAAGGAGTGCACTTGTTATGCGGAGCACCAGATGATATACAGAATTGAGTCACTATATTGTATACCCGAAACTAATATTTTTTAAATATTAAAAAAAAAAAAAAGACTGGTTACTGTCAGGGGCTGGGTAGGAATGGGTTGGGTAGAATAGACATAATGAAAATCATCTAATTATACCTTCTGTGTTGTGGAACCATGTTAATGTTTTATATACTCAAAGCAACAAAAGGAAAAAAGAAAAAGAAAATTAACAATGATGGGGAGGGCAACTAAAATGTGCAAAACAAATGAACCAACCAAATTTCAAATGAATAAAATAACCTACGCTGGAGGGGGAAATAAAACACAAGTAACTTCTGAACACTGTAATTGGACTGTATACTCTCAGACTAAACACAAAAGAATTCTAAACTAATATTAGATAACAGGAAATCAGTTAATAGACTTTTTTTTTCCATGAAGGCATTGGTTAGCAATTCCATGTATTTAAGGATGAAGCAAGTAAGTAAATATATTGTGGATAATGGGAGCCAGTTTTCTCATCGTTGAGAGTTACAAATATGAAGCGGGAGAACAGAATGAACCCTATAGTGTTTCACTAGAATCAGAAGTATCAGTATGAACACATGATTTTTAAAATAGCAATAAATTGGTCAGTATAGACAGGCATACATAGATCTGCATGTGTGTATATTTACATAATCTATCTCTTAGACTTTTTGGTTGAGAGGGTCTAGAATCAACAATATTCCAGAAATAATGAGCATATCCAACATGCAGATCTTTGTTTCTAAATACTGTTCACTGCTAAAGAAGCACCAGGGCTCCCCAGGTAAATAGCTGATTATATAGGACTGAGGCAGAGAAAGTACAAACTGGGAACAAAGTCAGAAGTTTACACGAGTCAGCTTGAAGGGGTTCTTACTAGCTAAAAGCAGGACAATCTGAGAATACTTAACGACAGTAAAAGTTTATAACACTTTGAATAAAATATGAATCCATACTGATGTATTAAATGGGGGACAAGGGAAACCTCTTCCTTTCAGTAGAAAGCCAACTAATACAAAAGGAATGATGAAATTAGCATCACCATTTGGCAACCATAATACTAATTCGTCTAGGCAAGAATCAATAATAGATACTAAAACTAGTGGTTGAAATTATGAGGAATAACAGAGTAACTTTATAATAGAGAAACCTGGTACACACCACTGTCAGCAAATGAGCAAAATTTTATCACCAAAGTTAGTAATGGGACAGATCAGTATCCTAAGCCTACTGATACAACGTACAATAATCACTTCTGTGGTATTCCTGCAAGGAAATCTAGAACTAAAATCTAACCATGAGGAAACATCAGACAAACCCAAATTGAGGGGCATTACAAATAAGTAAGCTTTTTTAAAATCAGTAATGTGAAAGTCTTGAAAAACAAAGGACTAAGGAACTGTCCAGATGAAGGAAATAGACAAAAGAGTGAAATGTAACAAATGATTTGGAATTTTCTTTTGCTCTAGCAAATATGATTGGCACAATTGGTGAAGTCTTAATAAGGTTTGTAGATAATAGTATTGTTTATTTCCTGTTTATTTTTAACAATTATAAGGGGGTTATGTAAAGACTGCTTTTTTAAAGCAGATATAAACTGAAGTATTTAAGCATAAAGGGACATTCTGTCTGCAGTTTACTCTCAAATGTTTCAGAGAAGAGGATAAAACAAATGTGATAAAATGTTGACATCTGGGGAATCTGGGTAAACGGTACACAGGACATCTCTGTACTATTTTTGCCACCTTCCTGCAAGTCCAACATTACATATATATGTTACGTATGCTTAAAATTTACATATGTGTATACATAAACATATCAAGTTTTTATATATGTTTAAACTAAAACAACTTTTGGTTTTCAAAAAATGTAGATTCCTGGGCCCCATCTGTGAAATTTTGGGTTCAGGAGTTCTAGTGGTAGGTGTTTGAGAATCTGTACGCTTAAAGTTTTTCTAGTGATTATGATGTTTAATCTGGTTTAAGAATCATCCCCTGCCAGAGAGTAATAAAATTTTTACTACTCAAGAGGTAAAAAAGAGCACCCATTTATCTGCCATCCAGCTTTCAAAATGAAAACAAAACCCAGTCACAATGGAAATTCCATGTATACCTTGCCATCTACTCATTTTTTTTCCCTCCTAGAGGTAATCATCCCAAATTTGAAGTTTGTCATTCCTATGCATGTTTTCATACATTTATACCATATAAATATGTTCATATCAGCAATAGAATTGTTTTGCATGTTTTCAGACTTTATAAGTGGTTCATAACAAACACTTCTTCCTACAATATAACTTTTCATTCAGCAAGATATATTTTGGTATTTAACATTGATACAGGTAGCCTATTACATTGATTTCATCCAGAAGAGAGGGAAAAACTAAGGATTCCAGAAAAAATGAACATGCACATTCTTTGACCTGATGTAAAATATTCAAGTTATGACTATACCGCAATTTTAAAAAATCCACTTTCTTGATGACGGATCTGGGTTCCATTTCTTCACTAATACTCATGCAAAAATGAACCTCGTATATATATGTGCACATATAGAATTTCTTTAGAGGAGAAATTGATAGGTCACAGGGTGTGCATGTTTATTCATTTTCTCTGGAGTCATCAGTTTCTTTCCCCTTTTTTGGATCATGCATGGTTGTCCACAGCAATAGGAGAGAAGGCAGTGTCTACGGGCACAGATGCAGGTATGTGGGCTGATAAATTTGTTGAAGCGTTCTCATTGCTTCTATTTTCTTGATGAAACAGAGAGCAAGGTTATCAGTTGAGACCTAGGGTGGATGAAGAGCAATTGGAGGGTAGAGGATGTGGAGAGAGGTGAGATATGTAAAGGCGATCTAGGAGAATGGGAGATTGCCAGGGAGTGCTATGGGCCTAGGTCTTCAGTCCTACTAGATATTGACAAACTGTTCTTCAGAGGAATTATACCAACGTACACTCTTACTAGCAGTGGATGGAAGTTTCTGATGCTGTACATCTTCACCAATCCCTGTATTCAGAATTTCATAATTTTTGCCAAGTTAATGTTTGTGAATAGTTTTAATTTCCTCAATTTCTCGAGTTGAGCTTATTGTCCATTTGTTTCATTTTCTGTGAATTAGTTAATTCATGTTTTTTCCCATTTTTCTAACAGTTGTCTTTTTCTAATTTGTAGGTTCTCTTTATGCAGTTTGGATAATATACCAGTGTTTACATCATGACTATACAAATATTTTCACTGTTGAGCCTATGACCATTGCTCCTTTCTTCTATGACTATGTGTTTTTCCTAGAGTTAATGATTTCCTTTTCCATCTGCCTAGTTTTCCATATACCTATGATTTTTTCCCCAAATGCTCCAACATGCTTGGCATCCTAGTAGAAACAATTACTATGTGTTCATACAGAAGTTCCATCTTTTCGTTCCTTGAGGTCCTCTCTTACTTAGCCACCTATCCTCTTGTTCCAATCTGTGTTGGTTGCTCTTTGGAAAACTGCATTGGTGGCATTCTGGATCTTCTATTCATCATCTCCTGGGTTGGATTCCAGATTTCCCAAATCTCGTATCTTCTTCTTCCATGGTTTCGCTGGCACTTATTCTCTGGTAGCTTCCCCCAAAATGAGGATACATCTGAATCCTTGAATGTCTTTTTTTCCCAAGTAAACTCTATGCCCAGGATGGGGTCAAACTCAGGACCCCAAGATCAACAGTTGCATGCTCTTCCAACTGAGCCAGCCAGGTGACCGGCTCTGATCTTTTTGCTGTGCTTTCACTAAACCCTTTCAATCTGAAGAACTAGGTCTTTAATTCTGGAAACTGTTTTTGTTGTTGTTGTTTTGGTGGGAGGCATTATTTTCTGTTCTCTTTTTCTCAAAGTTGTTTCTGAGTCAACATTTGAATCTGATTTTAGGTGTGGAGCAGATGCTTTATTATGTCTCTATGCTTTTGCATTTGTTATTCCTTCTGCCTAGCATGCAGACTCCTTCTCCTGTCCTAGCAAATCCCTGCTTATCTTTCAAAGCCCATTTCTGATATCAGTTCTTCCATGACGATCCCCTCCCTGACCCTAGACTGAATGAGATGATCTTTCCTCTATGCTCACAGTCTTTTATGGCATCTCTAATGCCATTCTATAAAGTGTTTATATATCTGCCTCTGCCCCTTTCCCCCCACCCCCCACTGATCCTAAATGCTTTGATAGGACAATGTTTATCCATTTCTGTATTCTCAGTGCCTAACAGTGTGTAATGGCATGAATAAATGAATGGATTCAATGAGGGGAGAAAAGTGCACATTTTCTCCCACTACATGGCAAGCATTGCACAAGATAGGTACAATCTCATATGCCTTCATTTAATCCTTTGAGCAAATCTCAAAGGATGTATAAGCAAATTGCTTATACAATAAATATTACCTGAACTTCTATTATGTGCAAGGTTTGATACTGGTCAAAGGATGAAAAAAAAAAACAACAAAATTTCATTTCTCTAGAAATTCACCATATAGAAGACTTTTTCCTCATATAATTTTTAAAAATTGACAATTCACATACCAAAAATTCACATTTAAAACCCACACTTCAATGGCTTTTAGTATATTCACAACGTCATGCAACGATCACCACTAGACAAGATATTTCTTATCTGTATGAAGTGCTGTGTGTATTCTGGGGTCAAGTCAAAGGAGGAGGCAGTCTACCAGGGGAACAAACATTCCAGAGAAAGGAGATGTGCAAGGAAGTAGAGCTGAGACAGCCCAGTATTTGAAAAAAATATGAAAAATACAGAGAAGCCGGAGTTTATGTTGAAGTAGTAGGTTAGACTATCTTACAAATGAGGAATCTGAAACTCAGAGAGGTGAATTAACTCAAATAAGGTCAAACAATTTTTCTTCTACTAATTCAAGAAAAGCTGCTAAAAGACCTTACCCTACCACTACATCATTCCCAATGAGCAAGCAGGTGCTGACGCCACCAAATACTGAATTGGCTCCAAATAGTGCTTTCCCCCCAGCCTTCTGGCAAGCAGGCTTCATTTTCCCACCCAACTCCGTGCATTACCTAGCACCATTGGCCGTTCAGACCACCATCATTAGTTGAGCAAAAACATTTCTGGTGAGTTTTTGTAGATTCAGAAGGTTAAGGTGACCACAGTGATGCTATCAGAAGGTGCTCTGTCCATAGACAGAAATATTTTGGTCATGAAAGTCCAAGGGGTGCCTGGCTGGCTCAGCAGGTGGAACATGTGACTCCTGATCTCGGGGTTGTGAGTTCGAGCTCCATGTTGGGTGAAGAGATCATTAAAAAAAAAAACTTTAAAAAGTCCAAAATGAAGACTTAACATTTAACAGCCTCTGTTTAGCTAAAATATGCTTTCCAGTCCTGTTTCAATCTCTCTGTATGACCAGAAAGAAATTTTACTTTTCTGGACCTCAGTTCTCCTACCTGCAGAGTGACATTAGGAAATCTTGTCCCAGCTACCCCACTGCAAGCTTGCCCAAAGGAATCACTGAAAAATCACAAGGATCTGTACTGCCTTCAACATTCTTGAGGAAAAGGTTAATATGCCTGAAAGTAATATGCCTAATATAAAAATGTCTCCAAATTTTTGACCTCAGTTAAACATTCATAAAAATCTTGGCTTATTAGGCTTATGTTCAGTCTAGATTCATCTCCATTTCAACTCTCTAGGAGGGGATAAGTTAGGGGAACTCAGGAGAAAATAAAGGCAGGGGCAATGACTTCTGGATTTCTGGTTTTCCAAGTTGAGGCTGTCCTGTTCTCTACCATGTGAAAGAGCAAATTTGCATTCTAGGATATGAAACTGTGGGTGCTACAAATCAGAGGGATGGTGGAAACATGTCCTCCTTACAAAATCCTGGCATGACAGAAGACACAAAGTACAGCAGTGAACAGTTACTTCTCAGAAACAATTTCCAAACTGACCAGGTGAAACATGCTGAGAGAGTTCACCAGAAGCCACCTTGGCTAAGAATCTTTAGATGCTTGCTGCCCACTACAGAATCCACGCTAAAATGTTTGTGGTTTTGCAGTAGGACCAAGGAATTAATATGCCTGAAAATATTACACAACAAAAAAGCTTTACTAACCTTTCAGAGAAGAGCAAGATTAAGTACCCCTGCCACTCTCATTTCTCTTAGAAGATGCAAATTTGAATTTTTGGAAATAAATACCAATTAGGGGCATCTGTGTAAATAATCTGAAGATCATTACCTCTTGGTCTGCATAGGTTTATATACACACAGTTTTCATTTATGATTCTCCGGTACATTTTGGTAGGAAAGCATCTACACTCAGTTTATCCCACTCCAGGAGCAGTAAAATCCAATCCTTTTTTAGAGAGAGGAAATTTGAGAATATTTAAGAGCAAAGACAGAATTCAAATAACTGCAATATCTAGGTAAAAATGTATCCATTCTTTCTCCTCTGGACAGCGAATTATTTAAGGAGACCTCCCTCTCCAAAAGAAAATATTTTAAAGCTCATCAGCTCCTAAGAAAAGCATTAAATGTGTTACCACTGTCTCAACACCCTACTCAATTATCTTTCATATGGACTTCAAAACAGCCCTTCAAGATTTGGTTATTCTCTTCTCTTTTCTTTCTTTCTTCCTTCCTTCCTACTGATGAAGAAACTTAGGCTCACAGATGCTGGAACGTTCTAAGCCACACAGCTGGGGGCAGAAAGGAGGAAGGTCTGAGTTCTAAGCCTATAGGCCTTCCACCTGCCAGGGCGTCCCAAACAAGAATTACCTGGGAGTACTTAAGGAAAATACAAACTCCAGGCTCACAGTCAGTCTTCAAAGAAAGGGGCCTGGAAACATGCTTTTAAAAAGACAAACAAACAAACAAAACAAACAAACAAGCCGTGCTCCCTCCTACCCCTTGGTTAATAGAAAAGCTTAGGAAAGACAGTACATCACGACCCAGCCAAGAGATCTGAAGCTGTTCCATTTTCACCAAGAGACCCCCCCCAACGTCCCCAAGAACTCTTATTTCTCTCGTCAAGCCATCACCCCCACTAAAGCCCCCACAAGTCCAGATCTTGGAATCATCTTCTGCCCTTTCTTCACTACTGAATCCTGCCAATTTTCTTCTTCCCTGCAGAATTTTATTTCCTGGCTGGGACTAGGCTCTAACCACCAGACTTCCAGCCGGGCCCAGGAACTCCCAACCGCCTCCAGCCCTTCTGGCTCCTTCCCTAGCCCCTCGGCTCGGGCTGCTATCAACGCAACCCTGCCTCTTCCGTCGGTCACGTTGTTTCCTCCGCTTGGAAGGACCTCTTTCCTCTCCGGGCCCTTCCCAGCGGTTGGGGAACTCCTACACAGCCCAAGTGCCTCCGCTTCCAGCCACCCTCGCCTCCCACCACCCCTGCTCTGGGACCGAACCTGGCCTCGAAATCCAGCAGCAAGCGTCCGTCCTCCTGGCCGCAGCCCCTGCCCCCTCCCCGCTGGCCTCCCCACCCGCCACCTGGCTTCGCAGCGGCCGTTCGGGAAGCCCTCGGCACTTCCCAGAATAGAGAGCAGCTGCCAACGTCAGGCTGCCGCCCGCCGCGGGGTTCCGGGCGCACGGGGTGCGGGCGGAGGGGACGTGACTACGCTCTGGCCTTCCGTCTCCCCCAACGGGCCGGGAAACTGAGGCCCAGGGCTGGCGGCAACTTCTCCAGGGTGCACAGTCCCGGGCCCCAGGCGTCCCGACCCCCGTCCGCGATCCCTCGACCACACGCGCCGCCCGGTCGCCCCAGAGAGCCGGGCGAGGAGCGGGTCTCCGAGCGAGCGCTCCGCCCGGGACCGCGCAAGGGCGCCAGACGCGGCCAACTCGCCGCGAAAGTTGTTGTCTCCCAGCCTGCCCTCGCCTCTCACCTCCGAGACACACCTTCCCGCGGGCCCTGGCAGCCGCACTCTCACATCCGGTCCACCTTGCGCACACCCCTCTCCACGCTCTCTCACGGCCCCTCTCCCTCCCACGCCTGCAGCGGGCGGCCGCTCCCCCGCGCCCCCTCGTGCACTCCC
>NW_024412400.1:77652112-77750960 GCF_014898765.1 Herpailurus yagouaroundi | reverse complement strand
TAGCCGCGCGGGGGGCGAGGGGCTCGGCTGCGCGGGGCGGGGAGGGGGCGCTCGCTCGCTCACTCTCGGCTGCGCACACGCCCGTACAAACTCTCACACAGACACACGCGGGGTGCGCTGCCGCCGCCCGCCGCTGCTCCTCCTCCCGCCACCGCCTTGAGAGGGAGAGAGAGGGAGGCAGAGAGAGCGCTTTGTCCGCGCGCCGCCGCCCGGCCCGGGACTCTGCCCCGAGGAGGCAGCCGCGCCGAGTCCCCGCCTCCGCCTCTGCCCCCGGGCGGGCCGGGCCGGCCGCGGTGGGGGGAGCCAGGCTGAGGGTGGGGGTGGGTGGCGGGCGGGCGGAGGGCGGGGAGGGGGGGCGGAGGAGGAGGAGGAGAGACGAGGGCAGCGGAGGAGGCGAGGAGCGCCGGGTACCGGGCCGGGGGAGCCGCGGGCTCTCGGGGAAGAGACGGATGATGAACAAGCTTTACATCGGGAACCTGAGCCCCGCCGTCACCGCCGACGACCTCCGGCAGCTCTTCGGGGACAGGAAGCTGCCCCTGGCGGGACAGGTCCTGCTCAAGTCCGGCTACGCCTTCGTGGACTACCCCGACCAGAACTGGGCCATCCGCGCCATCGAGACCCTCTCGGGTGAGCAGTCGCCGCTGCCCCCTCCCCCCGCCTCGCCCAGCTCAGGCCGGGACGGCGCCCGGAGGGAGGCCGAGCCCGGCGGGCGGCGCCCGGCGGGGGCTCCCGCGCCCGCACACTCACTTCCACGCACCAGACCCTCAACTCTCGCCGCCGGCCCGCTCCCGGGACGGCCCGCTCCCCTCCCCCCACCGCTCCGGATTCCCCCCTTGCCCTCCCAGCCGCAGCCCTGGGGCGACCCCCGTGCCGCTCCGAGGGTGCCTGGGGCTCGCTCGCTCTCTGGGGGCACCCCTCCTTCCCTGTGCTCCCGGGCTGCTCTTCAGAGTTTCCCCACCCCCATCCTCAGAGAACCCCCGTTCCCTCTCTTCCCTGACCTTCGCGTCACCCCCTTTGTCAGGGACCCCCTTCCAATCCTGCATCTCTTTCTCTCTTGACCGGACCTTACCCCTATCCTTGCCTCGTGCCCGGGACCTCTCGCCCTCTGGCGTCCCCTGAGCCGCACTCTCCTTTGGAGCCCCCTCCCCACCTCGCCTCGCGGTCCCCCACTTTCGGCACCCCCTCGGCGCCACCCTGATGATCCCCTCCGAGGCTTCGGGACTCCCCCAACCCCATTCCCTGCACGACGGCACATCTCTCTCGGTCCTCTCCCGAACCTTAGTCCCCTCTCGCTCGTCTCTCAAGCGCTCCTATTTTTCTCTGAATTTTTTGTCCGATTTTATTGAGAAGAACTCGGGGCTGGGGGCTTTCCGCCGCCTGTCCCCCCGCCTCCCGCTCGGCCAGAAGCACCTTTTTACGAGGTGCCCTGTCTCAACTCGGTGGGGGCCCGGGCTGAGAACCGGGAAAGAGGCGACCGGGGGGCCCGCGAGAGCGCTGGAGCCCAGACGGGAGACGGAGAGCGACACACACACACACTCGCGCGCGCGCGCACTCACCAACTCTCCCTCTCGCACACGCACCGCTCGGAGCCGCGCTCGCCCCAAGGCCGGGAGCCTGTGCCCCCCGAGCCCCGGCCCGGCGGAAGACCCTTCCCCACGGGTGCGCGGGGTGGGGGCGGGGCGGCGGCGAGGCCAAGGTGACACCCTGGAGCCGGCCGGGACTGGGCTCTCGCAGCTGCGGCCCCGGGGTGGGGGGCTTCGGTGCGTCTTCTCCGGGCCACCGGGTGGAGAAGTCAGGGAGGGGAGCGCAGCGGAGCCCTCGGGGCCCGGGTTAGCGGAATGGAGAGGTGGGGGCCGGGAGAGGAGCGGGGCCGCGCCAGCCCTGCAGCTTGAGTTTCAAATGAGCTCATCCTTTCAAATTGGCGCCGCTCTTTATTAAATTTGTTTTTCCGGTAATGCCACCCACAGCTATACCTGGGGTCGGATCCGGGCTCGCGCCCTTCCCACCTCGTCCCGAGACACGGGGCGCCCACCTTGCTTCCCACTGGCAACCAAGTTTGCCCAGCTCGAGCCCGGTAGGAGACCCCTTGAGGGCGCCCGAAGGCGGAGCCCGAGCGTGGAGTTCTGTGCGTGCCCCTCCTAGACCCCCGCCGGTTTGATCTAAGGAAGGTTCTGAGTGCTTTAATTTCTGTTTTAAAGGTAAAGTGGAATTGCATGGGAAAATCATGGAAGTTGATTACTCAGTCTCTAAAAAGCTCAGGTAAATATATTTTGCTTGGTTATTTTGTGATAGGGCTTAACGTATAAATACCACAGTACACTCAGTTTTTTAAAAATGTGCTTTTATAGTTAAAAAACTGCTTTTGTTTGTTTTGTTGGTGGAGATAACGTAGTTTAGAAAGTTAGATTTTTTACTTTCATTATATAAGGTGTTTACTGTACTTGGAAAATATCTGGTGCCTTATTGGGGGGTGGGGGGTGGCGAACTCTAGCTGTGTGAAATTCGCTGGGACCGTTAAACTTGTTTATCAAAACTTGCCTCCCACCCCTCACTCCCACCCCTACCCCCAGCACAGTGGCTACAAATGCTTGTCAAGACTTCCTGTGAGATGTTAAGAGTAAATATTTACTTTGTCAACTAAATTGCTTAACTAAACTTCGCGATTAATTAGTTTTCTTTTTTAGATAGCTTAATGTTGAATAATAAAATAATTCAGTAAGAGGTCAGTATTTTGCATAGCATTGTAAAGAAGTGGGTTGTTTGGAATGGGTGGCAGTTAAAAAGCCAGACTTTTTTAGTCCCTGAGACTACTGAATATTGCTTCTGAGCGTTTTGTTGTTGTTGTTGTTGCTTTTAAGATATGTTTGAAGCTAAACAAGTATCTCTATGAGTTCTGTAGCTACATTTAAGGGCACTGTTGTTAATGAAGGAGTAAAGAATTTTGTGGAAGTTGGATTTCTCCACAGTGATTTGCCTGCAAGAGAAATATCTCTGTGAGGAGAGAATGAGGGAGAACATCTTTGTTTAAAGCTTATTGTGGACTTTAAATTGGGCCCCTTTATTACTCATTCTAGATTTTTTTTTTTCTCCCATGTGTTGTAACTTAGTTTATATCCCGTTCACATACATTTCTTCACCATTAGTCATTAAGTAGCTGGACTGAAAACTCTTAAGTCTTTGATTTGCCACCTTTACATTTTCTGATACTCAACAGTGCAACCACTTACTTGATTTTTGCCAGGATTGAATAGATTCTAAAACAAACCATAATAATTTTATAAATACTTAGATGTTTTGTTGAGGAGGTTTTAAAAAACTGTGGGCTCATTTTCAGATACTTTTATTTTAACTAAGCAACAGAATATCTTCTTTGCAAATGATTGTGGCGTATCAGAAAGCTTATGCCTTTAAAAAAAGGCAAAAGTTATGATTTGCAGTTTCAGATGAAATATAAAGCTAGTTTTTCTCTCTAGGAACAGATGTAATGTGTAGCTGATTGGTTTTTCAGTTAAGTATTCTAAATTTGTATACTTCTATATATATATGTGTGTGTACTTTTTTTTTTTACCTGAGAAATCCAAGTTGAAGCTTTCTGATGTATTAAGTATTTATTAAGAAATTTAAATCACTCATCTTTTACAACACTTGAAAATTTGATGAAAATATTGAACAAGGTTTGAAAGAACCACCTAAAACATTTGAAGGGCTATTATTCTATAAATGCCTAATTCTATTGGCTGTATAGCTGTTCTGAGTCCTTTTTTGGGTTATAATTAATGAAAAAAATCACTAGAATTCTAACTTTGGTGAGTTGGTGTCTCATTTCATGTTATGAAGTGCATTATCTCATGTTGCAATGTAAGTAAAATACTAATTTAAAGTTACTAACATCTCCTAAGACTTCTCACAAGTATACTTCTTCTAAACTTTTTCTTTCAAAATGCAGGAGTTATTTGCTGTTAGCCAGAGTGTCATTTAACTAATTTTGTTGTGTTTATGTAAGAGTTCAGAATTAAAAGCATGTCCCCAATTTTTAGTATTAATTAAATAAAGAACAAACTAGGACTTAAACAGCCTTATTAGTACAAGATTTCTTTGAACATGTGGGCAATATAAAATACCTAGGAGGTAGATTAAAATGCGCTGTGTATGATTCACTACACTGAAGACGTCTGACATACCAAATGTATGCATAAGCTGCTGTTTTAGAGGGTTGCATCATTTCTGATTGGATGGCTTTACTCTTTTTTTTTCCCCCCTTTACTTTATTGGTTTAAAATGCAGGAATTAGTTACTTGTTCTGCAGGCTAAGGGAGAGATGTCTAATGACTGGTGTTGTGTACTGAGCTCAGACCCCTGGGATGAAGCAGCTGTATGTTCTCATGTACAGGGCACTACCACGGTGCTGGCTTTCAAAAAGCAGGGTACTGTGACATTTGAAACCAAAGCTTTTATGTTATATGGTGACTATTTTGGTGTTCCTTTGTTGCATTTCCATGAAATTTAACAAGTTAGAAGCAAATTTGTCAGCGTTAAGTCAGTTCTATATGTGGTTTTTGTGTTAGTTGAAGTGAAAATGTGAAGAAAACAATTCATCCTCCTTGCTTGCTTACTTAAAAATCATTCAACAACTGAGTGCTCATTTTCTTTATATTCTGATTTCTTTCTGCTCTCAGGAATGAGTTTTAATATTTACATTCCAAATAGACTTTTTAAAGCTAATGATAATTTGGGAGGAGATGTTTTTATCTTAAGTTATGAAATTATTGGCATGCCATTTGCTTACCAATTGGGTCTTTTGTTAAATGTCATTCTAGCATCATTTTATATATGCTATTATAGTAGACAGACTATATAACCGTTATATTCTCAGGGTCATCAGAAGTAGAAAACTCTTGGTTTTTTTTTTTCTTTTTGGCACATGTGTTTCATTCTTATTAGATGCAAATTATTGTAATGTAAATCATAGACACACCACCTATTTTTTACTTTCTAAGTTGGTTTCAGGCTCTGCTGAATAAAAATCTTTGGATCTTTTTTCTCTATTCATATTTCTTGGTAGTGTATATGAATCAAAGATTGCTTAAAGAGGAAGAAACTGGAAATTGCTTTAAAAATCTGTTAAAAGTTGTGGAAAATGCCTTGACAGAAATTTCATTTTTCTTGTTGAGTTTTTAGTTGGAAAAAAATGTATATGTACATATCTGTATATGTACCTACACACTTGCACACGCATACATACACACACACACACATGCACCCACATCACATATATTGTTTGGAGCGAGAACATACGCTAACCTGAATGTGCTTTGTAACTGAAGTTGAATGATTCTGTGAGAAACAAAACTTTCAAAAATGTGATTTCTGCCCACTGCTAGGAAGTAACCAAGTGGTATAGACATGCTTTCACTGAGATGGTGTGAATACTATGAGATAGTGTAGGAAAAAGCTATGAATTTGTCTTTCATGAGTTAAAAATCAGTAATTGTGTTGTCTCCAATGCAAATGAATTCAGTCTCCTATAGGAATGTTAAAGAAAACAGTATCTCAATTGTATTTTGCTTGTATGTACTACATTGTGTATAGTTGAATTAAATACCAAAAAGAAAAAAAACAAAAACAAAAACAAAAAAAAAAAAACCATCCAACCTCAAGCCCTTCCTGCAACAAAGGCTTTTGCTACATCAATTTTTAATTTTGAAAAGATTTTTTTAGGTTAAAATTATATGGTAGGCTTCTATTTAAAGAATTTGTTGAATTAAAAATTGATGCCTGAATTTAATTAAATAGATTGCATGTGTGGATATAATGTATATTAATATAAAATACATGTCAAACTGTAAGATAACTTTAATTTGGCTTTGAGTTGGACATTACATTTCCCATTTTAAAAAAGGCTAATAATTTTTTCATATGGTTCTAGGCTGTGCCATAAACAATTACACGTTTTTGTAACCTTTAAGAGATAAGTATTAGAATTAAAATAGAAGCAATAAAAAAAAAACAGTTGATAATTCAGGTGGTAGTGTAGGTTTAAAATTCAAGCTTACAAATATTAAAAAAACTGGTCATTTGATGTTTTTACCTTATTTAGTTAAATATTAAAAGCCACTGAAATCTACAAATCAAAATAGTTTTTATGTACTGCTTGATTTTCCAATTTGTCAAATTCATCTCCATTTTAAATTTGTATTGTAGCAATTTATGAAAGTTTTAAATGGCTACATAAACATTAATTCTAAAAGGTGATTTGGTGATATGTGATGCATTTGTCAAATTGTGTTTTTTAAAATAATATTTCCTTGTAATTATGGCTGGGTATAAGATGACTAGTAAGGGATCGTCTCAAAGGTTTATTTTTTATTATTTTAACCTGAGATTACATAAAGATGAGAGAAGATTAGTAATATTTGTGTAGCACCTTTTATATGTAATGATATAATGTATTTTCTTTAAGAAGAGTTTTTATAAAGGACATTAGGCAGTTTGGAACTAATTGCATATCAAAATCAACATTTCACTATTTTGAGTAAATGTTTTTATTTTATGGAGGTTGATCCAGTTTTTCAAGTGGGGGGGGTATGTAAATGATGTTGAAATGTGCATAAAAGGATAGGAACTTGGGCACATTTATTAAAAGTCAAAACTATGAAACTCAGATTTCTACAGGAACTATTTACACATATTTGATACTTCTCAGCTTTCTAAATATTTGCTGTCTATCGCTGAATCACTCTTCCAAGTCTTCTAATGGAATTCTCAAAAGTAGATGAGCAATTGGTCAGTTGTGAGAGGATATTATTTGAGCTAAGTGTGTCATCTCTGTGATTCAGTGGGTGTGTGCACATGGGTGTCTGTGTGCGTGTGTGCTTTGTGGGGGACAGTAGTTTCAGACAGATGGTATCAGGAGGCAAGAAAAGGAAATCTTTAACTGAGCAACGATTGCTCTGGATTTCAGTCTTGACAGGGCAAATGAAAATTGCTAGGTGTTTGAACTTTGTGACAAAGGGAATCAGTATTTGCTTTGAGTGATGCATGACTCTTATAGGTGCTTAACCTTGTGGAAGCCAGGGCTCAGGTACCTGTGTGGCTTCTTCAGTGAGCTTGCTGCTGGGAGGACCATCCAATGCACAATCTATTCTTCTTTCTTTTGCTTGGATATCCCTTCTCACTAGTAGAGTTAGTTAGCTCAGTGACTCTGTGAAGGCTCTGATGATCTATAAGCCATTTTTATAAATGATAGAAAATTAAAGATTTGAATATGCATTTTCACTTAGGAATTCTATACTGTGGAAGACAGTAGATTATTTTACACAACAAGTACTCTGACGGAATCAGTTTCATTAGAAGCATAGTATTAGACTGGTTTCTTTGGAGACTTAAAAAAGCTGAACTATAAGTTTCAAAATACATTTTTAAAAATTCCACTTAAATGCCACCAACGTGTCTTCATTGTTCTTTTCTGCGTGGAAGAACAGAGCAGTGTGACTTGGCTGAGCCAGTTTTTTAAACCAGTTTCCTAAAACTTTTAGTCAAAAGCATCATGTCTCAAAAGTTATGACTGACTTCTTAATTTGAAGGATGGGATAGTTCTGTTGAACAAAACGTGCCCAAATAGTTTATTAGTCAAAGTTTATCCTTTTTACACTGAAATTCAAGTCCGGTTACTTTGGGTAGTCATTCAAAACACAATCACTGAAGAAAAACATAATAGCAAATAAACAACAAACACCTACTAGTAAAGATAACAGTGCTTCCTCCCAGTTATCATCATTAAAATATTTTTAAAAATCTTTTACTTTATAATTTAACTTCATGCTTACAAAGTTATAATTTTCATTTGGTGGCATGGACTCTATGGGTTCTATTTTGGGCAGCAAAATTGCAGAGTGCTCAAAGCATTATTTTTAAGGTTTTTCTTTTCCTGTTTTGATCATGTACTTTGGTCTTTCCATAAAATAGTGAAGAAAATTATTTTCTTTTATAGAAAAATTCAGAATCTGTTGTGCTTTGGCTTCTAAAGATGAGGGAGAATATAGTAATTATTTCTTTAATTTGGTGTAAAGTTTGGTGGCATATGGAGGTAAAGATTAAGTAGACCAGAGAAAATGGATGCTTTTGCACTCATAGCAGGCAGTCAAATCTAAAAGCTAACCCAGCTAACCCATCATTTAATAGATACATGTCTCCTTCCCAAGCCTCTATTTCTCACTGCATAATAAGCTTGCATTTTTGAGATACATTTTGTTCATTTATTCCTGGATTTCCTTACTATTTATCTGTTCTATACTTTATTCTGAAGATGTGAACATTAGTTAGAATTGTTTGCTCTCAAGAACATTTCATTAAAGATGTGTTTTAATAAGTCCAATAAATGAAAAGAGTTCTGATGCATATTTTAGACTTTCTGATATTTACCTATATCATAAGAAATGTTGTTACCTAATGACCAGGAAAATATGTATGGGACCATTGCAGTGAGAATGGTATTTTCAGTTTTTCTCATTATCATATAATTAATGTGTGCCTTAGGGGGAAGCTTGGGTTTTTAATTTTTGTTTCAAATGTGCTCAGAAAGGTGGTTTCATGATTCCATGCATTGATATGTGAATAATGCTATTGTTATCTCAGAGAGATACACATATTTTTTATGTGCCTGCATCTTATATTCATATAATACTGATGATGTCCCAGCCTCTTCACATTATTTCATTTATTCCAAATAATTATGGAAAGAAGATGGGACAATTAATATCATCCCCTTTTTCAGATGAGGAAACTTAGTTTCAGAGAAATTTAATAATTTGCCTGAGGACACATACCCATTAAATAGTAAAGCTAGGGCTAGAACCCAGGTCTTCTGATCCTCAGTCCACAGTGCTGAGACTTTTTTTTCTTCACTTGTTTAAATTAAAAAAGTCAATCTAAGTGTTGTATGGTTCAAAAGGTGCCATTCAAGAGTAATGGAAATAACTGAAAATAGATTTGTTTGTGAATGACCCTTTGCAACAATCTTACTCTTACATCATGCTGAATGATCTGTACTTTATTTTTTTTTTTTTAGGAAAAAAATAATTAGAAACAGTCAATTTAAACATTAACAGCAGCATTACCTCCTTTTATCACCATGCTTGCCCATAGACAGAAATGGGGTTGGATTTTATTGTTGTTGTTGTTGTTATATTGCTTTTTTCAGTGGTTGCATTCCTTGTGTTAAGAAATAGAACACTGCCAGGGAAGATGTATCTCTCGACATCTTGAGCCGCACGCATTAGGCAGTGAGCTGTAGCCCTGGTTAAGACTAGAAGCCAGGTGGAAAAGGAAAGTCTAGCTCAGGGAATTGCTTGGGTGGGTTCTTCCCAGGTTTTAACCAACCCATTGCTGGAGGTCAGGACTGTGTTCTGGTTTGTTTTCCTGGTAACTGTCAGATCTTTCCCTAGATTTGGTGTTTCTCTGCTTCAGTTTCTGTACAGAATCTGGCCTTTGGCTTCTCCGTGGGGATGGAATGAGTATTAGTAGGACAGCATCCATGAGGTTTTCAGAGTTCCTCATTAATGACATAATCACTCAAAAACATATACTAAATAAGCATGTTAGGTACAGTCCATTTCCCCTTAATTGTAAACTTTTCCTGTATTTATCCTCTTGTTTCCTTTAACTGTTGTGTGCTATCATATTTATATGGTGGTGAAGGGAGGAAGGCATGATCAAGAAAACAATAGGTGAAAAGATTATTTTCAACCCCCCCCACCCCCCATTTCTTTAAGTTAGTATAGTCTGGGGTAGGGTGTTGCATGTTCTGTGCAGTTCTGACTTGGAAAATGGGCGAAGGAAGGTAATTAGTAGTTAAAAAGCAGCTCGAAGGGTGGGTGATGTGTATTGAGGAGGGCACCTTTTGGGATGAGCACTAGGTGTTGTATGGAAACCAATCTGACAATAAATTTCATATATTGAGAAAAAAAATAAAATAAAAAGCAGCTCGTGTCTTAGGTGATACACCAGGCCTTATGTGTATCTTATTTTATCCTCACCACAGCCGGGGAAGATCTGTACCTTATCCCTTTTACAGATAGGGCTGTGAAGCTTCTGACTCAAAAGCAGCCCCTCCTTTCACCTGACAAAACCTGCTTGCTTCAAAGAAGCAGTGGCCCTATTACCTTTCCTGCCTCCTAATTGGAACATAGTAACAGCACTACTCCTCCAGCAGGAGCTGTGATAATGTTTGCATAGGTCACAGGGTAACTTTGTATATTTTTCCCAATGCAGAATAAAAAATCTACATGTATACAACAGATATGCTGAGGAAGATAAGAGGCTGAAGTCCACTATATATTTAATTTAATATAAATTGAGAAACAACTGAAAGTGTTAGTCATAATTGGAGGGCACTTTCTGAAGTAGTCTTACTGTAGAGGCATTAGTAATTATAAAAGATAGATGTTTTAAAAAATCATTGTGGTTGAAAATGAAGTGTAAAAAAAGACAAGCCATAATGTGTATGCATTGTGGGGAGAGGTCTGTATTCATGCCTTTGGCTCAAGTATATTTTTTTAAATCCTGAAAAATACAGCCTTGTCTAGGACCTAGAATGTTGCACAAAGTTTGGCATGCTTTCATTTTTATCTGTACATAAAAATGGCTTAGAGAAGGAAAATGGGGGATTCTCACAAATTGCTTTTCATAAGATGATTCATCCTATTAACATTAGAAAATTTTAAGCCTTTTTGACACCTGGAAACAGTGAAAGCACAAGGAGTAGGAAGATCTATATGTTCTTTTTGATACAATACTGAAACCTACTATACAGTTCATTGGTGACTTTGTTTTAGGTAAACAAGGTGGAAGTTACAATCATACTATCAATGAAATAGATATGCAAGAGTTGTGCATCTAGATATAGATGTTATTTTTTGATAACATAATTTTATGAACTTAATTATAATTAAAAATAAAAATAATGATTTTTCTCAGTTGAGAACCTCTAATAGAGCTTAAAATGTTATCAGAGAAGACCTTTCTATTAACTTGTTACCTCTTCTCTTTACTCTTTGCCTTCAAAAAGCACACCAAAGGAAAAAAAAATGTAATTGAACGGGGATTCTGTGGACAGGTTAACCTCAAGCCAATTCACAAAATAGAAGATACTTTGAAAAAGCTCATGTGAGGACAGGCTGTAACTAACTGTGTTATATGGAGACCTTTTACTTGAGTCCCTCCTGATCTTTGTGATTTTAACAATGCATATTTGAGAAATGAATGTTTTCCTTGTCATTGTGTGGATAAGATTTTGGAGTAAAATGTGCATCTTTGAGAGAGTAGGAGATAGAAGATTAGACAGTTTAACACTGAAAAAAATGCACTTTAACCTCTTCAGTTAGAAAGAAAGAAAGGAGGAAGGAGGACAGGAGATAGGCAGCCATGGGAACACAGGTGACTGAGTGAACAGTGTCATGTAGCTTGTTCATTCTCTAATTCCAGAGCATGGGGAAAAACTGGTACTCACTGATAGTGTGTACAAGACAGTAAATGATTCCAGCGGTGACAGCAGGACTGGAAATCTCACGCAATTTGTTCTTTTCTTTGACATTTAAAAACTCTAGGAGTATGTGGCTGGCTTGCCCCACAAAAGGTTTTGCATTTCTTTCTATGAGGCCCTGTACTGGCCACTTCCTCTCTCTCTCTCATTCTCCTTCCTCTTTGCATTTCTGTGAGGATGGCTGGGCAGGGCTGGAAGGTGCTTGGTTTGTAGGCCTGCCTCCAGCTGAGTGCCCCCTAGGTGGCTGGGTTTGGGGAAGCCAGGAAGGCATGTGTGCGCTTGCTCAATGTGTTGGAATGTATGGGTTCTGTGGCATACACTTACCCGGAAAGTGCAGGAGGCAGGCAGACAGACAGACAGACAGACACACACACACACACACACACACACACACACACACACCCCACACACACACATTCCTCAGTGGTAGTGGGGGTCAAATGTTGGCTTTTTGTGAGGAGTTGAAAGTTTGGGAAGGAATTTCCCAGTGTTGAAAGTTTGGGCTACTTTCCCGCCCCACTAAAGTGCAATTGTATTTATTCTTTGTAAAGGGAAAACATCTTGGGGTGCCTGCGTGGCTCAATTGGTTGGGCGTCCAACTTCGGCTCAGATTGTGATCTCATGGTTCATGGGTTTGAACCCCACATCGAGCTCTGCACTAACAGCTCAGAGCCTGGAGCCTGCTTTGGATTCTGTGTCTCCCTCTCTCTCTGCCCCTTACCCGCTCACACTGTGTATCTCTCTCTCTCTCTCTCTCTCTCAAATAAATAAACATTAAAAAAAAATAGAGGGAAACCTTCTTTGTTGTTTTTTATTTTTTGAATACTGTTGAAGGATAGAAAAAAAATTTGTGGATGCATAAATAATCTGGCTCTTCTCCTAGATCTAACTGTATTCTTTCCTCCTTTCTCTTCATACTAATAGTAATGTCTTTGAATAAAGGACACTGAATTTTTTTTTTTAAACATTTATTTATTTTTGAGACAGAGAGAGACAGAGCATGAATGGGGGAGGGTCAGAGAGAGGGAGACACAGAATCCGAAACAGTTTCCAGGCTCTGAGCTGTCAGCACAAAGCCCGACGTGGGGCTCGAACTCACGGACCGCGAGATCATGACCTGAGCTGAAGTCGGCCGCTCAACCAACTGAGCCACCCAGGCGCCCCAAGGACACTGAATTTTTAAAATAAGCTTTTGAAAACTCTGAGTTGTGCTGCTGCTAAAGATGATAAAATCAAGGATCTTTAGAAACCAAGGTTTAAGCTCAGAAACGTAGGATTTAGTCTCCCTCTGAAGGAGTAGATACTCCTCAACCGAAATACTAGTTGGTGAATATTCTTTTTATTTGTTTGCCCCTTAATATTTTTAAAAACTTACATTCGTTTTTTTATTCACAAAAAGTTTGAGATGACAAAAGTGCTGGTTACTCAATTATTTTAAATAAAGAAGGTAGGGATTTAATTTTATGAAGTAGGTAAGTGAAACCAGCGTTTTGTTTTAAGGGTTCTAAAAGACTGGGAACAGGTGGTTGGTTCTAATATAATTCTTTTTACATCTTAGGAGATTTGCCAAGGAAGAGTTAGCTCTTTGGCTCATTGATTTTTGTATTAATGGTTTGCTGTGCATGTCTGTTTCAATAATGATTTCAAAACAACAATTTTGATATTGAAAATTTGTGGCTTGAGTTCAAATGTAATGATTATGGTGAAGATGTTAACACTACAGCCTTAAAAATTTCCAAGCCAAAGTGCTTTTATTCCTTATGGCAGTACTTGTAACAGTATGTTCCACAAAGCCTTAGGATTCTGAGGAGATGTCAAATTTATGAGAAGGAAGGAGTGGACAATGTACCTGGGAGACCCTGGCTTCTTAACTACCTTTCAATCAGAACACAGCTACATTCATTGCTGTTTTATATATTGGAGTTCAGTCTAGAATTGGGTTCAGAAAAGGGATTTGCCACTTTGAGAAATAGTTTGAAAGTTATCTGTCATATAGTATATAGTTTTGGGCCTTGAATCCGTTCCTTGTTCAGGCATTCCCGAAGATCCAAAGCTCTTTCTTGAGGAAAGTTTAGACCCTGCCTTTGCTACTTCTGAATCTACTTTCTGTGGAATGGCCTGTCACTTTTGCTTTAGTAACAAATGTTTGTTTTGCCAACTGCATGCCAGACTACTAAATCTTTGGATTTTTCTACAATCAATAGCACAGAATGTTTGCCCGTCAGGAACTTTCTAGGGAACTCCTTGGCCAATGATTGCACTCTGGTTCTCAACAGAGCCATTAGCGTCAACTGACTTTGTTGAGTGATGGGTCTAGTAACATGGGACCCACTCACTCATTAACAACAAGTTTTTGCTTCAGGAGGTCCAAGCAGGTTGGCCCACCTGCCTCTTCTTCAAGAGAGCATCCCTACTTGATATGGTATCAAGCAAGGTATATGGTGTGGTTCTAGGTATGAAGCAGTGATCTTCAAAATATTTTCGACTGGTTCGAATGGACTCCTAACAAGTCAGAAAGGACATAAACCATTATACTCTAATACATCCTTACCCAGTATCAGTTCTGCATGCATGAGTCTTGTTCAAAAACAGGATGTTACTTCAAACAATATATATTATTCTCTCAGTGATTTCTTAACCTGTGGTCAAGGACTCTTGTGGGCAGTCCTTAAAGTCCTTGGACTTTGCTTTCTGTGTTATTTAAAGAGCCTCCTAGATGGTTTTCATGCTGAGAGAGAGAGAGAGAGTGAGTGTGAGAGAGAGACAGACAGACAGACATGCACATGGAGGCTTTCCCCTCAGAGCTCTGCTCTTTGCCCTGTACTCCATTGTTCTAGCTTCCTGAAAACTGGTCTTCGAAGATTGCTGATGTCACATCATATATCCAAGTTTTGTTGTAAGACTGTTACAAGAAACCACCATATATTTACTGGGATCCACGCTCAAATACTGGCAGGTGATATAAGGGGTGGTGAGGGGAGGGGTTTCTATGAAGTACAGGATGGCTATCTCTTCAGTCGGCTTCAGCCAGCTACTACCATGTGGAAATGTAAGGCCAGTGTTCTCAAACCTGGTTTTTCAAAAGAAGCTGGAAGTCAGAGTTCTTATGTTAAATTTGGCAACAATTGAAACATTTTTGTAGATACTGTGAGGGGCAAAAAGATGATAACTTGTGGGTTGAATCTGGCCCATGGCTTGCTGGTTTGCAGTCTCTACCCATGAAAATCTGCAACTTCTGTACAATACTGTTGAAGACTCTCTCCATTATGTTTAGTATCTCCTACCCTTAAAGCTTGTCTGGGAGTGAGAGGGAAAAGTTCTTCTCTTCATAAACTGGTTAAACTTGTATGTCTTATCTAATGATGATGATAGCTCTTTGGGAGCTCTCATTTGCAGCAACCATCCTTAGTCTAGTTAGTTTTCTGGAATAATTTTTTTCCATTATAAAGTACCTTATACTTTTGGGGCGCCTGGGTGGCTCAGTTGGTTAAGGGTCTGACTTCGGCTCAGGTCATGATCTCGCGGTCTGTGAGTTTGAGCCCCGCGTTGGGCTCTGTGCTGACTGCTCAGAGCCTGGAGCCTGTTTCAGATTCTGTGTCTCCCTCTCTCTCTGACCCTCCCCCGTTCATGATCTGTCTCTCTCTCTCTCAAAAATAAATAAACGTTAAAACAATTTTTTTAAATAAAAAAAATAAAGTACCTTATACTTTTAACTTTATGTAATAATTTATTGTGTTATATTGAATCATCTGAAATCCTTTTTTTTTTTTTTTTAATGTTCATTTTTGAGAGAAAGAGACAGCACTAGCAGGGGAGGGGCAGAGAGAGAGGGAGACACAGAATCCCAAGCAGGCTTCAGGCTCCGAGCTGTCAGTAGGTCACAGGGCTCGAACCCACGAACTGTGAGATCACGACCTGAGCCGAAGTCAGGCGCTCAACCAACTGAACCACTCAGGCACCCCTGAAATCCTTTTGTAAATTTAGGATGTATGTATGCTGAATATGTGACAATCTTAGTTTAATGTATATGCTATTTCATAATGCCTGTTCATGAGAAAAAATTAGTCCCCGTTTTCCTATAATTGGAGGAACATATTTCCACATAAGTTTCAATTATACACTCTCCAGTTAAACACTGGGCCAACTATAGGTAATGTTTTAAACCACTTTCTAAGAAAATATGATTCTCATATGTCTGGCAAACATTTTTTTAAGTGAGAACTTGAGTTCTGCCTGCAAGTGAACATCTAGGATAAGGCAGGTAGTTTTAAAGCATAGAGTGTACTTGGCAGGAAAATTCAGTGGTGAAAAGTAGGACTTTTAAATATTTTGAAAAATGTTTTGGTTACTCTTGCACTTTCTTGTATTTAAGTTGACAAAATTGAAAGCCATATAGATGCTGCTTCTAGGTCCGGGGTGCAGTAAATACTCATTAAGGCCAAAGTAAATGAAAACTACCAGTTACCTAAGGGACCTTACCAAAAAAAGCCAAAAAACAGACAAAACCACCACAAAACAAAAAAGCTGCCAGGACAGTTGGATTAGCATTTTAAAAATGTGTCTTTTTATTCTAAAACTTACACGAATGAAATAGCTCATTAGCAGTCACTATAATGGTGAGGTAAGTATATGTCTTGCAGAATGTGAGTTCTCAGTTCATCTATGGTAAGGCACAATAGAGTGACATGTAGGTGTCTGGGAATTCAGGATTTCATTTGGCTTCCTTCATTTGTAAAGGATTGAATGGTCATCGGTTCCATTAAAATAGCCAACTCTGTTTTTTGCACTGGTCTTTTGAACCTTACCATTTTGAAGTTCCATGAGATCTTGCTCTTGTCTTATTTTTTAATTCCACTGCTGCAGCTTGAATGCCTTGAAAAGTGGAATGAGCTGCTCATTAAATATCTTCCAAGTTTTAAAAATTAAAGCCATAATGTATCATTAATAATTTGCTTTTATTTCTTTTTTTATTTTCAAATTGAGGGCAGGGAGAAATAGCAGTTCAAAGTTTTTACTCTTGTGAATGTGTTTTTCAGTCTTTGTACTGAATCTTTGGCTTAAGTGGAATGAAATCTTCATGGGCATTTTAGGTACAAAGGCCCTTTAAAACATGAGGTATGTGGGGAGCCTGGGTGGCTCAGTTGGTTGAGCGTCCGACTTTGGCTCAGGTCATGATCTCACGGTCCGTGAGTTCGAGCCCCGCATCAGGCTCTGCTGACAGCTCGGAGCCTGGAGCCTGCTTCGGATTCTGTGTCTCCCTCTCTCTCTGACCCTCCCCCGTTCATGCTCTGTCTCTCTCTGTCTCAAAAATAAATAAACATTAAAAAAAATTTTAAAAAAAACATGAGGTATGCTGCAAAGAACAGTTGTACAGGGCTGCAAAATGAGTATTGGAAAGCAGAACTTTAGATATGATGTAACCAGAATAAGTTTTGCAAATCAGTCTTTTTAAAAAAATTAAGTAAGGGTGGGTTAATCTTAGTATTATTAGACTCAATGTGATTACACAAAAATACAACTTCCTCTCTAGGTAGTTCTTTCTCCAACCCAAATTACATTAAAAATCTGCTGGGAGGGGTGCCTGGTGGCTCAGTCGGTTAAGTGTCTGACTGTTGATCTTGGCTTGGGTCTGGATCTTGGAGTCGTGAGTTCAAGCCCCATGTTGGGTGTGAAACCTACTTAAAAAAAAAAAAAAAAAATCTGCCCGGAATAATAGAAGAAAAATCTATGTATATTTTTTAAGAAACAAAAACAAACCAAAACACAGAAATAGCAGTCCTCTTATTTCAAGATAGTAGGAAGATACAAGCAAGTTAAGTTGTGTTTTTATGTAGTAACTCAAAGATGATCAAGTTAAGCAGACAGTATCTGAAGTTGTTGTGGGGAAAAATAGACAAGTGCAAAAAATGGCAGAATTTACCAATGGCTGAGATAATTCATACCCAAGGAAATGAATGATCTTAAATGTTAATTGCAAAACAAGATACTGTCAGATGTTCTGTATTAGTAATCTATTGATGCATACAGATTACCCCAAAATGTAGCAACTTAAAGCAGCAAACATTTATTATCGCTCACATTTTCTGAGGGTCAGGAATATGGCAGCGGTTTAGCTGGGTGGTTCTAGCTCAGCATCCTTCATGAGGTTGCTATCAAGCCTGCTCATGTGGTTGTTGAAAGGCCTCAGTTTCTCTGTGGCTGTTGGCTAGAGCTTTCAGCTCTTCACAACATGGGTCTCTCCTGAGGTCTACTCACAGCATGGCAGCAAGAGTAACCCAAGAGAGCTGACCCCACACTGCCTTGTACCACCTAATCAGTGAGTTGTACATCAGCACTTCTGCCTTATTTTGTTTGTCAGACATGAGACACTAGTCTACCCCACGCTCAGTGGGAAGGAGTTACTCAAAAAGAGAATACCGAGAGGTGGGAATCATTGGGGGGAGCATCTAGGATTTAACGAAGTCAATCAGGAAAAGTCAACAAATCAAAGAGAGACTTGCTTAGTCTGGGGCGTATGCTGAGGAGAATAATCTCCTTCTATTAATACTCAGCCCCGTTTGGAATAAAATGAATTCCTTATAAAACACCAGTAATAACAATTGTGGATTACTGAATCCTTTTATAATTCTTATTTAATTTTTCTCAACATCTTCTAGGGTGAGGAAGACACTACTGTCCTTATTTCACAGATTAGGGATCTGAGGCCCAGACTGTTCACATTACTTAGACGGGATCGTATATTTAACATTCAACCCGAAGTGTTCCCCCCCCCCCCGCCTTTTTGACTCTCTCTTTTCTCTCCCCTAAAGAGTGAGTTACTTTCTCTTTTATAAAACGCAACTTAATTTTTTCCTTTCAGATTTATCTGAAAGAGCTGAGTTTTTTAATGTTTAATTGAAAAGTTGAAAACCCTGTTCTTGTATCAATAAAGATGTTAGCTACTTTTCTGCCAGCAGTAAAATAGCCTTTTTGCTATTTTTGTAATGGGTGAGGTCTGATTTCTCCAAAATTGTGCCATACTGTGGTTAGCCATAGTCTACAAGAGGAAAATATATTTACCCTTCTTTAAAATCATTGGTTTTCTAAGAAATATGCTATTTACCACACCAAATCTGAGTAAATCTTTCTGAGACAAAATGCAGTGGTCACTTTGATACCAGACAAGGCCAATTCTCTCCCCCACTAAAAATGCAGAACGTCAGGCCTTCAGATCTTTGCTATCTACCTTTATTATACATTTATCTCTTGAGGAAATTTGATACAGTTTTTGGTGTTAGTCATATCCATGTTGGTGCTGAAGGGTTCACTCTGTAGCAGTGTCTTGCTAGACTCATGCAATCCTATCAACATTACCTATAGAATGTCCTATGACTTCAGTCAAATATAGTATTTTAATAGGCCCATGTTTAAATTTTCATTGAATCTTGGTGCTTACTTTACTTGCATTGCGTATTCCCATAACCCATTTAACCTTTTCTCCTAAAGGTCCTGATAACATGATAGTGTGGAGTGAGGAGTGATTTTGGTTCTTTCCTTCTGAATTTGTGTAGACTGAGGTTTATGGAGTGTTAGGGTCCTTTAGGAGTTACTGCTCTCTAGGAAAGATAGATACTTTTTATGTTGTTAAAAAAAAAAAAAAACCTTTGGGGTAAATACTGAATTTTTTACACACTGTATATTCTAATTAAACAAAGTTTATTCTGAGTTATCCTTTTTGAGAGAGGATTGTCCCTGAGTGGGTTCTTGACCCCTCCTTAGTTTAAAATCTTGATGTATTTATTTTTTCACAAAACAATCAAATGATTACGTTAAAAAAATTTTTTTCTCCAGAGATTTTAGAGAGGACCCCCCCCCCCAACTGCTTCAGTGGAAGGACCAAGTTTAAGATTTATTTCAGATTTTTGTTATCTTCAAGAGTTAGGAGGTTAAAGGTGAGCATGAACGATTCTGGGAGCTCAGAGGACCAATGTGATATGTAACTCTATACCTTTTTTATTATTTTTGTAATATTTAAATGCCAGTAGATATTTGCCCAAAGAAGTGTATTTTTTCTTATTCTTCCTCAGTGACTTATCCTCTTGTTACAATCCTAGCCCGGGGAAGAGGGAGGAGGGAAACAGTCAGAAGCCATCTAGTGGGCTGAAGTGCCTCAGATGACCTGCTTGGATCTCATATAATCTCAGTTATTCCTCCTCAAATTACCTCTCCAGTTGGTTTGTTTTCCAAGTCTTAGAAAAGCAGAATTGCAGGTAAAAGAGAATATTTCCTGCTTGGTCACATGATGGAGCCTGGCTCCTCACAGAGCCATGTGGGTGTCTCTACCTGCAAAACACCTCAACATAAGAGCTGTCCATATAGTTCCAGTTAGGACATCATTCTTCTGAATGTCCCTGGGTATGTGTAGTGGCCCTTGTGTATGGTTGTGTGTTTTTTGGAGACTTACATGTCCTGGTTTTTCAGAAGTGCTTCTGGGCTAATTCAGTTATCTGACCCTCAGACATTCACTATTGTGTCTAACAGCCTAGGGACCACATAATGTAGAATGAATGTTGTTGGGCATTTTTCATCATCAGATGCATCGGGTCCTCTCTGAAAACAGAAGTATCAATTTTTCTGAATTTGGTTGATGCTGTTCAATTCTCAACCTGAGTTTATGGTTTGAATTAAATACATTGAAGCTTCATTGATGCAGGTTAGGGAAGATCAATGATAATTCATCAAATGTCTGAATGGGCAGATTTTTTAAAAATTTATATTATCTTCAATTAAGTATTGCAACCTGAGTAAAAAAATTTTGCTAAAGAGCAGTCCTATCAGACCTTTTTATTGAATATAAAAAATGATTTCTATTCATCATATCAGTTATATGTAAATACTTCTGAAATGTGTTTAAATAGCTTATACTCTTGAGTACTTTAAATTTCCCTCTTATGATCTTGTTTGTATTGATTCTTTGGTTGAATAAGCACCCCTTCCCCTCTTTTTAAGAAAAAGGTAGAGTAGATTCCAGTTTTGTGCTATAACAATTAGAATTCATGACATTTCACTCTTCAGTGGGTTATAATATAATCTCAGTTTTTTGTAGATTTCCAGTGCCCTTGAGATGCAAATAATTTAATATCTGAGTATTATCCTGTTCTAGAAGAATTTAGGATGATGCCTTTGTAATTTTTTTTTTTTAATTTTTTTCAACGTTTATTTATTTTTGGGACAGAGAGAGACAGAGCATGAACGGGGGAGGGGCAGAGAGAGAGGGAGACACACAATCGGAAACAGGCTCCAGGCTCTGAGCCATCAGCCCAGAGCCCGACGCGGGGCTCGAACTCACGGACCGCGAGATCGTGACCTGGCTGAAGTTGGACGCTCAACCGACTGCGCCACCCAGGCGCCCCTGCCTTTGTAATTTTCACATGACAAAAAGCGTTTAAAAAATCCATCCATTCAGAAGAGAGTTCAATTTAAATCATGGCAGTCCTGTGTCACTTAATTGCCAGAAAGTGAAGGTAATTTTGATCAGAGTAATTACACCTTAATAAAATGGAAATACCTCTTTCTTTCAGTACTTTTATTTGGTTAATATTCATCAAGAAGAATCTAATAACCCAATAGAACTTTAATTTGTTGGCTGCTTTAATATTAAAAAAGATTTTAACATTTATTCATTTTTGAGAGAGACAGAGTGAGTGGGGGAGGGGCAGAGAGCGAGGGAGACACAGAATCTGAAGCAGGCTCCGGGCTCTGAGCTGTCAGTGCAGAGCCTGATGTGGGGCTGGAACCCACAAACATTGAGATCATGACCTGAGCTAAAGTCGGATGCTTAACTGAGTCACCCAAGCACCCCTAATTTGGGGGCTGTTTAAAGTATCCAATAGAACTTTAGTTTGGGGGCTATTTTATTCTTTTTAATTTTTTTTTAAATTTATTTTGAGAGAGAGTGTGCACACACACATTCAAGCTGGAGGAGGGGCAGAGAGTGAGAGAGGGAGGAAGGGAGGGAGGGGGGTGGAGAATCCCAGGCAGGCTCCTCAGTTTTAGCACAGAGCCAGAACCGGGCGGTGGGGAGGGTGGGGGTGGGGGGGGTGCTGGCTAGATCCCATGAACTGAACTGTGAGATGATGACCTGAGCCAAAATCAAGAGTCGGATGGAGCCTAATCGACTAAGCCACTCAGGTGCCCCTGGGGGCTGTATTAATATTTGATCATTTGACATTTGATTCTGTACTACCTTTACAGGTAAAATTTAAATACATTTTAGTTTTGAAGGAAATACTGTGGGTAACTTCTAAGATTGAGCCTAGCAAGCTACATTTTTAGAGATAGGATGATAACCTTCAATATCCAGCTGTTAAGTAGAAGAGGCTGCCTGGGAGTTGTGTTCTAGTGGGAGGTATAGAGCCTGTGGTCTCCTAACCCCTACTACATCAACACTCCAAAGGGTACTTCCGGTGTTTAACTTCTACACTCATTTCAGTTCTTCTAGCAATGAAAAAGTGTTTGTGGGTGTTTTCATCTTGAGAAAAGCTTTTACTTCTGGATATTTTCTCTGTCGGGGGTCTTTAGAGACCTAAGCTTTGTTGATAGTGCTTCAATCTGGCTGGTGGGTAAGAGGGATTCCATACCTAGTTGGTGATGTTGCATTTGGTTTTGAAATTCACTGCCTGCCAGCTCTCAATACCTCAGGTGAATGTCACATAATGTCCCAATAATTTAAAAAACGTTTTTGAGACTCAGTAAGGAATTCAAGTTATTTCAACTCAGAAGAGCGTTACTTGAGCACCTACTGTGTGTTTAGCCAGAGTGCAGGGCACAGTATATAGGATGCAGAAGAAGCCAGCCCTCAGTCTCCACATTAATGAGCTAGGTTTGGAGGAGTCTTACTCTTTCCAAATTCACAGAAGCAAACCACGAGGAAACTGCTGCTTTTCGCCCTTACTATCCCTGTACCAGCTTAACGGGTTACCATATTTCTGGTTAGTCAAGAATACTTCTCAGATGTCTGTGGTGTGTTAAGTTTGGAAGAGAGCAAGACTCTCAACCTGAAATTGAACCTACCCCCACCTTCCCCACCCCACCTGTAAGCATCCCTGGGTACGTTAGGTTTCCCTTTCAGATTACATTTTTTCATCACTTACTCCCAGGTATTCATCCACACTTATGTGTGAGGCATTGTGTGTTAGGCAATTATTGTTGTAAAAAGTACAAAGGTAGATAAACCATAGAATCTGCCTTCAGGCTGGTAGTAAAATTAGCCTGTAGTTCCTGATCACACCTCTAATGCCCAGGGACAAAGTCCAGGTGCACCCTCGTGGGGCAGGAAGTACACTGCACTGCTATTGTTAAATTTGTTTGGGCAGAGGAAAACTGGCAACTGGGCGATCCCCTTGAAGATACAGGTGTAAGGTCCTCTCCTGTGTAAAGATCCCCCAGCTCCTTCTGAAATGTTCCTCTCAGGTTCTCACTATTTGCTCAGCCGTCACCAGCCTGACAGCGTAGTTATCTGTGTGCACAGCAGGCCTGTCTGATAGTCTCCTCACTGCTCTAGGAAATAATGACTTACTAACGGTGTGTGCCCAGCCATCACATAGCTGGTGCTTGCTAATGGTAGAAGTGAATTGTCCGATTTTTAACCTGGTTTAACTTTAATAACTCAAATGCTTAGGGAATGGTACATTCTGATAAACTAAGTTATCTGTGATAACTGATGATTAAGCAGAAAATCCTTTCTTTGGCTTGCACTGTTGAAAGCCTTTCTAAAATCTTAGATCTCACCGTATGGAGGAGTGGGCTAATATATTAATCATCAAATTAATTTAGAATAAAATTAATTTAGAATATTGTTCAGCTAGAGAAACTTTAAGGCAGTCCTTTTGTGTGGTCTTTTGACCATCAGTATCACCTGGAACTTGGTAGAAATGCAGATTTTCCACCATAGCCCAGGCCTCCTGAATCAGAAATTCCTAGGTGGGTCCAACAATCTGTGTTTTAACAAGGTCTTTACGTGATTCTGATACACTGAGTTTAAGAGCCACTGGTATAGGTCAATTGTTCTGAACCCTGGATTCGTATTATAACTACTTGGGGAGCTTTATTTGAAAAATGAAGTCCCTGAGCTCATCTCTAGAAATTCTGATTTATTTGGCCTGGGTAGGCCTAACATACCTATTTTTTAAGTGCCCCCAGGTGATTCTGAGGTCCAGCTAGAGTTGAGAACCAGTGATGTAGGGGTGGAACAGAAATTTGGAACTTATTCCACATTATCCTCTGCAGCTCTCTTAAAAAATAAATCCGGGGCACCTGGCTGGCTCAGTTGGAAGAGCATGTGACTCTTGATCTTGGGGTTGTGAGTTCGAGCCCCACACTGGGTGTAGAAATTACTAAAAAATAATAATAATAAACTTAAAAAATAAATCCAAAGTAATTCTTTCACCTAAAGAAAAATTTACATTTATATTTTGCTTATCAGGGTCTCATTGAGCAAGCAGTCCCTACTTTTCATGTCACTGCCTTAATAAAAAAGCAAGTGTTTTTATGCCAGTGGTATTTTCCCACAGGAATAATGTCATATTTGGGTGTTAACTTCCTGATCAAGGCCTTGGCATCAAATAAATCATAGATAGGACCAATAATATGTCATAAAATCAATGATACAATAATTATAAACCTCTATGGTCATTTAAAATCATAATATTATGCTCCAGGTCCAATAAAATCATCATAAATGTGGTGTGCAACCTAGGATTGCCCCAGATGTCTCAGGGCCATAGAAAAATGCATGTGGTTGTGGTAAACACAGTTTCCTGAATCTATTATGTAATAAATATTTATTAACACTATTTGTATGCACTCTTAGAATTTGGAGAGGAAAGATTCACATAGGCTAGGTCTCTAAAAATGTCCAAGGAAGTCTTGGATGGATGCCTTTTCTACCAGTAGACTGATCAGGAGTAAGCTTGAGGGTGGATAAAAATACTGGGATCCAATCACCGTCTGCTGTTGGTGGAGGTAATTAATGTGGGTGTTTCTATCCCTGAAAAGCTCTTCTTAACGAAAGGACTGATCTAAGATTTCTCCTCTTGGCCTTAGTTCCTTCAAAGTTCTGCCTCTCAGCCAAAATAAAGAGAAGAAATGATATGATCAGTACACTTCACATTTGACTGAAAAGCCATAAGTTGTTAAGTTGTTAAGGCCTGCTTTCTGAGGGAGAGACTTCAGATATTCTCTTCAGGGTGGTCCAGTTGGCATAGGGAGGTGAGAGTATGGGGGAATGGTGTGGTGGAAGGATCCCTGGACTTGGAGCCTGAACACCCAGTTCAATCTGGCTGCGCTCCTTAGCACCTGTGTGACTTTTTTTTTTTTTTTAACATTTGTTTTTGAGAGACGGGGAGGGGGAGGGGAGAGGAAGAGAGAGAGGGAGACATAGAATCTGAAGCAGGCTCGAAGCTGCGTCAGCACAGAGCCCAACATAGGGCTCAAACTCAAACCGCGAGATCATGGCCTGAGCTGAAGTCGGATGCCCAACCGACTGAGTCACCAGGTGCCCCTTGTGTGGCTCTTGATAGAACACCTCTCTGAGCTTCCCTCTTTTTTCCTGTAATGTGAGCAAGAACACACCTTACTCCCAGAATTGTAAGGATTGAATAGGTTAATATAAGTAATTGTCCCCAGCAAGGGAAGCTTTCCATAAAAGTTACTTTAAGTAGTTGAAATATTGACTGGGGAAACAGATGAGGAATTCTGTCTGTATCTTGCCGCTCTTGACCCTGGAGTAGAAAGCCTGCTTCCTGATGGGTACTCAAGCAGATAGAGTTCTGGGAATCTAGGGAAAACAAGGTGCAAATCCTTCCTGAGAAAGACAATAATAACGTCCATGGCTTGGGTCTTGGAAAGGCCCAGGAATGGCTGGAGTTTGAGTGTGTTGTCATACTTGTAGCCAGGTCTGCATGTTGACCTGAGCGCATTGTCAGTTAGGGATCTTGGTGACTGTCTGTTGCTCAGTAACTAAAGTGTTGTTTGGACCAAACTGTTGTTTCAAACTTTTCATGGCAGGTATTCCCTGTTGATTCTGAGCTCAGTGGTGTGCATTGATATCAACTACTATAAAATAACCACAAATTCATAGTGACTTAAATGAATCCACAGTGACTCAGTATACAGGTACTATGCTCTAGAAAATTCTAAAGCAATTATCCAATGTACTGCTAGGGAAGATTATTGCCTGTTATATTAGTCTCAATGATTTTTTTTCTAGCTCAAGTGTTCTCCTTGCCCTTGGACTCTTGTTTCAAGAATACATTAAGTTCTTTAACTAGAAACAGTTCTTTAATTTTTAATATGCTGCTTATTCAAACAGAAGTAAAGGAAAGTAAAAAATGATGAAGGAACATAGTACTTCTCCAAGTTTTTCCATAGATTCCTAGAACCCACAGAATCCATAGACCTTAGGGATTACCTAGACCGCTCTCTCCTCCTACTGTCTCTCCTTAATGCCCAGAGAGGTAAAAAAAAAAAAAAAAAAAAAAAGTTACACTGGACATTAATACAAAGTCATTCTCCTCATTGTCATTGCGATGCTTTTTCTTCTACCTCACACAGCCTTTAAATGAGTTCTCACAAAATTTGTTTTTTTTAATGTATATAATTTATTGTAAAATTGGCATACAACACCCAGTGCTCATCCCAACAAGTGCCCTTCTCAATGTCCATCACCCATCTTCCCTCTCCCCCACCCTCCCATCCACCTTTAGTTTGTTGTCTGTATTTAGTAGTCTCTTGTGGTTTGCCTCCTTCCCTCTCTGTTTGTATCCGTTTTTTTCCCTTCCCTTCCCCCATGGTCTTCTGTTCAGTTTCTCAAAATCCACATATGAGTGAAAACATGTGGTATGTGTCCTCTGACTGACTTATTTCACTCAGCATAATACCTTCCAGCTCCATCTACATTGCTGCAAATGGCATGATTTCATTCTTTCTCATTGCCAAGTAGTATTCCATTGAATATGTAAACCACATCTTCTTTATCCATTCATCAGTTGATGGACATTTAGGCTCTTTCCATAATTTGGCTATTATTGAAAGCACTGCTATAAACATTGGGGTACACATGCCCCTATGCATCATCACAGAATGGGAAAAATTTGTTTTTAAGTAAAGCTAAGTTCAGGAACAAAACAGTATTTTTCATTTTCTTGAAGAATTCATCAACCAAGATGATTTAGTTTCTTTTGTTTCCTTTGAGATACATTTCAGAATAGCACTGGTATACCATATGATCCAGCAATTCTGTTTCTGGATATTTACCCAAAATAATTAAAAGCCAGAACTTGAACAGTTATTTGTATACCTATGTTAATAGCAGCATTATTCACAATAGCCAAAATGTGAGAGCAGCTTATATTGACAGGGGCGCCTGGGTGGCTCAGTTGGTTGAGCATCTGACTCTTGATTTCTGCTCAGGTCATGATCACAGGGTCATGGGATCAAGCCCTGTGTCAGACTGAGAGTGGAGCCTGCTTAAGATTCTCTCTCTCTCTTTATCTCCCTTCCTCCCTCGCTCCCTTTCTCTCCTTCTGCCCCCTCTCCAGCTTGCTTTCTCTCTCTCTCTTAAAAAACAAAGTCCATTGACAGATGAATGGATAAACAAGATGTGGTATATACATGCAATGGAACATTTTTCAGCCTTAAAGAGGAAGGAAATTCTGACACATGCTATAACATAATTGAACCTTGAAGATATTATGCTAGGTGAAATAAGCCAGACACAAAAAATAAAGTACTGTATGATTCCACTTGTGAGGCGCCCAGCGTATTCATGTTCAGGGAGACAAAGGAGAATGGTAGTTGCCAGAGGCTGGGGGAAAGGGGAGAATGGGGAGTTAGTGTTTAGTAGGTACAGAGTTTCAGTTGAGGAAGATGAAAAATTCCTGTAGATGGATGGTGGTCATGGATACACCAGACTACCACTGTATTTAATACTGTTGAACTATATATACTTAAAAATGGTTTACAGAGCGCCTGGTGGGCTCAATCAAAAGAACATTTGACTCTTGATCTTGGGGTCATGAGTTCAAGCCCCACATGGGGTATAGAGATTACTTCAGTTTTTTTTTTTTAATGGTGTAAATGGTAAATTTTATGTTCTGTATATTTTGTCACAATAAAAAAATGTTGGGGGAGAAAAAGAGGTGATCTTCCAAATAAAGTCAAGACTCTGAAAGACTTAAAAAAAAAAACACAAGGAAGGGAACTAACTGGCTGAATGAGATGATAAAGTCTGGTGGAAGGAATGCTGGTCTAGGCTCTAATTCTGGTTCTGTCTTTAACCAGCTCTGTGACCTACCCGTTTGGCCATTAGTTTTGTCACTTTGTCATCAAAGTGAGGTTGTCGGCTAGGTCATGTCCAACCTTCCTGCCTGCTCTAGAATTCTGTGAGTCTACAAGTCCTTTGCAAAGAAATACTTTTTTAGGAACAACTACTCATGTGAAGGTTAGGAGCCAGACACATCTGTGAAATGAGGGCAGCTCAGTTCTCTAGGATTTGTTCTGACCAACCCTTGACTCAGGCATGTTTGAAAATATAGTAATCGTTGTAATCTGTCCTTCCTGCCATGCTGCTCGGAGGCAGGACCAAAACTCCAGAGTTGTCAGATTCTAGAGCTGTATTTTAATGTACCTGCTTTGATACCAGGCCCAGAGAAAGGGGCTGTTTCTCCCAATGCTTTTGACAGAGTGTGGCATCAGAAATCAGTTTCTGGGGGCACCTGGGTGGCTCAGTTGGTTAAGTGTCTGACTTCAGCTCAGGGCATGATCTCATGGTTCATGGGTTCGAGCCCCACATCGGGCTCTGCGCTGACAGTGCAGAGCCTGCTTTGGGTCCCCTGCCCCCCCCCCCCGCCCTGCCCCTCACCTGAGTGTGCTCTCGTTTTCTCGCTCTCTCCCCAAAATAAATAAACATTAAAAAAAAAATAGTTTCTGCCTTCAAAGATAGAGCTATTCCTCCTAAGTTGTCTTTATTTTCACTAATCAATGGAAAAGGGTTCTCTCTTACCTGGGCTAGTGTATCAGTTATGTAAAAGTTGTTTCTTTTGGCTTTGGAGCATATAGTTTTGTATGAAGTTAATCCTTCCTCTTAGGTTTCACGCAGCATCATGTTAGCAGAGCTTTGCTTTTATTAACCATACACAAGCTGATTGGCAGGCTGAAGCTTACCTTTAGCACACTGTGAGTGTCATGTGTGGGCAGCATGTGGATATGTTGGGTGAGAAGAGGTACAGACAGCCTGGCGTGAAAAATAGAGGCCATTGACTGTGCTGGTTGTTTATATGGATTATCTCCCATCTCTCGATAGCACTGTGAGTCATGGTGGCAACTTTATTCCTCAGAAGAGAAGATAGAGAGGTTCAGGAGGATTGCCACTCTCCCAAGGCCACCAGCAAGAAAGGTGACAGACCTTAGATCTGAACTTCTGTCTGATTGCAAAGCCTGTGTAGTCTTTCTGCTATATGACACTTTCTAATATAGGAAGACATGTAACCATGCTATTTGATAATGTAGAACTGAAAGATTATTCCAATTCAAGAAGGCAGTAATAGAATCACTAAGTAGTTTCTGTTTTTAATTTTTATCCCCATAAGGCTGAGATCTGAATAATATGTGACTGGTGAGCCATGTTTGTGATAGCTGTGACCAAAAAGCAGAACTATTCTTCCATGCCCTTGTATCTTAGGACAATAGAATATTCTATTCCTCTATAGAATAGAGGAGCAAGTGCTGTAGGCTGCTTAGGAGAGGGTCTCAGGTGGTTCAGAGCTATCCTAGGAGTCTAATGCTGGTAGTTCTTCATAAGTCTATTTATGGTGTCTTTTAGGAATGCTTATGGTGTGACCAGATACTCTTCTCATTTTGTTTGCACCTGTGTATTTCTAAGTAATAGTGACTCTTATTCCATCTATTTTTAACTTCTCCTCTAACACTGTAATTTATTATAGCATAGGACTTGGAATTTATCTTCCCTTCCTATTCCACTCATTAGTCATTCATATAGACTCTTAACAAGTCAAGAGAAATAGCAAGAATGCTATTTGATATTACTAGTTGAGGTTGTGTCCCTTTTGTGTGTTCCTGCCGCCCCCCCCCCCCCCAGTATTTTTTCTTAAGGCTAATGTGGTATCTGACAAATAATTTGTGTTCCATGGATGAATTTGATGAATAGGTGAAGGAGCTTGCAGTTTTATAGAGAATCACTGTTTAAGTCTTTGATAACATCTATGCTAAATGAATGTATATGTAATCTCTGTCTCTGTCTCTGTCTCTCTCTCTCTCTTTACTTTTGGTATTGGGGGAAAAGGGCAGATACTCAATTCCAGAATTAGTTAGACTTCTATTCGATAAATCAGTGTTTGGAGTGGTCATAATTTGATGGTGTTTGAAACCAATAAAATAATGATCTGCTTTTTAACAGGATTCGCTATGATTTGATGAGTGATTTGTCTATGATCATGCATTTAAGCTGTTGGCAATAATAGTAATATCTTTACTAAAGTGGAATTCAGTATGAGAAGATGCATCTGAGTTTAATGAAGTTCAAACTTAAAGGTATAGCCACTCCCATCTTCAAATACTCAAATAGTCCATATATATAGGAATATCACGCCCACCCCCATCTTTCCTTCTCATATTTTCCCACCGTAGGAGACCCCCATTGTCAAAGATGCCCTTTGTTTCTGGAGCAAAGCTTCAGAGGAGGAAAGAAGAGAAATTGGGAATTTTGAGGGCCTGTTCCTGGAACTATATAGCCTCCCTGTTAAAAAAATTTTTAGAACATATTTCTCTGTAGAAGCAGTATTATGGGAATAATTGGTTATATGATACTGTGAGCTCTTAATGGCTACTTAGGATACTTAGGTGTGTTTACAAATCACCATTCTATTAAGTTTTCCATGGCCTTCTCTCCCTCTTCCCACTTTTACAGTCCTACCTAGGATGAACCTCCTGGTGAGCTGCTAGGTCCTATGAAAGGTGGGCCTCCAGCTGATGTCAGCCCATTCTGATGTGCACGTTAGGGGTAGGGGTTCTGTCATCTTTATCTGTGTGTCTCTAGCTCCTAATTTGGTGCCTGGCACAGAGGACATGCTACCCAATGCTTGCTGAATTAGGTTAAATTTAAGGAAGAAAAACATTTACATTCTCTATTTTCGTCCTCATCAGTTTCTCAAGAACTTTCTTATCTAGAACTTGTCAGCATGAGAAGTAGAACATGGAGTGGGTTTATTCACTGATCCCTTTATTTACTTACTCAGCAAACATTTATTGGTCACCAGGCACTACTAGGCTCTAAAAACATGGCAGTGGACCAGTATGGTTCCATTGCCTGCTCTCTTGGAGCTTATAGTCTGGTGGGGGGAAAGAAGGGCCATCATCAGGAAGGCATTCACTGGGTCGGATGGGACGGTTACTGGAAATACATAAATGGCTATTTAAAAAATACAGGGACTGGCTTTGAATTAGCCTGTGTGTCTGATGGCAAAATCTCTTTTCTTCTCCTTTTTTTTTTTTTAATGTTTATTTTTGAGAGCGAGAGAGAGAGAGAGAGAGAGGTGGAGAGGCAGAGAGAGGGAGACACAGAATCTGAAGTAGGCTCTGGGCTCTGAGCTGTCAGCAGAGTCTGACACAGGCTCGAACTCACGAACTGCTAGATTGTGACCTGAGCTGAAGTTGGATGCTTAACCGACTGAGACACCCAGTCTCCCCACTTTTCTTTTTTTAAGTGTATTTATTTATTTTTGAGAGAGACATAGCACAAGTAGGGGAGAGGCAAAGAGAGAGTGAAACAGAGAGAATCCCAAGCAGGCTTCACGCTGCCAGTGCAGAGCCTGATGAAGGGCTTGAGCTCCCGAAGCTGTGAGATCATGACCTGAGCCGAAACCAAGAGTCGTACACTTAACTGACTGAACCACCCAGATGCCCCCAAAATCTCTTTTCTTAAATATCAGTGATGAAAAAGTGACTTTTACAATTATTTAGAATTGTCCTTGAAAATAAACTAATGAAAGATGCGATGTGGGCAGTCTTGTTTTTACATTTTGTTTGGTTACAGAGTAATGCCCATTTACTTTCTTTTTAAATAAAGTCTTAAAGTCGTAATCTGCAATATTAAAAAATAAACTTTTTCAAATATTCTGCTAGTAAATTATTAATTCTTTGAGTTTTCTATTAAGGCAAGCTATCAGTTTTCCTTGCGCCTGGTGACTAATTCAGTTGCATATTAATTTCTATTCATAGTTCCCCAATCTTAGGTAAAACTGAGCGGATTTAATGTGAATAGCTTCATCCGTTTCATACGGGTAAAAAAAAATCATGAAAAAGAAAGTTAAGAAAATCGTAACATAAAACCAGCAAGATAAAGGGTGATTAGGCTGGTGCCTGGGTTCAAAGAAAGTGAAATTTTTTCTTGATATTCTCTCTGTGATGCAAGATTTCTTTCCATAGATTAGTAAATTTACATGAGCTGTTTGAGGAGATTACATTCTTACAGTTCCCTTAAAGCTCTTTATTACGTACAGCCTGAAGCCCAGTCACTTCTTCACACTTGTTTCTGTGAGTAAATGCTTTATTAAATGTAAAGGGGCTTTCAAGATAAAAATAATTCTGTTTGTGGATTTTTGGGGAGCTTCTTTCTAAGACAAATGTGGGTAAACAGTACCTCCTGTCAAATCGGCCTATGTAAGGGATTCAAGCACACCTGGTAGCAAAGAGGTTTAACCTAGTTTCTCAGATAAAAACTTGAGGTGGAGGAAGGATGAGGAACCATCCAGGGTGAGCTGAAGAGCTGTCACCTTTAGCCTACTTTCCCTGTGATGGAGAACTTTATCCTCAGGTCAGTTAGCCTCCTCAGCCCATCTATTAAGGTTCTTGGTCACAAGGAACAGAAACTCACTTCATCTAGCTTAAGCAAAAGGGAGGATTTTTTTGCTTACTTAGCCACCTTGCAAAATGAGCTGGGATGACATGGGTCTTAAGGACCTTCAGAATGAGGGACTTGAACACAGCTGTAGGTCTCTGTTTGGCTCCTTCCCTCTTTCTTACCACCTTTTGTCTCTGCCTATCTGTTAGTGTCATCATTTTTCTCTTACCTCAGATGGGCTTTCTTTACAGGGAAGGTGGTGCCACATTCAGTGTCAACCTGTGGATGTTTTAAAGCCTGTGATCTGGGAGAAAACAGCTTGTGTTCTCTACAGTTTAAGTTTGAAAAATCTCAGTGAAGAATTCTGATTGGCCTGGCCTAGGTCATGTGCCTGTGACAGTTTGTACAGCCAAAGGGATGAGATATATGATAGGCTTGGCTTGTATCCCACACCCAGGGAGGTCACACAGACATTGCCCTGAGGGAATTGTTAAGAACAGCCAGAGCGGTTTCTTGCTTTTTTAGTCCATATAGGACCTAGTTCAAACAACTAGTTAAGATTCTTTCTCTAATTCATTGAAAATCATTTAAAGTATTTTGCTGTTGTTGTTTTTGTGAGGTTATGGACTTTACACCCAACTAACCTGTGGTTCCTCTTTGATTTTACTCTGTTTTTTCACAAGAGCTCAGACTAGCACTCTGTGCTATAGTGTGTTCTTGAGAATTATGGTTGATTTGACTAAATGAATACCACTGGACTAAGTAGTAAAACCTTGGTTTGCGAGCATAATTTATTCCAGAAACGTGCTTGTAATCCAAAGCACTCATATATCAAAGCGAATTTCAAGAACCATTGGCTCAGTTGTGATCATGTGGCATTCAGCATCTCATACCACTCTTATTGCAACACATTGCTCATTTATCAAGTTAAAATTTATTAGAAATGTTTACTCATCTTGTGGAACATATGCAGAACAACTTACTTGCAATCCAAGGTTTTACTGTATATGGAGGCATAGAATCATAAAACTTGAGTGGTGAAAGAGATACTAGATTCCATCTGCCTTTAATAGTTTCACATATATTATGGGGTCTCCGAAACACAAAAGACCCAGAGATAAGAGAGGGTGGGTACTTACAAATGTAGGCCCTATTCTGGGAACTGAGGATAGTGATATGAAACAGATAAAGGTCCTTGCCCTCGTGACAGTAAATTTTTTCTTTCAATATTTTATTTATTTTTGAGAGAGAAAGAGACAGAGTACAAGTGGGGTGGGCAGAGAGAGAGAGAGAGGGAGACACAGAATCAGAAGTAGGCTCCAGGCTCCGAGCTGTCAGCACAGAGCCCGACACGGGACTCGAACCCACAAACTGCGAGATCATGACCTGAGCTGAAGCCGGACGCTTAAATGGCTGAGCCCCCCAGGCAGCCCCCAGGCGCCGCCCCCCCCCCTTATATTTACCTAAAGAAAAATATTTATGTATTTATTTTTTTTACCTTAAGAAAAATCTTGACAGGCTAACTAAGGATGCCAAATTTCTTTGGTATTTGGCTGAAATCATACCAGGTTAGAACTTATCTTTTAAGAGTGGGCTGGCCCAAGGGCGCCTTGGTGGCTCAGTCGGTTAAGCTTCCGATTCTTGGTTTTGGCTGAAGTCATGATCACAGTGTTGTGAGTTCGAGCCCTGCATCAGGCTCTGTGCTGGTGACGTGGAGCCTGCTTGAGATTCTGTCTCTTCCTCTCTCTGCCAATCCCCCATTCACACTGTCTCTCTGTCTCTCTCTCTCTCTCTCTCTCTCTCTCAAATAAAATAAACCTTAAAAAAAAGAATGGGCCGACCCAGGAACAGAACTGAAGCTCTGATTGTCAATATGTATCTTTGAATAATTGTTTAAGAAGCCAAACAAATTATTAGAGAATGATGTTTGTTTAGCAGATAAAATCTTTTGAGGTATGGTGTCTGTTGGAGAAAATAAATAAAAAGAGGTCTTGGTGGTGAGAATGACTAAGAGCTCAGTCTTTGAAACTGACAGACTAGGACTCAAATCTGAGCACTCTGCTTGCTGATTTGGTATTTCAGGCAAGTTGCTAAATCTCTTCTAGCCTCACATTCCTCAGCTGTAAAATGAAGATATCTGTTTCTTTATGGCTTCTTGGTGAGTGTTAAGTGAAAGTTAAACAGTTACTTTTTTTAATATTTTTTTTATTGTGGTAAAATGCACATAGTATAAAATTTACAGTTTTAACTGTTTTTAACTATACAGTTCAGTGGCATTAAGTACATTCATATTATTATGCAACCGTCACCACCATCTATCTCCAGAACTCTTTCATCCTGCAAAACTGAAACTCTATACCCATTAAACACTAACTCCTCATTCCCCTCTCCACTCAGCCCTGGCAACCACCATTCTACAAATAGTTACTTTTTTATAAATGGTAAGATCTCAAGAAATGTTAGCTGTTATCCCTCTAGATCAGGAGTCAGCAAACTCCAGCCCACAGGCCATGTTTGGCCAGCAGCCTGTTTTGGTAGGGTCCTTGAGCTAAGAAAGGTTTTTTATATTTCTAAAGGGTTGTAAAAACAAAGCAAAAACAAAATAAGAAGAATATGCCACAGAATATGTAGCCCACAAAACCTAAAATATTTACTATCTGGTCCTTTATAGAACAGAAGCTGTTCTAGATTTAATGTATGTATATATTTTATCATGGGGTTCTTTATGAATCTGATTAAAAATGAGTGTGTATGTGTACATACTCTTCCACGTATCTTATGGGGGTTATATGAACCTTTACCCTAGACCATGAATTCTTAGTGGGGCCATGTTGCCCCAAGGGAATGAAATTGGTTCTTGAAGGATAAGAAATGTTAGATATTATAAGGATTTGCGGCCTTCCAAAGAACCACAGTATGTAAACAGATATATAGTGTACCTCTGGTATTAAAATTTCTTGGGGAGAGGGGCTGGGGTGATTAGAACAAATGTCTAGTTAGGTGGTTAGGCTTGTTAGGGGAGTGATAATGATAAAAAGTTTTAGAAACACTGCCCAAGACTGAATTCTGGAAAGAAAGACATGCGTCTCTTTTAGTCTCTGAATATACCAGCATTTAACAGCAGATCTAGAATATTTTCTTTGATCTGTTAAATTCGTTGTAGCATAGTTGAGTGAATGAAGCCTCTGATCTAGCTCAGTGATCCATTCTGTCTAGAAGTTGCTTTCATAGCAAACTGTATAGCACTAGAAATTTTTAAGTTCTTTTTAACCTTAAATAAGTTAGTCAAATGATTAATCTTTCTGATATAACAGATGGTTCTTGCTTACTAGAATAGCATTTTTATTCTTATTTTTTCTTAGATTTGTTTTTTACGCAATAAAATGAGTGTAGGTGTAAAGACCTCTAACCTTATATCTCTCTGTAACAGTTACATCAACTCTAAGTTGAAAAGAAAACACAGATATATCATTATTTTACCTGAAAAAATTAAGTCGGACTTAGAATATACAGATTTTGATAGCAGGCCACTGAAATGTCAGGAACTTAAGTGATCCTGATCTTGCCTCACAGGCAAAGACTGTCTTAGGTATCTCTGTATCCCGAGAGTCTAGGACATGGCAGGTGATTGGTGAGTGTGTTTCTGGTACTGACTGTCTTGGTGATATTTCTGTACATGCTTCATGGTATCCTGGGGTTGTTTCTACTAGCAGGTTACATTCCTGTAGATACAGTTCTACCTGTCTCACTTGGGTCCCCAGGACCAGTTGGTCTTTCCGCCTCTGTCAATAGAGTTTGAGGAAGATGAACAGCAGGGCATTGTTCAAACAGCAGTCATTGCACAGAGAAAGTTTTGATGGTATAACAAATGCTAATGTAGTAGTGCCCAGCTCTGTGGCTGACTGAAGAGTGTGGTGTGGTGAATGGTACCGAAAAAGGCAGAACCAAGGCTTCATGCCCCATCTGGGTTGGGAGCTAGAAGTGGTGTCGGGAGAGGGGGACCTTCCATTCCAGCCTGAGTCTCTGAGGGAACAGCCTACAAGACCCAACAGGCCATTACTCAAATAGCTCTACTAATGTTTCCCTTGGGAATCAGGAGCTATCTACCAAGAAGACCTTTATGAACATAAAACTTGTCTCCTAGTACATATTCTTTTTAACATTTCTATGTGTCTACCATATATATATCTGCTTTCATATAAAAATATCAAAAAACATTATAAAACTTCATAGGGAATTAATATTCCAGAAGAATTAACATTCATCCATATCCTGAGCCCATTATTTAATGAATCCCTGGGAAGTCTTACATTATAGATGGAGAAGCATAGTTAGGCTATTGATTGGGCATTAGCCACTTGGGCCAGTCAGATCTTGGAAGTTGAAGTGTTGTCACATAAAATGATAAAAACCAAGAACTAGCTTCAGAGGCAGTGGCCTATGGTTAGAATGACAAAGTGATAGCCCTCTTTGGGTCTCCTTGGTTTATGTCCCAGAGTTTGTAATCAGCTGCTGGAGTGGAGTTTCTGGGAACCCTTTGTCCTGCTCTCAAAGATGAGAACTCTGGTGACCGTGGCAGTCCCAGTGACCCTGAAGTCCTTCTGCACCTCTGCAGAGCTCCATGCAGCCCCAAGAGGCCCACCACTATTTTTGCTGAGGGCCAGGGTGGAATTAGGCCTTCTCAGAATAGAGGCAACAGTCTCTTTGCAGTAAGAGTCCAAATGTTCCGAAACCTATATATGTGAGGGGCACACTTAATTGTATTACTGTTCATGGTCCATTGTTGGTTTGCAGGTATTTCACATGTCTCAAATTTGAATCAAATGTATGATAACCTCCAATCTTACAATTATCCTTTTCTATAAACCTTAAATGGCCTAGTTTCACTATGACATTTTAGTGGAATTAAACTTGAACTAAAAATTATGTAATTAATTACAACTACTAATTGAATCTAGCCTGTAACTTGATAACACAAGGCCCCCAGCTGACAGGTGGTTAATCCCTACTGCATAACTTATTCATATGTGTTCCTCAAGATAGGATTTAAAACAAGACTTTTGGTAAAAATCTCAAGTGAGTGTTATTTGGTGTCCAGGCTGGAAAACCAGTGACTTCCACCTCCCAAGCCCTCAGCCTGAGGTCCTGGTCTACCTTCAGGTAGACTTCCCTCTATGAAAGTCTTGGAACCCATGAGGCTTGCACATTTACATATTCTAGTTACTGTGTGGACACAGTCATGGAGCTATTTTCAGACAAGATCAGTGTAGCCGTGCCCATTGATTTACATTCTGAGCTTCTGGGGATGGACTGAAATTACTAGGAATAACCATTGTTTGATGACTACCTTGTAAGTGCCATGGTGTAGTGGAAAGGCTTCTTTCTCAAAATGAGTGTGTGATAATATAATTTTCAATATAAATGAATGTGAACTTTTAAAACATGCTACATTGGAGGGGCGCCTGGATGGCTCAGTCGGTTGACCGTCCGACTCAGGCTCAGGTCATGATCTCATGGTTTGTGGGTTTGAGTCCCGCGTCAGGTTCTGTGCTGACAGTTCAGAGCCTGGAACCTGCTTCAGAGTCTATGTCTCCCTCTCTCCCTGCCCCTCCCCCAATCACACTCTGTCTCTCTGTCTCAAAAATAAACAAATATTAAAAAATTTTTTTCAACATGCTACATTGAATAAAGCCATGGTCAGAAGATGAATGCCAAGCGGAGATGGTGTGCAAAACTTATTTCCAGACTATCTGAAGCAAACATATGGTGCCACTGGTCTAGTTGAGTGTCACTATGGTGGAGAGGAAAGGCGGTAGGTTTTGGAGTCAGATAGACCAACGTTGGAAATTAGCTGTGTTCCTAAGCAGGTTGGTCTTCATCCAGTTTTTACTCATTCAAAAGAAAGAGGGGGAAGGCTAATAATTCTCTACATCATCAAGAAGTTCCTGGCACATGAAGTTCCTGGCACATAGAGGGTGTTTTTAGCAGTCTTCTCTGTTGGGGCAATCTCTTCCACTCTTCTCTCCCCAAAAGAAGAAGGAATGACTTGTCTTACTCTACTGAGTCAGGGTTTAAATTTAGTAAGATCCCAGAGTCAGTACATATATGTTTTAAATGGTTATGTGAAATGTGCCTAATATTTGAAATGAGCCGTACATGATTCATGTTTTTAGCAATCTATATATTCTGCCCAATTCTAAAAAAAAATTTTTTTATAAGACAGTTAATTCATTTCTTAGTCACACTATGAACTCCCAGGACCTTATCCCACGAATGCAGTCCTGGTTAGAGCTCTTCATAGAGCCTTGAATGTTTCAAACCCACTAACCTCATTTTGTACATTTCCCAAAAGCACGCACGCACACAAACACACACACACACACACACACACACGCACGCACGCACATACATACATGCAATTTATGATCCAACTTTTGGGAACAATGTTAAAACAAACAAACAAAATTCTTAGAAAGTTGTGAGGTGCCTAAAATAGTTTGATTTTTAAATGGTTTAGGAGCTTTTCCCATAAGACATGGTGCTTGCTGCTATAAATAGAGGCATGCATGTGTGTCCAGAGTATTCTCTGTAGTCCCAGTGCTTAAGAGGATCAAGAAGTCAGTTGTATTATCTTGATATCCAAAGTCCAGTGTGAGCTTTTAACCTTGTTAACTCTAAACTTAAAAAAAAAAATTATTTTAACTTCACAAAACCTCCCAATTGAGAACATTTCACATGAGAAGTTTTCAGATATCTTGTCACTTTCCTTTTTTTTTAATTAATTAATTTATTTTGAGAAAGAGAGCATGCAGGGGAGGGGCAAAGAGAGAGAGAGAGGGAGAGAGAATGAATGAATCCCAAGCAGGCTCCACACTGTCAGCGCAGAGCCTGATGTGGGGCTCCAACCCATGAACCATGAGTTCATGGCCTGAACCGAAAACAAGAGTTGGCTGCTTAACTGACTGAGCCACCAAGGCGCCCCCTTTCCTTTATTAAGGGCAAAACAACTAGTCCCCTACCCCCTTCACCATTTGCATCGCCACTAGGATTTTCTAATGGGCTTTGATAATTGTTAAAGCTGGGAGTTGGGTACATGGTATATATCTACTTTCATACTTTTTTCTATATAAATTAGAGCAGATGCATTTTTAATAACTCAGACGAGCCAGAATTCACCTTTTTTTTTTTTTTTAAATCTATGACTGGAGTAAGGTGGTGGTATTATTTTCTTCAGTCTCTTTGGGTTGTTCAAGGTAAGGTATTGGAAAAGAAAAGAAACTAAAAATAATTAGGTATGAGATCCCCAAAGTGTACATACTATTTTAAGATTTCTCCAATATCAGTTCTCTAATAAGCTGAGAGTTTCCAGTCTGAAGCTACCTAAAAACTTCCGGAAAATGTGGGTAAGAACCATATTTAAGTATGGCAAGATGACCAGTGTAGTGTAATCGAAGGGCAGAGGACTTGGAATCACACGTGAGAGCCAAGGCCTGGCTTTGCCACTTACTAGCTAAAGGGTCCTTGGACATACCACCCAACCTTTCTAAGCCTGTTTCTTCAGCTATAAATTGAAGACAGTATGTGTTCTACCCCTTAGGAGTTTCTTTTTAGCTATTACTATTATACAGAGGCTGGTGAGTTACCCATTTGTCTAATGTGCACCATCATCTGTTGAACCTAGAAACTGGGAATATGTAGCAATAAAAGCAATCACATAGGTAATTTATTCTCAGGTAGCTCATAGACAAATGAAGGGAATACAAAAATACACAGAAAAACAAATACCACTTTTGAAGATATTTTTAAAGAGTGCAAAATATGCCCAGTACCAGCTGAATGCATGTATTGAAGAAAACAAACAAAAATGGTCCACCATATATGCAAACAAAACTAATTTCTAAGTATCTTCAGTTTGTCAAAGGTCTTTAAACTTCCTATCCATCTATAGCCTTACCTTGATCATATTTTCTCTAGATAAACTCACTTGGTATAAGAAGCTGTATAGCTACTTAAAAAATATTGTCCTACAAGAGGTACATGACTGCATTCTCCTTTCCACAGAAAAGCAAATAGATGCCCCTTCAACTCCCCATCAACTCCCCACCCCTACTCTTAATCCCCTTCATCCCTTCCCAAGTATAATCACTCTTTCCTTTTGGTATCTGCCCTTCCATACCTTTTCTCTTTCTTTACACATGCATATATGTATCCAGAGAAAATACATAATGAAGCATCTGTTTTTCTTTTGTTTTAAACAAGTGTTGTTACATTAAGTGGAACATCCTGCAACTTGCTTTTTTCACCCAACAACATGTCCAGGAGAACTTTCCATGATCTGGCTCATTCATTTTAACCTCTCTGTGTCCTGTTCTGTACTGGTTTGTTTCACCATTTGTCTACTGATGGACAGCTAGGTTGTTTCCAGATCCAGACCATGCTGTCTACACATGTTTGTAATATCCTATTGAAGCATCTATGTAAATTCTTCATGTGTTCTTTTTTTTTTTTTTTTTAATTTTTTTTTCCAACATTTATTTTTTGGGACAGAGAGAGACAGAGCATGAACAGGGGAGGGGCAGAGAGAGAGGGAGACACTGAATCGGAAACAGGCTCCAGGCTCTGAGCCATCAGCCCAGAGCCCGACGCGGGGCTCGAACTCACGGACCGCGAGATCGTGACCTGGCTGAAGTCAGACGCTTAACCGACTGCGCCACCCAGGCGCCCCTTTCATGTGTTCTTTAGGGTAGGTATCGAGAAGTAGAATTGCTGTGTTATAAGCTATATATTCTAAAATTCGACTAGTTAATGGCAAATGGCCCTTCCAAGTAAAATGAACACTATTTTTCACACTTCAGTTTTTGGCCCACCTCCTCTGAGCCACTTAAATAGTTAAAGATTTGCAGAGTATTGTGATAGTGGTCTAGAGTAGAGCAGCGCTTCTTAAATTTAATATGCAGAATGATTACCTGGGGGTTTTGTTACAATTCAGATTATGATGTAGTTTGAAATGGGGCCCACGATGCTTCATGACTTAAAAGCTCCCAGGGAATACAGACACTGCCGATCAGGGACCACACTTAGAGTAGCAGGAATTTAGAGAGCAGATCTCACTCCAGCTTGTTTCTCTGTATTGCCGAAAGTTACAGTTTTTATGGGAGTGTATGTCTGTGCCTTGACATGTGGACATGAGCTGTGTCCAGAGGAGGCTCTGGTTTGCCAGAGTATTTAAGCCCTGGCCCTAGAGGTCTAGATCTTAAAGCCCTGTGAACATGTATAGTAAAATGTTGACGGTTGTTGAAACTGGGTGATGGGTACATATAGGTTCCTTGTACTGTCGTCTCTACTTTTGTGCAGAGCATTTTGTAGAGATGTTCATAATATAAACTTTAAAACAAAAGAAAGATCCTTTGAAAACTGAGTTGTTCCTAAGAATTTTCAGCTTGGTACATGCTGTTATGCTTTTCCTAGATTTCCTCTGGTAGATGATTTGAAAGTATTTTATGTTAAAAATAAGTGCAAGGGGCGCCTGGGTGGCGCAGTCGGTTAAGCGTCCGGCTTCAGCCAGGTCACGATCTCGCGGTCCGTGAGTTCGAGCCCCGTGTCAGGCTCTGGGCTGATGGCTCGGAGCCTGGAGCCTGTTTCCGATTCTGTGTCTCCCTCTCTCTCTGCCCCTTCCCCGTTCATGCTCTGTCTCTCTCTGTCCCAAAAATAAATAAACGTTGAAAAAAAAATTAAAAAAAAAAATAAGTGCAAAAAGAACTTTGTTCTGTATCTACCTACCTTAGCAGCTACAGTCAGATTCCCCCTTCCCTATTCAGAGAGGATGCCTTCCTCATTCAGAGAGGATGCCGCGAAATATGACAGATACCACGATCACAGCATGGTAGTGTGTGCGTGTGATAGCATGATAGCTCTGGAGGTACTTTGAGAGCCTCAAGGGTCAGAATGTGCATGTGCTGGTTGACTGGTGGTTATTTGGAACACTGTTGGCAGGATTCTGAGGTCTTCTCAGGATTCAGCAGGAAAAAAAAAAAACTCTTATGATTCATTATTAGCAATGTCTGTCAGGTGTGCTGGATTAGAGAATGATAACACAAAGGCTGTCTGTGGTTGGTTGACTGTAACTCAGTGAAAGCACTTGTTTTGTAGTTGAGAAAACAAGGCTCAAAGAATTTCATTGATCTGCTGTGGGTTCGCGGTTAGCGGAAGAACTAAGCCTCCGGATTCCTAGTCCGGTTTCTTCCCGCCGTTCCATTCTGATAATGGAAATCCAGTTATGCTGAAGGGAACTTGCATATTGAAGCCTTTCGGTAGAGTAGAAGGAGCCGTTTGTCTTTTAACTGGGTGATCTTCGGCAAATGGCTTAATTGTAAGGAAGAGTATAGTTTCATCTTACAGAGGTAATTGCTGTCTTTTTACTTGAACAACTAGGAAGCTCAGAGCCGAACTTGCACCTTTGCAGTAGCCACTCTCTAGTCCCCCTTGGCCTGCATAATTGTATTCTAATCCTCCTTTCTCCTCCAGCCGGCCTCTGCCTTCATTTCCTAATCTGATTCCATATTTTGTAGCTCTGATGTATTTGTTTCATTTTTATTTGTTTTATTGTATGTCTTTACCATAAGCTGCCTCAAATATTTGTGAAACAGATGGTATATGAATAAAGAACATTGGAATGTTTGAAAGAGTTGTTATTGACAAGACTGATGAGGATGAAAATAGTGTCCTAGTTCTGAGAAAATGTTGGTGTCTGGGGTATCCACTCTCTTTTTCTCCCTGGTCCTTAATGGACCCATCTTGCTCACTTCCACCCCCTTTCTCTCACTGTGGCTTTGCACCCCGAGCAGTGATGGCTTCATCTCCAGCCTCACCTGAATTTACAGATACATGTCCATATTTCTGACTTCCCTCTTACCAGATGGCTCCATCTGAATATCCCACAGGTACCTCAGCTCAGTATGTTCCAAATGAAGCCCTCATCTCCAAAAACGAAGCATCCTTTCCCCAAAACGCCCTGTGCCTGGATTCCAGTGACACCACCATTCACCTCGTTGCTACAGTCAGTGACCTGTGCTCACTTTGTACTTATTACATTCTATAATCCACTACATCTAATCAGCATCTGAGACCTGTGACTTTCACTTCTGCACAATTTTGGGGCCTATTTGCTCTTCTCCATCCTTTCTCTAAGACCCTTTGGGGTTTTCTTTATTATAGTAATGAACACTCAGTCTCCTTCCTGTTTTGTTCCCCCATTCCAGCCCATCCTATGTCCTGAAGTCAAAGGTCTGCATTTCTCTTCAGGCTGAGGTTCAAGTTACTTAGGCCTTTCATACACTTGGCTTTGCTAAGCTTATTAGTCTTATGTTTTGCTGTTCCCCAGTCTTGCCCAGAATGACCTTCTCTTTCCTTGTCCTTTGATGCACTCCAGTCTGCCTTTTTAGACTTGGCTCATCTCTCTTTCTCAGACTTCTTCAAGCTTGTTGCTTCTCAAGATCCTGTACACATCTCTATTGTAGATCTTACTGCTCTGCGACACATTCTGGCATTTGATTGGATGCTGTTTGAGGGTCTGGATTGTGGCTTTTGAGTCTGTACCTCTTGTGTTTAGCACTGTATGGATGACACATATTGTAAATGCTCATTAAAATGTTTGCTGAATGAAGGCATTACATTCTTGGAACTCTTTTAGGAAACAACACTAGTAATAGTAGTCACATCAACAGCTATTACTACCATTATTTATTGAGCTCTTACATGCCAGATACTCTTCCAAATGCACAATCCTTTGTGGTTAGAAATTAAGCTAGCCTTATTTTACAAATAAGGAAACTGAGACACAGAGTTAAGTAACTTGTCAGAGTTTACCCAGACATAAGTGGTGGAGTCAAGATTTGAACCTAGGTTCCTTCTTGACCGTCACATATGTTGTTGTCTATGAGACCTTATCTGTGAGAAGGCAGGACTTCACCCAGTAGTTACTTTTTGAAGTCACTTCTACTAGTGTGTGATTTTGCAGTATAGGAAAACAAGAGGATATTGGAAACCTAGTGAATGTCACTGATGCCATGTGAGCCCTATATAACAGGCTCTTCGCTTCACTCCCTTCTATTCTGGACTCTTCACTCTCCTCAGCTGTGTGGATTGGAATAAGGCTGCTGCCACAATTCTTTGCTTTTCTAGAAAGCACACGTTATGGAGCTCCTCCAGAAAACTGTGTTCAGCACTGTATTAAGGAGAGGTGGAGAATGGCAGGCTGCCCTCACCCCAGCGTATCAAAAGAGATTTGTTTCTCCCCTTAATCATCAAAGTCAGGACTTCCTGGAAGGGAGGGCCAGAAGTGAGAAGTCTGAGATAGTGAATGGAGCTGGACGAGTATTTGCCTTTGTCAGATCACTTACGCAAGTGTGCTCGACACGTTACAAGTATGACAAAGGGCTTCCAGAGCACTTGTTTTTTAGAGTACTCAGACTGCAAGGAATTACGATTGAGCTAATGCATTGCCATGATGTGAAAAAAAATTATTTAAGCCTAAGGAGTTACATTAAGAAATTCAAACAAGAAAGAGAATGTGGCATGAAAATGAAATGATAAAAGGAATTGTAAGAAATTGTAGGGATAAGGCCAGTTGATCATTTATCCATTTGTAATGATGTTTCTTTCTGCTGTATAAATAAGCCCCTCTTTGATTTCGTGGACTTGGTTTTTATGTTGGGAATTTAAACTTACCTAAAGTCTGTTGTTGTTGTTTTTAACTAATTGATTTTAGACATTAAACACTACATTTTAAAGCTACATATTTGGAAATTTTTCTGCTTAAAATCTTAACCTTTTTCTTATGTTTCCATTTGAATGTATAATCTGGACTTGAACTTTATATAGGAGCAATTTATGTTTCTTTAGCACTTCTGCTTTTTAAATTACTTACAAATCTAATAGATCATTTTATCTTAGCCAAACATTTAAGTTTTATAGTCTGGGTGTTATAATAGTGATTGTTCCTTCTTAATGATATACAGAAATGGGACTGATCTGTTTTACTAATCAGCACACAGAGCAGTTAAATGGCTCAGTTATAGGAGCCGGGTCAGTATCTAGGAGGTGTAAAGATTGGCCAGCTGTCTTTTTGCAGTTTGCATGCTCCCCACCTCAGTGAAGGGATTTACAGGTGTATTGACATGGTTTGGCCTACTGGGTGGCAATCACATGATTCGCAGTTTTTGAGAATCTGATTGAAACTGTAACAGAGTCAGCAGGGCTCCCCCAAGCACCTCCTTGTTCCCTGGCTGGCATTATTTAAATTCTGGAAGTTGTGAAGCAGGAACAAGGTCTTCTGCCCATTTGTTAATAGATGGCCTGGCCAGTGACATTATTGAGAGCAGGTATTTGGAAGGATAAAAGAGAAGGAAAGAAAGGGAAATGTAGGGATTATCTTATTGTGATGATAATAGTACAGTGCACTGTGTACAACAGACGTAGTACTAAAGTACTTATCCTTAAAGGGAAGAGGAGAGAGAATCTTTCACAGAATCACAGGGAAGAGATACTTGCAAAAGGGTGAATTTGAAATCTTTCAGATACCGTGTGCAAGCATGGTAAAGACCAAACTCTGCAGGGGCTGGGCCTTCTTCCTTCCGCAAATGGAATGTATACACTGAATAAAACTTACTAATGGGGAAAACTAAGGCTCACAATATTCGTTATTTAGCAAACATTTTTGAGTATCTCCTATTGGACAGGCATTGTGTGGGCACTTGTGATATAACTTGTGAATGAACAAAACATAAAAATCTCTACCCTTGAAGAGCAAACATTTTAGGGAAGCAGAAAATAAATACATAAAATCTATGACTTAGAACCTTTTGGTTCTGTGGTAGAAACAGAATTAAGCTGGTTTAAGCAAAATGAATTGCTGCAGGGATGTTTCTGATAGGCCATCTTTGGGACAGATGTCTACTCCAGATCAATCAGATATGGACCCAGAGACAGGGTTCCAGGACATAAACATAGCCCCTAAGAGCCCATTCCTGAGATGAAGAGGCAGTTCTTGAGAGTGTGGAGAGTAGTGCACTACTGAGAGTCTCAAAAATGTGTCTATTAGAGGATTTCTATTTTTCCAGTTCTGTTGCTTTCTTTCATTACCAAGGATGAGTCTTCCAATGCAAATAAGCTGATAGGATTTGAAATGTACTGTCTTAAAAACTCCCAAGTTTGTGGGGCGCTTGGGTGGCCTCGTCAGTCAAGTGTCTGACTCTTGATTTGGGCTTAAGTCATGATCTTATGGCTGTGAGATCAAGCCCCGTGTCGGGCCCCATGTTGTCCCCCACCCCTCACTCCCACACTGAGCGTGGAGCCTGCTTAAGATTCTCTGTCTTGCCCTCTGCCCCTCCCTTGCTCGCTTGCTCTCTCTCAAAAAAAAAAAAAAAAAAAAAGGCTTAAAAACTCCCAAGTTCAAGACTGCTTACTAAAGCTGTAGGTAAATAGGGAAAGCAAGAACATAGGAAGCAGAGAAAAAGATTGAAATTGCTGAGAAGAGAACCTAAGTTATCCGAAAGGTTTTGCAAAGTTTACCTCCTTGAGCAAATGTTTTAGTAGTTTTGGGTAGTAGTCTTTCTAACATGAATTTCTCACTTTCCTACTTCTTAATAATGAACATATTTTAACTGTAATACATTGATTACCTAAGGCTCTTTTCAAGTTTTGTAGACCTGTTTTTCCCTATTCTAAATGGTCTCAGGCTTCTTGCTTTTTAATTTCTGCAGCTGTTCCTTGGATTTTGAAATGTCTTTCCACCATGTCATTTGCTACCAGTCCTTCTCAGTTGTTCTGTGACTGCCTATGGGAGTTCCTTCTCTCCTCCCATAGTGTATAGTTGCTGCTAATTAAGCCACTTCCCACTTGGGTGTCACAGGTGCTGTGGGAAATGCAGTAGACCTCAGGGTGAGTCTTGAGAGTCCGCTAACTCGCCAGGATATGCAAACAAACCATTTAAACTTCTCAGAGTCTTCTCTTCCTAATTTATAATGTTGGAATACAGGTACTTTCTCTATAGGATCGTAACCAAAGGAGCAAATGAAATATTTGCCAAAGTACTGTTAAATGTGTAAAAAAAAAAAAAAAAAAAAAATCTGCAAATAGAAGCCACTGCTACTGCTGTCACCAATATGATGGTCTCTGTTCTCTGGTTTTGCTTATCCTGCCACATCCCATTTCCCCGAGAGAACTAGAGAGTTTCTGGTAAATCACTAGACGTGTTCCCTAGGTTTGGCCAGTCATACTTGACCAGTCCTGAATCCTACTCTGTGGTTGTGTTCCTGCAGACCAAAGATGTAGACTTCATTTTCTGATGTCAATTATACACCCACCCACCACATCCCTTCTTATGAGACATGGATTTTCTTGGCATTTGAGCTGAAGAGGGAGACAGTCTTCCTATTCTACTTATTGAGGGATGTGGAGAAGGGAGTTGTTTCTCTTCCGGGGGTAGCTGGACTTTGCCTGGTTTGTGTGGGCCTCTAGTCTACAACAGCTGAATTGTGGAAAAAAAATATATAGTGGCTGCTGCTATAGGCAGTTACCACTTTGTTAGAGATAAAATATGAAAAGATGGTTCATTCATCCTTATTTTGTGGTTTTTGCCTAATAGATAGTAAGCATGGCAGAGACATAGTCCTCTTGGTTCATGTGGTTTTGTGACTGAGGTGAAATCATTTTTGATCTTTGAGGCTGTGGTTTCTCTGTCTGTAAAATGGACTTGAGAGCAAATCAAGGAATGGCCTTAAAACTGAATACCCTTGTTTGATCATGGCTTTACCATTTAAGAGTTACAGGTTCTTAGTAATGTTTGCCATGTCTCCATAACTTTGTTTTTGTGGCTTCAGCCTTTTAAAGATACTTATTGATCTCTCAAAAGCCTCAAAGTGAAAGTGTGATGCTCCACCACTAGAGGGCAGTGCTGCCTTAGTCACATGATCTCAACCTGCAAATAGCTGAATTTGAAGCTCCTCCCTTGAGTCTTCCACTTAAAATTTCTATTAGTTCTTTATATATGTTAAATATATATAATAAATACAAAATACAATAAATGTACAGAATACAATAAATAACTGTATGTAAGTAATATGAAATGATCTTTTTTTTTAAGTTTATGTATTTGTTTTGAGAAAGACAGAGCATGAGCGGTGGAGAGGCAGAGAGAGAGGGAGAGAGAAAATCCCAAGCAGCCTCCATGAGGTCAGTGTGCAGAGCCTAATGTGGGACTTGAACTCACAAAACCGTGAGATTATGACCTGAGCCAAAATCAAGAGTTGGATACTTAATCAGCTGAGCCACCCAGGTGCCCCAATATGAAATGATCTTTTAAAAAATACTTAACTTTAAAAAATAAATATTTAGCATATAGCTCTTTGTCATGGTCTTCACCAACTTGGCCTGAATCCTAGAGTAAACCACCTGTCCCATACTTTTGTGGTTTGTCGTCAGCCTTTAGAGGAGCTTAGGATCATAGCACCTCTTCCTACATTATCTACATCACCTAGGTTTCTTCTCCCTGCTTCATTTATGGAGATGCGCTGTGTCTGGACTAGGATGCTTACATTAATGGAGATATTCTTGGGAAAGTTTTCAACTTTCCTTGTTCCTTTTTATGCAGAAGGTAAAGAGCTGAATAAACATTTATATAGTGCCCTAATGCTACTAAGAATATAGAAGCACCTTTTTCTCTTTTCCCTGCATCATAAGGAGGTCCTTTCTCTATCACCTGATTGGAAAGATGAAGTGTAGCCCTTCTTTGTGTTTTTCTCAAGTCAGAGTGTATTGTTTTTCTTTTTCATAGACTGACAAAGGTATCATAAGAACTGAGGATCTGACATTTGCCCACATTTCAGATTGTCTTTTTTTTTTTTTTAATTTTTTTTTTTCAACGTTTATTTATTTTTGGGACAGAGAGAGACAGAGCATGAACGGGCGAGGGGCAGAGAGAGAGGGAGACACAGAATCAGAAACAGGCTCCAGGCTCTGAGCCATCAGCCCAGAGCCTGACGCGGGGCTCGAACCCACGGACCGTGAGATCGTGACCTGGCTGAAGTCGGACGCTTAACCGGCGGCGCCACCCAGGCGCCCCTCAGATTGTCTTTTTTAAGATAAATTTCTAGAAGTGGAATTAATGAGTCAAAAATCATAAGTATTAGGACACCTGCTAATTATTGCTAAATTGCTTTCCAAAAAGGTTGTACTAATATATATCCCTCCAGCAATCTATGAAAGTATTTTTTCATTGTACCACACTCCAGAATTGGATTCCTCTTTCTACAGCCTTCTTTTAAAAAACATTTTAAAACTGTAAACATTTTTTCTATAAACATTCAAATACTGGTGATCAGTATTTCCAAAAATGTATTACTAAGTTAATGAGAAATTAAAAAATTGTTCAGTGGTCCAATAAATTTTTTAAATGTTGCATACTTGCTCCTTTTTGAAGATTTATGAAGCACACATGCATGTTAAGGCTCTGAGAAGTCATGTAGTAAAGAAATCTATTTAACTCGGTGTTTCCCAATATTATTTATCTAATTACAGAGTCTTCTTTTAAGAATAACATCTGATAATATCTTATGAAAACAGGATTGTATTTTGGAAAGTGGTGATAGCTCTTCCTGAGGCTTTTAGGAACCACTATCGTATTATAAGGATTTCTTCTCAAGTTGTATTCATCTCTGATCTTCATTCTGGAGAACAGAACCCAGAGCAGCTTGATCAAGTAGAAGAGAATTTATTAAGATATATAGATAGAGCACGAGATGGTTGGGCTGACTGAAGAAACAGACTCTGGGTTGAGCTTCCAGGAATTCCACAGAACTGGCCGGCCAGGGGAGCTGCTGCCTTTGCTACCATCAGGAAGCTTCCGCCAGAGCTGTCTCTGCCAAGATGGGAAACCACTGAGTCCACATTTGTGTGTCTCTGCTCAAGCAAAAAGAGGGGTAGGGGGTGTGGTGTTTGGGATCCTATTTTAGGGAGGAGGGATTTTACGCTATGGTGAACTATCAAATATGGAGAGAATGTTTAAAAGACTTTTGGCAGCCGCTGTTGGAGGACATCCAAGAGGACTAGTTGTGTAATGTGAACACCTCTGGATGTAGGTCAGAAAATTGGAGTCTAACTCTAGCCACTTAGCAGCAAAATGACCTTGGGCAAATCCATTTCAAACCTGTGTGTTCTCATCTCTTCCGAGGGGTTAATAATTTCTGCTTATCCAACTGAGTCTTGGAGTAAAGGTAAAATAAGAGTAACAAGTGTGAATGTACCTGGAAAAACTATAAAGTATGAAATAAGTGAAAGGTATTTTTTCACACCCCAGATATGTCTCTGGACCAGGGGTTGGCAAACTTTTTACGTAAAGGGCCAGATAGTCTTTGCAGGCCATATAGTCTCTTTCTTACCTACTTAGCTTTACAAAAGGAGCCGTAGACAATATGTAAGTGAATGAGTGTGGCTGTGTTCCAATAAAATGTTATTTATGGACACTGAAATTTGAATTTCATGTAATTTTCACTTGTGGAATAGTATTCTTCCTTTGATTTCTTTCAACCATTTTTAAAAAGTGAAAAACATTCTTAGATTGCAGACTGTACAAAAACAGGTGGCTTGGTGGCCTATGGTCCATACTTTGTTGACTCCTGTTTCAGAACATCATACTGAAAATACTTTAAAACGTAGAGTTATTTTGCCTTATTGTAGTTAGCAGATAAATTTGTGGCTTTTTCTGATACCGTCTAAACGAAGAGTGTGCTGTCTTCATTGCTGTCTAGATAGGACTTGATAGTAGCTGCCTCTTTGATAGTAGAATTGAGTTAATTTAGTTGGCATGTATGGAGACGGGGGTACATTGAGGTGAGAATATTCGGTGAAAGTTGAGTTTGCTACCCAGCCATTAAGTTCTTAGGACCTCCACATTTTCTCTCTTATCTTTTTCTGTGCCTTTGTTTTGGGAAAGGGATGAGCAATCAGGGACTTGTTTTAGGGAAAATGCTAAAGTCACATTTGGTGCCATTCCCCTTCCATGCCCACAGTTCATGCCCCCATTCCTTCTTCTAGAATGTTCTGTATTTGGAGAAGAAGTGTTCCCCCAAAGTCTTATTTTATTAGTCTTTGTAGTCTTGTTATCCTTATTGGAAAACCAGAACCAGAATGTTTCCCTCCGTGGTCCTTAAGTCCTAAAGAAGTTCCTTCAGTCAACAGAAGCCCACGATCAGTTTTAAATAAATCGACTAAGTAAAAAAAAAAAAAAAAAAGATCCTGTAGAGCAGTTTCGGTGGCATGCTTCTGAACTAGCTTGGTTTAGAGTTGGTCACCTAAGTACTTCTCTGTGCTTCCTTTCATTTAAATGTACCTTTTTCAGTTTTTCTCTTTTCCTTCTAGGTGGAGGCCGAGAGTTGAGGGTGGTGTAGCTATATTGAAATCTAGAAGTGGAAAGCAGAGACATGGGGGTGGCAGTGAAGGTGGGGAGTGGGGAGACGTGGGAGCAAGAAGGGAAAGGGGCAGTCGGAGATTTAGGTGGGGAGAAGACGTGCTTGCCTTCTTGGTTGTACTGCCACGTGGGGAAGCATGAGAGGGTAGAGGCCACCTTTGGAGAAGGGCAGTGCATCTTATGAGTATATGTGTGTTCATATGAGCTTCACTTTCTTAGCTGCTGCCATATAGACTAACTGTGGGATTTACTGATTCAAAGAAACTATATTTAATTTTGCTTTGCCTGTATCCCTTTTATTTGGGCTTTACTAAATATAGCTGGATGGAAGGGAGGGAAGGAGAAAACAGTGTGTAGAGCAGAAGTTAAAACACGCCAGAGCTTTGGCAGCTTTGGGACAGAAAAATAAAACTTTAAACCTGCTTTCTATTTTGAGGCCATCACAAGATGTTTTGTGCTTACGTTCATTCCTAAGTCATAAACAGGGGTAGGAGGGGCTGGGGGATTAAGTAAGTTATCTCTTGAAAAATATTAATTTGAAATTGAGTTAAAATTAGCAAAGGGAAGAAAGGGGAGGAATAAAACATTGGACTCAGCCTATTTGGAAGCAAAATAATAAACACCTCATGGGGGTAGAAGAGGCATGCAAATTTCCTTCCAGTCTTTGGCCTCTGCTCCTGCACAGAGCCCCATTGTCTCTGAGTAGGGGGCAAGGCTGAGTGCTGGGAGAGCTGACTTGGCAAGTAAGGCCTGTCAGTGAATTTTGACACAGGTCGACCTCTTCTTCTTAAGGCTGGGATCTTAGAGTCAATATGATTTCCGATTAATAGGCACTAGCTCTCATACCATGAACCAGTTCATTGTAATATAATCATCACATACTAGATGTGGTAATTGCCTATTTTTAGGCATTTCTGTACTGGGAATCCTGCGTGGTGAGGATGGTCTCTAGGAAAGCATTCTCTAGTCCTATGAAACAAGGCCCCTTCTGGAGAGGAGACTTCCCTTCCTAGAAACCTACTGGTGCTTTGCAGGTAAGTCTTTCCACTCTTGCCAGGGCCTTTCAGCTTTGCTGAAGGTAGGAGTGCTTATATAGGCTTTGGTTTTGGGTTTCCCCTTCAGGTGCCACTTGCCCCTTAGGATATATTTGTGGGTCTGCCCTAAGTAGCCAACGCTCTCCTTACTTGCACAGGTGCAGAAACATAAGCAGGAGAAGCTGTGAACGAAACATGTATGCGAAAGCCTCTGCCAGCTACCTCCAGACCCAGAGAGTCTACTTTGTACTTAGACCGTCTTGTAGTCGACCTTCCTAAAGCATAGCCCTAGTGATGTCACACTCCTGCTCAAAAATCTTCTGTAACTATACACTAGAGAAAAGGCTGGAAGGGAATGTGCCAAACACATTAATAATGGCTTTCTCCTTGTGATGAGCTTCTTGTGATAACTTTTATTTACTTTATGATTTTTAGTCTTTTCCAATTATTTTCACAAAAAATATATAAGTGTTTTTTGAGAAAACAATTTTGTGATGATTAAAAAGTACCATTTAAAAACCTTTAGTGGCTCCCGGTTGCTGATCATAAAACTCCCCACCCAGCATTGAAGGCCTTTGCAATACTGCTCCAGTCTGTCCAGCGTTTCCTCCTTCTCTCTTTCTTGGTCCCACCTTCCAGGTTACAGTAAAACAGAGCTACTCATGTTGCCAAGTACATTTGGTGCTTGTCTTTGCTTGTGTTCCTCCCTACCTGTCAATTTTCCATTCTTCAAACTGATTTCATCTTCTTTAGAGAGTATTTTTATCATGTGCTCCTTGTAAAAGACTTGGAAATAGAAAAATACACTTGATCTTGGCCAAGAGGCCGAGAAGTGATGGAAATAGAAATATACAAATAACAAAATCCTTAATCCCACTTCCTACAGATGCACTCTGTTAACATTTTGATATATGTCTTTGAGAAATATTTTTGAGCTCTGTAGCTAAGAATGGTCTAGCACCTCTTAGATGTCTGTTACAGACTTCATGTGCTAACTTGTGCTGTTACTCTTACCTGTCTTACATCCATTCAGGATTTGAAGTTCCTTGACTGTAAGTATAGCTACAAGAGTGATTTTTCATCTTTACAACCTCCACAGGCTTTGAGCACAGTGATTTTCACATAATAAACAGTCTCAAATCATCTAATAAATCATATGAGAGTGATATCACAAGCATGTAGGTTCAGCACAAGGCGTGGTAACAAACACAGACAAAATGGTTACATTATGAATATGATGCTGAATATATTCATAAATAGTCACAGGAAAAATACAAAAACCATAATATTGGAGGTGTATCTGGAATTGTTAAATGACTAGGGTCCTACTGAGTTAGGACCATTTGGGTACATTGCATGAAGGAGATTCATCTTTGAAGGAAGGAAACACTTACTTGAGGCATCTGTATAGACCATTGACTCTCAACCCTGGCCCACATTGGAATCATTGGGGAGCTTTTTAAAATATCCATGCCAAGGCTGAATCCCAGGCTATTCAGTTAGAGTCTTGGGTGGTAGAGGAGGGGGCTTAGCTGTTTGAGAAAGCTGTCCAGGTGATTCTAGTGTGCATCAGTGATGGAGAAGCACAGTCAAGGCAGAGAAATCTTCCTTTAAAAAAAAAAAAAGTAAACGTCTTGCTGTGACATTGTTAGAGAAACCAGGAGGTGGTCATCTTGACCATGGGAGAGCTCTGGTGATGGTAAGAAGAGCTGGTGCAGATCATTCTGTGCTCTGTGTACTTGAAAGCATTTGGATAAAATTCATCTGTTAGCTTTTATTAAGATAATAGCCTTGGGGTGCCTAGGTGGCTCATTTGGTTAAGTGTCCAACTCTTGATTTTGGCTCAAATCATGGTCTCACGGTTTGTGGGTTGAAGCCCCATGTTGGGCTCTGTGCTGGCAGCGTGGAGCCACCTTGGGACTCTCTGTCTCCCTGTCAAAAATAAATAAACAAACTAAAAAAAAATACATAATAGCCTTTATGCATTTCATTTTACCCAGACTTCCCCCTCACCTTCCAAATGCTGCTTTCTTCTAGAGCATTAACTGAAATAGAATACAGCTCATCCAAGTTATGTTATCATGTTTACCTCTATTATATCAGAGGTTCTTCCAAGGATTTGGCCCCTATTCAAAAACTATCAAAATCATGTTTACTCTCAGTTATGATATTTCCCACTTTTGTGTCTTTTCTTTCACGTATTAAAGCCTAACACTGCCTGCCCCCCAATAAAATAAAACAGAGACCACCAAGTGAATTTTTCTTCAAGCTTTTCTAAAACCACAAAGCATGGTGGAATATCTACTGCAGTTTATCACGTGGAAAAGGAGACCTCAGTCCCTTGCTCCAGCTGTCAAGTAGCCACACACCCTAGAATAACACTTTCCACTGTGTGCCCCCTTGGATTTAATAGAGGAAATGTTATTTTCCTGAGTTGTACTTTCATGTTCTGAAACATGTTTGCCTGTTGTCATACAGTAGTGTTTAAATCCAAACCAAAGTGATTTTGTTGCAATGGAAATATTTCAATTAATGTTTATAGTTGGAACATATAAACAAAACTTGAGTTGAAATTAGTTGATTAATCATTGCATTCCTGGGTGCGGGGAGAGTTTTGTTGAACTCTATCAAGGGAAGGATTACTGTGTTCTGTCTGTGAGGTCCTTCCATGAAACTTTTCCTTGGGAAAGCCTGGGTTTTAATGCTGCGTGGTACAGGATATTTTTCTTTTGGCAAAAGCAGAACAGCCAATACCACTAAGTAAAATATGCCAGCACTTGGAACAGGGATGAATACGTCACACCTCTATCAGTAAAGGTGCAGTTCTTACCCTGAAATTCACACACACACACATCCTTCCCAGTAAATGCAGGAGTCAGTTATTGAGACACCAGCTCAGCGGCCCAGAGTGATACCTGCCATGTCTCCTTCCTTCTTTTTCTTTATTTCCTCTGACCATCACCTCTGTCATGTTTAGTTCTTTAAACCATTGAATCACCCAACTTTTCCTTCACAGATTCTTGCTGTATGCATACACCTCTTCTTTGCGAGTACAGGAATAAACTGAACATATTCTCACTCAAGTCACCTTTTATGCATTCATCCTAGGGCCATATTTTTGGGAATGCCAGCCTAAGTATGCATCATCAAAAGGAAATAATTATGGCCATACAGGAGAAATTTTCCTAGGCTTTTAAGGTATGGTAGGATAGTACCAAAATGTCTGGAGAAAAATTTTATGCATTCAAATCTTGTTCCAAAAAAGTATTAAACATAAATACAGAAATTCTTGAAATATAAGCAAAAAAAAAAAAAAATGAAGAAAACAAAAGGAAAATTAAGGTAGTATACTCAAGTGAAGACAGAGGGAGAGTTTGGTCAGAGAAATGTATATGACAACATGCTACATGGTTATAAAAGTTGGGCCGCAAATTCAACTCTGAACTTTCTAATAGGAAAGCAAAAAGAAATGGCTGATTTTTCGCTCCCAAACTAGGCGGGAGGGGGAGCCCCTTACTGGGCCATCTTGCTGCCATGATGAATGTCAGGTACCCCAAATACCCTCCAAGGATGATAGTTCCTACCTTGGTTGGGGAATGGGTGAGCAAACACCTAAACAACTTTAAAATAGTGTGAGAGTAAAGTAAGAATGCCCAGAAAAGGCAAAATCCACAGAGACAGAAAGCAGATTGGTAGTTTCCAGGGGCTAGAGAAGGGAGAGTGGGGCATGACTGCTGATGGGTACTGGGGTTTCTTTTGGGGGCAGTGAAAGTGTTCTAAAGTTAGACAGTGGTAATGTTGCATAACCTAGTGGGTGCACTAAAAATCCCTTTAAATGGATGAATTTTATGGTATGTGAATTATATCTTAATAAAGCTATTTTTTCTAAAAAGTTGAACATTGCAATTATAAAAGTAAAATAACAGGAGGAAAATCAGCTCATGAGTCCAAGATTCACATCTTCTACAAGATGCACACTTCTAAGGGACAGTGTCACTGCTTTAAGGAGGTTTGGGTCTATTGGGTAGAAATCGGACTGTGCCGCATCTCTAAATTTCTTTCCATTGTGAACATTCAGTGTTTGACTAACTGTAAACTTTAAGTTTATTTATTCTGAGAGAGAAAGAGAGAACAAGCGGGGGAGGGCCAGAGAGAGAAGGGGAGACAGGATCGGAAGTGGGCTCTGTGCTGACAGCAGAAAGCCTGATGCAGGGCTTGAACTCACGAACCATGAAATTATGACCCAAACCGAAGTCAGACACTTAACCGACTGAGCCACTTTTGACTAACTGTAAAAAAAAGAAAAAAAAAAAAAAAACTATTAGGTTATGAGACAATTGGGACATATTTGAACACTGGTGACATACTTAATAATATAAAGGGAGTATATACTCTTCATTTTTAGTACATGATAATGGCATGGTGGTGAGTTGTTAAAAGTCTTTGAGAAATGCATACTGAAGTATTTCTAAATAGATGCTGGGGTATCAGGGTTCACCTTGAAAATGATCCTGTGGACAGAGTATAGATGAAACAAGGTTGGTCATATATTGATAACTGTCCAGGCTGGGTCCTTTATACTATCTCTCAACTTGTGTGTGAGTTTGAAAATTTTCACAGTAAAATGTTGAGACCGATTTTATCATTCTCTGTTAAATACAGAAAAATCTAACAACATAGCCGGGTTTCTTGCTCATGAGAAATTATGCTGTTTGCAGCACCTGCCTCATTTGCTGATTTATGGGTGACTTCTGAGAGATTGGAAGCCTGGGTGCTGGCTCTAGGTCACACATGGAAGTAACCATGAAATTCTAGTAAGGTCATCCGCAGCTTTTTCAACCTTCCCTGTGCTTCTCAGATAGTGCTGCATGGGCTGTGGAAGGAATAGTGGCTGCTCTTCAGAAAGGCAGAAGGGAATACTTGTATCTCTTAAGGGTAGTTTTGTCCTTTAGGTTTCCTTGACTCCCTTTTCTCCCTGCTTTTCTGTGGAATTTGAGTGCTAACGTACTCAAATTTAATATCTTCTTGGGAGGGGAGCTAAGAGAATAGCATTTATCTTTGACCTCCTCTATGAACTTGAAACCCATGCAACTAAAACCATGCCCACACCCCTAAGACTGGAAAAAACAGGGTCATGTTGACAGTGGCACATGATTGCAAGCGAATGCCAGCTTCTCTTGTAGTAATTTTTTCAGGTACTTTTTGTTCTCAGGAGAGATTGAAGCTGGCCATTTACATTTCCTTCTGTGATTCTAAAGATTGGAATTGTTAGAGAAACATTTATTACATTGATATCCCAGGTGTTACATTAGACTGGGTGTACAGGGTTCATTGTACATGTACTGAAACTCGTTTTTATGTTCCACAAACATTTGTCTACTGTATGCTAAGTAGGTCCTCTTTACAGTGGCTTCCATGGGAGCTGAATTCTTATACTGGCTTTGGATTCCCTCATTAGCTTCTCTAAAGAACCAGCTTTGGGTTTGGGAACAACACTGGCTTTCTGGTAGTTTATAAGCTATATTTAACTAAAGGTAAAATAAATGGAAGTGCTTTGAAGTACAGGCAAATGTTCTACCACTGACCTGTATTCCCCAAAGCGGTTTGAATTGTTGAAGGTGCCAAGCGACTGTGATGTCACCGTAGTTGGAGATGAGTGTTTTGCTTCATAATAGTTAGGGATAATATCGCTTGTGACGTCATTGAAACGTCTGAATCTCTACATGACTTGGACTTGAATGACAGAGTTCCAAGGCCTAAGATAGTTTTATATCTGTCCATCTTAGTTCTCTAAGCCAGGTTTTCCCTCGAGCTTGTCTTGTTGGCAGTGCTAATTGGCAGCAATGCTAATGAAGCGCAGTGCCCAGCACTGTGAACACCTCTGCTGCTTGCTATTCTTCTCCTCCAACTGTAGCAACAACTTCCCATCTCCTGAATGGATACCTGTGCCAAGTTCTTTGCATGCACTACCTCATTTAATCCTCAAAGCAGCCTTGTGAGGTTGGTGGCCCTCTCCTTGTTTTCCAGAAAGGGAAATCAAAGCTAAGCAAGGTCAGATGTCTTTCCACACCACTGGTTAGTGCTACATCTAGGAATCAACCCAGGTTTTCTTACTTTCAAAGCCCATACTCTGTTCTATAAAGTGAGTTCCCTCCTCTTGGTGTTTGGTAAATATTTGCTGAATTGATTCGTATTCTGGATGTTGGACAGCGCTTTTGCATATCTCCTAAATTTATATGAGATGAAATGGTTAGGAGTCTATAAGAAATATTGAAGGCATTACATGAGTGCCGGGAATCTCTGACCAAACCCATGCCTAGACATACGAAGGCCAACCCACCGTACTGTCTTCTGTTGCCATTCAGAAGTGTGCCTTCTGCTGCTGCATCAGGGTTTCACAAAGTGGTCTCAGCGCCTAAGGCAAACTACTCACATTTTCTGTGGGAAGGAAAATTATTGTTCTTGGGGGAGGTGGCCAGTTAGCCTAGTTGGTTTTGGAGCATAGTGTTACTGAAGGTTCGTCTCTTCAGATATGAGCCAGTTAGCTTGGATGCATAAATAGCTTCTGTCACAGGCAGGTCAGGGTGTGTGTGGGTGAATAGATTGGCTCTATAAGCACTAATCAAAAATCAATCAACGAACATTTACTGACCATTTGCCACATGCCTGGCACTATGCTAGGAGTGCTGAAGGATTAAGGAAAAAAAGGTGTGAGATATAGCCTCTCAAAGGTTTACACCCAATTGGTGCAAATGTGACTCACACAGAGAGAAAAATATGAACATGGGAACCATATCTGTGTGGTTTTTTTCATCTTCTCATACTCAGCAACCAGCTTAGTGCCTGGCACATCATTAGAATGTGATATTTTTTAAATGAAAGTGCAGAGGAGAAAGATTAGTAGCTTTTTTGATGGCTTTGTAGAAGAAGTTGGATTTTAGCTGGACATTTAAATATGGATACAATTTAAGGAAGAGGAGAGGGGTGGGAAAGTGGGAAGGATATTCTAATTCCAGGAGACATTGTCAACGAGTACTCTGGAAAAACAGGAGTGCATGTACAAATGTGCCCAGAAAGAGAAGATACTGGTTTTGCTGGACCAGAGATATCACTGGAACCCTGGAGTATCTTTAGTGTTGGATGAAGACATTCAGATTTTATTCTGTAGCTATCTGAATTTCTGATCAGTGGAAAGATATGATCAAAACAGATGGCCACGGATGGAATGGACTGATGGGTGGGGAGGCCAGTTAAGAAGCTACAGTTACATTTAGGTGTTTGGGTAATAAAGACCTGAACTAGGATATTGACAGAAGAAGCTGAAAGAAAGAGACAGATGGAAGAGTTATTGTGAAGAGAGAAGAAACAGTGCTTGGTGAGTAGTGACTGGATATGTGAGTCTAGAGAAGGCTAGGAAGAAGAATAATCAGAGATGGTCCAGTGATGCTGAACCAGGGATCTTGGGAGAAGGGCGATGGTACTGTTTTATTAAGTGTAACATGGAAATCAGAAGAGGGAGGTGGGTTTGAGGAAATAAAGTTTTAAATTCGAGGCACTGGGACACCAGAAGTAAGCATTTGCTTAGTAGTAGGAGAGGATAACTGTGCCCTGCTGGTGTCTTTGGACTGGGCAGTTGCCTTATCTATGCATGGCAGGATGGCAGATCCGTGGGTCCCCCCGGGATGACTTGTTACCAGAAGTGATAAATTATTTATAAATAAGGGATATTTGAAGTGATTCTATTAGATAATAGATATAATGTTTTTTGCATCTTTCCTAGTAATATTGGTCCTCCCAAAATGGGAAGGAAGACGTATGCTTTGAAGCAATTAGTGAGAAATGAGACTTGGAGGGGTTGGGTGGAGGGGGCAAAAGGCCCCTGTCAAGCATAGTGCATCCCTGTAGGTGCTTGAAGTGATATCCGTTGTGGATGTGGAGGCCATGCCTGTACGTGCTTCCTGAGAAGAATGTTGTGTTGCAATGATGATTCCTGTGCTCAGGATCATCAAGTTTTATGAGAGTGTTTTTGATAGGTACAGCATAAACAGGAAGAGTTGGATTTTTCTTCACATGGAGTCTTTGATTCTTTAACAACATCAATTAATTAAAATGTGCAGTGTTAAGACTTCGATTTGTCTCTCCCCAACCACTCTGCATTATCCCTGTAGTGAATACAGAACTGAAGCATAGTAAATAACTTTCATAAGTCTTCATTCTTTCTCTTTTTTATTAAAAAAATGTTTTAAATGCTCTTCTTCTCGGGGTGCCTGGGTGGCTCAATCAGTTAAGCATCTGACTCTTGGTTTCACCTCAGGTCATGATCTCGTAGTTCATGAGTTCAAGCCCTGTGTCAGGCTCCGCGCAGAGCCTGCTTGGGATTCTCTCTCTCCCCCTTTCTCTCTGCCCCTCCCCCACTCACGCTTGTTCCCCTCTCTCTCTCAAAATAAACAAACTTAAAACAAAAATGCTCTTATTCTCTTTAGACCCTGAGGGATGTATGTAAAGTATATTCCGATTTAATTTCATTGACAAAATGAAACTTCTCATTAAAACAAAAGTGAGGAAAAAAATGTTCCACCTACATTGGAGTATAAAGGTTTGTGACTACCTGCTCTCCAATATTAGAATATATAGAAACAAATAGAAGTGTTCTTCATGAATTCACGTTTTTCTCTGATTTAAGAACGTCAGTCCACAAGTTCATTAGTTAATAATTTTTTTAGCTTTATCAATCCAACTGTTCTATTCTTTTTATTTTTTTTTTAATGTTTGTTTATTTTTGAGAGAGAGAGAGAGACAGAGTGTGAGTGGGGGAGGAGCAGAGAGAGAGGGAGACACAGAATCCAAAGCAGGCTCCAGGCTCTGAACTGTCAGCACAGAGCCTGACTCCAGGCTCGAACTCATGAACCGCGAGATCATGACCTGAGCCAAAGTTGGACGCTTACCGACTGAGCCATCCAGGTGCCCCCAAACAGTTTTATTCTTACACATGGCTCAGTGATGGAGAGCAAGAAGAGTAAATACAATATTTATTCTGCTGGGTCCTAAATGTACAGAGCAGCATATGTGAGAGAAAAGGTTCCAGAGGGTTAAATCGGTTGTTGCCAAACCATGCCATGAAATCCTTTGCAGCCATTAAAATTAACATTGTAGAAGAATATTTAAGGACCTGTACAATATACTACGTGGAAAAGATTGCAGAACAGAAATTGTATGATCCCATTTTCATAAACACGTACACAACGTAGTAACATTCATCAGACTATTAACAGTGGTTTTCTTGTGATAGAATCACTAGTGGTCTTAATTTTCTAATTTCTGTATTTATCACTTTTCTAATAAAAATGTTACAAAACTGAAATATTTTTTAAAAGTATGGAATGTGCACTGAATTACATAAATTTCAAAGGAAATGGCATGCTTTCAGGTGGTGTGATGGTTTGCTTATCTTCGGATGACTGAATTAATAATGGCCCACACCCTTCTTCCCTTTTTTCAGAAAGATGGTGTTTTGAACAGTGTTGACAGAATAGAGGATGCCTGGAAGTGTTAGGTGAAAGTAGCCCAGGGAGATCTCATACATTAGCATATATGGAGGGTCTGGATTGGAGCAGAGGTACAAGGATGGCAGGAGGACAGGAGGTCCAAGGGGACTGGTAATGATGTTTTCTCCCGAGATGCTCTTTCCCATCTTGGCATCTTGTTGCAGTCTGGGTAGGTGGGAGTCGTCAGTGGAGGAAAAGATCCTGGATTACAAATGTGAGAATTCCTAGAAATCTTCAGCAAGGAGTAGGCATAATAGCATCAACCCTTACAGAGTTTTCTACGAGTTAGACCTTGGGCTAAGAGCTGTGGATATACAGTTGACCCTTGAACAACATGGGTTTGAATTGCATGGGTCCACTTATGCAGTTTTTTTGTACTACGGTATTGTAAACATATTTTCCTTATGATTTTTAACATTTTCTTTTCTTGGCTTACTTTATTATAAGAATACAGTATAGAACTCACATACAAAATATGTATTAACTAACTGTTTATGTTATCAGTAAGGTTTCCAGTCAACAGTAGGCTATTACTAGTCAAGTTTTTGGGGAGTCAAAAGTTGTACCTGAATTTCTGACTGCATGTGGTGGCGGGGCAGGGGGGTCAGCGTGCCTAATCCGTGCATTGGTAAAACGTCAGCTGTGTTATTATTTCATTGAATTTTCACAACCATACCGTGATTTATAGGTATTATTATGAGTTGCATTTTACAGATGAGGAAACAGTGGCTCAGAGATGAAGTACCTTACCCACGGGCTCACCATTTGATAAGAAAAAGAGTCAAGATTTGAATTCAAGTCCATCTCACTCTAAGAATTTATAGGGGACGAGATGCATGTTGTTCCAGGTGAGATGATTCCTAGGCTGAGGGAATTGCTCTCTTTTGCTTTGGAAGGTCTCACAGTCATCCAGAGAGGTTTATAATACATAGATTAAAGATCAACAGATAATAAATTCTCAGTGTCAGAGTGTGGGCCTATGTGGGCATTTCCTGGAGGATCCTTCACCTTGCAGCTTTCCGGTACTGTTGAGGGAGTGTTCCCCACAGAAAAGTGTCCTCTCATGTTTATACACCCCATGGAATGTAGAAGCCAAGATAGTGATTCTGAAAGTGTGGTCCCCTCACCATCAACTGGGAATTTTGTTGGAAATGCAGATTTTAGGCCTCACCCCAGATCTGTTGTACCAGAAACTCTGGAGCTAGGTCCTGCAACATGTGTGTTAAGTCCTCCAAGAGATTCTGATGCAGGCTGGTTTGAGACAATTGAGCTAGGATATAGCCCCACTTTTAAAGAGTTTATAGTCACATATTAAATCAGCAAGAGGGATAAAAGCCAAAATGCCAGTGTGGTTTTGGTGTACTTTTAATTTTTGTTGAAGATGCGTACATGCCTGATTTATCTCAGGAACAGGCTCTTTTCTCCCTGAGCCAAGCTAATTCATGTTCTTGGCTTGGTGTCAGGGACCCTTTTAACACACCGCAACTTTGCTAATTGTATTAGTGCCTTTGTCTTTCAGTGAGAGATCATATCCTGGCTAATTCCAAGCCCGATTATAAGCCCTAATTCCCCCCCCAGCCTCTCCACACTGGTTAATAAAAGAACTTGAACTTTTCTCTCAGAATTACCCAGAGGAAGAAGTGATGGTCATAAAACAACAACAGCAACAGCAACACCTTGCATTCCAGAATATTATTAGTTTCCAGAGTTTTTAAATATGCACCTGGAAGGAAGTGGCATGGGAGTTACCATAGAGATTCCAGGATACATGGTCACAAAGACTGCATGAGGAAGAGGCCAGTCTCCATTCAGAAAAGCAATTCGCCCGTTCATTTCATTGTTTACACTTCTTGTATCAACCTTAGTTACTTGTTTGCACTATGGACTCCAGCATAAATTATAATCATTAGTGTCTAATCAGTTGATTATATGTCCTAATATCTCTGAGTTGAATCTTCAGATGAAGACCCCCACTTCTTGTTTTTGTTTTTTTGTTTTTTTTCCGCTCTTGACATGTTAAGGCCAGGAGTCTAATAAATAAACTACAAGGTAATTATATCCTTTATAGCACAGCCTTGACATGTACATGTTTAGGTTAAATTACCATTTTCAATACAACCAAGCAGGAAAAGGGAGAAATTCTTGAATTACTCTACATATTTTTAAATAATTTGGATGGCTGGTGAGAGGTAAAAGCACCTTATAGAATTTCTGAGGTTATCAATGACTTTGGTGTTCCTTGTGTCAACAACTTGGGGAAAAGGTTTCACAAATTGTGATTTATCAGACTGATTTTTAAATTGTGTGGGGATAGCCAGACCTGTTGGAACAGGGTTGCCAGACATGAGGCTGTGTGGGTAGGTTTAGGTGGGGTGACAGTTGGTATATTCTAAACCAAGACTTGGGGAATTCAACCTCTAATGACTGTTACATAATATGCCCTACCGCTTCCTACTGCTGGCCTAGAATTTGCTGGTTGGGAATTTTTAGAAATAAAACAAATTCTACAACTTGGAAGAGAGCTTCTGTATAACCTATTGCTGGGGGCAGGGAGATTGATATTTGAAAATGTTGCCGTTTGACTTTCCACCATAGTAACGGCCACAGGCTTTGTGGTGTATTCTTCTGTTTGCTAGTTGCTGCTTCTGGTGTTAAGGCACAAAGTACTTATTTACTGACACACTGAGCACAGGTAGGCAGTACATCATATATCTGATGGTGTGTCCATTATGCCAATCCATTAGTCCTTCCTTTGACTTTTTTGCTGGTGCTGAGGGAAAGCTGAATAGGACTGCTTAAAAAAGTGATAAGAAGGAAACTTTTATAATTTATGTTTATGATACTCTCAACCTGTTAAAGAAACTAGTTGTCCATATGTATTTTTTTAACGTTTATTTATTATTGAGAGACAGAGATAGAGCATGAGCATGGGAGGGCCTGAGAGAGGAGGAGACACAGAATCCAAAGCAGGCTCCAGGCTCTGAGCTGTCAGCACAGAGTCCAGCGTGGGTCTTGAACTGACAAACTGTGAGATCATGACCTGAGCTGAAGTCGGATGCTTAACCGACTGAGCCACCCAGGCACCCCTATATGTATTTTTTTACTGTTTATTTATTTTGAGAGAGAGGGTGTGCATGTGGGGGAGGGGTAGAGAGAGAGGGAGAAAGAGAATCCCAAGCAGGCTCCATGCTGTCAGCGCAGAGACCCACACGGGGCTCATTCCCATGAGCCATGAGATCATGACCTGTGCTGAAATCAAGAGATGCTTAACTGACTGAGCCACCCAGGTGCCCCAGTCCATATGTATTTTTTTAAATCCTGTAAGAACAGAGCACCTAGACTATAAATACCGAAGACCATCTCCAAGCCCAGGGATGGTGTCTATACCAAAACATAAGGATAGTAAAAAGAAGTGATTTCAGAGTATTACTAGTTTTCAGAGCCTTTAAACATGTTAACATCTTAAAATCAAAATTTCTTCAGAGCAGTAAAAGTGTACTTGTTTATACTTTGTATGTCTGAAGCTACAAATAAGCAGATAATGTTGAAAGCATAAGAATCCTAGAAAATTAAAATGTAGTAATTTCATTGGTACTTGCTAGATAATTGATAATTCCATGGGTAAATTGTCCTTAACTGCTAGTGACTTGGAAATGATTTATTTTGGAGTTTTCTGTGTCTCTGACTTATTTCTGTGTTTTACCTTTGTTTTTTATTTTGCTTTGTGCTCAATCACCCTTCCGAAAGAAGGCAGGTCCAGGATGAAAAAGAGCCCACACTCAAATTTAGCACAGCCACCTTTGGGTACCCAGATCTTTACAGATCAACTTTTCAACTTGAAGCATCAAAAAGATCCTTTTTTTGTCCTGCTTCCAGACATTAGGGCATTTTCTCTTCTCCCATAAAATATTTTGGGTAATTTCTATAGGAATCTTTAGCTCTAGAATCTATCATTTAAATTTTTTTTTTAATGCTTATTTGTTTTCAAGACAGAGGGAGACAGAGCACGAGTGGGGCAGGGGCAGAGAGAGAGGGAGACACAGAATCTGAAACAGGCTCCAGGCTCTGAGCTGTCAGCACAGAGCCTGATGCGGGGCTCGAACCCATGAACTGTGAGATCATGACCTGAGCTGAGGTCGGATGCTTAACCGACTGAGCCAGCCAGGTGCCCATCTAGAAATTATCATTTAAGTGGAAATCTAAAGCGGGGCGCCTGGGTGGCTCTGTGGGTTAAGCGTCGACTTCGGCTCAGGTCTGATCTCACTGTTCGTGGGTTCAAGCCCTGCATCGGGCTCTGTGCTGACAGCTAAGAGCCTGGAGCTTGCTTCGGATTCTATGTCTCCCTCCCTCTCTGACACTCTGCTGCTCATATTCTGTGTGTGTCTCTCTCTCAGAAATAAATAAACATTAAAAAAAATTTTTAATGGAAATCTAAATAAAAATTATTAATAGCATCGTGCATAACGTGGTATATGTTCTTACTAGCTTTATCCCCACTTCTGTTCCACTCCTAGATAGTCTTCCTCCTAGAGGCTCACAAAGCATATAAATCCAATGATGCTTCATACCCATGTGAGACCTGCCTTTTTTGATCCAGAAGGGAGACATTCAGTTTAAGCTAGGGGTCCAGTGCTGGAAAGACTAGTAAGGCTAGGAAAGCTTTTGAATTATATCCTACCCTGGCTGGCCTCCCCAGTGCTGCTCAGGAAGATAATTAATCACCATCAAGTAGATCAATACTGTTGTTACGGGGGGGGATGCAGAGTTGCCCGCATGAGAAGCAGCTCCATGGCAGAGCAGTACTTGCCACTTAAAGCCCCTGTCCTTCGAACGCTGACGTTTGGAACGGGGATATTTTATGTCCACAGTTACTATGAACAGTCAGGTACACCTGGCCCCAGTAGCTCTGAAAGATGGCTTTCTATACCATCGAATGCCCCCCACTAACTCAGGATGTCCCCAGGCAAAATGTGTCATGCCACACTGTATTTTATATCATATGGAAAACGGGCTTGTGTTTCAGAATGGGACGAACTTAGTATTGACTCAGGGGCAGAAAGAGGTGGCTTTCCCAGCAAACTGTAGCTGAACATTTTGGTGTTTTCAGGTAGGTTTTGGAATCACTGTCTCTGGGGTCCTTAGATGATAGAGTAGATTCTCTAAAGTCTGGAGTGGTTTAGTTGTGGTACCACCTGAAGGAAGGTCATCTTCCCAGACCTAGGTTCTTGGCTCCTCAGTTAGCAAGGAATGTAAAGGAACGGACATGGCCTTGCCGAAAAGAGAACTTTCAGACCACCCACCAAACCAGAGGTAGGCTAGGACTTTTTTTGTATGTACAACCTTCCACAGCTCATGATTTTTATTGCCACCCAGTGGCATTTGCAGTATAAAATGGTGCCAGTGATATTTCAACCTGTTAGGAAACAGCTAAACTGTGTATTGCAACCAGAGCTATTTGTTTGGTCAGCTACTCCAGGCTCTCATTTTTGTGGCCAGTGTTTTGTTTATGAGTGTCCTCTCCTCTATGGTTTCCGGCTTCAGCAACCAGGGGTGGGAGTTGTGGGGGTTCGGGGGAGAGGACAGACAGAAGATGGTTGGGCTCATTTCATTTCCTGAATCATGTTAGGCGTTCTTGCATTTCTTGGTTCCATCTTGGCTGGGCAGCATTTCCCACTAGTTTGTCAGACCAGCTTTCCCAGCCACCTCCGGGGGTGGGAAGGAAACCCACACCTTGCTCTGTGTCACCAGTTAACAGGCAGAGTTTTGTTCAGTAAATATTTATAGAACCTCCCTACTAACCTCGAACCCTGCGAACCTTGTACCTTTGAAAAGTTTATTCTCCCTCCCCGGCCTCCCAAGTAACTGTTTGGACCTGGGCAGTACATCTCAGAAGGACAGTGATAGTGCCCTTTATCTCAGGCTGGGCACCACAGAAACACATCCTTCCTGATCTTAACCCTGAACTTGGTGGACTGTGCCCTTTTTTTTAGGGTGAGAGAGCATTCATGGGAAAGGGGCAGGGGTAGATTGTCTCTCATGATTTCCCCCTTTGATTTGTCAAGTTAAAACCTGTGTGATCAAAGGAAGTGCAGAGCAGTGTATGGAAAGGAATAAGCCTACAAAAACCCAGTGAACTACAGGCTGTCCTGGCCCCGTACATAGAAACAATAAGATCACCAACCTCCAAGAGCTGTTAACTTGTCCGTGAGAGAGAAAGAAATTAGATACAATCTGAATATCCAACAATAGGGAATTGGTTAATAAACTAGATTTTATCTTTAAGAAATACCACATTGAATTTTTAATGCTGTATAAAAATGTGATATGTGGAAGAGAAATGGAAAGCATGATTCCAGTTTTATAAAAACAAAGAAGGGAAAGCATCAAGTTGTTAATAGTTTCCTTTGGGAATATGAGAGATTTTTAACCTTCTTTTCCGATTTCCTGCAGTGAACATTTATTACCTTTTGTTCTTTTTGTTGCAAACTTGTATACAAAGTACATAAAACACATAGATGATGTTGAATGAATGAGTCTAAAGTGAATACCTGTGTAACCACTACCCAGGTCAAGAATGTTAAAAGCGGCATTACTTTTATCATTGGAATACTGATAATAAAAATTTTATTAAAAATTACATTTCTGGAGGCCCTCACATGGCTATGGGAGGAATAAAATAAGACTGTATGTGAAAGTGCTTATGCTTATTAAGTCCTAAAACATCCATCACACATAAGCAGTCATCTCTCTCCTCTGAGGTGCCAAATAGGACAGGTGCACATGAGCAATAAGTCATTGCTGAAGTCTAAGGCTGCTTGTGTCATACAGAGATTTGCACTGAAAATGTATCAGTGATACCACTTGTCCTTATCTGCGTGTTTCTTCCCTCACAGGGAAGTTCTGCTGCATAGTCTTGGACACCAGGAGAGGTATTTGTGATGTAAAAACCTTTTTCCTTCATTTTAGACTGGATACCCTTGGTTTTCTTTTGATTCTTTGGGTTATTGCATATGGTGGAAGAAGGGTGTGTGTGTGTATTAGTTGATTTCACCAAAGTCAGAATTCCAAGCAGTATTTTTTTTTTTGCTTTATTATTGAATTATCTAGTCTCTCACCTCTTGATTTGAAGTTTGATTGGAAACAGGCAATGAAATCGCTCATAATTTAATCCCTTCATCTGTTATTGTTGTCAAGACTGCTCTGCAATTTGTTGGGCCACAAGCAGAATGAAAATAGGAAGACCTTTTTTCGAAAACACGGGAAAAGTGTTGTTAAAGGTGCTAAAATATAAAGCTTTTCCCTTTCTTCCATGGTTTCTTTCTTGACTTGTCATAGTTTATTTTATTTGCTATTCAATGTCATTCTAAATAAGAGGATTTTATGGGGCACCTGGGTGGCTCAGTTGGTTATGCGTCCGACTCTGGTTCAGGTCATGATCTCATGGTTTGTGGGTTCGAGCCCTGTGTTGGGCTCTGTGCTGTCAGCTCAGAGCCTGAAGCCTGCTTAGGATTCTGTGTCTCCCTCTCTCTCTCTTCCTCCCCTGCTCACATTCTGTCTCTCTGTCTCCCAAAAATGAATAAACCTTAAAAAAAAATTTAAAAAGAAATTAAAAATTTTTAATTATTATGAATTTTAGAGTTTACCTTTATTTAATACGATGCCAATTTATTTTATTTTTATTACGTTTTAAATTTTAATTCCAGTGTAGCTAACATACAGTTATATTAATTTCAGTTGTACAATATAGTGATTCAACAATTCTGTGCAATACTCAGTGTTCATCATGATTAAGTATAGTCTTAATCCCCTCCACCTATTTCCCCCATCCTCCACCCTACCCCCCTCTGGTAGCCATCTGTTTGTTCTCTATAGTTCAGTGTCTGTTTTTTGGATTATCTCTTTTCCCCCCTTTGTTCATTTGTTTCTTAAATTCCACATATGAGTTTAAAATGCAAATCTGAGCATTTAATTCATATGCAGAATCACCAAAATTATAAAATTTTTATTTCATAGCTCATACATAGCTCTTACTAGAACAGTGGAAATACTGCACCAAACTTACTTGGCTGTTTTTATTTCACTTAATATGTGCATGTTCTATCAACACTACCTTTGGCTTACTGATAAAGGAGTGCCCTATCTTTTCCTTTCTTTTACATCAAACATCATTTTCAGGGTAAGGAGTAGCTAACGTGGGAAACTAAAATGAGTGAAAAGGGATATTATAGAGTTCCTTGGTCATTCATGTTTCTTAGGATGGTATTGCCTTCTTTCTACCTTCAAAACAAGCTCTGGTGCCAATGGAAAGCATGCTTTCTTAGGTCTTTCTAACCTCCACTTAGTCATAGACATTGCATGCTTACCTTGAACTTGCTCTGCATCTGGCTGAAATCGTACATGTGGTGGCTCCACTAGAATGCTGTGTTCATAGGACGTCATGAGTGCTGTATGCAAATGGAATGACAAGGTATGGCAATATGCAACATTGCATGTATCTCCTCTGCTTGCACACCTGCTCCTGTTGGACTTCACTTACAAAGCCCAGATTCAAAGACAAAATTATTAAGAATTCCTGTGTAGTGCCAGGAGAGCATTAAACCAAGCACAGGCCCTTTAGAGTTCAGGGCCCTGAGTGACTGTATAGGTCGCCATGCCCAGGAAGCTGGCCCTGACTATTGTTATTTTTGTAATCCTAATGACTGGTTCTTGTTTCACCCTTCCCATGGTTTTCTATTCTGGGTTTTGAGTCCTCCTTATCTGTGATCCTGTTGTGCCCAGAATTCTGTTCGTGGTGAATTCTAGGTTTTTTGACAAAGATAAATAGCAGTTATTCGTAGTATAAGGTACACTTGCTGTTGATACCAGTTCATTTTTCATTATGTGTTTATCAGTCAGACACATTAGCCCAGGGATTCTGAATAGGAAAGAAAGAAAGCTGTGTATAAAAGGCCAAGCTCTTAGAATTTAAGAAGTTTAATAATAATCAACATTTATAACTAGCAGCTTCAAAATTATACTTTTGCTGGTAGCAGGGTATTCTCCCCGTGTTACTGTTGGGTTTATAAAATCGTTGGTGGACTGGTAAGATGTTTGCAAACCAGTAACTTTCCGAGCTTATCTCTGAGACGTTATTGGAGTATTTTGCCCCGGTGCCTTGGATAGAAGATTCCTCAGAAAATATTCAAAAACTCTTTACATTTGTAACTAATCTTGATAGTCTGTTGAGTAAGTGGAGGCCACAAGCCTGGTTGTTAAGAGCACAAATTCTAGGGGCGCCTGGATGGCTCAGTCAGTTGAGCGTCTGACTCCTGCTCAGGTGATGATCTCATGGCTCTCGAGTTTGAGCCCCACGTTGGGCTCTGAGCTGTCAGCACTGTAAGAATCTGGATCCTGCTTCGGATTCCGTGTCTCCCTCTTTCTCTGCCTCTCCCCAACTCGTGCTCTCTCTCTCTCTCTTTCTCACAAAAATGAATAAACGCTGGGGCGCCTGGGTGGCACAGTCGGTTAAGCGTCCGACTTCAGCCAGGTCACGATCTCGCGGTCCGTGAGTTCGAGCCCCGTGTCAGGCTCTGGGCTGATGGCTCAGAGCCTGGAGCCTGTTTCCGATTCTGTGTCTCCCTCTCTCTCTGCCCCTCGCCCGTTCATTCTCTGTCTCTCTCTGTCCCAAAAATAAAAATTAAAAAAAAGAAATTAAAAAAAAATGAATAAATGCTAAAAAATTTTAAAAAGCAAGCACAAATTCTGGTTGGACAGACCCTAGTTCACATCCTGGCTCTACCTCTTACGAGGTATATAACTTTGGGCAGGTCACCTATAGTTCTGAGTGTGGGTCCCTCATTTATGAAGAGGCAATAATAGAGTAGCTTAGGCCAAAGGATTTTGCTTGATAATATACAGAAAATGGGTTAGTTTGATATTTGACACAGAATGGGCATTCACTTCTGACTATTATGCTTAGTAGTATATACTGGAAAAAAAAAAAGACTACAAATGACTGTAAAGTTAGAAGGCGAATAATATAATTATTTTCAGATTAACATATGGTCTGGTTTTGTCGGAAACCCAGCAGGTAGACATGAAGCACAAAGGAGGAAATGGTATTGTCTGTATGAAACACAGTGTTTGAGAACAGAAGTTGTGAACTATTCGTTTCAGTATCCTCAGCCCAGCACAGTGTCTAGCACATAGTAGGTGCTTAATTAAATGATGAATGAATAAATAGGTAAATATTTTATTTTTCACCTTGTATGACATCTGTCCTTCTAAATTTACAAATAAACCAAGAGATAGATATACTTTGTGGTTTTCTGTGTGTTTTTTTGCATTTTGATGACAGAAAAAAAAAAGAAAAAGGACAAAACCTGGTGGCATCTTTACTTTTAATAAAGATAGGATAACTGATAATTTCCCATATCTGAATACAGGTTTGATCTCTGAATCCTGGGCTCAGTGGCAGATGGTCTGAGCCTCCACTAGGATCTGGGCTGCATTGTGGGCCTGGACAGAAACTGAAGCTCCATGTGGTTGCTTACCTGGGCTCTGGAGTCAGCCTTCCCTAGAGCTCCTGGGCTGGACCAGAGAAGCTGTCCCCATCATGCATGCAGCGTCAGAGATGTTAAGTGTGTGCTCCCAGCCAAGCCCAGCTGCATTCTGGCAGGTGGTGGTGATTCCTAGGGAGACAGGAGAAAGCCAGGCTGTCCTGTAGATTGAGGGAAGGTCTGTTTGCCTTTTGATAACAAAGCCTTTAGGAAGATAGTTGAGCCATAGGGTGCAATTTGAAGGGCTTAAATTTAAATGAAAATAATTGACAAAGTAATTCAAAAGCCATGTTCTAATAATTTATAGACCAGAGAGGCCCTTTTGTATGTGATTTTCTGCCAATTCTATTTAAATCCTCTGCACTTTAAACATCAGAGGATTAGTGACCTGGAGAGGTGTTTTCAGCTTTGAAAATTATGGAATAAATGAGAGGCTTTTGACTTAGTACAGTTGCAGTTGCCCCTCAACCCCAGTTTGCAGTGTGCTACAGAAATTCATGTTCTGCAAAAGTATGTTTTTCAGAACAGTTAAATCTCAGACACGGGTATTTATATTTGCCACTAATGACATGTGAAAACATATAAAAGGGTAGCTTTTACGGATATTTTTATGATTTGAAAGTGATAGGATGCCAAAATAGATTTTTATATTATTTCTGAACTGGGTTTTGTGTAGATGCAATTGACACATTTTTTTAGGAGTAGAAGGGAGCTTTTAATCTCATTTATATTCCCTCCTACCTTATTGAGAAAACTATTTGTTGTTGTTGTTGTTTAAATGCCAGTTAACACAGTGTTATATTAGTTTCAGGTGTACAATGTAGTGATTCACCACTTCCATACATCACCCTGTGCTCATCCCAAGTGCCCTCCTTAATCCCCATCACCTATTTAACCTCTCCCCTCCCCTCCGGTAACCATCAGTTCTCTGTAATCAATAGTGTGTTTTTTGCTCTCTCTCTTTCTCTCTTTCTCATTTTTTCCCTCTGCTTGTTTGTTTTTTTTTTGAATGAGGAAACTAAGGGTCATTAAGGATTAAATATCCTCTTAAAGCTTGGCAATCTAATTTTTAAAGATTATATTCAACAGAATGACTTCCTATTCATTTTTTGTGCAACAGTGCTGTCTGTGAAGGAAGCAGGAGAAACCTTGCACCCTTAGTTGGTGAATGAAGCAGCAGGAAGATTTGCTGATTGCTTTTCCATGGACAGAAATGCAACTGCAAATGGTAGAGATGAATGATAACAATAGAACTACCCATGAGTCTTGAATCTGGGTTGCTAAGACTTTATGTAATAAAACATATTCATGGGGAGAATTATAGCAGCTGCACAAACCAGCAATTGGTTCCTGTGCCTGGATTACTCTCCTTTTTCCTTCCTTTTCTGGTAATGACCTGCTCACCCTTCAAAATGCAACTCGGATGTCACCACTTCCTTGAAGCCTCCCTGACTGCTCTGGGCCGCTTCTTTGCGTTGCTTTTGTACATTAGATGTACTTCTCAAGGAAGGAGCACTTTCCACAGTGTTCTCCCATTATTGGTGTTTATCTTTTGTATTGGATTTATGAGCCCTATGAGGGCAGAGTAACCTTTGTGGTCTAACCCCCAGTATATTGCCTGGAAAGTAATAAGCACTCAAAGCTTCTGTTGAACATTCAACTACCAGAAGGCAACACCGAAATAGGTACCAGGTGGGAATATTTTGTGTTGGTAGAAATGAATTTATTTTAGATTTTCTCCTGTTTTTATTTATGATTTCTAAAAGCAATCCATTAGATGAGAAAAAAAGATAATACTCAACATGGGCAATAGTGTAGTAAGAGATACTCATACATTGATGATGAGGGTGTAAATTGGCACACACCCTTTCTGGGAAACTATTTGGAAATTTGAGGCTTAAATATGGGCATAACCTTTGACCTAGTAATTCTGTTTCATACAATTTGATTCTAAAATAATAAATCAATCCAGTGTTTTAAAGCATAATCAAAGGAACAACAGTTATATGTCAGTTATACCTTAATAAAGAAAATTATTTTTAAAGTCCAGCAGCAACAGCTTTCTGATATTATGTGATCCACTGCACGTATGTAGTGAGTTCCTAAGAACTTGAGGTGATGATGATTAACTTCTTAAAGTCCTTCTTTTATGTTCACCGTATCATCCAGCCCATTGCCTTGCATGTAGTAGAGTTGAATAAATACTTTCAGTGAGTAAATGAGTAATTCCATACATTGAAATAAAAAGCGTCAAAGCCTTAGAATAATGTAACCGTTACTCCTGACACCACCACTGGGTTTAATAACCATTAATTGACACACTTGTTTCCAATCTTATTTTTCTTTGTTTAGGCCTTTACAATGATACAACTAATACGTGCACATTCTTCACACATAGTGCTGTATAATCTGCAGAGTGATTTTGTATTTTATCTTCTTGTAAGCAAGTCAGAAGTATCACCCCCATTTTATAGAAGGGACAAATGAGGTTTAGAGCTGAGCCAGGATTAGAACTATCACTTCTGACTCCTGGCTTAGTATTCTTTTTACTATAGGAGTCTTCGGGAAACTCTTAGCAAACTGGGAGTACCTAGAATGTTTATTAAGGGAGGGTGTGCATCAGTTCCAGAAAGATGTTGACAGATTAGAAGGAATTTAAAGAGGAGCCAACACTGCTGGAAGGAAGGACATAGGAGAGATGAAAGGAGCTAAATATGTATAGCTTGGCCAAAGGATGATTAAAGGGGATATGATAACAGTCCCTAAGAATGTGAAGGATGTAAACATCATGGAAAGAGAAAAATGTATTTAGAACCAATCAAAGCAGTGTATAGAAAGAAATAAAAATTAATGCTAAAGATCAAGAAAAGCTGTTTCATGGAGAGACTTGCTAGCTTGTAAATTGGAATCCCAAGAGAAGTATCAGAAGCCCCATATATAGGAGGCATTTACGACTGAGCTTTCCTGCCTACATTTGGGGAGGGCTTTCTAGTTCTAAATTTGATGACTGAGATCATGGCCCTTCCTAGAATGGATTTGCCACCCAGTTTCTGATTGCACAGTTTTGCATATCAGGGTCAAAAGAAAGAGTCTTGTTACACTCTTGTAGAAGCCAAACTCAGGCACGTCCCCGGCGTCATGCAGTCCAACCTTGCTGACTGTCCATGAAGCCTAAATTGAAACCCTAAGAGTGTAGCTGTTTTAACTCTGCCATCAGAAGTTGAGTGATTTCCTCCCTCCATGGTGCCCCCTGCTGGGCATTTCGGGTTGTGTGCAAGAGGAGCCTCCTTACTAGAACATGAACAGCCACATTGGGGAAGCAAGTAGAAACCTTCTGAGAGAGCCTGGGAGGCACTGCAGTCCTTTTCCTTTGAACGCAGTAAGACACTGACGTTGCATGGGTAGGGAGTGATCTTGTACATATTGCGTGTGTGAAGTCATGTCCCCAGGAGAGGCACCAGAACCCATGGGGACATGAAATAAAATCTCAGGCTGAAGCTGTAAAAGGTATTCACCATTCAGGGGCGCCTGGGTGGTGCAGTTGGTTAAGCGTCCGACTTCAGCTCAGGTCATGATCTCATAGTTTGTGAGGTTGAGCCCCATGTTGGGCTCACTGCTGTCCGCACAGAGCCTGCTTCAGATCCTGTTCCTCTCTCTCTCTCTGACCCCACCCCTCACTCTCTCTGTCTCTCTCTCAAAAATAAATACATATTAAAAAAATTTTTTTTAAAGACATTCACCATTCCTTGGGATGTAGCCACAGAATTATCTCTACCCACAGGAGTCATGCGAGAGAGATGTCCAAACTAAACAAGAATTTAGAGGGCACTCTTAAAAGGAGGAGGGTGATATTTAGAATGGGAAAAGATCAGAGGTCTGTGGGGGGCCCTTGGAAGGAGCTGGAAGGGACTGAGACCTGCAAGAGTGGGCCACCCTACCTCTGAGTCCACCTGAGGCTGGGCTCAGTGCCATCTTAGACCAAAAGATCAAAAGGTACCAATGTAGCTTCAAGCTCCTGGTGCAGGAGCACCCAGCCTTAGTGGTGTGGTGAATTTGATCTAGAAAATTGAATAGGACTGAGAATGGCAATCTGGAGTCTCTTTGGGGCCTGTAACAATAACACTAAGAAAACATCCTGTGAGGGAGGGAAGATTCTTAGAAATCAGACCCAGCAACCTGGCCAGGCAGAACTGATTTAGGACTGGAGTTAACAAGCGTATGCTTGTTGGTGGTAAACTACCCTTTTCTTCTGCCCTTCCAGCCTTCTTCAATGCTACTATTCCTTCCCGTTTATTCACTCACTTAAACTCAGTCAGCCCCACTTCACAGCCAGCGAGGAGCTCAAGGGTGAGGATCAGGGGGACACTGGGTAGTGGCAGAGCTGTGATTATAAGCCAGGTCTTTAGGTTTCTAGGGCAAGGAGCTTCCCCTCTGCTGCATAAAGCTTATTATCTCCTCCCAGGGGAACTCTGTCATTTAGTTTTTCTTTCCTGACTGAGGACTTGGCATCAAATCAGCCACAGATAAGACAAACAGTGTCATAAGCAAGGTAGGAAAGCTATATACTCCTTAGCAATTTATATTTATACTCTGAATCCTTTAAGATAGAATTTGCTGTGCACATAGATTATTAAGGGATTTCAATATATTTTCACATGTACACATTGTCATAAAATGCAGTTCTGTTTTGACATAAAGCACATTAAGTTGTTTTCTTGAGCAGTCGCTGCGGTTCAGAATTCTGTCTGTCCTTTTAGAATAAGGACTGCCTTTTGTGGCTTGAGAGCTTGCTGTGTGCTCTTTCGTGGATGGGTGGTATTAGGGTCTTCACTGTACCCTGTGAGGGAGGAGCAGCTCTTCTCTCCATTCTGCAGCGGGAGACTGAGACACGCTGGAGTTGAGTGATTGGCCAAGGTCACAGGGTAAGTGGCAAAATCCAGATCTGAACTCATGCCGTCTGGCTGCCAAGACCTTAACCATTGTACTGTGCTGTCTCTCACAAGAGAAGGCCTTTGGAGTTAACGTTTTAGCCTGAATCTCCTAAGATCTGTCCAAGAAATCTGAGTTTTGAGTTAACTTCCCTGTCCTAAGCAACACTTAAAATTACTCTAGTTCACATTAATGCTGCCATAGAACACTGTAGACAAGTGTCAGCACACTTGTCACCTCATTGGAAACCCATAAAAGTAATTGCCAGGTGTTAACACACACTTAAAAAACAAAACAAAACAAAACAAAACACCTTTAACACTGCAAAGGCGAGCATAGTCTCCTAGATCTACCCAGTGTATAATTCTTTGCTGAAAGTAAATGGAAGGGATGGGTTGAACGATTGAGGTATGGGTTTTGATTATGCTCTTAAAGGGAAAGGAAAATACAGATAGGATTTGGAAATCAGAAGACATTAATTTGAATTTGGACTCTCTTGTTACTCTGTCTTTACCCCTGGGCCAGTCACTTTACCTCTGAGTGTGTTTCCTCATCTTTAAAATAAGATGGGTAGGGGCGCCTGGGTGGTGCAGTCGGTTAAGCGTCCGACTTCAACCAGGTCACGATCTCACGGTCCGTGAGTTCGAGCCCCGCGTCGGGCTCTGGGCTGATGGCTCAGAGCCTGGAGCCTGTTTCGGATTCTGTCTCTCCCTCTCTCTCTGCCCCTCCCCCGTTCATGCTCTGTCTCTCTCTGTCCCAAAAATAAATAAACGTTGAAAAAAAAAATTAAAATAAGATGGGTAATTTTCACCCTACCCACCCTCACAGAGTTATTGTTAGAATTACATGAGATAATATATGCAAAAAGGGTTTAACCTGCATAACTGTGCAGATACTCATTATCTTGAGGCTCAGAAGTCCGGGAGAAGAGGTGCTTGAGCAGAGGTGGGAATTTAAGTTTCTCTTGGCTACTGTATTAATAAGGAAGTGTGCACCCTCTTGTGGTGAAGTGTGGGGTGAAGGGAACCTTCTGAAAAATACTGGAATATTGCTATTGGAGTCTTTAAAATTTGTCCCCAGAAATCCTTTCCCAGTAACGAATATACACACTCTTTCTAAACAGATCCTTCAATTTCAGTGTGAATAAATTGGTTTGTCTTTACTCAGTTTTGTTTGCAAGTGAGAGATAACTACATTTTTTTTTCTCCAATCAGAATAAATGTTATGTTTTCCTCCATTTCTTTCCTGTTCCATTCATAGAGTCTTGCTGTGTTTTTTTTTTTATTTTCCTAGACTACTATATTTTATTTTGGTTTCCATTGTCTGTTTGCATTCACTTTTTTTTTTTTTTTTGCTCTGATTTATTATCTGTTACATTTTTAGTGTATAGTTAGAGTATATTATGCCTGCTTGTGCTAACAAGGGCCTCTGGCACCCACCGTATAGTAGATACTCAATAAATGGTCTTGAAGGGATGCTGACAATCTTCTTAAGCTTTTCCTCAGTTCCTTTCCCTTTTTTTAACTGTGGGTATCCTATTTTCCTTGACATCAGTTTTCTTGGAATATACAGAGATAAATTAAGAAGTGTGGCATTGCACTCACTCACCATTATTTTTCTCCGTTCCCTTGCTAGTAAAATGAGGGTGTGAGAATAGGTGATTTCCAAGGTTCATATTCTGTAGGAGTAAGGAAATAAGATGACATTCCTTGGCAGGACCTACAGAGGTTGTGAATGTCTTATTGTGCTTGTCAGCTTTATTATATCCTCCCTCGGTTCTGAGGCAAAAAAAAAAGGGAGGGGGCATCAGAACAAGGTATAGTGAGTGGAAGGAAGGGCAGGGGTGGGTTGAGCAACAAGATAAGAGAACATTGTGTGTTGGGGTGGGGGTGGGGATTAACAGGACAGTAGCAGCATTCCAGAAAGAAGCTGTAACATCCTGAGCTATGTGAAAATTTTTCATAACTTATGCACATTGTATTGTCTGTGATGCTCACAGGGGATTATCTGACTCAACATCCTTTATTCCCACACATTGCTTATATTAAATTTAGGGGAAAAAAATCTTTCTCTAATTGACTTATAAAGTCCCTGATCATGTAGCAGTTCAGACTACAGCAATGCTTTTTAATTGGCTTTATATGCTCTTCATTTTACTAAAAATTTCTTCTTCAAACCTGATTCTTTAAAAGCATTTCATTGGTTTTAGAGGACTTAGTACACAGGTATCACAGATAGAGGCCAGTGTCCTTACAGGGAGGGACCTTGTAGTGTGGGGAGGGCGCAGGGGAAGCCTGCCTTGAATTTGGTCTCCGTTTTACAATTTCAAGATTCATACCAATCTAATAAAAGACTTGATAGTCAAAGTGTCAGTTGAGTGACATGCTGAGAAGAACTGTAGCCCTGCACTGTTACTCTTGGCTAGCCGATAGTCTCTCCCCCTGGAGAGGTCAGGTTGCCGCTACAAGATTGCTTGGTGCGTGGTGGGCAGTTAATTAGTTTCATTAATTGAACAGATCTTTTTTGAGTTTCACTCTGTGTGCCAAGTACTGAGCAAAATGCTGGATTTAAGACAAAATCCTACCTTTCAAGGCCTTATACTTCCAACAGTGAGCCACGTAAGCAAATATTATAGCCACGTATGCTTGGTGCTGCAGAAAAGGGATGTACACGGTGCTTGGAGGCGGAAGGAAGAGATGAGCACGTACTGTGCCAGAAGTCTCCTTCAAGGAGAGTAAGAGTTTCTCGGAACAAGACAGAGAATGTGTACACTCTGGGAATTGCAAAGAGTTGAGAATGATCTTTAACACTTATTGTCATTAAGCCATAACACCTGATGAGAAATGGAGCCCTTGAAACTTACTAGCTGAGAAATCTGTAAAATGCATGGTGGCTAGTTAATGTATGCTCTCACCTGGAAAATGTTGCAGCTGTACCATCTGCCCTTTGGGCTTCTCTTCTAGGTTCCATGCTGTACAGCAGCAGTTTTCAAACTTCTGGTGTCTGGACTTTATGCTCCTACAAATTATTGAGGACTCCAAAGAACTTTTGATATTCACCATATGTGAAGTTAAAACTAAGAAGGTTTGAAGATATGTATTAATTCACTTTAAAACAATAGGGGGCGCCTGGGTGGTGCAATCGGTTAAGCGTCTGACGCTTCATTTCGGCTCAGGTCATGATCTCACGGTTTGTGAGTTTGAGTCCTGCGTCAGACTCTGCCTTGATGCTGACGGCGTGGAATCCGCTTGGGATTCTCTCCTTCTCTTTCTGCCCCTCCCCCGCTCTTTCTCAAAATAAATAAAAATGAACTTAAAAAAAAATAACAATAGTAAAACAATTACATGTTAATATAAATAATGCTTTCTTAAAAATAGCTATATTTTATAAGGCCAGAAAATTGAGAATATTGGCTTTGCTTTTGCAAATCTCCTTAATGCCTTGCCTAAGAGAAGGCATATACATTTGCGTATCTGCTTCTGCCTTCAGTCTGATATATTATTTTGGTTGAAATTCATGAAGAAATCTGGGCTCATCCAGATATACAGTTGGAAAGAGTCTTTCAAAAGCCTTTTCAGATAATTGTGGATATTCTTCTTTGATACTACATCAGAAGTTGATTTTTTTCTTCAAGGTTAGTTGCCATATAGTATCTGAAACCATACCAATGAACTTTAATATTCTGTTACATTAGAATCTTTTACTAATGCAGAAATCTAGTTGGTTAGAAAATATTGGTTCACTGGGTTATTCAGATCTTCCACATGCTGGCATGTTATATTTTACAATATCAAAAACTCACAGTCGTCAGTATCATGACCAATCTCATCTCCGAAGTCTTTTCTCTATTATTTTTTTTAATGTGTATTTATTTTTGAGAGAGAGAGAGACAGAGATAGTGTGCAAGCAGGGGAGGGGCAGAGAGAGAGGGAGACACAGGATCCAAAGCAGGCTCCAGGCTCCGAGCTGTCAGCATGGGAGCCTAATGGGGGGCCCGAACTCATGAACAGTGAGATCATGACCCAAGCCAAAGTCGGATGCCCAACCGACTGAGCCACCCAGGTGCCCCAGATTCTTTAAATGTTGGTAAGCTGCAAGCTTATGATGGTAAAATACAAGTTTCCCCAAATCCCGCTTTTTGCTGGAAAGGTCATATTCTCATCATTAGCAGCATGAATACTGTCAGTTGTCTTCTGTGAAGTAGCAGTTCCCCTTCATTTATTTTCAAGAGCATGTCAGGTACCCAGTTCTGAACAGTTCTCAATTCTGAATAGCTGTGGCTGCCTGTCAGGCGTGTTTTGTTTTGTTTTGTTTTGTTTTTTCAGATAGAAATGGTATTCCGTGAAGAAAGTGGCTATTGCAGCTCACAGCTCAGTCACACAAGTTCTTTTCCTTGAGACACCATCTTACTTCGGTCTGCAAAAGCGCTTTATGTGTCCTTTCCATTTGAGCATGCAATATTTTGGAAGACCAGTGCTCCAGGGTCAGGATTTTTAAAAATTAGTAATTTTTGACCAGTGGATCAAGGGCTCTGTTAGGGAATACAGAACAGTGAGAATGCAATGACTGTTGGTACATTTTGGTGCCATTGCCTTTATTCATGCTAAAGTTTCAGCAGGTGTACCTATGAATGCTTTTGCACCATATGTGCATATGCCAACACAGTGAAAAAGACAACATTTTGGTATTATTAGGAAAATAGTTTTAGCCTTTTGCAACTGCTGAGTCTCAGGGATCCCAAAGGCCTGCAAATCACACTTCAAGAACTATGTGGGGGTAGTGGTTAAGAGCATGAGGTCTGGATTGCCTGTGCTTAATGCCTTTCTGCTACTGATGAGCTGTGTGACTTTGGGAGGATATTGAACCTCTGTGTGGCTGTTTCCTCTCTGTAAAATGGGTGTAATAATAGTACCTACCTCATTAAATCAGCTAATCAGCTTAATAGTTAACCCATCAGTAGGTAATGATAAAACTTTATTACCTAGTTGATTGATTATCTAAGGAAATGCTGAGTTGCCCAGAAACTGCCTCTTATGTTAGTCTTCCACGATGCCTGAGATGTCCACCATTATAGTTTTTGATACCCTTATGGTGGTAAAATACTATTAACTGAGTTAAAACCCACATCCTAGTGAGGATAATGTATCAGTTAACAATTTAGCAGGGGGTTGGTTTATCTAATTAACTCAACACTCTTGCCAATGGAGTCAAGACTGAGGGAATGGAGAAGAACAGTGCTTGATGAAGGGATGGGGATGAGAAAATCCACCCCCAGGAGCAGTGAGGGGTCCATTGGACACCTAGCTCTCTGGGGAGGGGATGAATGCCTCCCATTCATTGGGATTAGTCCTGATCACGTCTTTGTCCTTCGTGAGTTGCACACATAGTTCAGGCATATGTAATGTAAATGCCCCTCCCTGTGCATTCTCCAGTTCCGTCCAAGGCACAATCATCTCTGGGCGGTACAATAAACTCATTAGTTCAGACCTGACCAATGTTGAACTTGTGACTATTGGGAGGTAGGCGGTGCAATGCACAGAAAATAACATGAGCTTTGCAATGAGGCATGTCAGGACTCAAATCCTGGCTCTCTTGTAAACTAGCTGTATGGCCTTGGGCAAGGGGTGAACCTTTCTAGGCCTCGGTTTTATCTCTGTGAAATGGGGCTGCCATTACCACCAGAGGGGGTTGCAAATATTAAATGAGATAGCTGATGATAGGTATTCAGTAAATGCCTATGACCTTCTCCATGCCATCTTCATTTACCTCCAACTCCACCACTGGTCATTTATATTAAGGCTCTAACCACTGTTCAGTGTCATCATTGCTTTTTTCACTTTTATTAAGAAATTGAGTTTTTGGAAAAAGGTTGATACTGTCCTGGAAGGATTATAATGTGGCTTCTTCTCCAGGGATTTCCAGTAAATATTTCACAAAACCATGAGCTGTCTTCTTCACTGTTTCTGGGGACCCCGGAGGTGTTCTGATCCAGAACCCCTTGGCTCCAAGGTCTGCCCTTTTGTTCACCAGCTCAGCCTGGAAGTAGCTTGTTGAGTTCATCCCAGCCACTTTCATGCTAGCTGCCCAAAGTGAAGAAGCAGAAGGAAGCCATGTGTGGGACAGCTGGCACACAGCCACCTCTCCAAAGTCCGTCCCCAGTCGCCTGTTCCCTCCTGATTGCCACCCACACTGATTCTTCCCCAGTGCCTTGTCTCTCTGGCTGTTCTTAGAAACCTCATTGTTCCTGGAATGTCTTTTATTGTTTCTAGACTCTGGGTGGCTGCACCTTTTTTTCCATATCACCCTTGGTGAGTTTCAGAAAACCTTATGGTCATTAACGAATCTATTTTCACGGCCCCCAGAAACAAGCCTCTTCCGTGTTACAGATCAAAGAACGTATTACTGACACAAAAGGAATCCAGCCAACTGGCCTTCCCCCCCACGGGAGGCAGGCCCCATTCTAATCTTGCCTTGGCTTTTGACTTGCTGTGTGGCCTTTGTTTCCTCATCCAATGATAATATCTACCTCACAGGAATGTTGTGGAGTTCAACAAATCCTAAGAACTGTTCCTCTTCAAGGCTGAAAGATCAGTATCTCATCTACTACAATGCCAGAGAACTCAGCACTTCGTAGGAGTCTAATCTGTCCCTTATCTTGGTAAGGTAGATTGGTGGCAGGTGTTGTTGTGCCCACTTTGTACCCTTACAGACACACCTTTCACCATCCAAACTCACAGGAAATTGTCTATCTGAATGGATACTAAAGACTGATGTACTAAGCAGGCTTTGTGCCATTTCACTCTTCTGTTTGTACGTCTGATTCCACTTTAGGTCAGGGGTGGAGATGGTCTCCATTGACCGTGGTCCTTTCCTGGTCTCCTTTTTGGTTTCAGTCCCTTTTTCTCAATACTTTATCTCTTTGACCTCTTGGCAGTATCTGGCACTAATAATGATCACCTTTTCCAAAACTTGTTTGTGATGTTATACCTTCAGGATTCTGCCTCTGTGATTTACCAAACCTGGTCCCTCTCACCTGTTGTTCGTCTAAGTAAAGGCTGAGGTTAAAACCTTTTCTCAGCATAATCTCAGAGGTAGTCTCATCCATTTGCAAGGTTTTAACCAAAACCAGTGTTCCACCTCTACTCTTAATTTTTTTCTTGCTCGACACTTCTTAGATTCTGTATATGATGCAGATTCAATATGTTTAGAATGGAATTTACTTTCTTCTACCCACCAGAAAAAAAAAAATAAGTCCCTCTTCTGGATGAACTTAATTCTGTCATGGCCTCCACCATTAATTCAAACATTGGAGTCATTTACGCTCTCTTTTTCTCAGCCCCCACATCTAAACTGTCCCCTGTAAACATCCTCCCCACCCCAGTGTTCAGGCTTGCATCATATAAAACATGCCATATTGTATCACTGGTTCCCTACTGGGTCCCTCTACCACCATTGCCAGTCCACTGCATTCAGGTTAGCCATCTGGTGAAAAGGATTTTCAGACCTTTCTATTGCCTTAAAGCAATTGTAGTGATTAACTGTTGCTATGTAACAAACCCAAACTAAGTGGCATAAAACAGCCACCATTTTTTTAGACTCACAAATTGTCTGGGTCAGGAATTTGAAAAGGACACGGCGTGTTGGCTTGTCTTTGCTCTGTGATGTCTGGGCCCTCTGATGGGAAGATTCAGAGGCTGGGGTGTGACTTGACATCTGAGGGCTTACTTACTCACATGTTGGGCGATTTGATGCTGGCTGTTGGCTGGGTCCTCAGCTGGAGCTGTCATCCAGAACACTGGTCTCTCCATGTAGTTGCTTGTGCTTCCTCACAGCATGGTGACTGGGTTCCAAGAGCAAACATTGATAAGAGAGGCAGGATACGGTCTAGCTTCAGAAGCCATATACTGTCACTTTTGCTGTGGTCACTGGCCTGCTGGATTCAAGGGAGGGAACATAGAATGCCATCTTTCAATGGAAGAAGTATTCAAGTCACATCGTAAGAACATGTGGATGGTTTTGTTGCTGTCGTTGTGGAAAATACAATCTGCCTTTAAGTTAAGACTCCTGAATCAATGGGAATGCTTTTAATTATGGCCCAGCTTACCTTTTAAACAGAACACGAGAGTTTCTACCATGCATGAGCACTTCTCATTTGCCAGGCACTGTGTTGAATGCACTGTGTGCATCCTCACCTAATCTAACAATTCTGAAAGTCTAGATGAGAGAACTGAGGTTAAAGAAGCTTTGTCAAGGGTCATCCAATTAGTACACAGCTGGGTAGGGTTTGAATGTAGAACCTTTGACTCCAGTCTTAACCTCCATGGTGTCTCCACTTATCAGGGAAAAAGCCCAAGTACAGAAAGAGATGGGGAGAATGACAGCCGTTATAAAAGCTTACTAGGAATTAGTTTTAATTTAGACACTGACCTCCCCACTTGGCCAGTTGTAGTCCTGCAAGGCTCTCAACTCAAGGGAAGGAAGACTCTTGTTGGCTGATAGTTGAGGCCAGCTTAGTCCCTGGACTGCACTGGCCCCTGTGGATGGGAGCCCAGGGAATGATCTCAGTGACTGTCTCTGTGTCTGCCTTTTCAGGCCTCAGCCAAACTGTTCCACTCATGTGCTCTCTGGGAAGCTTGCTTTCTCTTCTGTTCTCTCCATCTGTTCGTTCCTTCCTGGTCCCGGTGCCCATTTAGGCCTCCCTGCCCCTACCGTGTGTTCACTTTGACCTCATCCTCATTGCAGCCCCATTGAGAATTAGAGATTTGTCTCTGCAAGGTTTGGCTTCTCGCTGGATTTGGCTCCTCTGGCTTCCCTCGGTTTGCCCAGCCTGAACCTGCTTTCCTGGGGTTTACTTTCAACCTTGCTCCTGCTGTTTTCCCTGCAGGATAAATGTCCTTTGCTGCCCCCCCCCCCCCCACCCTTGTTTGGGTTTTTCCTTTTTTTTTTTTTGTTTTTTTTTAACCTGGATGATGCCTACTCTTTCTTCAAGGTTCAGCTCAGGTTTCTACTCCTCTCACTCACAGCTGGTTGTGGCCACTCCTCAGAGCTCCCAGAGTTTCCTGTACATTCTTGTAGAATGGTTTCCCCTCCATTCTGTACTTACCTGTTGTTTCGTTCCATGTGACCCTGACTAGCTTGGGAGTTCCAGCAGGGAAGAAACTGCCATTCATCTTGGAGCCCTCAGTGCCTGTTAAGAGTTGAGCGTATCAGAGACACTCAAATCCTCCTGGGGTGGTTGGTGCCGTGCCTGGAACACCAGCGCTTGCTCATGTCTGTTAATGGATTGACTGAGGTGGGTGCTACCGACAGAGGTATTGGGGTGGGAGGAAGCTTCAAGGATCTTGAGACTCAGAAGATGTGGCTTCTTATCTACAAAACTGTTGTGTGTCTTTGGACAGATCACTTCTCTGGGATGCAGTCTTTGAGATGAAAGGGTTTCCTCTAAGGACCTTCCCAGCCTTAATACTCTATGAAGATAACTTTATCTGATAAGCTTTTGACTATCTATACAGTACCATGGAGCTAAGTAGTGAGTTCTAAGTATTGGAAATACGATCCAATATCATTATTTCCTAAGGATAGGATTTAGTTACTTGCACAATTTTGTTTTTTTTTTTAAATTTTTAAAAAATGTTTGTTTATTTTTGAGAGAGAGAGAGAGAGAGAGAGAGAGAGAGAGAGAGAGAGAAAACACGAGTGGGGGAGGGGCAGGAAGAGAGGAGGACACAGAATCCGAAGCAGGCTCCAGGCTCTGAATTGTCAGCACAGAGCCCGACACGGGGCTTGAACCCACAGACGGTGAGATCATGACCTGAACTGAAGTCAGATACTTAACTGACTGAGCCACCCGGGCACCCCACTTGTGCAATTTTGATTGTGCCCCTGGTGGGGGACTGTGGCTGACTGGATTTGATAGAATCATAAACACATCCACAGTCCATAAACCCTTTTCCTTTCCCACATAAACCTCAATGGATCCTAAATCTCATAACTTACAAGTCTCCATTGAGTTTTATTGTCTTCTCTCCAGGTTAGCCAGTAAGAAATGTTTAGCAATTTTTAACTCTTAATTATCAAAGCAAGACAAAAGGACATATCCCTTTGGAAAAAAGACAAAAACAGTGTTTTTATGGCTAACAGTTTTATAATGAAGTCTTGTCTTGAAAGCATGCCAACATAGTAGGTTCTTATGACTCAATTATGTACATATATAAGATGTACATAATTCTGTGTACATTACTGTCCATTTACTGTATGATTACGGTATGTGTGTATGCACGTGTATTGTGTGCACGTGTGTGTTGGGTGCACATGTACAGTTGATCCTTTAACAATGCAGTTTGATCTGCACAGGCCCACTTAAATGCTTACATGCACATTTTTTGTATTGTAAATGTACTTTCTCTTCCTTGAGATTTTCTTAATATTTTTTCCCTATCTTAATTTATTATAAGACTATAGTATATAATACATAGAACATACAAAGTATGTGTTAATCAGCTGCTTATGTTGTCAGTAAGGCTTCCAATCAACTGTAGGCTATTAGTAGTTACAATTTTGGTGGGCCAAAAATTATGTGCAGGTTTTTGACTGTGTGAGGTGGAGGGTCAACACCCTTGATCCATGCGGTGTTCAGGGGTCAGCTGAATTTACATAATTACACAGCATCAGGCCTGAATTCTCCACCCACCAGCCCTGATGTAAAGAGGCCACATAATTTTCCAGTGAGCTTACATGTGAGTACATCTGAGGGTCATTTCCTGGAGCTTCTTGTAGAGCCTCCACCAAACTGATCATTCTTAGCTTGATTATCCCAGTCTGGATCTCACAAGCCTCTTACTTTACTTTTCTGTCTCCACCCTCCTACTATATCACCTGTTTCTAAGCTCACTCTCCCTCCTCCAGAAAGCACAGAATTGGCATAAAATTGAAAACTTAATAAGTCTGTCAGGGTTGCCCCTCATTAGAGTTTCATTTCACAGTTGAAGTGTGAAGGAAGGCAGTACTGTATGAGGTTCTTGTTACAATCCCTTCTTCAGTTTTTGAAAATAACCCACGAAGCTGAATTACTCTTATCTTGTATCTTGCTCCTGTGGCATGTCTTGACAGTGATTTCCTCTTCTTGTGCCTCAGTTTCGCCCCCTACAGAATGGGGATAAACAAACACCGCCACCTGGAAGTTCCTAAGGGCCGCCAAGGAGGCTGGTTAGTGGTGAGTGAGTGGTTGGTAAATAGATGGCATTATCTGCCACCCAGAAGAAAAGTGCCTCACAGACAGACCCAAAGGCTGCCCTGACTTGCCAGAGGAGCATTCTTTGTAAGCAGGAAGAGTCCGGAAGGAAGCTAACTTGGTGAATTTTCCCCAGGGTCTGTTGGTCCTGATGACAGGGAACTCACAAGGTGGGTGTTCCTGTCTTTCAGATGAAGGTGAAGGGAGTGGTGGTCAGAAAGGGAGGAGGAACACAGGTACCTAAGAGACATACTTGAGGTTTTGATTGATAAACAGCATTTTATTAGTCTGAAGGAAACCAGTGTAAAGTACAGGTTTTGGAGGAAGAATTGATTTCCAATAAAATCTATATAGTTCATTTGCTGAGATGAGCAGGTAACAAAATTCAAAGTTTTAACCATAAAAATAAAATGAAGAGACAGGAAAAAAACCCACCTGGAAGAAGAAGAGAGTATGAACCTATCCTTTCACATGTGAGTTTACCTGGTTAAAATTTACACACTAACTTTTTGTTATTTTTGTTATTTCGAATAAGATCCCTGGAGTGTTTTGCTCTATTGACAGTACTTAGGAAGTGGCACTTGAGAATGCTTTGTGACATCTACCCACTTAACATATGCGCGCGCGCGCGCACACACACACACACACACACACACACACACACACACACACAGCTTCTAGGTGTCCTCGATAAACTTTCTTTTCTTTAGCCAGGCTACCCGTGGAGTACTTTGCCAGCTCTGTATTAACTGCACTTGGATGTGGCCTGTTTGTAGCCCATCTTCTCACTCTAGAGGTACTCCCTTTTTGGTTTCAGAATTTGTTTCTGATCGTGCAGAGCATGTTCCCAGCCCTGCCATGTAGTCCAGCGTGAGCGGTTCTGTAGCTCTGAGCCTGTTTCCTTATCTGAAGAGTGAAGTTATTCTGAGATTTGAAAGCAAGCTTCTTCATAAACCTTTGGAGAATGTGCCCTGAAAGATCTCAGGCTCAACAATTGTGGGTGAAGTAGCTTCAGCAGCATGACCTCTGAGTGCCCTGTGCCCTCTCACATCATCTAGGTAAGAGCTGACGTAGGCAACGTGCTGAGTGTCTTGCTGGTTTGCTGGAGAAGGCTCGCTCTGCTCAGCGGAGTCAGGTGCATCCCTGTCCATCTTCCACTTGGTGATGTCATGTTAGTGGCTTTAAATTAGCAGTGCTAAGAGTATTTACACCACGGAAAATGGTGGAACTACAAATTGCTGCCCTTCCCACCGGGTTTATGTGTCAGTCAGTGGCCCTTGGGTCCTCTCTCATTTGAAGTCGTCTTTAACAAGGCCCACTTATTTGCAATCCATCCTTTACTCCTCCCCAGTCAACATTCCTGGTCACTTCAGAGTCATCACTGTCTTGTTTCTGTTTCACTCCTAGAAATGTCCATGCAAATGAGATGAGGCACATGAAAGAAGAGGTGGCCTTGGTGTCTTGAGCCTGTGGTGGCAGCAGATTCCCACACTCCAGTGATAGACATCGTCATTCTAGCAAACCCAGTCCATTTTGGCTTTTACACTATTGTTACCCAAAGATAGGTGGTATTTCCCCGTCTTGTTGAGCTTTGTCATGCCCCACTATCTGCAGCGATCTCCCATAGCCTGCTGTATTAGTGCAACGCCTCACCCAGTAAGATAAGGCCTCTGCAGTTGTCCCGGCCTAGTGTTCACCTGTCTCCTCATTGGGTGTACCCGTTGGCCCTTGCTTAAATGCAATCTGTTATTTCTTCTCCCTACCCAACCTCACGTGTGACCATCACAATCCTATCTTGGTTCACGCAGAATATCACCTGGCAAGGCATGACTGGGGGCCTGGTTTCCCAAGGATGGGGCTCCTTTAAGCTGCAAAGGGCAGCAACTTGGGAAGGTCTGGGAAGCCCAGAATAGCCCATAACAAAGGAAGTTCTTGAGACCAAAAGATGCAAAACCATTATCTCTGGTGTTACCTTGCCCCTTGTTCATTTTTCTTCTCAAGTTTCGATCATGGGTTTGCTCTTCCCCTCTTCCTGCTTCAGTTTTCCATTTAGATTTCTTCTTACCTATCTACCAGTTGCGGTGTGGGGGGGGGTGGGTGGTGGGGGCAGTTTCTGACTTAATTTCTGGCAGGGTTATTGCTTTGGCCCTTGAACTACACTCAGCATTCTTCCTTGGCTCTAATATACAACACCTGGCCTCCTGGGTGCAAGGGTCAGTTTTTTTGTTTGTTTGGTTTTGGATTTTTTTTTGGGTAAAGAGCTAGGTAGTAAATGTATTGGGCTTTGTGGCACATAGTCTCCATCACAACTACTCAGTGCTGCCATCGTAGTGGCAATATATGTGTGAACAGTATGTTTACAAGGCATACAGAAATGGGAGTTTCAGTAAAACTTTATTTACAAAAATAGGCTTTGGGCTAGGTGTAGCTTACCAGCCATAACTTTCTGGCCTTACTCTAGTCAAACACTTGTTAATATCCACTTCTTACACTTGTTCATGTAACTGTTTGCCAGCCTGGATACATGATGTTCCTTCCTGTAGCCCATGCAAGAGATCATGTCCCGGACATGTCAGCTGGGAATCCTGCAGCCTCGGACTTGAGAGTTCTAGAGAACATTACTTGTCTCATTTAATCTACTCATGAAGGAGTACTAATTCAGAACTGGTGAGAAGCCAGAGTACTTCAGTACTACCGAAATGAAAGTACTGGTGACTTGGACATCAGATCTGTGTTCAGATTCCTGGCTTGTATTCTGAGGGCTAGTGTGGCGTAGAGTAACATTTCCCAAATTTCAGCCATCAATGTTTTCTGCCATATCTCCACCACCTGCATATTAACTATTTTATTTTCCTTTAAAGTGATCCCCCCTTTAAAAACCTTAACGTAGGGGTACCTGGCTAAGCTCAGGGGTACCTGGCTGGTTCAGTCTGTAGAACATGTGACTGTTGATATGGGGGTCATGAGTTCAAACCCCACATTGGGTGTAGAGCTTACTTAAACAAAAAGCTTAAGGTAAGTTTACTTTTAAAAGAAACTTTATATTATTTATCTAAATGGAAAATCAGCCCCATTTGCAATAAATAAAAAGTAACCATAAAAAATAAAATACACTGTGAATAAAATGTCACTAAATTCTAGCTACTGTTACTTGTTGAAAGGTTCTGAACCTGACATCATCTGCTTTTTTAAAGAGAGAGGAGCATTAGTATTGGAGAGGTATTAAAAACCGTCCAGCTGCAGCCTCAGACTTTTTCCTTGATGTACAAAGAAATATTAGAAAATAAGACAAATGTGATATGTTGTTTTTTATTGCTGGATTTGCTCACCTCCTGCAGTTACTGCATGGAACCATTGGTCTCATGTTCCACCTAAAAATACTACCAGAATGAAGGGACTAATGACTTGGGCATCGGATCTATGTTCAGACTCCTGGCTTCACCTTGGATTCCCCAAGTGCAAAGTGAAAGCAGTTAATACTTACTTCACCTTCATGCATGCAGCAGATAGGAGCCACATAATGACAGGGCCAGGCTGAGCAGCAGTGTGGGGCTCTTTTAGGCACCTCACTTAGTGTTCATAGGATACCCACCACAATGCCAGTCCCTCCCATGGGCACTGATGTCCTTGGAACCCTGTGACTTCAAAATGTCTTGTACAGTTCTTACAGTTTCATCTGGGAAATTTCTATAATCGGCCCCATCACATCACAGCTGAGGGGCCTTGGGCAAGTTACTTTCATTCCCTGCCAACACGCTGGCCTGTGTGAGAATTAAACAAGATGGCTGTGGGGCACCTGGGTGGCTTGGATAAGTGTCCGACTCTTGATTTCAGCTCAGGTCACGATCTCACCGTTGGTGAGTTTGAGCCCCACGTCAGGCTGTGCTGCACTGGTTTTATCCTTGGTGGTGCCTTGGATGATAGGTTTTGGTGTCCGGTCTCTTCCTCGCCTCCTGGACTGCGTTCCTGGAAGGCAGAGAGTAGGACAGGAGTCTTTCATCTACATCACCACCCCTTTGCATTTACAACCTGTGAACACCTGTCAGTGAAGGGAATGGGAAACGTAATTCCTGTTCATTCTGACTTCTCTACCTCCCGAGGCCGGAGCCTTTGGCCTTACAAACTCTAATGGATCTCAGTAGCCCGTGTGGAAAATACTAGTATGGTAGACGAAGCTATGCCCATTGGTGCAGGCCTGGGATGAAACTGTGTCTGCTTGTCCTCTGCTGGCTGCGGGTGCTGGAGGATTTGTATGTGTCACCTCCCGCAGTCCCATTCGGCACCATTTGCCCTTAAGCCGGTTAATTCTCTGCCATTTCAAAGCTCACTCCCCACCTCCTGTGATCCTGCTGATTCACAGTCTTTCCTTTAGAACTTTTGTTTGTTACAGATGTTTTTACAAGGTCTTAGCCATGGGGTTCTTTTCTGCTAGCCTTTACAAACCATTTTTCTTGGCTCACAGATTAAAGTCTGTCTATCTGTGTCATTGAATGAAGATTTCTAAGACTTCTCTGAGTCTTATTCTCAGGATAAACCACTCACAGCATAGAAATTCTTCCTTCAAAGGTTCTCTTCTCTTCTCTTTTCTTTTCTCTTGCCTGGACAACTTAGTTCTAGTACAGATCTCTGTGGGAGGAAGAGACATCTGTGTGTTCTTGAGGGAAGACAGCAGGCAGCACTGGAGAATTCTTGACACAGAGGAGGTTCGTAGAAAGAGGCCATCTGGCCCCAAGAAATTAAGTAGCCTGCCATAGTCGTATATCTGGGTGGTGACCCCATGCTCAACAGTCCTGGTGCCTCACCACTCTGCCTGTGACCCCCAATAAACTGGGGTCTAAAGGCATCAGGGAATGAGCTTTCTTTCAGAGCTCTCTGTCCATCAGAGTGCCGCAGGGAACGTGGTCAGAGATGGAGTGGCCTCTTCACGTTCAAATGACCTGTCCCGCCCAACGTGGGTTGAATTGAGAGGTCCAATTACGTGGGCTTACAGGGCAGCTCCTTCTGATACCTGTTCATTTGTTTATAGTCATCCCTTGAGGATGGAAAGTGCTGGGTAATGAGGTGTGGAAATCACAGGGAGCAGAGGCTGGCTGGGCAGAAAAGATGTAAACAGCGGGTGGAGATAAATGGAACAAAGAAGGCAGAGCTAAGGGCTGGGAGCACTGACCTTGCCAGGATAGGCAGCCTCCCCCCAGTTAAGGTAAAATTTTAATGCTGGCACCTAATGTTAACCAGACGATACCTGGAAATGAAGAACGTCCCCTGCCCTCATTCTGATGATCAGCCAACTCCGATGGGGTTGGTTTCCCCATGTACCAGCCTGGCCCTGAGTAAATACCCTCCGTAACCAGATCAGGGAGCTCACGACAGCCAAGGGTGTGCTCCCTGGTGCTGCTCCTCTCCACCCTCCCTGAAGGAAGGTAGGAGCTGAATCCCCTATGAGGATAGGTTGGTGACATGGATGTGGTGGCCAGCCCAGCAGTCCTGGCATCTAAGGAGGGCTGCAAAGTAAGCCAGCCTACTCTCCAGAGTTTGGTTCTGTGTGCTGTTAGCAGAGGCGTTAAGGAGAGACCTCTGAGTTTTGTTTTGTTTCTGTTGAATATAGAAGGAGGAAGATAAAGGAAAAGAGGCATATCCATTTTCAGCACCCGGCATATTTGTAAGATTGAACTACAGACCAAACATAGATCAGTGTTTGTTAGGTAGCTGCTGAAGAAAATATCAATTAATCCAAAACACGGTGCACCTGGATGGTTCAGGCAGTTGCGCGTCCAACTTCAGCTCAGGTCACGACGTCATTCATGGTTTGTGGGTTTGAGCCCAGTGTCGGGCTCTGTGCTGACAGCTAGGGGCCTAGAGCCTTCCTTGGGTTTTGTTTCTTCCATCTCTCTCTGCCCTTCCCCTGGTTGCATCCTCTCTCTCTCTCTCTCTCTCTCTCTCTCAAAACAAAATAAACATTTAAAAAAATATTTTAAAAAATCCAAAAATATGTTGGGAAGAGGAATCCTTATTGGGATAAGTAAATAGTCTTCTAAGGGCATTACTTTGATGGAGACATTATTTATGTGGATTAAAAAAAAAAGTGCTCGTGCATTTGTTTAAAAAAATCAATTGTAGGGGCACCTGGGTGGCTCAGTCAGTGGAGCGTCCGACTTCAGTTCAGGTCATTATCACCCGGTTCATGAGTTCAAGCCCCGCATCAGGCTCTGTGCTGACAGCTCAGAGCCTGGAACCTGCTTCTGATCCTCTCTCTCTCTCTCTCTCTCTCTCTCTCTCTCTGCCCCTCCCCAGCTCATACTCTGTCTCTCTCTTTCTCAAAAATAAATATTAAAGAAATTTTTTAATTAATCATGTTATTTAATCCTACCTTTCACTAGCCTAAAACATAAAACAGTCTTACTATTTTTAATAGATTTATCTATTGTAATCTCAATAGGTATGGTAAATACCTACTAGAAACAGAGAAGTGTATTATAATGGTAGTTGGTGGCACTTAATTTGTTGGTTAAATATACCTGGCAGCCCCATGTCAAGGAGAAGTGAGGAAGGGTCAGCAGATTTCCCCAGTGGTGGTGTGCACACGGCCGCAAGAAAGGGTATAATTAATGCTCATACCCAAATTTTCAGAGCCTCAAGGCTCTTTTCTCTGAGGAAGGAAACCAGCAAGAAGAAAGAAAGCAACAGCTTTTGAAAAGAAAGTTAATGCTGATGACTGTGTTTATGTGTCTCCAGTGTTTCACCTGGTGGTCACCAATCCTGCAAAGGGCCTGATGTTTCTTTTCTGGGTCTTGGTGGAAGGTTTATCATTTTCATGTTTCAACTCAGGAAATAGTTCCTGCCAGCATCTCCAGCCTGCTCTCTTGACCTTCCTTGGAAGCATTCTTTGCTCCTCTCAAACAATGTGACCTGGCCACCGTGCCTATGTGTACCTGATTGCCTTGACTAGGAAGGCGTTTCTGGACCTTTCTCTACTTGTGACCTTGCTTCTAGACCCCTTTACACTCCCAACCCTTACCTTTGTTCACGTGGCCCACTCTGTCTCCTACTGCTCAGGACTTGGCTGAGGTGCCTCTGGGGGCCCTTGCTGGGTTCCCCTCCTGCCTGTCTGAGCACCCTGGCGCCCTCCAGCATGACGCAGGCCTGTCTTGTAGCAGCGTGGCTGAGAGCGCACTGGCTTCTTGAGTGGCGGTCTTCCCAACCAGACTGTTGGTGCTTCATGGTAGAGGACTGGCTCTTCATCGGTCTGATGTCTAGCATAAATGCTCAGCAAGTATTTGTCAGGTAACTGAAATGAGTGGGGTTACTCAAATCCAGAAGTCACCTTCTAGAATCCTGAAGTAAAGGAAGAATTCTGTCAAGTTCCCCAGTGAAGTGAGGGAGGTTCTTCAACATACAAAGAACGATCGACCTCATAAGTAATTAAAATGCAGGTAAGATAGTACTTTTCACCTCTGAATAGGCAGAAATAAAAAAAAAATGATAAATGTGTTTTCACATATGTGAAGAAACATCACTGCATTTGTATTTTAACATTATGTGACCCAGTAATTCTACTCCCAGGGGCTCATCTTCCAAGATACAGTCACACATGTGCAAGATTAGTAGCTGGCCAGATAGATACTAATGACAGCATTTAGGTTTTTGTTTTTGTTTATTTGTTTTGAAATAGAAGAATAGAAACATTATATGTCCGTCAGGAGACCAGTTAATTATGGTACTTTCATAAAATTGACTATTCTACGGTCATCAAAAAAGAATAATATAATTTTATGTGTTTTAGTATGAAACAGTCTCCAAGTGAAAAAAAAAGTGTATACAGAGCACTAACATTTTTATTTTGGGGAAAAAAGAATATGTACATATCTGTTTACATATAGAATACTCTGGAATGATTTTTTAAAAATTGGTATCAAGAACAAGAGGGTGGAAGAATAGGTACAGAAGGGAGAATTGTTCTACTATACTCTGGGGTATCTGCTGAACTTTGTGCGTAGAATATCTTCCTTCCTTCTGTCCTTCTTTCTCCCTCCCTCTCTCTCTGTCTCTCTGTCTGTCTCTGTCTCTCTCTACTATTTTAGAGGGAGAGAGAGAGAGTGCCAGCCAGGGAGAGGGGCAGAGGGAGACAGAATCTTAAGCAGGTTCCATATTCAGCTTGGAGCCCAACACATGGCTTGATCCCACAACCTGGGATCATGACCTGAGCTGAAATCAAGAGTCAGGCACTCAACTGACTCAGCCACCAGGCACCCCTGTAGTATTTGTTTCTAAAAAGTACATTTGTTCGAAAGAAACCAGTTGAGCAGTAGGTATAAGTGTTCAGATTTGCTGAAATCTGCAGAATCACTTTAAAAGTCACCGGGAAGAACTCTGTAATACAAACACTTTTCCTCCTGATGTTCCCACACACCCTCCCACCCTCTAGACCCTGCCTTTGAAGTCTCTCTTACTTACCTGTTTCCTAGTGCCTTGTTCTAGAAGAACCTTGGACAATTATCTACTGGTGTCTGCATTAAATCAAGCTGAACATGGCTGCTTTTCCAATAAATGTGTGATGCCTTAAGTTTCTCTCACCTGCTGTTAAAGCATGTTGCTTTAAAAATATGAATGTGGGGGGCGCCTGGGTGGCTCCATTGGTTAAGGTTTCAACTCCTAGTTTTGGCTCATGGTTCCATGAGTTCGAGCCCTGAGTCTAGCTCCATGCTGATAGCACGGAGCCTGCTTGGGATCCTCTGTCTCCCTCTCTGTCTGCCCCTCTTTCCCTCTCAAAATAAATAAACTTGAAAAAAATTAAAATATGAATGTGGGCTTTTCAGAACTATTTAGATCAAAGTTGAAATAACAAGTAGAGTATCACTACTATACTAATTAACCGACATCTGAATTATGGGCCAGAACTCTGTTTCTGTGTAGTGGAAATACAGGCTTTGATCTGGTGGTTTTGACATCAGTGGAATTCCTTCGAAGCAATTATAGTCTCCTCATTCACAGTCCCATGCCAAGACCAACATACACCTATAGGAAATGGGCAAGCTCCTACTTAGCTATGCGATACCCTCCATTCCTAGTAAATATCATGAACTAACATCACACATTCAAAATCCAGATACCAGAGATTGTGCAAGAGTAATGCTGACAGTAGTGAAAGTGTGAACATAACACTTCTGTAATAAGGTAGAAAAGGGAATAAATGGGGTAAATTGTGGCTGTTGGGGTAGGCTATGATACAAGTACTGTCAAAACCCCTCTTTTGGGATTGCAAGCCATCCAGTTATAAAACACTGTGGACTCTGGGGACACCTGGGTGGCTTAGTCGGTTGAGCCTGCCAACTGCTGATTTCAGCTCAGGTCACGATCCCAGGATCGTGGGACTGAGCCCCTCATCAGGCTGTGCACTGACAAACAAATAAATAAATGAAATGACATACTATAGACTCTGTCATCTAACTTATTTATTGATTTGTTAAAAATTGTGATGGCAAACAGGGGTGCCTGGGTGGCTCAGTCGGTTAAGCATCCAACTTCGGCTCAGGTCATGATCTCACGGTTCATGAGTTTGAGTCCTGCGTTGGGCTCTGTGCTGACAGCTCAGAGCCTGGAGCCTCCTTCAGATTCTGTGTCTCCCTCTCTTTCTGCCCCTCCCTACTCGTGCTCTGTCTCTCTCTCTCTCTCTCTCTC